>NC_140987.1:126773413-127426060 GCF_052327205.1 Somniosus microcephalus | reverse complement strand
CCCCAGTCGCTCTCTCTCTTCCCCCCCAGTCGCTCTCTCTTCCCCCCAGTCGCTGTCTCTTCCCCCCCAAGTTCGCTCTCTCTTCCCCACGTTGCTCTCTCTTCCCCCCCCAATCGCTCTCTTCTTCCCCCCCAGTCGCTCTCTCTTCCCCCCCAGTCGCTCTCTCTTCCCCCCCAGTCGCTCTCTCTTCCCCCCCAGTCGCTCTCTCTTTCCCCCCAAGTCGCTCTCTCTTCCCCCTCCCAGTCGCTCTCTCTTCCCCCCCCAGTCGCTCTCTCTCTTCCTCCCCCAGTCGCTCTCTCTCTCTCCACCCCCAGTCGCTCTCTCTCTTCCCCCCAGACGCTCTCTCTTCCCCCCCGTCGCTCTCTCTTCCCCCCCAGTCGCTCTCTCTTCCCCCCCAGTCGCTCTCTCTTCCTCCCCCAGTCGCTCTCTCTTCCCCCCCAGTCGCTCTCTCTTCCCCCCCAGTCGCTCTCTCTTTCCCCGCCAGTCGCTCTCTCTTCCCCCCTCAGTCGCTCTATCTTCCCCTCCAGTCGCTCTCTCTTCCCCCCCGTCGCTCTCTCTCTTCCCCCCCACTCGCTCTCTCTCTTCCCCCCCACTCGCGCTCTCTCTCTCTTCGCCCCCACTCGCTCGTCGCTCTCTCTCTCTCCCAACAACATGCCCTCAAAAAAGCCTGTTTGTACACTGTATGGATAGATCTGTATTTTATGTACAACCCATGAATGTTTTTTGATGTTTTGGCAACATAAGATGTACCTTGTCATCATGCCAATAAAGCGATTTGAATTGAATTGAGTGTGTGTGAGGGAGGGGGTAGTGTTATAGGTGTGTCTTAGTTTTTAAAAATGTTCAAAAAACTGACTAAATAACCTCATTAGCCGTGACCAATCGGGGGGGTTTGTGTTGTTGAGAGAAACAGTGAGGTGAATTACAAACCTCATTAGCCGTTGACAATCGGGGGGGGTTTTGTTGTTGTTGAGAGAAACAGTGAGGTGAATTGCAAACCTCATTAGCCGTTGACCAATCGGGGGGGTTTTGTTGTTGTTGAGAGAAACAGTGAGGTGAATTGCGAACCTCATCAGCCGTTGACCAATCGGGGGGTTTTGTTGTTGTTGAGAGAAACAGTGAGGTGAATTGCGAACCTCTCTCCCCAGTTTCTCTCTCTCTCCCTGTCTCTCTCTCTCTCTCTATCTCCCAGTCTCTCTCTCTCCCGTGTCTCCATCTCTCTCTCTCCTCCAGACTCTCCCTCCTCCAGTCTCTCTCTCCCAGTCTCTCTCTCTCTCTCCGTCTCTCTCTCCTCCAGTCTCTCCCCTCCTCCAGTCTCTCTCTCCCCCAATCTCTCTCTCGCTCCCCATCTCTCTATCTATCTCTCTCCCCAGTCGCGCTCTCTCTTCCCCCCAGTCGCGCTCTCTCTCCCCCCAGTCGTGCTCTCTCTTCCCCCAGTCGCGCTCTCTCTTCCCCCCCAGTCGCTCTCTCTCTTCCCCCCAGTCGCTCTCTCTCTTCCCCCCCAGTCGCTCTCTCTCTTTCCCCCCCCAGTCGCTCTCTCTCTTCCCCCCCAGTCGCTCTCTCTCTTCCCCCCAGTCGCTCTCTCTCTCTCTTCCCCCCCAGTCGCTCTCTCTCTTCCCCCCAGTCGCTCTCTCTCTTCCCCCCCAGTCGCTCTCTCTCTTCACCCCCCCGCAGTCACTCTCTCTCTCTCTTCCAACAACAACATGCCCTCGAAAAAGCCTCAGCACACGCCGGGCACCCCCAGCTAGTCTATCTATATATATAAAGTGGTTCTTCTGTCTGTCCTTCTGTCTGTCTGTCTGTCCTCACGTGTGCGTCTGTCGGCTATGCACTCGAAAGTTATAGAGCGTACCTACGCGCGCGTTACCTCCAAAGAAAGCTTACGCTTCCGGGACGCTGGTAAGCGTATTTACTTTTTGGTTGGACGAAAATTGTTTGCGCCTTATGCAAAAAACCTTCAAAATTAAACTCATTATCTGCTAGCATTGATTGACTGACGTCAAGGTTCAACCAATCCTGTGCCGTCACGATTGACAATCCTACAGTACAGTCCCCATGATGTTGGCCAATCGGTGTGTGTGTGTGTGTGGGCGGGACTAATCGTTTTCATCTCGGGGATCTGGCAGCCATTGTTTCAGTGCTGCCATGACTTCAGCTTCCAGCTCAAACTACTTTGAAAGTTAGTATCTCTTTTAAAAATAACATAAGATTTACCAAAAACGTTTTATAAGTACTTTCACTTTCATCTTTCAAGGTATTAAGTGTGTGTGTGGGCGGGACTAAGCGTTTTCATCTCAGGGATCTGCCAGCCATTCTTTCACTGGTTGCAGCTCAAACTACTCTCCTTATCCAGCTTTGAAAAAGATGGTTTCTCTTTTAAAAATAACATAAGATTTACCAAAAATGTTTTATAAGTACTTTCACTTTCATCTTTCAAGGTATTAAAAGGTAGAAATGTTGCCCGGCAGCACATTCACAAAGGGACACAGACAGGGCCCTAAAGCCTGGGACTCGATTTAAAATGTTGCCCAGCACCAGATTCACAAAGGGACACAGACAGGGCCCCAAAGCCTGGCACTCGATTTAAACCGCCCGCCCCAAAACAGCCCTGGCAAAGCCGGGCTCCCCCACCCCAAAACAGCCCTGGCAAAGCCGGGCTCCCCCAGCTAGTATACTTATAAAACACCTTAGGATTTTCCTTTATTTTGCTCGCCAGTGTTATTTCATGGCCCCTCCTCGCTCTCCTAATTTCTTTTTTAAGTCTCCCCCTGCACTTTTTATACTCCTCTAGGGCTTCCTCTGTCTTTAGTCCTTTGTATCTGCCAAAAGCCCCCCTTTTTTTCCTAATCCATTCAGTTGTAAATTAAGCAGGCAACAAACATTTTCTTATGTTTAATGGTTATTTGTCCTGAATGAAGAAGGACGTGGAATAGCTCATGATCCTGTAATTTGATGTTAGTGTAATTTGCAAACTACTGTAAAAGAAAGATTGACTCATAGAATTACAAAGAATATACAGCACAGAAACAGGCCATTTGGCCCAACCAGTCCATGCCAGCATTTATGTTCCATATGCGTTTATGTTCATACACCATTAAAAGCCAAGAAGGAGATTTTTAGGGTGAATATTATCAGTGCAATACCATGTGCATAAGTCTGAGCACTGAACTGAATGCCAAGTTCAAAGTGACCTGAATGTAGCCATTGAATGAATTTGCAAATATTAAAATTTGTACCTATTCAAATTATTTTGATTTGGAAAGCAATGGCCCGAAAAGAAAAAGCTGATGCCATGTTTGGAGATATAACAAATGTCCCTTTGCACATATTTGTAGACACTTTACACATCCTCTAAAGTCATGACAGGTAATGGGTAAGCAGCTGCTGCTTGCGGCTGAAGCCACAACTACAAAGCAGACATTTGGGACAGCCCTTCACTGTCTGATGAAATACAGGAGTATAGCAGAAGGGCACTATCTAGTTTGGGACCCGAGCCAACAGGTCCTAATCTTGATGCAGAGTTTCCAAATGGCCTTATAAGGAGTGGAACATCCACCCTCACAGGAATAATGGCCCAGAAATTCGGGTCTCCATGGGTGAGTACGCACAGGGTACTCACCCGTAGGCCCAAGGGAAGTGCCGGTTTCGTGCATGCACTGCTCATGCGCGGGAAACCGGAACTTCCGTTCCCTTAAAGAAAGGGGTTCAGAGGTCGAATGCGTACGCCGGAGAGGCAGCGCGTGTGCATTGAACTTACATTTTTTTTGCAGGTTTCTCCGGGAGGGTAAGTCTCTAGGAGTTACACATGTAAAAAGCAGGCGCAAGGCCTGCTTTTAACAAGGTAAGTGGTGAATTAATAAAAATTAAAACATTTTTTCCACAGGTTTATTACTTTTAAATACGTTAAAGAAAGGTAAGTTCATTTTAGCCCCATTAGAAAATGTAATTAATTTTTTCAAAAATTTAAATTATTGTTTAAAATAGTTATTTTATGTAATTTATAGTTATTTTAAAAATGTGATTTAAAAAAAAATTTATTTGAAGTTTTAGTGATGTTTTGGGGCTTATAGTATTTATAGTTTTGACAGCTCTTCCTGTCAATTTTATGAATGGGCATTTCCCTGCTACCATTGGCTCTCCATGGCCCACGTGATCCCAGGAGACGCATCGAACTAACTGCGCCCCTGGGATACGCAAGCACTGCGTGCCGGCAGTTGGAGCAGGCCCAGGATCGGAATCCCATGCGGGCCCACAGCTCAACGGCCGGCGCGCTAGGTAGGTGCAGGTCGGAGGCTTGCAGCCGCGGGAAGCCTCCGACCTGAATTTCTGGGCCAATGACAAGCAGGAGGCAGGAGTGAGACTGGGCGTGAGGAGTTGAGAGTTCCTGTGACCTCTGTCTCTTCGAGGCATGGACGAACAATAGTGGCTGGTACATCCATTGAGAAGAGGCGTACCATCTATTACCCAAGTGGAAGTGGGGAAAACCATGGTGTTCAGGCCTGGGTTGTGGCCTGAACTTCTGAAGAGAGATCAACGAGATTTTCCTTTTTGGATTGATATTACCGGCATCGGGATGGGGTAGGGGGAAAGGGAAAGGGGTCACAAAAGGTTTCCAAGGGAGGGGGAACCAAGAACCTTTACCCCGCTAGATGGCAAAAGCCACCATGTTATCAGGCCTATGTGGATTAGTGTGTGCCCAAGATGCTTATGCCAGCAATATTGAAATAGGATGACCTCCCACTGACCCCACGCTCTCCAGTTAATGAACCTTATCCATAGTTTGCCTGACAAACAGTTGTGGGGTGAATTTATTGTTGGTAGGGTGACTAGTCCAAATGTTTTCTTCAACTGATCTCTGGCTCTGTTCTGATAACAACAACAATATTTTTATTTATATAGCCCACTTTAATACGGTAAATTCCCAAAGCACTTCTACATGTCAGCTACATGTTTCAGTGCCCCAAAAATCTAATTAATGAATGCATTTGTTTTAACTAGCAGCTCAGGAAGCCTCACTCATAGAGATTGGTCACTGGCTTTGCGTTCACAGTTATAGAAAATGTGCTGACTCCAAAGACACAATCCAAAATATCTACACAAGTGTTTTTAGTTGCCCTAGAATGTAGAGTCCCAATGTGTAACAAACCTAAATTACTACATTATTAGTCTAAGAAAATAGAAAAGTTATTAAACCACATGGAGGGTACAGTTGCATAGTGGTTATGTTAATGGACTAATAATCCAGAGGCCTGGACTAATGATCCAGTCTGGCCTATATGTGATTCCAGAATCACATGTCTCTTGACTCTTAACTGTGCTCTGAAATGGCCTAGCAAGCCACTCAGTGGTAACAAACCACTACAAAAAACAATAATAAGAATAAAACTGGATGGGTCACCCAGCATCGACCTAGGCATGGATTCAGACACGACAAAGGCACACCCAGCCCAGTCAACCCTGCAAAGTCCCCCTCACCGACATCTGGGGACTTGTGCCAAATTTGGGAGTGTTATCACACAGACTAGTCAAGCACTAGCCTGACATAGTCATACTCACAGAATCATAAATTTCAGGCAATGTCCCAGACTCCTCCATCACCATCCTTGGGTATGTCCTGTCCCACCGGCAAGACACTCACCAGAGGTGGCGGCACAGTGGTATACAGTTGGGAGAGTGTGGCCCTGCGAGTTCTCTACATTGACTCCGAACCACATGACGTCTCATGGCATCAGGTCAAACATGGGCAAGGAAACCTCCTGCTGATTACAACCTACCGCCCTCCCTCAGCTGATGATTCATGTGGAAGCAGTACTGAGGGTAGCAAGGGCACAAAATGTGCACTGGGCGGGGACTTCAATGTCTATCGCCAAGAGTGGCTTGGTAGCACCACTACTGACTGAGCTGGCCAAGTCCTGAAGGACGTAGCTGCCAGTCTGGGCCAGCAGCAGGTAGTGAGAGAACCAACACGAGGGAAAAACCTACTTGACCTCATCCTCACCAATCTACCTGTCCCAGATGCATCTGTCCATGACAGTATTGGTAGGAGTGACTGTTGTGTATGTACCTTTAAGAGAATAACTGGTCTCAGACTGCAGTACCGGCAGTGACCACCCCTGTATAAAAGGCGCTAGTGAGCCTCTGTTGTTTTCAGTTTCACTATTGACTTCCATCAGTAAAGACCTGTTTTGTCAACTCCTGCTGTCCATGTCTCAATCATTCACGGACGTAATACTGGCGACGAGCAGATACGAACGTACCTACAGTCTGCACCACCTCCCGGGATCCATTCCTACAGCGAAGTGAGCAGAGGTCGAGGCCAGAAAGAAAAGAAAGTAAGAGGCAGTAGAAACGGGCGTCGACCATGGGCATCCGCCCCTGTGTTTGCGGAGTTGAAGATTGCTGGAGAAGCTGTCAGAAGCGGGGCCTGGTTCTTGTCGACGGTGCTTCAGCTAATTGGGCTCGTGGCAGGTAGTGCACTGATCCTTCCTGGGCTGCGGCGGTCGCGAACTCGAGCGGGTGGTTTGCAACGGGGCCGAGCAGCGTTGTCGGGAAGAGAGAGAGAGGGTGGAGCACACAGGGCGCGGCCAGTGCTACGAAGCCGGGCTGCGTGTAGACCCGCAAAGAGGGAGGCAAGAGTCCCACAGGATTGTTCCACGACGGGAAAATAATAAAAAAAAGAAATATTAAACGCGCAAGAAACCGCGAGGAGCTGCAGGTTGCAATGGGAACCGTGGAAAGCAGCGCTAACAACAGCGGGGAAGAAGGCAAAGCGCGGGAGTCGCCATCTTAATCAGCGGGGAAGAAGGCAAAGCGCGGGAGGCGCCATTTTGTTAAATCGGGGAAGAAGGCAAAGCGCGGGAGGCGCCATTTTAGATTTGCAAGATGCCGAAGACTGGCTGTATCACTGCTTTTGATAATACAATAGAGGACTGGACCACGTATGTGGAAAGAGTCGAGGTATATTTCGAGGCAAATGAAATAGCAGAGGAGAAAAAGGCATCAATATTGCTAAACTTAATGGGCGCTTGAACGTACGGCCTATTGCGGGACCTGATTACTCCAGCCAAACCGAAGGCGAAGAGTTTTAACGAAATTGTTGCTGTCCTACAGGAACACCTAAACCCTGCACCGCTGTTGATAGCAGAAAGATTTAAATTCCACAGGAGAACTCAGCATAAAGATGAGAGCAATGCTGAGTACCTTACGGAACTACGCAAGCTATCAAAGCACTGCCAGTTCGGAGCAGGACTGGCAGATACCCTACGGGACAAATTTGTCTGTGGACTCCTGAGTGAAGGAACACAGAAGAAGTTACTCTAAGAGAAAGAGCTGACGCTAGATAAGGCTTTCAGCGTGGCAGTATCGTATGAAGCAGCAGCCAGGGGAGCTGCAGAAATTCAACAAAAACCACAGGAATACGGCACCCACGAAATGACACGGGGATTTGCAAAATGTTATCGCTGCGGCAGAACTAACCATGACCAGAAGGACTGCTGGTCCAAAGACAAAATATGCAGGCAATGTGGGAAGATGGGACACATTGCACGAGTTTGCAGGTCTGGGAAGAAGACCAGCGACAACAAAAAGGCTACTAAGGAACCGTACAAGAAAGTACAAAAGATGACGGACAGTAGTTCCGAAGACCAGATGAGCGATAGTGAATCCAGGAACAGGAGACTAAGCTGTCTCAAACTTCACAATGTAATCGCAAAAGAGGATCACCGAACCATTTGGGTCACCCTCACGATAGCAGGGTCCCAAGTTAAAATGGAATTGGATACAGGATCAGCGCTAACCGTCATGAATCGACGAGACTACGAGCGGCTATTTTCACACATACCCTTGAGAGAGACATCCATCGTCTTGATGACGTATACGGGGCAAAAAGTATACCCCAGAGGAAAAATAAGGGTGCCTGTCGAATACAACGGCAAGAAAATACGGAAATTGTATCTCTACACACTGCCAAATGGTGGACCACCGTTATTGGGACGGGAATGGATCAGGAAGATAAACTTAGATTGGCACTCCATTCATGCAATGACGGTGGACGGTAAAAAAGATGAAGACGTCACTCCTGGATGATTGTCAACAATCTTAGCTAACGCCAAAGAGGTATTTCAACAAGAACTGGGCACGCTTAAAGGCGTAACCGCCTCGATAAAAATAGAAGAGAATAAAGTTCCCAAATTTTTCAAAGCAAGACCGGTACCATATGCAATTCGCCCAGCCGTCGAGGCAGAGCTGGAGAATCTGGAGAAGGCAGGCGTGTTGTCTAAGGTCGACTGGAGCGAGTGGGCGACACCCATCGTTCCTGTCATGAAGAAAACGTTAAGCAATAAGTCTGGGGAGCCAAGGAAGATTCGCATCTGTGGGGATTTCAAGGTGACGGTGAACCCAGTCCTTCACACAGTACAATATCCTCTTCCAAGGATAGAAGACATCTTCGCCTCACTGTCTGGAGGGAAGCGTTTTACAAAAATTGACTTAGCACAAGCATATTTCCTCTAGGAAGTATCTCACGATAAACACTCACAAAGGTCTTTACCAGTATCATCGATTGGTATTCGGAGTAGCATCGGCTCCGCCGATATGGCAAAGAGCGATGGAACAAGTCCTGCAAGGGATTCCGGGGACTCAGTGTTACTTGGACGACATCCTTGTGACAGGCGAAGATGACAGTGAACACCTTAACAACCTAGAACAGGTGCTCACTAGACTACGGGAACATGGGCTGCGAGCCAACCGCCCCAAGTGCGAATTTTTTAAGAAACAGATATCGTATTGTGGCCACGTGATTGATGAAGAGGGGTTACATAAGTCCCCTGACAAAATTGAAGTGGTTGTTAAGGCCCCAGCACCTGAAAATGTGTCGCAACTGAGGTCATTCCTCGGATTGGTGAATTACTATCATAAGTTTTTGCCGAATTTGTCGATAATTCTGCACCCACTGAACGCCCTGCTACGAACGGCAGTAGCATGGAAATGGGGAGATGATTGTAAGCGGGCCTTTCAGAAGAGTAAGGACTTAATAACTTCAAGGGAAGTATTGGCTCACTACAACCCAGCACTGCCGATCAGACTGGCGTGTGATGCGTCTCCCTACGGCATTGGGGCGGTACTGTCACATAAATTCCTTGATGGTTTAGAGAGGCCAATAGCTTTTGCGTCACGCTCGTTAACTTCTGCCGAGCGTAACTACGCCCAGATTGACAGAGAGGCCCTCAGCCTAGTGTGGGGGGTGAAGAAGTTCAATCACTACCTGCACGGTCAAAAATTTACTCTACTAACCGATCATCAACCTCTTGTCTCCATTTTCAACCCTCAGAAGGGCGTACCGATAATGACAGCACAACGGCTGCAGAGGTGGTCCCTTTTCCTAGGGGCACACCAATATGACATCGAGTACAAAGGAACTAAACAGCATGGAAATGCTGATGGATTGTCACGCCTACCATTGCCGGCGGTGGAAGAAGAAGACCTTGCAGTGGATCCAATGGAGTTATTCCACTCGACCGTAGTCGAATGTCTCCCTGTGACGAATGCAAACATAGAAAAGGAAACACGGAATGACCCGACACTATCACGGGTCTATGATTTAACAGTGAAGGGATGGCCAGCACATGGCGAACCACTGCTGCCAGCATTCTCGCCGAGAAGAGAACAGCTGTCAGTGTGCAGAGGAACCTTGATGTGTGGATCCAGAGTAGTAATTCCACCTAAGTTGACGGATAGCGTGCTCAATGAGCTTCATGAGGGTCATCTGGGTGGGGTAAAAATGAAGAACTTAGCCAGAGCGTTTGTGTGGTGGCCGGGAATCGATAGAGAAATCGAAGAGATGACCAAGAGCTGTGCAGGATGCCAGAAGGTCCAAAACGCCCCACCACAAGCTCCTCTGCATCCATGGGAGTGGCCCTCATCTCCATGGCAAAGGGTGCACATTGATTTTGCTGGTCCCTTCATGGACTCGATGTTTTTTATTGCGGTGGATGCACATTCAAAGTGGCCAGAGGTAATAAAAATGTCCTCAACCACCACGGAAAAAACTATCACAGTTTTACGAACCATATTCGCCAGGAATGGGCTGCCTGAACAGATTTGCTCTGACAATGGACCACAGTTTGTGTCTGAAGAGTTCCGGAGGTTCTTAAAGAACAATGGTGTTAAGCATTACACATCTGCCCCATATCATCCAGCCACTAATGGATTGGCCGAGAGGTTTGTCCAAACATTCAAGAAGGCTATCAAGGCAATGTGTAATGAAGATATACCCCTACAACACAAGGTGGACAACTTCTTGTTTGCCTACCGGAATGCGACACGTGCGATTACCAACCAAACTCCAGCCATGATGTTCTTCAATCGAAGACTACGATGCCGCTTGGATTTGGTTAAGCCAAATGTCCGAAGAGATGTGGAGAACAGGCAGTTTCAGAATATGAATGAAAGGCCGACCAGGAGTTTTAAGATAGGTCAACCAGTTTTGGCCCGGGACTACCGCACTGAGAAATGGCAGCCAGGAACGATTTGTACACGGCAAGGACCTCTCATGTATACCGTGGACGTTGGGGAGAGCATTGTAAGATGCCATGCTGACCAGATTCTAGAGTCACTGGAAAACGTCAACTCCGCACCACGATCTGATACACCTGGTAATGAAATCAACGTTCCAATTGCAGCTACCGCAGAGCCGGTAATATTGGAAGCAGATGAACCAAACAACGACATTGATCCCGACTCAACATTGCCAGAAGAACCTGATACCCCAAAGAGACGTTATCCAGACAGAATCAAGAAGCCTCCTCAAAGACTGAACTTATAATTGCTTAAACTTAACCAATGTATCTAGCAACCGTAATGGTGATTGTAATTAGTTATCATTTAGTTGTTAAATGAATGTTATGTACTGTTTATCTAAAAGGGGAGGAATTGTTGTGTATGTACCTTTAAGAGAATAACTGGTCTCAGACTGCAGTACCGGCAGTGACCACCCCTGTATAAAAGGCGCTAGTGAGCCTCTGTTGTTTTCAGTTTCACTATTGACTTCCATCAGTAAAGACCTGTTTTGTCAACTCCTGCTGTCCATGTCTCAATCATTCACGGACGTAATAGTGACCACCGCATAGTCCTTGTGGAGACTAAGTCCCATCTTCACACTGAGGACACCCTCCATGTGTTGTGTGGCATGACCACCGCGCTAAATGGGATAAATTTAGAACTGATCTAGCAGCTCAAAACTCGGCATCTATGAAGCGCGGTGGGCATCACCAGCAGCAGAATTGTATTCCGCCATAATTTGTTACCTCATGGCCCAGCGTACCCTCACTCTACCATTACCATCAAGACAGGGGACCAACCCTGCTTCAATAGGAGTGCAGGAGAGCATGCCAGGAGCAGCACCAGGCATACCTAAAGGTGCCAACCTGGTGCATGCAAAACAGCGGAAGCAGCATGTTATAGACAGGGCTAAGCAATCAGACAACCAACAGATCAGATCGAAGCTCTGCAGTCCTACCACATCCAGTCATGAATGGTGGTGGATAATTAAACAACGAATGGGATAAGGAGGCTCCATGAATATCCCCATTCTCAATGATGGCGGAGCCCAGCATGTGAGTGCAAAAGACAAGGCTGACGCATTTGCAACCATCTTCAGCTAGAAGTGCCGAGTGGATGATCCATCTCAGCCTCCTGCTGAGGTCCCCACCATCTCAGAAGTCAGTCTTCAGCTCAATTCACTTCACTCTACATGATGTCAAGAAATGGCTGAGTGCACTGGCTATGGGCCCCAACAACATCATGGCTGTAGTGCTGAAGACTTGTGTTCCAGAACTAGCTGCACCTCTAGTCAAGCAGTTCCAATACAGCTACAACACTCGCATCTACCTGACAAAGTGGAAAATTGCCCAGTTTTGTCCTGTTCACAAAAAGCAGGACAAATCCAATCCAGCCAATTACCGCCCCACCAGTCTAATCTCAATCATCATCAAAGTGATGGAAAGTGTCATCGAAAGTGCTATCACTTACTCACCAATAACCTGCTCACTGATGCTAAATTTGGGTTCCACCCATGACTCAAGGCAGCATTTGACCGAGTGTGGCATCGAGGAGCCCTAGTAAAATTGAAGTCAATGGGAATCAGGGGGAAATCTCTCCACTGGCTAGAATCATACCTAGCACAAATGAAGATGGTTGTGATTGTTTGAGGCCAATCATCTCAACCCCAGGACATCACTGCAGGTATTCCTCAGAACAGTCTCCTAGGCTCAAGAATCTTCAGCTGCTTCATCAATGACCTTCCCTCCATCATCAGGTCAGAGGTGGGGATGTTCGCTGATGATTGCACAGTGTTCAGTTTCATTCACAACCCCTCAGATAATGAAGCAGTCCGTGCCCACATGCAGTAAGGCTCTGACAATGTTCAGGCTTGGACTGATAAGTGGGAAGTAACATTCGCGCCACACAAGTGCCAAGCAATGACCATCTCCAACAGGAGAAAGTCTAACCACCTCTCTTTGACATTCAATCATATTACCATTGCCAGATTCTCTACCATCAACATCCTGGGAATTGGGGGGGTGGGGGGTGGTGGGGAAGGGGGTCACCATTAACCAGAAACCTAATTGGACCAGCCACATAAATACTGTGGCTACAAAAGCAGGTAGAGGCTGGGTATTCTGCAACGACTGTCTCACCTCCTGACTCCCCAAAGCCTTTCCACCATCTACAAGACACAAGTCATGAGTGTATTGGAATACTCTCTACTTCCTGGTTAAGTGCAGCTCCAACAACACTCAAGAAGCTCAACACCATCCAGGACAAAGCAGCCCGCTTGATTAGTACCCCATCGACCACCTTAAACATTCACTCCCTCCACCACCGGCGTACCGTGGCTGCAGTGTGTACCATTTACAAATGCACTGCAGCAACTCGCCAAGGCTTCTTTGGCAGCACCTCCCAAACCCACGACCTCTTCCACCTAGAAGGACAAGGGCAGCAGGTGCATGGGAACACCACCACCTGCAATTTCCCCTCCAAGTTACACATCATC
The DNA here is from genome assembly GCF_052327205.1 of Somniosus microcephalus. Taxonomy (NCBI): domain Eukaryota; kingdom Metazoa; phylum Chordata; class Chondrichthyes; order Squaliformes; family Somniosidae; genus Somniosus; species Somniosus microcephalus. The sequence continues at coordinate 127,413,009 of NC_140987.1, read as the reverse complement.
CTGACTTGGAAATATATCACTATTCCTTCATCATCACTGGGTCAAATTCCTGGAACTCCTTACCTAACAGCATTGTGGGAGTAGGTTCACCACACGGACTGCAGCGGTTCAAGAAAACGGCTCATCACCACTTTCTCAAGGGAAATTAGGGATGGGCAATAAATGCTGGCCTTGCCAGCGATGCCCACATCTCGAGAATGTATAAAAGAAAATTTCGCTCTTCACTCGGTAAAATAAGAGTGATTAAAGGAATGATAAAAGAATAAAATCTCATCAGGTAGTTTGGTGCTCAAGCCAGGGCCAATATTTAGTCTGTTACTGAAAAAAATTCTATAATTATTATTTTCTCTTACTACGCAATTATCAAGTAGGGTTCATCCTTGTTTTGTCCACTGTACTGGTAACTTAATAATAAACCATAAGCAATCACACATACATCACAAATATGGTCTATCCATTAAATCTAAATTATTTGAGGTTGAAAGTCAACGTTTTAGTTCCATTGTTCTAGCTTGTTATTACATTTCATTGATATAGGTGAGCTACAGTATATATCCATTAACACACAGAAATACACAGAGAAGGAGAGCCTCTTTGTAGTGAGTCATTTCAGACCTTACTAAAAAAACAAGATTATGGTAGAAGATGCTGGAAGCAAATAAATTAAAGAAAATAGAAAGGCCGCAATGTCCCCATCCATCTCACTCTGTGCTGTTGTATCTGTAATTGAGAATGACGCCTATAGTGTCACACATACATGGATGGAATTCAGGAAACTGACAAGTAAATACACACATACAAATAAAAGGTGAACTTTGAATTTCAGATCATCCTGACTTTATTTTTGTCCAGAGGCAACTTTCACAAGGGAAGATGTCTAGTAAGATTAACCCTTTGTAATGGTTTGCCATGGTATTTCATTCAGACATTTTTAATTGATTACTGAATGTTGAGTTTAGACTGCAATAGCTCTCATTCTTAGTATAAAAAAGGGGCAGTTATTTAACTGCAAATAATTGTTTGTGGTACTATTCCAGTCACTAGTGTGTACAGGGCTGGCAGCTCAAACTCATTTGTCTCATATTGTAGAGGCTGAAATTTTTTTAAGACTTGGTCCTCCTCATTTAGTTCATGGATCTTATTGGCTAAGAACTGTACTGAGTCCAGATGAAAGAGATGGATTTTCTCTACAGCCTGCCAAACAGGATCACAGGACTGGATTTTAATTCAGGGGCGGGTTGGGGTCGTGTAATCCGCATTTTGTGTTATCCACACGAATCTAAATTGATGTGGGAGATTGATGCGAATTTAACTTAATTGGCCAATTGAGTTCCAGCGTGTGGGAACCCATGGCAAATGAGTTTTTCCAGTCTGAAAGTCGCCTCCGATGACGTCATCATTGCTGTTGCATTTAAGGTCTGCAACAAGCCTTGCTTCTTCTGCAGACTGCCAACCTTTTGGCCTTTGCTGCTACAGGGACCTGGAAGCAGAATGGCCAGTGAAAGACTTAGGTCTGCTCCAAGATTTGACGACGTTGCCCTGCAGGCTTTAGTGGAGGGAGCAAGAGTTCATAAGGAGGTGCTCTTCCCTTCATCAGTGTAAGGGGTGGTGTGTGTGGTCAGCTTCACCTCTGACTCCCTGAGCGGTTCGAATCGCTCCCACTCCCTTGGTTCTAGACTTTGGACTTATTTGGGGGTTGTAATGAAATTGCAACAGACACTTGGGTTGATCAAAAGAATTGAGATTTTTATTTTTGAGACAGGAGAATATACAATACAATAAATCTTATACTTTAAAAGGGGGAACACTCGGAATATGCGAGGGAGAATTACAATAGACCAAATCCCTTACCCTCCCAACACCACTATCCTAACTAGGTTGAAATCCAGAGGACCAAGAAATGCTCACCAAATGACTTTCTTGACAGATAGTAGAGGTTCGCGATTTTGGGGTTCTTTTTGGATGTGGTGGTTGGGGCCTGCCATACCCCGGATGTGGTGGAAGACTGCACCTGCGTTGGGTCTTCAGTCTTGGTATGTCCACTGATGCGGTTAGCTGCGTAGTTGGATTTATTGGGTAAGTACCCAATTTTCTTTGGTTAGGTAAATTTTTTAGGGTCTTTTGTGTCAAATCTTACCCAGGGGTAAGTCAGACTAACTTGTAGAGTAGAAACAAGTTTGTGATTTTTGAATTCTCGGTGGTTGGTTTTTTGTTGGTCACGGTGGCCCACTATTACCTGGTTGGTGGTAATATTGGTAGTTGTTGGTTTCTTGAGGCCTTTGGTTGCCGCGATTTCCTTTTCCTTCTGTTTCGTTCTTCTTTCTTCAAGTCTCCGATTCTCCGACTAAGTACGGTGATGATGAGATCTTTTTCTGAACAGTACTTTCTCTCCTGTACTGAACTCAACGTGCTGCTCTGGACTTGAACCAATGTCTGACTGTTTCACTGAACAAGCAGGCTTCAATTATACTGTTTTGAGGCCTGGCTTACCTGACCGCCAAATCTCTGGTTCTTTTGTTAAGTTTTGGCGGGCTCGTAATTTTTAATATGTTTTAAATCTTAAACGAGCTTCGGGATGGCCCATCTATCTTTAATTGGCCTTTAACTGGTTTTGGGATTGCCTTGAAACCAGTTTAAAATGAGTAAAGCGTTTTGGAAATCTTTCTGATGGGTTTTAAATTGCTGTTTGATTGTCTTTTTCCTGCTGGGGCCATGTTTGCTTTTGTTGACTGTTGGCATGTATTGTTTTATTCATGTTCTTTGTGGCTCTGTGAGTTTCGGCGGGAACAGTTTTTATTGTCTTTATGTAGAAAGGTTGGGGTGGCCCAGAACATTCTCAGACGATCCAATACTCAAACTGTCTGTGTTTCGGGGGCCCATCCCACCTCCCCTTTGTCACAGTTTTCCACAGGCCTGAACATGCCTTTTAAAACTAGCCAAATCTTCCTGGGGTTTTGATTTTAAGCCCCTTTGGCCCAATATTAATTCAAACAGTCCAATATCTCTACTTTTCTTACTTTGGGGGAACTTGTATAATTTTGCAAGCCTTACATCAGGGAGGAAGAAGCCTCCCCAGCAGACCAAGGCTGTGTGGCTGCAAGTGGCAGAGGAGGTCAACTCCTTATCGGTAACCCACAGAACCTGGATACAGCGTATGAAGAGATTTCATGACCTTCAGTGGACTGGAAAAGTGAGTATGAATTTCCTATCATCCTCAATCTGATCCCCATTGCCTTTCCTCACCAGCACTCAGCTTCAGCAATCTCTTCCTTCACATCCCACTTGACACTGATATCCATGCACCCTTACCCATTCCCTTTCTCTCTATGGTCACATTCACCTAACTATTCGACTATGCAGCCCTCACACTCCCTATCACTCTGATGCTATGAAAACAACTGACAACACACAGGGAGGGCCCTTGGTCTTGCCACCTCACTCCATCTTTGTCTCCTTCTAAGTATCTATGCTATGGAATCTCTACACTCACTCCTTCATTCTCATTCAACCTCCACTTGTCTCCCTCATTGCAGGAAAAGAGAGCTCACAATAAGCGAGAAAGAGCGAGAACAGGAGGAGGGCCACCCTCAGTAGCCCACCTCACCCCCTGGGAGGAGGCGGTCCTGGAGATCGTAGGAGTGGAGGACGATGCACAAGTGGGGGATGGACAGAGGGGTGCATCACAGCAAGCTGGTGACAGAATAGTTTTCCATCTCTCTCATTGACATTGCGTGAGTCACTGATAATGATTCTGAAGCTCTAACAGATGGACTAATGATCATCTGCAATATGCAATGTGCATGTAACCTTGGCATCACATCTCTGACTCTTTCCTTTACCCCCCCACAGGACCATCGCAAGCACCCGTCCCCACTAGCCAGGAGGAACAGCATGAACATCAAGATTCCTCAGAGGAAGCTGCAACCTCTGAGGGTGCAGCATCACCAGAATTCAGCGCACCCAGCACCAGCGCAGACACGCACACCTTGGTGGGACCTTCGGGACATAGAGTAGTGTTGTCACCTGGTGTATCACAGCTCACAAGTGAGCATCAGCAGATTGTGGAGACGGGGACAGCAGTGGAGAGTCCTAGTCGGAGGGCACAGGAATCTGGCAGCTCGGCTCAGCTGCATGTCGACCCTCTGCCTCTGGGTCCATCCATAAGATCAGCGGTGCTGGCACTCCAGGAACAGATGCAGGAGTCTCTGGCAGGTTTTGTCTCCAGGGTCGCTACGAGTGTGGAGCGAATGGAGGAGTCCATAGCAAACATGAGCAGAGCCTTTGTGTAGTCATTGGCGCATGAACGCATCACCATGGAAAGGATGGCAACCTCCATGGAGGTGATAAGTCACCAGAGTGCAGAAAACATGGTGCGTGTTCAGAATAGAATGACATCTCTGGAGGAGCGATGGTCATCTATTGAACAGAGAAACCAGACCTCATGGAAGTCCTTCTGAGTAGGACTGCCAATGCAGATACGGGTCCCCATGGCCCCCCTGCTGTGCAGCAAGGTGCTCTCAAGCCACTTGCAAGCGCTGAGGGGGACCTGACCCATGAGAGGGAAGTTGGTGGCAGACATCAAGGAAGTGGGGGCTCCTCTCCAAGTGCTCACACTTCCATGTCACTGCTGAGCCCTCGGTCAGAGCCCAACCAGTGTCCACACCCAACTGAGATCGGCATCTCCAACCCTGCACAGCCGTAGGAGCAGCAGACTGTTGACGAGCCCTCACATGTTCGCCACCCCAGAGGATGCCCGCCAAAGGTGTTGAGACAGGAGCAGCAAGAAAGCGAGCAAGGGGCCTCCACATCTGCTGAAGCCACAGGGGAAGCACCACGTATGAGCACGCGTAAGGGAAAGATACTGCACAAATAGTCACAAGGGTAGTCACTTGGGTGAAATTTGATGTTTTATGTGTAACAGCCATCATATGAATAATGTAAATAAAAAATCTGATGGCTACTGCTGTAGTTGTGGCATGTGTCATTTCGCAAATGGGACTACCACATTCAGGGCTTAGGATTACTTGCAATTGTCAGTATAGTGGGCAAATTGCTAGGAATCAGCTGGTTCTTGGCCATTGTCGATGCTCAGGTAAGAAGATGCGAGGCAAAAGTGGTTGAGTGGCTAGGCTAAGCAAATCTGGCCAAGATGAGTGCGTTCCTTGCATCCCGGGCAGCTATGTTCTCTCGTACTACTGCCGCTGGTTGATGGGCCTCTGCAAGATGTTCGTTTCCGCTCCCCTCCTCCTCCTCCTCCTCCCCCTCCTCCTCATCTGAGGAGGATATGTGATGAGCCACTTGGCCCTCAGGAATCTGCAAGCCACGATGCTGTGCCATGTTGTGAAGTGCACAGCAAACCACGACAATTCTGGAGACCCTGGCTGCTGAGTACTGCAGGGCTCCACCTGATCTATCCAGGCATCTGAAGCGCATCTTCAGCAAACTGATGGTTTTCTCGATTATGGCTCTGGTGGACATGTGGCTGGAGTTGCAGCTCTCCTCAGCTTCACTGGATGGGCTCCTCAACGGCATCATTAGACACATCTTCAGGGGATAGCCCTTGTCTCCAAGTAGCCATCCGTTAAGTTGGTCAGGCAGACTGAATAGCGGAGGTACACTAGACTGGTGCAGTATGAAGGAGTCATGGCAACTGCCAGGATACTTGGCACAAACATGCAAAATTTCCTTCTTGTGGTCACACACCAGCTGCACGTTAAGGGAGTGGAAGCCTTTGCGGTTGACAAAAATAGCTGGATTGTGATGGGGTGCCTTAAGGGCCACATGTGTGCAGTCAATGATGCCCTGCACCCTTGGAAAGCCTGCCAGATTAGCTAATCCAACCACACGCGCCGTGACACTTGCTTGATCCTTGGTGAAATGGATGTGATTGTGTGCGAGGGCAAAGAGGGCATCGGTTACCTGCGTGATGCAAGTGTGTGTGACCACCTGGGAGATGCCGCTGATGTCTGCTGCTGGTCCCTTGAATGAGCCTGAGGCTAAAAAGTTGAGTGCGGTGGTGACTTTGACGGCCACTGGTAAGGGTTGTCCACCTGGTCCTCTGGCCTGCAGGTATTGTTGCAGCATTGCGGAGATGTCACCAACTACCTCTCGCGAAAGTCGGAGCCGCCTTTGACACTGCTGCTCAGACATGTTGAGGCAGCTGACCCTGTGTCTGTAGACCCTGTTTGGGGGGTATCTCCTACGCCGACGGGCTTCCATGCGCTGGCCCCTTCTGGCCTGTGCAGCTTCAGGTGGGTGAGCAGCAGCTTGGCGCTCCTGTTGTTGCTGCTGCTGTTGGTGCTGCTGTTGCTCCTGGTTCTGCTGGTGCCGCGGCTGGTCTTCGTCCTCATCTAATGTCCAGAAGGGAAGGAAATAAATGGCTCCCATGCTTCTGGTATATGCCTCAGTTGAGGAAGCGCTCAGTGAGGGTGGCAAGAGGGGTTTCCCAGGAAGTCACACTGGAGATGGATGTCAGGCTCCAAACTTCCACAGCTGTGGTTATGCCTTCTAAAAGTTCACCCAGACCTGAGTCTACAAAGTCCTGCCACCTGCAAATGATGGCTGATCAAATCTCCTCTTTAATGGCTGAGCTGCAGCTGATAGTCGGCAATCCAATTGTGCTCCCGCCAGGTTTCACCGTCGTGTTTCAGAACAGGCGTGTTTCACGTGGGTAAAGGGTTAAAATCGCAAAGGCCTTTCAAAATGGCATTATAGAGGCAATTTAGTGCTTGTTAAGGGCCTTAATGGCCTATCCCGCCTCTTGGAGGCGGGACGGAGACGGGACCATTAGACACGAATTAATGAAAATTGCTTGGAGGTGGGGTTGGGTCCGCACGCCAGTTTTTGCAATTTTAACCCCCCACACGCCTCCAATCCCGCCTCCACAGCCCAATGAAAATCCTGCCCATAGTGTTTCATCATTGAGCAGATATAATTGATGTTGACAACTTTGATGAGTATAGTTAATTTTTCTTCAGACCTCACTTTCTTTTGCCAGCTTTATCCAGAATAATTCAGTTGTGATTATCAAACCTAGAAGATCAATTTGAATTGAGGAGACCTTTGCAATGGATGGGCAACATCAGTGTTTCCCTGCAGTGCTGAAGGTAACACCCCATTTGTTAGCACGCTATACATTTCTGTCTTTTTATGACATCTACCAGATTATTAATGAAGATATGAAGGGTGTGGCATCAACAACAATTCTTCATTTTCCCCTGGATAAATGCTGTAAGAATATTATACAATGATTTATCTTTGTACTGATCTTGCATTTTCTGTGGAAGTATCATATCCAGTTCACATCATATAAACAAAGTGAATACAGTCTTACAGTAAGTCTTGATGTCATGCCCTATTCATATTACTGCTGTTGACAGTGGATACAGATTGTTTTTCTCACAATCTTTGGAGTATATCTGAGGATAATGAAGTTAGAAGCTGCTTTAACCTATAAATATATCATTTTCATTTTGGGACTTAATATGTGGATAGACTTCCCTATTCCCTCTGCCATCTCGTGCTTTTCACCTACCAAAGCACTCTAACTTTTGGGCCATTGTTTTAGAGCATCTTTTGTTAACAGGATTGTGAGCCAGCCAGTGCATAACTAGTTAAACAGGACACGCTATAGCACTGTATGTGATTTGCTTGATCTATGCTTCACTGACTAGTAGATGGAGTAACAATTAGAGGCAGCAACTTCTACCTTAAGGTTACTCCAATGTGTCCTGTCATAAATCCAATCCTTGTGCTTGGCATTCATTTCAAGGTACCAATGAAAGAGTTTTTGAATGTAAATCAAGTAGTGGTCAGATGTGCCAACTAATTCTTTGTCAAACCCTTTCAAGTGATTTTGGGCATCAGACAATGCTAGATGTAAGAGGAGACTGGTGCACAGAAATGATGGGATTTATTTTGCTACCTAGCCAATTTTCATATAGCGCAATTGCTGATCAGGAGACAAATGTGTCTAGACATAGATTATTAAATTCTGTCAAATATATTTCAACAGATAGGCATAGAAGAATCAGATGGGGAAAGGTTGACTGTTGCCAAAATATGTTCCTTTTTTTGAGAAATGGTTCAATTCAAAGGCCTTCAAAGGTATTTGATTACAATTCTTGCTGCAGGAAGGCATGGCATTTTGAGGACTTTATGTCCTTTGAACTGTTTGATTGAAACTACTGTGCTTCTGGCTTAACTCTCAACCATTCTTGACTCTTTTGGCCTGTTAAAATTAGAAAAGGTATGCAGTGTGAGTTCAAAGCTATCTTACCTGAATGATGAAGAAAAAGCGATCCAAGGTCAAAGATTGAGGCTAATTGAACTGGCCGCACAATGTATTCCCGCCTCATCAAATAACAATCGTTGAATTACTGAATTAATTCACCGACTTATTTTTTGAAACGTCTTTGTGGCATTATGTTTATACATAGCTTTGTTGATTGTTAAGCTTTAATGAGTGAGATAAGTCATCAAAGGTCAAGCAACAAGGTTGCAGATTTGTGAATAAGAAAGTGAATGAATTTTAATGGACACACATCTTCCAAAACTATTCATCTTATCTGCTTTTCTGCAATTTTTGAATTAAGTGGATGATCGCCAAGTTGCTCAGCACTTGTTTGGTCATAATATCTCACCCATAACAAGATGGTTAATCATATTCAAGGACACCTTGACCTTATTGATTATAATGAATAAGCTGAAAGTTAATGCCTCAACACTGCTGTTAGCTTGTGTCTGTATCTAACAAAGCAAAGACAATGGGGTTAAAAATTGTCTATTGTTTACTTAGGCTTTGAAGCCAACTATATTGCAATGTTGACTTTATTCTTCACTGCTGGACTCACACTTGCGGTGGAGAATAAAACATTTCGTTCCAGGAATATATTCTGTTGCACTTCATATAAAATATTATTTATGCAAACATACCTATATAAAGAAATAGATTGGTCTGGATTTTGCTGTAATAATAACGGTGAGGCTAACAGCGCTCGCCTTTATTACAGGGTAAATCTGATAGCAACTCTTGGCATCTGCACAAGTGCAGTTAAATGAGTAAATCCAGAAGTTACTGTCAGAGATGCCCTGCTCCTCCATAGATTGCGCTGTTGCAGTCTTCGCAGAGAGATTCAGCATTGAAATGAGTGCAACTGAGCGATTTGCTGTACTTGCTGTACTTGTCTATTAGTTCTGCACTAAAAACGGCTGAAAAATTTAGGGTTAGTGAGTTTTTAACAGTGTAATAATTGATAATTACTGCTGAACAACCTCTCTAGTCCTGAAAAAATAATTATACAAATGTGGAGTCTCATTCCCTCAGAAGAAAATTAATGTTGGAAATTTAAAAAAAACTTTTTGTTTCTCTGTCTATCTCTTTCATCTCTCTCCCATAATCCCATCTATATTTTCCAATATTTATTTTGCTTCCTGTACATGATTTAAATGTAATTTATATTTCCTGTTTTTTACTTCCTGGTTTGCAGTGTGCATGTCTCAGTGTGGATACTTCAAACTGGTTGGTTGAAGAGCTTCGCTGTTGTTTTCCCTGTTCGCAGATGACACAGATCCCTTGTAGTGGTCGCTGCACTGAAACAGACACCAGATTAGTGGAAATCCCCGCTGACAAGCCCACAAAAAGTCTCTCGGCAACTGTATATGAGGGAACGGCAAAAGCCATTCCTTTGCTGCTGAGAGTAATATTCGGGCCATTCTTTTGGGAACTGTCTGATGTCAATAGGATATGAAGCATGCTCATTAACTCAAAATTCACTTTTATTAAAAGAAACTGGTTAAAAACACTTCAATATTTATTTCACTAACTCTCAAAAATTTCCCAGTCTCAAAAAATGCAATCAATCAAATCCCTAAGAAGAGGTTCAAATCCTTTGTGCGTTCTTTTTGCTTTCCCAAATACCTCACAAAAAGCCATCAAAAATAAAATTTATAATATCATAAATGCATAAAAATTCAACTGTTCTAAAAAAATTACAACATTAAAAAAACAATCTCCCCTCACTTTTCCCTCAGGACTCTCAGGTTGACTTTCTACACTGTTCCCAGAGATTCCATCCTTGATCTGGCATCAGGGCATGATATTTTCCATGCCTCCATATATGCCAACCTCATGCCAATCTCAATGCATGATCACAGTGTTTTCCTGGTTTCCACACATGTGTGATAAAGTAAAAAGTAACGAGAAAATAAGGCAAAAGCGTAAAAAGGAAAAAAGAAAAGGAAAAAAAGAGAAAAAACCTAAAGAGAGGGAGGAGGGAACCAAAAACTGGAAAACAAAACAGGATGAAGCAGATAAAGAAAGCTAAGTGGGAGAAGAAAAACACAAGAAACATTTTCAGAAGAACAGCTCTTATGATGCACTGAGCATGAGGTATGAGCAGTGACTCCTTCAACTTCTCACCCAATTTCACCCCATGGAGCATCAGTGTCACTATGTGGATCTCACCTTTCCCTCTTTATTCACAGCCACATTTTTTAAAAGATTTTGATCTATGAACAAGGTCGCAGAAAATCCACTAATATAATGAAAATAATGACCCTGAATTTGTGGTCGGAGGCTTCCCGTGGGAAATGCCTCCTATCCGCAAATAAAATGCCCATAGAAACATCGAAACATAGAAGATAGGAGCAGGAGTAGGCCATTCAGCCCTTCGAGCCTGCTCCGCCATTCAATGTGATCATGGCTGCTCATCCAAATTCAGTACCCTGTCCCTGCCTTTACCCCATATCCCTTGATCCCTTTAGCCTCAAGAAATATATCCAACTCTTTCTTGAATATATTTAATGAACTAGCCTCCACCGCCCTCTGTGGCAGAGAATTCCACAGGTTCACCACTCTCTGGGTGAAGAAATTCCTCCTCATTTCAGTCCTAAATGGCTTACCCCCTATCCTTAGACTATGACCCCTGGTTCTGGACTCCCCGGCCATCAGAAACAGCCTTCCTGCATCTAGTCTGTCCAGACCTGACAGAATTTTATAGGTTTCGATGAGATCCCCTCTCAATCTTCTAAACTCCAGTGAGTATAAGCCCAATCGACACAATCTCTCCTCATACGTCATTCCTGCCATCCCAGGTATCAGCCTGGTGAATCTTCGCTGCACTCCTTCCATGGCAAGAACGTCCTTCCTCAGGTAAGGTGACCAAAACTGCACACAATACTCAAGGTGCGGTCTCACCAAGGCCCTGTACAACTGTAGCAAGACATCCTTGTTCCTGTACTCGAACCCTCTTGCTACGAAGGCCAACATACCATTTGCCTTCTTAACCGCCTGCTGCACCTGCATGCTTACCTTCAGCGACTGGTGCACAAGGACACCCAGGTCTCTTTGCACTTCCCCTTCTCCCAATCTATTGCCATTCAAATAATAATCTGCCTTCCTGTTTTTGCCACCAAAGTGGATAACCTCACATTTATCCACATTATAGTGCATTTGCCATGTTTCTGCCCAATCACCCAACCTGTCCAAATCGTACTGGAGTTCCCGACATCCTCCTCACAGCTTACCCTCCCGCCCAGCTTTGTATCGTCTGCAAATTTGGAGATATTACATCCAATTCCTTCGTCAAGATCATTAATATATATTGTGAACAGCTGGGGTCCTAGGACCGATCCTTGCGATACCCCATTAGTCACTGCCTGCCACTCGGAAAATGACCCATTTATTCCAACTCTTTGCCTTCTGTCCGCCAACCAATTCTCTATCCAAGTCAATACCTTGTCCCCAATCCCATGTGCCTTAATTTTGCACGCTAATCTCTTGTGTGGGACCTTATCGAAAGCCTTCTGAAAGTCCAAATACACCACATCCACTGGTTCTCCCCTATCTATTTTACCAGTTACATCCTCAAAAAATTCCAGTAGATTAGTCAAGCATGATTTACCTTTTGTAAATCCATGTTGACTTTGTCCGATCCTTTCACTGCTTTCCAAGTGCTCTGCTATTACATCTTTTATAATAGACTCTAGCATTTTCCCCACTACCGATGTCAGGCTTACCGGTCTATAATTCCCCGCTTTTTCTCTACCACCTTTTTTGAATAGTGGAGTAACATTAGCTACCCTCCAATCCATGGGTACCGTTCCCGAGTCTATCGAGTTCTGGAAGATGACCAGTAATGCTTCTACTATCTCTAGGGCCACTTCCTTAAGTACCCTGGGATGTAGACCATCAGGCACTGGGGATTTATCGGCCTTCATTCCCATCAATTTTCCTAACACCATTTTCCTACAAATACTGATTTCTTTCGGTTCCTCTCTTTCATCAGACCCTATGTTCCCCGGCATCTCTGGGAGGTTATTTGTGTCCTCCTTTGTGAAGACAGAACCAAAGTATGTATTTAGTTGGTCTGCCATTTCCTTGTTTCCCATTATAAATTCCCCTGATTCTGACTGTAAGGGACCTACGCTTGACTTCACCAATCTTTTTCTCTTCACATATCTATAAAAGCTTTTACAGTCAGTTTTTATGTTCCATGCTAGCTTACTGTCATATTCTATTTTCCCTTTCTTAATTAATCCCTTTGTCCTTCTTTGTTGACTCCTAAACTGCTCCCAATCCTCAGGATTATTGCTTTTTCTAGCCAATTTATATGTCCTCTCCTTGGATCTTATGCTACCCTAATTTCCCTTGTTAGCCACAGTTGAGTCACCATTTTTGTTTTATTTTTATGCCAAACTGGGATGAACAAATTCTGTAGCTCATCCATTCGGTCTTTGAATGTTTGCCATTGCCTATCCACCGTGGTCACTGCCAGTACTGCAGTATAGAATCAGTTCTTCTCTTAAATGTACATGCACAACATATTCCTCGCCTTTTAGATAAACAGTACATAACATTCATTTAACAACTAAATAATAATTAATTACAATTACAATTTTCTCTGTACTATATACATCAACTGAAATAATCATTGAGGAGGCTTCCTGATCCTGACTGGATAGCGCCTTTCTCGAGTATCCTGTTCTTGCGGCGGAGTTGATTCTGGCTCATTGTCATTGGTTGGTTCGTCAGCTTCCAATACCACTGCTTCTGAGGTAGACGCAATCTGTACTTCAGGTTGATTACCAGGTGCACCTGCTCGTGGTATGGGTTTGGCTTGTTCCTGTGACTCTAGAATCTGGTCAGCATGGCATCTCACGATGCTCTCTCCAATGTCCACTGTGTACATTAGTGGTCCCTGCTGTGTGCATATCGTTCCTGGCTGCCATTTTTCTGTTCGGTAGTCGCGGGCCAAGACTGGTTGCCCTATCTTGAAGCTCCTGGTTGGCTTCTCATTTATGTGCTGGAATTGCTTATCCTCAACATCTCGTCTTATGTTTGGTTTGAGCAAATCCAGGCGACATCTTAGCCTTCGGTTGAAGAACATTATGGCTGGAGCTTGGTTGGTGACTGCATGTGTCGCATTCCGGTAAGCAAACAAGAAATTATCCACCTTGTGTTGTAGTGGTATGTCATCATTATGCATTGCCTTTATGGCCTTTTTAAAGGTCTGAACAAACCTCTCAGCCAATCCATTTGTGGCTGGATGATATGGGGCAGATGTGTAATGCTTCACCCCATTATTCCTCAGAAACCTCCGGAAATCCTCTGACACAAACTGTGGCCCATTGTCGGAGCAAATCTGTTCTGGCAAGCCATTCCTGGCGACGATGGTCCGTAGGACTGCAATAGTTTTCTCCGTGGTGGTGGAGGACATTTTGATGACCTCTGGCCATTTCGAATGGGCGTCCACAGAGATTAGAAACATTGAGTCCATAAATGGACCAGCAAAATCAATGTGCACCCGTTGCCATGGAGATGAGGGCCACTCCCATGGATGTAGCGGGGCCTGTGGTGGAGCGTTTTGGACCTTCTGGCATCCTATGCATCTCTTGGTCATATCCTCGATTTCTTTATTGATTCCTGGCCACCACACAAACGCCCTGGCTAGGCTCTTCATTTTTACCCCTCCCAGATGACCCTCATGAAGCTCATTGAGCACTCTATCTCTCAACTTGGGTGGAATTACCACTCGGGATCCACACATCAAGGTCCCCCGGCACACTGACAGCTGTTCTCTCCTTGGCGAGAATGCTGGCAACAGTGAGTCGCCATGTGCTGGCCATCCCTTCACCGTCAAATCATAGACCCGAGAGTGTGTCGGGTCATTTCGGGTTTCCTTCTCTATACTTGAGTTTGTAACAGGTAGACATTCGACTATGGTCGCATGGAATATCTCAACAGGGTCCACTGCAGGTGCTTCCTCTACCGTAGGCAACGGTAGGCGCGACAGCCCATCAGCGTTTCCATGCTGTTTCGTACCTTGTACTCTATGTCGTGCTGATGTGCCCCTAGGAAAAGTGACCATCTTTGCAGCCGTTGCGCCGTCATCACCGGAACGCCCTTCTTTGGGTTAAAAATGGAGACCAGGGGCTGATGATCAGTCAGTAGGGTGAATTTCTGCCCGTGCAGATAGTGATTGAACTTCTTCACCCCCCACACCAGGCTGAGGGCCTCCCTGTCAATCTGGGCGTAGTTACGCTCGGCTGAGGTTAATGAGCACGACGCAAAGGCTATTGGCCTCTCTGAACTGTCAGGGAATTTGTGTGACAGCACCGCTCTGATGCCGTAGGGAGACGCATCACATGCTAACCGTATCGGTAGTGTTGGATTGTAGTGGGCCAATACTTCTTTTGAAGTGATTTGGCATTTACATTTCTGAAAGGCATGCTTACACTCATCACTCCATTTCCATGTTACTCCCGTTTGCAGTAGGGCGTTCAGTGGGTGCAGAATTGTAGATAAATTCGGCAAGAACTTATGGTAGTAGTTCACCAACCTGAGGAACAACCTCAGTTGCGACACATTTTCCGGTGCTGGAGCCTTGACTACAGCCTCAATCTTGTCCGGCGACTTATGCAACCCTTCCTCATCAATCATGTGGCCACAATACGAGATTTGTCTCCTGAAGAACTCGCATTTGGGGCGGTTGGCTCGTAGCCCATATTCCTGTAATCTCGTGAGCACCTGCTCCAGGTTGGCAAGGTGTTCACTGTCATTTTCGCCCGTAACCAGGATGTCGTCCAAATAACACTGGGTCCCCGGGATCCCTCGCAGGACTTGTTCCATCGCCTTCTGCCAAATAGCCGGGGCTGATGCTACCCCGAATACCAGTCGATTGTACTGGTAAAGGCCTTTGTGAGTGTATATCGTGAGGTATTTCCTAGACGCTTCTTCCACCTCCAGTTGTAGATACGCTTGGGCCAGATCAATCTTTGTAAAGCGTTTCCCTCCAGATAGTGAGGCGAAAATATCTTCTATCCGTGGAAGTGGATATTGTACTGTGTGCAGGACTGGGTTCACAGTTACCTTGAAGTCCCCACAGATGCGAACCTTCTTCGGTTCCCCAGGCGTGCTGCTCAATGATTTCTTCATTACAGGAACGATGGGTGTGGCCCACTCGCTCCAGTCCACCTTGGACAGCACACCCAAACGCTCCAGACTCTCCAGCTCTGCTTAAACGGCTGGGCGGATCGCGTACGGTACCGGTCTGGCCTTAAAAAATTTTGGGTTTGCGTTATCTTCGATTTTTATCGTTGCCGTTACTCCTTTTAGAGTCCCAAGTCCTTGTTGGAACACCTCTTTCACGTCAGTTAGAATTTTTGACAGTCATCCAGGTGTGACATCATCATCCTTTTTATCAGTCACAGTTAGCGCCTGAATGGAATGCCAATCCAATTGTATTTTTTGGATCCATTCACGTCCCAATAATGGTGGTCCTCTATCTGGTAGTATATATTGATACAGCTTCTGTGTTTCCTTGCCGTTGTATTCAACTGGCACCCTTATTTTTCCTCTGAGGTAGACTTTTTGCCCCGTGTATGTCTTCAATACAATGGACGTGTCCTTCAAGGGTATGTGTGAGAATAGCCGCTCATAGTCTCATCGATTCATGACAGTTAGGGCTGATCCTGTGTCCAATTCCATCTTTACTGGGGACCCTGCTATCATGTGGGTGACCCAAATGGTTTGGTGATCCTCCTTTGCGATCACGTTGTGTAACTTTAGACAACTTAGTCTCCTGCTCCCAGAGTCCTTATCACTCTCCTGATCTTCCGAACTACTGTCTGTCAATTTCTTTACTTTCTTGTACTTTTCCTTAGTAGTTCTTGTAGTGTTGGTTTTCTTTCCCGACCTGCAGACTCTTGCTCTGTGTCCCATTTTCCCACATTGCCTGCATACTTTGTCCTTAAACCAGCAGTCCTTCTGGTCATGGGTTGTTCTGCCGCAGCGATAGCACTTTTCTGCTCCATACGCCATTTCGTTAGCGCTGTATTCTTGTGGTTTCTGTTGTATTTCCGCAGCTCCCCGTGCTGCTGCTTCGTAGGATACTACCACGCTGAAAGCCTGTTCTAGCGTCAGGTCCTTTTCCGAAAGTAGCCGTTTCTGGGTTCCTTCACTCTGGAGCCCGCAGACAAACTTATCCCATAAGGTGTCTGCCAGTCCTGCTCCGAACTGGCAGTGCTTCGATAACTTGCGTAGTTCCGTAAGATAGTCAGCATTGCTCTCATCTTTGTGCTGGTTTCCTTTATGGAACTTGAATCTTTCTGCTACCAGCAGCGGTGTAGGGTTTAGGTGTTCCTGTAAGATATTAACAATCTCTTCAAAACTTTCCTCCATTGGTTTAGCTGGGGTAATTAAATTCCGCAATAAGCCGTACGTTCTCGCGCCCATCAAATTTAATAATACCGACGCCTTCTTTCCATCGGCCACCTCATTTGCCTCGCAGTACACTTCAATTCTTTTCACATACGTGGTCCAGTCTTCTACCTCATTGTCGAAAGCAGTGATACTGCCACTCTTCGGCATCTTGAGTGATTTAAAATGGCGCTTCCCGTGCTTTTTCTTCTTCCCCAATGGAATAAAATGGCGCCTCCCGCGCTTTTCCTTCTTCCCCTTGCTGCCACGCTGCTCCTAGCATTCTACAGGGTAATGGCGGCGACCCGCGGCTTCGGCGCGTATCACTTTTCCTTCCCCTCATTCTATCCTCTCCACACTGCCCGGTTCTTGAGCACCAACCGCGCCCTGTGCGCTCCACCCTCTCTCTCTCTCTTCCTCTCGACGACGCTGCACGGCCCCTTTGCAGAGCTGCTCGATCGAGCCCGAGCCCGCCGCAGTCCGGAAGGGTCAGCGCACTACCTGCTACCAGCACGACTTGCTGGAACACCTCGACTGGGGAGCCAGGCCCAGCTCTCCACAGCCTCCCCTGCAACTCTCCGATGGATCCCTGGGCGGTTGCCCGCGGTCGACGCCCGCCGTTCTGACTTCGACCTCCAAGAAGCCTCTCTTCAGGGAAAAGATCCCCGTGAGGTGATGCAGTACTGCAGGTGAGTTCGAACCTGCCCGTCGCCAATGTAGTGTCCGGGTATCAATAATACTCGGACTGCAGGAGAACAATAAAACAGGTATTTACTGAACAGAGGGGAACTCAAGACTGAAATACAGAAGCCTGCTATGGCTTTATATACAGGGGTGGTCACTGCCGGTACTGCAGTATAGAATCAGTTCTTCTCTTAAAGGTACATACACAACACCACGTACCTGTTGGTCCGGGAGATACGGTGATTCGTGATCCTGGACCTCGTCGGGTACATGCAGGCAGAGGCCCACGTATCCCGGTGTGCAGGCGGTTCACAAGTGTCCCTGAATCACGTGGGCCGGCCCAACCAATAAAAGAAGGGAATCCCCATTCATGCTTATGGGGGTTCTGTATGTACGGAAACTCCATTAGCATGAATGGGAATACCCCAAAAAATCCATCTACACAGCAAATTAAAAAAAAGTTACATATTTAAAACGAATTAAAATGCCATTTAATTAAATATTTAAAACAAAATTTAAATTTTTTGAAAAATAAATTTAAGGGGGAAAAATTCGGTGGCGCCCCCTTTTGGGCGCTAAATTCGCCGGGGCACTACTTTTAGCACCTCAAAAAAGTTAGCGCCCCTGCGCCGTAAATTCAGTAGTAGCACCCCAAGCAGGAGATGGGGCACTACTGGAAGCGCTCCCCCTCCTTTCTGGGGTGCTCCCACTGAATATCGCGGCGCTTCATGCAACAGCGCCACATGCATTGGCACGCAGCGCCATGGTATTACAGGCCTCCCTCCCCTGATCAAAGAGGTGGGGCCTAGCGCAGCGCACACTGGGGCCCTGCTAGACCACCGGGGAGTGGGGTGCCGGAAAGACAAGAAGGGTGCCAGGCTGAGCGATCGCGGCCGGCACCCCGCATAAAAATACGGAAGGGGGCAGGTGCTGGCAGGCAGCCAAAAAAAATGGCCACCCAGCACCTGCCCTTTCATTTTCGCCGCTGTGGTCACAAAATTGCCAACCTGACCCTATCGCCAGCGGTAGGTCAGGGGGCGCGACCAAAGTTTGCGGCCGGGGTGCAAGCGGGGCGCTGCTCACGGCGATGATGTCATCGCTGGAGGCGCAGCACCGCGGGGCACTACCACCGCTGCTAACCTCCTGTTGAATTTCGGGAGAGGCGTTAGCAGCGCCGTGCCAAGCGGTAAGCAGAGGCTCTCCGCCCTCGGATGCCGTTTTCCCGGGGATGAGTGCGATCTGTTAAAAAGATTCTTTACAATTTGCAAGTTCCGAGTTTTCACACGCAATGCACAGGCGCGAAAACCTGGAACTTGCAAATTGTCAAGAAGCGTACACACCACATACACACCCATAGGGGCCACAAATTACAGGCCAATATGTGACAAAGGCTTAAGAAATACTAATGTAAGATTTCTTATTATCAAAATTACAAAAGTTACAGTAAACTTCTTGAACACATCTTTGAAAAAGAGAAACACATCCTTCCCAAAGCACCCAAGCAAGAGAGGGGAGCGGTAATGGCCCAGAAATACGGGTTGGGGGCTTCCCGCGGGTGTAAGCCCCCGATCTGCACTTACTTTCGCGCTGGCCGTTGAGCTCTGGGCCCCCGTGGAATTCCGATCCGGGGCCTGGTCCAGCTGCCGGCGCGCAGTGCTTGCGTATCCCAGGGGTGCAGTTAGTTCGATGCGTCCCCTGGGATCACGTGGGCCATGGGGAGCCAATCGGAGCAGGGAATGCTCCATTCATAAGTTTGACAGGAAGTGCTGTCAAGACTTATAAATACTACGGCCCCAAAATAGCACTAAATTTTCAAATAAATTTTTTAAAAATCACATTTTTTAAATAAACTATAAATTACATGAAATAACTATTTTAAACAATAATTTAAATTTTATTAAAAAAAAAAATATTTTCTAATGGGGCTAAAAATAAACCTACCTTGCTTTAAAGTATTTAAAAATAATAAACCTCTGGAAAAAATATTTTTATTTTTATTAATTCACCACTTACCTTGTAAAAAGCAGGCCTTATGCCTGCTTTTTACATTTCTAACTTCTGCAGGCTTACCCTCGCGGGAAAACCTGTAAAATAAAACGAAGTTCGATGCGCACACGCAGCCTCTCCCGCGCACGCGTTCGACCTCTGAACCCCTTCGTTCAGAGGAATGGAAGTGCCGGTTTCCCGCGCATGTGCAGCGCATGCAGGAAACCAGCACTTCCATTGGGCCTACGGGTGAGTACCCCGTGCGTACTCACCCGTGGAGACCCGAATTTCTGCCCCATTGTGGCAATTTCCAACATTGAAGCAACAAGGTAGAATGAATGGCATGTAACACTTCACTCCCAACTCCTACCTCCCATCATCATGTTCAAAAATCAGGGTGAACTGCATGGCAATGTTGTGACTGGAAGATTAAGAAAGAAAGGAGATACACTAATTTTGCTCTTACCCCCTTATCCAAAAGTGATGGATCTGCATATTAAAATGATTCTGCTTAGTCAGGCAGAATTAAATCTGTATAATTGTGACCTTTTAGATATCCACAAGTTAATTAAGCTGGAGTTGTCTTACAAACACAGCAGCATCATTAGTCCGTCTAAATTATACTGAAGCTACAATGTACTCTTAATTGGCATCAGCTATGTTTTATTAAAAAAACATTTTTAATCATCGCCAGGGGTCCTTCAGAATCACTCAGATGGAACCAGATTTTCCTGCAAGCTGTTAGGATCAGTTTTAACTAAAGGAATAAAACTCATAAGTTATGGATGTGACACAATAGCTGTACTTTCTTCCAAAAGTGTCAGATGTGTTTTTCTTTTTCAGCTGTGGCTCAGTTGGTAGCACCCTCACCTCTGAGTCAGAAGGTTGTGGGTTCAAGTCCCACTCCAGGGACTTGAGCACATAAAGCTTGGCTGACACTCCAGTGCAGTGCTGAGGGAGTGCTGCACTGTTAGAGGTGCCGTCTTTCAGATGAGACATTAAACTGAGGCCCTGTCTGCTCTCTCAGGTGGAAGTAAATGATCCTATGGCACTATTTCAAAGAGCAGGGGAGTTATCCCCGGTGTCCTGGCCAATATTTATCCCTCAACCAACATAACAAAAACAGATTATTTGGTCATTATCACATTGCTGTTTGTGGGACCTTGCTGAGCACAAATTGGCTGCTGCGTTTCCCACATTACAACAGTGAGTCCACTTCAAAAATACTTCATTGGCTGTAAAGTGCTTTGAGACGTCTGGTGGTCGTGAAAGGTGCTATATAAATGCAAGTCTTTTTTTCTTTCTTTCAATATAACCTCCTGAAATCAGGTGTTGTATTGGCAGAAAATGCAATACAATAGGGTGGGGCAACTAATCCCCTCACTGCTCCCCCTGCCACCCCACCGCCCCAACACTGTCAGCCTTAATTTCCCTCCATCCCTTAAAGCAAGGAGTAGGCTTGCTGCCCTTAAACTTTATGTAAATGGCAGAAGGGAACCTGTCCAATATCCCCTTCCTTCTGCTAATGCTACTACGACTGCAGGAGAGGGGTGTTGGGACAGAAGTAGAAAGCCTACTGGTGCCTACTGGTGCAACTTTTGGAGGGAGAAGACTCCGCCCTGGATAACTCTCTCTTTCATCTAACTCCTCGGCTCAGCCTGAGGCCTCAGTAGAAATTCTTCCTCATCTCCTCATTTCTGCCCCCTTTAAATAGACTTCTGTGTTCCAGCAGACTGAGTCCCAAGAACCTGTGGAAATATTTTTTAATGTTTTTTTATAATATAGTTGATGCTGATTACAAGTGCTTCAGTATAGTGTAAATGGGCTAACGGCAGTGCTGTGTTTATAAGACAACCCCACCTTAATTACAATTGTGGATAAGCTAAAAGATCAGAATTATACTGATTTCTTTCTGTCTGACAAAGCAAAATCAGTTTAATAGTTTGGGGTCAGATCGGGCTTAGGGCAGCGGATGAAAGATCTCCCTCAGCCTCCTCTGTTGGTAAAGCCGTCCGAGAGGAAAATCTAGGTCAATTACTCCACATCTGCATCCATTGTGGGTTCAAGAACCACTCCAGAGACTTGAGTGCATAATCTAGACTGGCTCTTCAGTGCAGTAGTGAGAGAGTGCTGTACTGTCGGAGGTGCTGTATTTCGGATACCAACACCACCAACAATAGATTGTCTGGTGATTATCACATTGTTGTTTGTGGGACCTTGTTGTACACAAATTGTCTGCCACATTTCCTACATCACAATGGTGACTACACTTCAAAAGTACTTCTTTGGCTGTAAAGCGTGTCCTGAGGTCACTAAAGGTGCTATGTAAATGCAAGTTCTTTCTTTTCTTTCTTTCCATTGTGTTTTCCTGTCCTGGGCGCACAGACATATTTTTCCTTCCATTAAAGTGAATGGAGATGGGGAAATTGCTGGCTGGCAATTGCAAAAACAGACACCACCACCCATTGACTCAAATTTCCAGCTCCTCATTTACATATTAGAAAACACAATGCAAATTATCTCATTAGGATGTTCAAGCACCTGCTAACATATCACAAATTGAGCAACCCATGTCCATATTTCATTCTTTATTTAAGGGATAAGTGAGTGAGCTGCATGATTCAAAAGGGAGCTGGGTGAGTTCCAGAGCGTGGTAGGTGGGTATTGGCGGATGTATCTCCCAGTCACCATGGTCTCCTATTTGATTGCCTTTGGGATCAGAGAGGAAGTTCCAGGGGTTATTTTCTAAATTGGCCTATGGTTTTCTTTGTCTCTTCCAGGAAATTATGTGATTGGTTAGCAGAGATAGTGGATGGGGGTCATGGGGGTAGATTTTGACCTTTGGTGCAGTCGACAGGCAGAGTGTGCTGGTCAACCGCCCATTCTGGCAGCGAAGAGACCCTTTGATTTTGAGGCTCTGGCTTCATTTGAATTCTCCAGGCGAGCTGCAGGGCACCAAACAGACAACCCAATGCAGCTCACAAGATTGCTAAGTGGAAATCAGGCCGGAACTGCTGCGAGCAAGGTAAGTTACGGAGGAAGGGCGGTCGCGATTGCAGAGGGTGGGGTTCTGGGGTGGCTACGGTCCAGATTATTTTTGGGGGGTCTGGGGGAGCACACCTGCTCATTCAGAGCTCACAAAACTGATCCAAGACTTACCTCTTTTATTCCATCGCCCAATGGAGCCTGCACTGCCTAGGCGCCGACTAATACATAATAGGACCCCGATTTCAATATTAAAAAGGGCCTATTGCCTAAAACAAGCGGGTGCTTTGCACACTCAGTGGTAGGCCCCTTTCAAAATGGTGCCAACCGCATCGCTGGTGTTAATGGGCCGGTAAGGCTACTGACCCCATTTTGACACCAGTAGCGCCCCGTTAACATTAGGCGAGGGAACTCAAAATCGACCCCAGGATGTGCAGACAGCACGACAGCATAGAATAGGTTCAATGGACCAGTTGATCTTTTCCTAAACCTTGTTTTTTGTATGTTTGTATGTTAGCATACAAAAAAATTATGGGGGTTAAATTGAATAACCCCCGAAAACGGGCATGGGGATGCGAGTAACCTATGCTCGTTCATTGCGCTGCAAGCAGCATGCTATATTGGTGCTGCCTGTTGCTTCACATGATTGCTCTATGCAGCCACTGCTATCCAACCATGACAGCCACATCAGCTAAATATATTCCAGGACACTCACTGACACACTTCGCTCTTTCTTGCAGGAGAAGGTGCATAACAGGAAGTAGCAAGAAAGGAATGGAAGAGAACAAGCGTACCTGCATGTTTTAACGCCCATGGAGGAGACAGTGCTGCCATCATGGGAAGGGGCATTGCTGAGACCGTGGCCACTGGTAGCGCTGGAGGGATCGATGATGAGGGACTCTGCATTCCTAATCCTCCTTCTCTCATCTCACTTCTCCCTTGTCCCTCAATCTCTTCTGACTCACAAGCTGCAGATGATGTAGGCACGAACTTCTTACTTTCTCCTCTCCCTTAATCACAGCCCAACCCTTGTCTCTTTTTCATTTCACATACCCAAGAACTGGAACCTTTCCAGTCAGAGGAGGAGGAGTAAGAAGACAGTGAAGATGAACAGATACCATCACTCGATCTTACACTCACAGCCACCAGCTCAGAGTCTGACACGGTGTATATTTTAGAGGGTAGGATAGAGGAGGGATCGGCATGAAATCAGACATCAGGCACAAGTGCACAGGAGCCAGGGTGGAGGGAAAGGATAGCGAAGGTGCCAGCTCGCAGGAGGCCGACGTTGCACACTACTTCTGCTGCAGAGGACTCAGATGAGGACTTTGATGGCCCAGGCTACAGAAGAAGACTGATGGGTGTACATAATCAAATGCTTGGTGCACTGGAAAGCCTGCAAGAAAGTCTGTGCACAATGTCAATGTGCACAGAGGAGTCCAGCACCAACTTGGCACAGGACTTTGTGCAGAGCTTGGAGCCCATCCTTTCCAACGTGGAACGGGTGATCATCTCCATCAGCACACCTGTGGAACCCACCATGATGCAGCATCTGATGGCTGATGTCAAAGCTTCCATTGCATCACAAACAGCTTTCATCAAAGGTCTAAGTGTTGCAGTGGAAGTTCAGACTGCTGCCTTGCAAGCTCAGACTGCTGCCATTGTGGCTCTAGGTACTACTGTTCAAAGGGGCATCCAAGGCGTCAGAGCAGTCCATCAATCTGTGCTCCAACAAATCAGCAGAATTGTTGAGGCGCCACCTCGGGAGAATGGCAGTGGCTCCATGGAACAGGAATCTGCTGTCCATTCTCAGGATAACAGCATTCTTGCTCCCACCCCTGCTACACCACCAGTGCCCTTGCAGTTGCCGGTCAGCTTTTCTGATTGGCTCAGATGACCACTATTCCCACTGTTCCCTCATAATGACCAGGTTGTGCAGTGTGCAGCATGCTACCATAAATCTTGATACAAACTCAGCTGAGTACTGCAGGACTCCTCCAGAGCAATCCAAGCAGCAGGAGCATTGCTTGAGGTCACCAATGGTGTGCTCTAAGGTTCCTTGTGGCAGCATGGTTCTAATTGTAGGCTTCCTGTGTACTTGTGTGTGGGTTCCTGATCGGAGTCATGAACATTTGACTTGCCGTGGTGGGTCAAATACAGGTGGAAAAGAGGACTGAAAGGATCGTGACTGCTGCCAGGATAATGAGAATTTATCTGCATGATGAGTTGTACGTTGAGGGAGAGGAATCCCTTTCGGTTGATGAAAATGGTAGAGTTCACATGATGAGCTCACAAGGCAATGTGCGCGCAGTCTATGGCAACCTATGCCATGAGGAAGCCTGCAATCCAGCCATATCCAGTCGTGAATGATGGTGGACAACAACAACAACAACAACTTGTATTTATATAGCGCCTTTAAAATAGTAAAACATCCCAAGGCGCTTCACAGGAGTATTGTAAGACAAAAAATTGACACTGAACTACATAAGAAATTGTGTTAGATGACCAAACGCTTGGTCAAAGAGGTAGGTTTCAAGGAGTGTCTTAAAGGAGGAGAGAGGTAGAGAGGCGGAGAGGTTTAGGGAGGGAATTCCAGAGCTTAGTGCCTAGGCAGCTGAAGGCACGGCCACCGATGGTTGAACGATTATATCAGGGACGCTCAAGAGGGCAGAATTAGAGGAGCGCAAATATCTCAGCGGGGGTTGTGGGGCGGAAGAAGATTACAGAGGTAGTGAGGGATGAGGCCATGGAGTGATTTGAAAACAAGGATGAGAATTTTGAAATCAAGGTATTGCTTAACCAGGAGCCAATGTAGGTCAGCGAGCACAGGGGTGATGGGTGAACGGGACTTGGTGCGAGTTAGGACATGGGCAGCCGAGTTTTGGATGACCTCAAGTTTACATAGGGCAGAATGTGGGAGGCCAGCCAGGAGTGCATTGGAATAGTCAAGTCTAGAGGTAACAAAGGCATGGACAAGGGTTTCAGCAGCAGATGAGCTGAGGCAAGGGTGGAGACGGGCAATGTTACAGAGTTGGAAATAGACGGTCTTCGTTATGCCATGGATATGAGGTCAGAAGCTCATTTCAGAGTCAAATATGACACCAAGGTTCAGCCTCAGACAGATGCTAGGGAGAGGGATGGAGTCGGTGGCTAGGGAACAGAGTTTGTGGTGGAGCCCGAAGACAATGGCTTTGGTCTTCTCAATATTTAATTGGAGAAAATTTCTGCTCATCAGACAAGCAGTGTAACAATTTAGAGACTGTGGAGGGGTCGAGAGAAGTGCTGCTGAGGTAGAGCTGGGTGTCGTCAACATACATGTGGAAACTGACGCCATGTTTTCAGATGATGTCGCCAAGGGGCAGCATATAGATGAGAAATAGGAGGGGGCCAAGAATAGATCCTTGGGGGACACCAGAGATAACAATGCGGGAGTGGGAAGAGAAGCCATTGCAGGTGATTCGCTGGCTACGATTAGATAGATAAGAATGGAACCAGGCGAGCGCAGTCCCACCCAGCTGGACAATGGTGGAGAGGCGTTGGAGGAGGATGGAGTGGTCAACCGTGTCAAAGGCTGCAGACAAGTCAAGAAGGACGAAGAGGGATAGTTTGCCTTTGTCACAGTCACCAAGGATGTCATTTGTGACTTTGATGAGAGCCATCTCGGTATTGTGGCGGGGCGGAAACAGGATTGAAGAAATTCAATGTTGGAGTTCCAGGAAAGATGGGCACGGATTTGGGAGGCAACATGTTCAAGGACTTTGGAGAGGAAAGGGAGGTTGGAGATGGGGTGGTATTTTGCAAGGATGGAGGAATGATGACGGCAGATTTGAAGGAGAGGGGGACAGTACCTGAGGAGAGAGAACCATTAACAATGTCAGCTAAAATGGGAGCCAAAAAAGGAAGTTGGGTGGTCAGCAGCTTAGTGGGAATAGGGTCGGGGGAGCAGGAAGTGGGTCTCATGAACAGGATGAGCGTGGATAGGTCAAGAGGGGAGAATGGAGAGAAACTGGAGAAAGATGCAAGTTCAGGGCTAGGGCAGGGTGAACCTTAGAGGAAGTTTGGCCCGGTGGGCTAGGGGATAGAAGGGAAGTGGCAGAGGCAGCTGATTGGATGGTCTCAATCTTAGAAACAAAGAAGTCCATGAAAACCTTGCACTTGTTGTTGGAGGTGAGTGTGGAGGAGGCTGGGGAGAGGGATTTAAGAAAATGGTTAGCAGTAGAATATAGTCACCAGGGGGTTATCTTTGCATTCCAGAATGATTCTGGAATAGTGAGCAATTTTGGCAGACGAGAGCAGGACCCAATAAAGCTTTATGTGGTCCAGCCAGATCTGGCAATGAATGGCTACACCAGTTGTCTACCAGATCCATTCAAGTCTGCATCCCTTGGACTTGAGGGAAGATGTGGGCCATACCAGGGGGAATGGCCAGGGTGAGAGAGAGTAATGTTTTTAATAGGGACTAGGGCATTAAAGGTGGTGGTGAGGGTGTCGTTGAGCAGATCGGTAGCTGCAGAAATGTTGTGGTGAATGGAGGGCCAAAGGCCGGACAGTTGGGACTTCGTAAGTGCAGTTGTAAGAGAGTTGGGAGAGAGTTTTTTCCAGGGGCAGACATAGAAGGAAATAGGGTTGGCAGGGGGAAGGGGGATGTGGGTGGAATGTGATACAAGGAAGTGGTCATGGATGGCCATATATTCGATTGACATGGTGGGCGTAGCGAGGCCACGAGAGATGGCAAGGTCAAGGGGGTGGCCGTGAATATAGATTGGGGTGTTTACATGGAGGGAGAGATTAAGGGAGGATAGGAGGGCAGTGAAATCGGAGGAGAGTGAGCATGATAAATTGAGATGGAGGTTGAAATCGCCGAGGATGAGAAGTTGCTCGGTGCAGAGGCTGAGGGAGGAAAGCAGTGAGGATATCTCGGTAATAACATTTTTATCATACTTGGGTGGGCGCTAGAGAACGAGAATTTTAAATGAGAGGTGGAACAAGGTGAGATGCTCAAAGGAGGAGAAAGTGCCAGAGGAGTAGGGGGACAGACCCAGGTGTGATTTGGTGATGAGAGCCACACCGCCACCACAGCAGTCTAGGCGGGGCAAATGGTGGAAGGTATAGCCAGAGGGGGAGGCTTCATTTAAGAGTAATTAAACAACTAATGAAAGGAGGAGGCTCCATGAACATTCCCATTCTCAATGATGGCGGAGCCCAGCATGTGAGTGCAAAAGACAAGGCTGAAGCCTTTGCAACCATCTACAGCCACAAGTGCCAAGTGGATGATCCATCTCGGCAGCCTCCTGAGGTCCCGACCATCACTGAAGCCAGTCTACAGCCAATTCGATGAACTCTATGTGATATCAAGAAACAACTGAGATCACTGGATACAGCAAAGGCTATGGGCCCCGACAACATCCCGCCTGTATTGCTGAAGACTTGTGTTCCAGAATTAGCCATGCCTCTAGCCAAGCTTTTCCAGTACAGCTACAACACTGGCATCTATCCAACAAAGTGGAAAAATGCCTCAGTATGTCCTGTCCACAAAAGCAGGACAAAACCAATCCGGTCAATTAACTCCCCATCAGTCTACTCTCAATCATCAGCAAAGTGATGGAAGGTGTTGTCGGCAGTGCTGTCAAGCAGCCCTTACTCACCAATAACCTGCTCACCAATGATCAGTTTGGGTTCTGCCAGGACCTCTCAGATCCAGACCTCATTACAGCCTTGATCCAATCTTGGTCAAAGGAGCTGAATTCTAGAGGTTAGATGAGAGTGACTGCCCTTGACATCAAGGCAGCATTTGACCGAGTGTGGCAGCAAGGAGCCCTAGTAAAATTGAAGTCAATGGGAAAACTCTCCACTGGCTGGAGTCATACCTAGCAAAAAGGAAGATGGTTGTGGTTGTTGGAGGCCAATCATCTCAACACCAGGACATCACGGCAGGAGTTCCTCAGGGCAGTGTCCTAGGCCCAACCATCTTCAGTTGCTTCATCAATGACCTGCCTGTTGTGTATGTACCTTTAAGAGAATGACTGGTCTCAGGCTGCAGTGCCGGCAGTGACCACCCCTGTATAAAAGGTGCTAGTGAGCCTCTATTGTTTTCAGTTTCACTATTGACTTCCATCAGTAAAGACTTGTTTTGTTCAACTCCTGCTGTCCGTGTCTCAATCATTCACGGACATAATACTGGCGACGAGCAGATACGAACTTACCTACAGTCTGCACCACCTCCTGGGATCCATTCCTACAGCGAAGTGAGCAGAGGTCGAGGCCAGAAAGAAAAGAAAGTAAGAGGCAGTTGAAACGGGCGTCGACCGTGGGCATCCGCCCCTGTGTTAGCGGAGTTGAAGATTGCTGGAGAAGCTGTCGGAAGCGGGGCCTGGTTCCTGTCGACGGTGCTTCAGCTAATCGGGCTGGTGGCAGGTAGTACACTGATCCTTCCTGGGCTGCGGCGGTCGCGAACTCGAGCGGGTGGCTTGCAACGGGGCCGAGCAGTGTTGTCGGGAAGAAGAGCGAGAGAGGGTGGAGCACACAGGGCGCGGCCGGTGCTACGAAGCCGGGCTGCGTATAGACCCGAAAAGAGAGAGGCTAGAGTCCCACAGGGTTGTTCCACGACAGGAAAATAATAAAAAAAGAAATATTAAACGCGCAAGAAACCGCGGAAAGCAGCGCTAGCAACAGCGGGGAAGAAGGCAAAGCGCGGGAGGCACCATCTTAATCAGCGGGGAAGAAGGCAAAGCGCGGGAGGCGACATTTTGTTAAATCGGGGAAGAAGGCAAAGCGCGGGAGGCGCCATTTTAGATTTGCAAGATGCCGAAGACTGGCTGTATCACTGCTTTTGATAATGCAATAGAGGACTGGACCACGTATGTGGAAAGAGTCGAGGTATATTTCGAGGCAAACGAAATAGCTGATGAGAAAAAGGCATCGGTATTGCTAAACTTAATGGGCGCTAGAACGTACGGCCTATTGCGGGACCTGATTACTCCAGCCAAACCGAAGGCGAAGAGTTTTAACAAAATTGTTGCTGTCCTACAGGAACACCAAAACCCTGCACCGCTGTTGATAGCAGAAAGATTTAAATTCCACAGGAGAACTCAGCATAAAGATGAGAGCAATGCTGAGTACCTTACGGAACTACGCAAGCTATCAAAGCACTGCCAGTTCGGAGAAGAACTGGCAGATACCCTACGGGACAAATTTGTCTGTGGACTCCTGAGTGAAGGAACACAGAAGAAGTTACTATCAGAGAAAGAGCTGATGCTAGATAAGGCTTTCAGCGTGGCAGTATCGTATGAAGCAGCAGCCAGGGGAGCTGCAGAAATTCAACAAAAGCCACAGGAATACGGCACCCACGAAATGACACGGGGATTTGCAAAATGTTATCACTGCGGCAGAACTAACCATGACCAGAAGGACTGCTGGTCGAAAGACAAAATATGCAGGCAATGCGGAAAGATGGGACACATTGCACGAGTTTGCAGGTCTGGGAAGAAGACCAGCGACAACAAAAAGGCTACTAAGGGACCGTACAAGAAAGTACAAAAGATGACGGACAGTAGTTCCGAAGACCAGATGAGCGATAGTGAATCCGGGAACAGGAGACTAAGCTGTCTCAAACTTCACAATGTAATCGCAAAAGAGGATCACTGAACCATTTGGGTCACCCTCACGATAGCAGGGTCCCAAGTTAAAATGGAATTGGATACAGGATCAGCGCTAACCGTCATGAATCGACGAGACTACGAGCTTCTATTCTCACACATACCCTTGAGAGAGACAGCCATCGTCTTGACGATGTATACGGGGCAAAAAGTATACCCCAGAGGAAAAATAAGGGTGCCTGTCGAATACAACGGCAAGAAAATACGGAAATTGTATCTCTACATACTGCCAAATGGTGGACCACCGTTATTGGGACGTGAATGGATCAGGAAGATAAACTTAGATTGGCACTCCATTCATGCAATGACGGTGGACGGTAAAAAAGATGAAGACATCACTCCTGGATGATTGTCAACAATCTTAGCTAACGCCAAAGAGGTATTTCAACAAGAACTGGGCACGCTTAAAGGCGTAACCACCTCGATAAAAATAGAAGAGTATGCAGTTCCCAAGTTTTTCAAAGCAAGACCGGTACCATATGCAATTCGCCCAGCCGTCGAGGCAGAGCTGGAGAATCTGGAGAAGGCAGGCGTGTTGTCTAAGGTCGACTGGAGCGAGTGGGCGACACCCATCGTTCCTGTCATGAAGAAAATGTTAAGCAATAAGTCCGGGGAGCCAAGGAAGATTTGCATCTGTGGGGATTTCATGGTGACGGTGAACCCAGTCCTTCACACAGTACAATATCCTCTTCCAAGGATAGAAGACATCTTCGCCTCACTGTCTGGAGGGAAGCGTTTTACAAAAATTGACCTAGCACAAGCATATTTGCAGATTGAGGTTGAAGAGTCCTCTAGGAAGTATCTCATGATAAAGACTCACAAAGGTCTTTACCAGTATCATCGATTGGTATTCGGAGTAGCATCGGCTCCGGCGATATGGCAAAGAGCGATGAAACAAGTCCTGCAAGGGATTCCGGGGACTCAGTGTTACTTGGACGACATCCTTGTGACAGGTGAAGATGACAGTGAACACCTTAACAACCTAGAACAGGTGCTCACTAGACTACGGGAACAAGGGCTACGAGCCAACCGCCCCAAGTGCGAGTTTTTTAAGAAACAGATATCATATTGTGGCCACGTGATTGATGAAGAGGGGTTACATAAGTCCCCTGACAAAATTGAAGCGGTTGTTAAGGCCCCAGCACCTGAAAATGTATCGCAACTGAGGTCATTCCTCGGATTGGTGAATTACTACCATAAGTTTTTGCCGAATTTGTCGCCAATTCTGCACCCACTGAACGCCCTGCTACGAACGGGGGTAGCATGGAAATGGAGCGATGATTGTAAGCGGGCCTTTCAGAAGAGTAAGGACTTAATCACTTCAAGGGAAGTATTGGCTCACTACAACCCAGCACTGCCGATCAGACTGGCGTGTGATGCGTCTCCCTACGGCATTGGGGCGGTACTGT
Organism: Somniosus microcephalus; assembly: GCF_052327205.1. Taxonomy (NCBI): domain Eukaryota; kingdom Metazoa; phylum Chordata; class Chondrichthyes; order Squaliformes; family Somniosidae; genus Somniosus; species Somniosus microcephalus. The sequence goes on along the minus strand of NC_140987.1, from coordinate 127,381,591 downwards.
CACATAAATTCCTTGATGGTTTAGAGAGGCCGATAGCTTTTGCGTCACGCTCGTTAACTTCTGCCGAGCGTAACTATGCCCAGATTGACAGAGAGGCCCTCAGCCTAGTGTGGGGGGTGAAGAAGTTCAATCACTACCTGCACGGTCAAAAATTTACTCTACTAGCCGATCATCAACCTCTTGTCTCCATTTTCAACCCTCAGAAGGGCGTACTGATAATGACAGCACAACGGCTGCAGAGGTGGTCCCTTTTCCTAGGGGCACACCAATATGACATCGAGTACAAAGGAACTAAACAGCATGGGAATGCTGATGGATTGTCACGCCTACTGTTGCTGACGGTGGAAGAAGAAGACCTTGCAGTGGATCCAATGGAGTTATTCCAGTCGACCATAGTCGAATGTCTCCCTGTGACGAATGCAAACATAGAAAAGGAAACACGGAATGACCCGACACTATCACGGGTCTATGATTTAACGGTGAAGGGATGGCCAGCACATGGCGAACCACTGCTGCCAGCATTCTCGCCGAGAAGAGAACAGCTGTCAGTGTGCAGAGGAACCTTGATGTGTGGATCCAGAGTAGTAATTCCACCTAAGTTGACGGATAGCGTGCTCAATGAGCTTCATGAGGGTCATCTGGGTGGGGTAAAAATGAAGAACTTAGCCAGAGCGTTTGTGTGGTGGCCGGGAATCGATAGAGAAATCGAAGAGATGACCAAGAGCTGTGCAGGATGCCAGAAGGTCCAAAACGCCCCACCACAAGCTCCTCTGCATCCATGGGAGTGGCCCTCATCTCCATGGCAAAGGGTGCACATTGATTTTGCTGGTCCCTTCATGGACTCGATGTTTTTTATTGCAGTGGATGCACATTCAAAGTGGCCAGAGGTAATAAAAATGTCCTCAACCACCACGGAAAAAACTATCACAGTTTTACGAACCATATTCGCCAGGAATGGGCTGCCTGAACAGATTTGCTCTGACAATGGACCACAGTTTGTGTCTGAAGAGTTCCGGAGGTTCTTAAAGAACAATGGTGTTAAGCATTACACATCTGCCCCATATCATCCAGCCACTAATGGATTGGCCGAGAGGTTTGTCCAAACATTCAAGAAAGCTATTAAGGCAATGTGTAATGAAGATATACCCCTACAACACAAGGTGGACAACTTCTTGTTTGCCTACCGGAATGCGACACATGCGGTTACCAACCAAACTCCAGCCATGATGTTCTTCAATCGAAGACTACGATGCCGCTTGGATTTAGTTAAGCCAAACGTCCGAAGAGATGTGGAGAACAGGCAGTTTCAGAATATGAATGAAAGGCCGACCAGGAGTTTTAAGATAGGTCAACCAGTTTTGGCCCGGGACTACCGCACTGAGAAATGGCAGCCAGGAACGATTTGTACACGGCAAGGACCTCTCATGTATATCGTGGACGTTGGAGAGAGCATTGTAAGATGCCATGCTGACCAGATTCTAGAGTCACTGGAAAACGTCAACTCCACACCATGATCTGATACACCTGGCAATGAAATCAACGTACCAATTGCAGCTACCGCAGAACCGGTGATATTGGAAGCAGATGAACCAAACAACGACATTGATCCCAACTCAACATTGCCAGAAGAACCTGATACCCCAAAGAGGCATTATCCAGACAGAATCAGGAAGTCTCCTCAAAGACTGAACTGATAATTGCTTAAACTTAACCAATGTATCTAGCAACCGTAATTGTGATTGTAATTAGTTATCATTTAGTTGTTAAATGAATGTTATGTACTGTTTATCTAAAAGGGGAGGAATTGTTGTGTATGTACCTTTAAGAGAATAACTGGTCTCAGACTGCAGTACCGGCAGTGACCACCCCTGTATAAAAGGCGCTAGTGAGCCTCTGTTGTTTTCAGTTTCACTATTGACTTCCATCAGTAAAGACTTGTTTTGTTCAACTCCTGCTGTCCGTGTCTCAATCATTCACGGACATAATACTTCCCTTCATCATAAGGTCAGAAGTGGTGATGTTCACTGATGATTGCAGTGTTCAGTTCCATTTGTAACTCCACAGATAATGAAGCAGGCCATTCCCGCATGCAGCAAGACCTGGACAAATGCAGGCTTGGGCTGATAAGTGACAAGTAACATTCATGCCACGCAAGTGCCAGACAATGACTATCTCCAACAAGCGAGAGTCTAACCACCTCCCTTTGCCATTCAATGGGATTACCATCACCAAAACACCCACCATTAACATCCTGTAATGATCAATAACATGTCATTCTGGAGTGGTACACTAGATGGAGCCGTAGAGCTACAGATGCTGTACCTAGAGAACGTGTACTGAATAAATGTCTAGCTAGAAGCTAGCTGTTCATAATAAGAATGTCTAGTTATTATGAACATAACACATCCTGGGGTGTCACCATTGACCAGAAACTTAACTGGACCAGCTACATAAATACTGTAGCTACAAGAGCAGGTCAGAGGCTGGGCATTCTGCAGCGAGTGTCTCACCTCCTGACTCCCCATAGCCTATCCACCATCTACAAGGCACAAGTCAGGAGTGTGATGGAATAATTTCCACTTGCCTGGATGAGTGCAGCTCCAACAACACTCAAGAAGCACAACACCATCCAGGACAAAGCAGCCTGCTTGATTGGCACCCCATCCACCACCTTAAACATTCACTCCCTCCACCACCGGCGCATCGTGGCTGCAGTGTGTACCATCTACAAAATGCACTGCAGGAACTTATCAAGGCTTCTTTGACAGCGCCTCCCAAGCCCACAACCTTTACCACCTAGAAGGGCAGCAGGTGCATGAGAACACCATCACTTCCAAGTTCCCCTCCAAGTCACACACCATCCTGACTTGGAAGTATATCACCATTCCTTCAAAGTCGCTGGGTCAAAATCCTGGAACTCCCTTCCTAACAGCACTGTGGGAGTACCTTCACCACAAGGACTGCGGCAGTTCAAGAAGGCAGCTCACCACCACCTTCTCAAGGGCAATTAGGGATGGACAATGAATGCTGGACTTGCCAGCAACACCCACATCCCAGGAATGAATAAAAAAAAAGTTAATGTTGATTTGCTCAAACATAGCCAAGTAGGAAACCTTATACTAATCATGAACCAGCAACCCACACAAACCAAACAATTAATTTGCTCAAGATTTTTTTTTTCAGCTACCAATAAGGAACCAGCAACGGCCACAAAACCAACTGATCAAATTGCTCAAACAGTTTTTCCGACTTCTTTGAGTGGCCACGTTGTTTCTTCAGCTAGTTGACTCTATCCAGCTTAAAAAATAAAATTTATAACATAGCAAACATAAAATGAAACCAATTCACAAAAATACCTTTACCTACAAAATTGCCACCATGACCTGATGAAAAACCTTCTGATAAACCATCAAGAGGCCTACCTAAGAAATACAAAATCCAGAACTAGAGGTGGCAGCTCAAGCCGGTCTGTGAGGAAATATGTAAAGGACCAGGAAAGATCTCCAAGATAAAGTATTTCTTGCTTTTGGCATGGCTTTAATAATTATATAATTATATAAGCAAACAATAAAAAATATTAAATTTCACAAAAAAATTGAGAAGCGTGTTTTTGGAAACTATTCTCTTGCTACTAGAATGGATTCAGTCCAGATAAAGTGACATATGTGTCCTCTCCAGAAGCTGTTAACTGTTGTCAGTAAAACCTGTTTTGGAACACTCACTTAGACCTCCCTCAACTGTTTGGATTTCACTTACATGGGGCAGTTTATAAATCTTTTCATGGACTTGTGCCTTGTGCTGATGGTTCTTCTCGAAATGCTTTTCCTATTGCTGTGTTAGCTTACATAGAATGATTTCATAGAATCTTAAAACACAGAAGGAGGACTTTTGGATGAACACAGAAATACACTACAAAAGTCTTTTATTACTAGTGGGGTTAAATATTGTAGAAAAGCAAATAATTATAAGACTTAGATTTTTTGATGTGTGAAAGCCATACCTCTTTCAATAAGCAGACAATATTTCAACATCCACAGGAGGTTTAAATTCCTCTCTTGCTGGATGAAGTCAATCTGTTGCACTGCACTCTTAATAATAAAAAATTATGCTAAAGGGAAGAGTAAAGTGAGTAAAGTGTTAGCCTACGAACACTAAAAGTATTCTTCCGCTATATTCACTAATTTAATGGAGGCATTAATCCATTTAAAATAAACGGGTTAGAACCTGTTAAAATAGCAAACAAAGGAAAGCCATAGAAAAACTTAGGGGATTAAATTGGTACATGCAGCATCCATTTTTTAGGTGATACATGGCCACATAAGACTCAAAAATGTGGTCCGAGATGTGCGCGAATTCCGACGGGATGTCTGCAGGATACCATCTTGGAAAAGGGGTTCGCGTTCACTCGCCTAATGACCGCCGGCAACAAGCAGAGCAGGCAGATCATGACATGAATCTGTGTAATGCTGATTTGATGCCAGCGCTGTCATTTTCAAACTGCACACTCCAGCCAATGCCCTGAGCGCAACTGAACACGACATTGAATGTAATGAAGGAGGTCCCACCAGCGCTATTTAAATGGATCATGAACTACTTACAGTTTAGTTGCTGAATTATTTCTTCTGGCTGTTGGTGCAATTGTTCACATTTTTTGAGCTTTCCTATACTTGGCTAAAGTTTGAATACTCTACAGGAAGTGGTCTGGCTGGTGTTGAAGTACTTTTTTGTCATTTAAAATATTGTACTGAATGTAGTTGCTTCCAGACATGGGTGGCCTGGTAGGGATTCCTCTGGGAATTAAACATAAACAAGAGAGGCCAGACAGACCAGTACAAGCTGCTGGAAGAGAGACGAGGAGGAGGGGGAGAAGGACTCTCAGCAGGAAGCCATATCTAGTCATTAGGAAGCAATTCGCTCACCTCAACTTCAGCGAGGATCTATGCATGAGATGTCTTCCATTCACAAAATAGATCGTGAGTGAAATCTACCAATTGCTGCAGCCACAACTGCAACCTTAAAGCAGACCCAGGACGGCATGGCCCATGGCTGTTAAGGTGACTGCGGCTCTAAATTTTTAAGCACCAAGCTCCTTTCAGGCTGCTGCTGGAGATATAAGCAATTTGCAGTGTACTGCTGTATAAGGAAGGTCAGTGAGGCTCTCTATACACAGAGAAACACTTTCCTCTCATTCTCTCTTACCAGAGACAAGCAGGTGGAGCGAGCACAAGAGGTAGCACCAATTTTTTAAATGTGGGCATCGCTGGCAAGACCAGCATTTATTGCTCATCCCTAATTGCCCTTGAGAAGGTGGTGATGAGCCCCCTTCTTGAACTACTGCAGTCCGTGTGGTGAAGGAACTCCCACAGTGCTGTTAGGTAGGAAGTTCCAGGATTTTGACCCAGCGATGATGAAGGAACTGCGATATATTTCCAAGTCAGGATGGTGTGTAACTTGGAGGGTAACTTGCAGGTGGTGGTGTTCCCATGCGCCTATTGCCCTTGTCCTTCCAGTTCGCGGGCTTGAGAGGTGCTGTCGAAGAAGCCTTGGCGAGTTGCTGCAGTGCATTTTACAGATGGCTGCAGCCACGGTGCGTGGGTGATGGAGGGAGTGAATGCTTATGGTGGTGGAGGGAGTACCAATCAAGCGGGCTGTTTTTTGCTGGATGGTATCAAGCTTCTTGAGTGTTGTTGGAGCTGCACTCATCCAGGTAAGTGGGGAGTACTCCATCATACTCCTGACATGTGTCTTGTAGATGGTGGAAAGGCTTTGGGGAGTCAGGAGGTGAGACACTCGCTGCAGAATATCCAGCCTCTGGCCTGCTCTTGTAGCCACAGTATTTATGTGGCTGGTCCAGTTAAGTTTCTGTTCAATGGTGACCCCCAGGATGTTGATGGTGGGGGATTCCGCAATGGTAATGCCGTTAAATGTCAAAGGGTGGTGGTTAAACTCTCACTTGTTGGGGATAGTTATTGCCTGGCACTTGTGTTTTGCTACTTGTCACTTATCAGCCCAAGCCTGAATGTCGTCCAGCTCTTGTTGCATGCGAGCATGGACTGCTTCATTATCTGAGGAACTGTGAATGGAACTGAACACCTCTGACCTTATGATGGAGGGAAGGTCATTGATGAAACAGCTGAAGATGGTTGGTCCTAGGACACTGCCCTGAGGAACTCCTGCAGCAATGTCCTGGGGCTGAGAACTTAACAGATAGTGGTTATTTGAGCCAATCAGAAAAGCTGACAGATGATTTTTCATGTTATGGGCTCCTTGAATGTGATATCCCACACATTTAATGGGTGAGGTGTGCTATGCACTAGGGGATAGAGTTTCAGCAGGATTCTCCCAATCTTCTGGCGTACCTTTGGTAGAGGATCAGTGGAACCCTTGAAAAATGGCTTAAATAGCTGTTTTCAATGATTTACACCATTTCTCCAGGAAATTCACTGAAGTTCCGCCAAAGATACAGCAGGAAATTTGGAGAGATAGAAAGAAAGAAAGACAGAAAGTAAGAAAGAAAGAAAGACAGAAAGAAAGAAAGAAAGAAAGAAAGAAAGAAAGAAAGAAAGAAAGAAAGAAAGAAAGAAAGAAAGAAAGAAAAAGAAAGAAAGAAAGAAAGAAAGAAAGAAAGTTACAGCGGGAAATTTGGAGAGAAAGAAAGAAAGAAAGTAAGAAGAGATCAAAGCTTATGGGGAAGAATTCACTGGAAGGGGTGAAGCCATGAATTACCTATCTAATTAGAACATAAGAAAATAAGAAATAGGAACAGGAGTAGGCCATTTGGCCACTCATGCCTGCTCCTCCATTCAATAAGATCATGGCTGATTTTCTACCTCATCTCCACTTTCCTGCACTATCCTCATATCCCTTGATTCCCTTAATATTCAAAAATCTATCGATCTCTGTCTTGAATGTACTCAACGACCGAGTCTCCACTGCCCTCTGGGGAAGAGAATTCCAAAGATTCACCACCCTCTGAGAGAAGAAATTTCTCCTCATCTCAGTCCTAAGTGGCCGACCCCTTATTCTGAGACTGTGACCCAAAGTTCGAGACTCCCCAGCCAGGGGAAACATCCTCCCTGCATCTACCCTGTCAAGCCCTGTAAGAATTTTGTATCTTTCAATGAGATCACCTCTCATTCTTCTAAACTCCAGAGAATATAGGCCTAGTCTACTCAATCGCTCCTCATAGGACAATCCCCCCATCCCAGGAATCAGTCTGGTGAACCTTTGTTGCACTCCCTCTATGGCAAGCATATCCTTCCTTAGGTAAGGAGACCAAAACTGTACACAATACTCCAGGTGTGGCCTCACCAGAGCCATATATAATTGCAGTAAGACATCTTTACACTTATACACAAATCCTCTTGTAATAAAGGCCAACATACCATTTGCTTTCCTAATTGCTTGCTGCAACTGCACGTTAACTTTCAGTGTGATTTGTGTACAAGGACACCCAGGTCCCTCTGAACACCAACATTTCCCATACTCTCACCATTTAAAAAATACTCTACTTTTCTATTTTTCCTACCAAAGTGGATAAATTCACATTTCTCCACATTATATTCCATTTGCCATGTTCTTACCCATTCACTTAGCCTGTCTATATCCCCTGAAACCTCTTTGCATCCTCCTCACAACTTATATTCTCACCCAGCTTTGTATCATCAGCAAACTTGGATATATTACATTTGGTCCCCTCATCTAAATCATTGATATAGATGATAATGTGACCTCATAAGAGTTCGAAAGCTATCATTTAAAGATTTGGTCATCGAAAGATTTGCTAATGTGAGAATGGACCATCTGGTTCCTAAGGCTAAGGCTTTGCTATTGCTTTTTTAATTTTCTTATATGGCTCCAACTTACTGCATATTCTGCCAACAATCCTCTGTAACAACCCCTTTAATGCATAAATGAAAGTAATTATCTTGTGTCTTTTCCAATTTTAATTCTCTCATCTGTCTATATTCCAGCCACCCAGAACTCGGTAGCAGATGTTCTTTTCTGAGACATGCACCTTTGGGAGAAAGTAAAAGATGATTCCTCATGTCTGATATCCCTGTGCAGGATTGTCCCCTGTCAATGAAAAGACCTGATGTTTGTGACTCAGCATCTTTGTCCTTAAACATGAGATGCATTCTTAATGCTTTGGCCTCTAGAGAAGCTATTAACTTCTTTGTACCACTCCCCATAATCCTGGTTATATTGGCAACGTTTCAAAGGTGCATCTTTCATAGAACTATATTAATATATACAGCGGTCCTTCTGCCTTCAGATTTAGCTCCTACTCCCCCGTTGCTAATCAGTTGTGCAAGCTGGGTCTGCTCAAATAAGTTCCCTTCCTGCTATGCCTCTCAACTCTGACATCTTTAGTGGCAGATTTACTACTGATTGCATGTCTTATCTTCAGGGGATTCCTCTGTCAATCAAGACTTGCACAGGGGAATGATGACCTTATCCTCTCAGCCAGAAAAGATTCTACTTACAGATCCTGCGACAGAACCTTCAAGCAGTTTGTCAATTGTGCCAGGTCTCAGTTTCCTAATTCCAAGCATGACCCTTTCTTCCTGACTCATAGCTATGCTGTTGTACATTTTATTTTTGTTCCCAGTCATTTATTCTCAAATGCTATGCATCCTTATTTGGTTCAGAAGGACTCCCAATATCACTGTGTCAGCCATGGCTCAGTGGTAGCGTTTTCACCTCTGAGTCAGAAGGGCGTGGGTTCAATCCCACTCCAGAGGCTTGAACACATAATCTAGGCTGACACTGTAGTGATGTGCTGTCTTTTGGATGAGATGTTAAACCAATGTCTCAGGTGGATGTGAAAGATCCCACAGTACCATTTGAAGAAAAGCAGGGGCTTTCTCCCTCTGCCCCGGGCTCCCACCTCCCCTTCACCACGCAGCAGCAAGACCTAGGAACGTCTACCCTTTTGGATTTACCATGCTGCTGCCAGCCTTCTTCGGAAGCTGGTGGGTGGCCTCTGGGCGCCTGATCTTCATTCTCTCCCGCTGGCCAGCTGATGCTTTCCATTGGAAATGGCCGAGCAGCTGACCGGTGGCATTCAAATGAGGCCCTGCAGATTGTGCTTCCAGATCGCACTTCCGTGCTTCACTCCAGGAGTTAAAATCGACCCTTGTGTCTGCTTCAAGTGCTAAGATGAGTGTGACAATCCAGTAGTCCTTCAAGGAATCTAACACTGGGAAAATAAAGGTACAAAAATCTGTAAATTGACTACGTTGTGCATATTGCTGGTGCAATAGCAATACATGCTATATGTCGTAAGTACTGCTATGAGTCTAATGTAAGTCAAAATCATTGCCATAGTGTGATTATCATTGCACAAACCAGGATCATTGTCATAGGGACATAGGAACAGGAGTAGGCCATTGAGCCCCTCGAGCCTGTTCCGCCATTTAATGAGATCATGGCTGATCTGCGACCTAACTCCATATACCCGTCTTTGCCCCATGTTCCTTAATACCTTTGGTTAACAAAAAGTTATCAATCTCTGATTTGTAATTAACAATTGATCTAGCATCAATTGCCATTTGCAGAAGTGAGTTCCAAACTTCTACCACCTGTTGTGTGTAGATGGTCTGGCTCTAATTTTTAGACTATGCCCCCAGTCTTAGAATCCCCAATCAACGGAAATAGTTTTTCTCTATCTACTCTATCTGTTCCCCTTAAAACTTCAATCAGATCACCCCTTAACCTTCTAAATTCTAGGGAATACAAACCTAATTTGTGTAATCTCTCCTCGTAACTTAACCCTTTAAGTCCAGTTATCATTCTGGTAAACCTACACTGCACTCCCTCCAAGGCCAATATATTCTTCCTAAGGTGTAGTGTTCAGAACTGCTCTCAGTATTCCAGGTGTGGTCCAACCAGGGTTTTGCATAGCTGCAGCATAACTTCTACCGCCTTGTATTCTAGTCCTCCAGATATAAAGGCCAGCGTTACATTAGCCTTTTTGATTACTGTCTGTACCTGTTCATGACATATTAATGATCTATGTACCTGGACACCCAAGTCTCTTTGGACCTCCACTGTTTTTAGTTTTTCACCATTTAGAAAGTATCCCGTTCTATCCTTTTTAGGTCTAAAGTGGATGACCTTACATTTGCCTACATTGAAATACATTTGCCACAGTTTTGCCCATTCAATTAATCTGTCACTATGTCCTTTGTAATTTTATGCTTTCATCTACACTGCCTACAATGCCACCTATCTTTGTGTCATCGGCAAATTTGGATATATGACTTTCTATGCCATCATCTAAGTCATTAATATATATTGGCCCAGAAATTCGGGTCGGAGGCTTCCCGCGGGTACAAGCCTCCGACCTGCACTTACCTAACGCGCCGGCCGTTAAGCTGTGGGCCCGCGTGGGATTCCGATCCTGGGCCTGCTCCAACTGCCAGCGCGCAGTGCTTGCGTATCCCAGGGGCGCAGTTATTTTGATGCGTCCCCTGGATCACGTGGGCCATGGAGAGCCAATGGTAGCAGGGAATGCCCATTCATAAAATTGACAGGAAGAGCTGTCAAAACCATAAATACTATAAGCCCCAAAACATCACTAAAACTTCAAATATTTTTTTTTTAAAACATCACATTTTTAAAATAACTATAAATTATATAAAATAACTATTTTAAACAATAATTTACATTTTTGAAAAAATGAATTACATTTTCTAATGGGGCTAAAAATAAACTTACCTATCTTTAAAGTATTTAAAAATAATAAACCTGTGGAAAAAATGTTTTAATTTTAATTAATTCACCACTTACCTTGTTAAAAGCAGGCCTTGCGCCTGCTTTTTATATGTGTAACTCCTAGAGACTTACCCTCCTGGAGAAACCTGGAAAAAAAACGTAAGTTCAATGCGCACGCGCTGCCTCTCCGGTGCATGCGTTCCACCTCTGAACCCCTTCTTTCAAGGGAACGGAAGTTCCGGTTTCCCACGCATGCGCAGTGCATGCACAAAACCGACACTTCCATTGGGCCTATGGGTGAGTACCCCGTGCGTACTCACCTGTTGAGACCCGAATTTCTGGGTCATTGTGAATAGTTGAGGCCCCAACACAGATCCCTGCGGGACACCACTAGTCACATCCTTCCAATTTGAGTACCTACCCATTATCCCTACTGCCTGTCTCCTGCGGCTCAGCCATTTTCCTAACCAGGTCAATAATTTGCCCTCAGTTCTGTGGGCTTCTACCTTAGTTAACAATCCATGGAAGTCCATATAAATAACATCCATAGACCTTCCCCTGTCCACTACTTTAGTCACCGCTTCAAAAAATTCAATCAGGTTTGTCAGGCATGACCTACCTTTCACAAATCTATGCTGGCTCTCTCTGATCAACTGAAAATTTTCAAGGTGTTCAGTCACCCTACCCTTAATTATAGACTCTAGCAATTTCCCGACAACAGATGTTGGGCTAACTGGTCTATAATTCCCTGGTTTCCCCCTCTCGCCATTCTTAAATAGCGGAGTGACATGCGCAATTTTCCAATCTAAAGGAATGGTTCCTGAATCGAGAGAACTTTGGAAGATTATAGTTAGGGCATCTGCAATGTGCTCACCTACTCAAAAACCTGCATCTCCCAAGCACTGTACTAGCTGTTCATCCATAAACCCTTAGATGAGTATTCTACATTAATCTATATTTTAAAGACTGCCTGGTGCTCTGTAGTCTATAGCTTAATTCAGATGGTTGATTCATGAACTTGCAAATAAACACTGTAGTTGCTCTCGTCTGTTTGGAGCTGAATTGTACACCTTTTTTCAGGGTTTCCACAGCTCTTCTGCCAAAGTTATGGCAGGCAAGTGGGGAAACCCCTGCAGAACTTTATCTTCTGTACATCTTGTAGGCTGATATTTCTAAGTTTTACATAGAAATACAAAGAATATACAATACATGCCTGCGTTTATGCTCCACTCGAGGCTTCCCCATCCTTCCTCATCTAACTCTATCAGCATAGCCCTCTATTCCCTTCTCCCTCATACACTGATGTAGCTTCCACTTTAATGCATCTCTACTATTCGCCTCAACTACTCCCTGTGGTCGTGAGTTCCACATTCTCATCACGCTCTGTGTAAAGAAGTTCCTTCTGAATTCCCTATTGGATTTCTTGGTGACTATCTTATATTGATGGCCTTTAGTTTTGCTCTTCCCCACAAGTGGAAACATGTGTCTACTCTATCAAAACATTTCATAATTTTAAAGACCTTTATTAGATCACCCCTCAGCCTTCTCTTTTCAAGAGAAAAGAGATCCAGTCTGTTCACCCTTTCCTGTTAGGTATAACCTCACAGTTCTGATACCATCATTGTAAATCTATTTTGCACACACTCATAATATGGCGAACAGAACTGCACACAGTACTTCAAGGGGGAGAAATTAATCGTGTTAGTGCCCCCATTTAGAGTCTGGCGGGGGCGCTAACATGACAAATCCCGCGCCGCATGGAAAATTCCCCAGCCCCATAGCACTGGTGATAACAGTTAGTGCCTCGGCACCTTTTGCCATGCAGATCGTGATGTCAGCAAGCATGCAACGCTCACTGGGCGCCCTATCTGCAAACTTCAGTAGTGCCCCCCACCTTACCACCTCGTGCCAACAGCGCCAGGGAGCGGAGGCATGAACCAGCCAGCTGGCGGCTGGCGGGGTGCTATTTAAAGAGATGCGCCCCAGCTGTCAAAGAACTTCCGTTCCAAAGGTCAGTTCTGAGTGGCAGAGAGCGCAGGATGTACCTGCAGCCAAATAAAGGCTGCTTAGTCCCCGGAGTGTTGTTGGCCATCAAAGGACTTTGCATTTCATCTCACAGCATATCGCCGTTCTGCACTCTCCGAATCATTGGGGGCTGGTGTGCAGACTCCAGTGATCCTCCCCTTTAATGGCTGCAAGACGTCTTCGCCACTGCTCACTCCCGATTACACAACACCTGATATCCATTATCGCTCAGAGCCTAACACCATTCACCTGTGCCATTAGAGCTTTATTTAGCGCTCCCCTGCATTCTTTGAGCCCTGAGACTGAATTTAGCGGGCAGCGAGATTGATAAGCACCTGACGCTAAACTTCCAACTTTTCAAAAGTTAGAAGTGTGGTCTAACCAAGGTTCGATACAAGTTTAACATAACTTCTCTATTTTTCAACTCTATCCTTCTAGAAATAAACCCTAGTGCTTTGTTTGCATTTGTTATGGCATTAATAACCGGCATTACAATTTTTAGTGATTTGTGTATTTGTAGTCCCGGATCCCTTTGCTCCTCTACCCCATTAAGATTCTTAGGGGGCTAAATTGGAGTAGGCCCAAAACGGGCGCGGGGGTCGCAATGCGCAATCTGCCTGCGCATGTTGAAAGTAATCTAGGCAACACACGAAATTCATGCTGCTGCTAATTAACGTGATTGAAGCGCTGAACGTATTCTGTTTGGTTCAACACTCAGCAGGGGGCCCAATATTCTAGGAAATGTGATCTCTATTTTAAAGGTAGCCTGTAGTGTAAAACACTGATGTCCTTTAGGGAAGGAAGTCTGCCGTCCTTACCTAGTCTGGCCTATACGTGACTCCAGATCCACAGCAATGTGGTTGACTCTTAACTGCCCTCTGAAATGGCCTAGCAAACCACTCAGTTGTAACAAACTGCTACAAAAAACTAATAATAAGAATAAAACTGGACGGACCACCCAGCATCGACCTCGGCACCGGCTTCGGACATGACAACAGCACACCCAGCCCAGTCAACCCTGCAAAGTTATCCTCACTAATATCTGGGGACTTGTGCCAAAATTGGGAAAGCTGTCCCACAGACTAGTCAAGCAACAGCCTGACATAGTCATACTCACAGAATCATACCTGTCAGCCAATGTCCCAGATTCCTCCATCACCATCCCAGGGTATGTCCTGTCCCACCAGCAGGACAGACCCACCAGGGGTGGCAGCACAGTGGTATACATTCGGGAAGGAGTGGCCCTGGGAGTCCTCAACATTGATTCCGGACCCCACAAAGTCTCATGGCTTCAGGTCAAGCATGGGCAAGGAAGCCTCCTGCTGATTACCACCTACCGCCCTCCCTCAGCTGATGAATTGGTACAACTCCATCTTGAACACCACTTGGAAGAAGCACTAAAGGTAGCAAGGGCACAGAATATACTCTGGGTGGGGGACTTCAATGTCCAATGTCCATCACCAAGAGTCGCTCGGCAGCGTCACTACTTTTTTTTATATTCATTCGTGGGATGTGGGCATCGCAGGCAGGGCCAGCATTTATTGCCGATCCCTAGTTGAACCACTGCAGTCCGTGTGGTGAAGGTACTCCCACAGTGCTGTTAGGGAGTTCCAGAATTTTGACCCAGCGACAATGAAGGATCGGCGATATATTTCCAAGTCAGGATGGTGTGTGACTTGGAGGGGAACTTGGAGGAGCTGGTGTTCCTATGCGCCTGCTGCCCTTGTCCTTCTAGGTGGAAGAGGTCGCGGGTTTGGGAGGTGCTGCCAAAGAAGCCTTGGCGAGTTGCTGCAGTGCATCTTGTAGATGGTACACACTGCAGCCACAGTACGCCAGTGGTGGAGGGAGTGAATGTTTAAGGTGGTGGATGGGGTGCTATATGTCCAAGTCAGGATGGTGTATGACTTGGAGGGGAACCTGGAGTTGATTGTGTCCCCATGCACCTGCTGCCCTTGTACTTCTAGGTGATAGAGGTCATAGCTTTGGAAGGTGCTGTCGAAGAATCAGGTGCTATCCTGTAGATAGTACACACTGCAGCCATGGTGTGTGTACTGGTGATAGAGGGAGTGGATGTTTAAGGTGGTGGATGGGCTGTTGATCAAGCGGATTGCTTTGCCCTGGATGGCATTGAGCTTCTTGAGTGTTGTTGCAGCTACACCCATCCAGACAAGTGAAGAGTATTCCATCACACTCCTGACATGTACCTTGTAGATGGTGGAAAGGCTTTGGAGAGTCAGGAGGTGAGACACTCGCTGCAGAATACCCAACGTCTGAGAGGCAAGTGACATTGTGATGTCTAACTGGCACTCAGAGCTCACGTGAATTATGGTGGTGAGGCCCAATGACAAACTTAGGATGGTGCTCGGCAATGATCCCGTTAATCTGTTTTTGGGTGCACGGCCCCTGTAAGGGGCTGTGCGGCCCATTCAAAATGCCGTGCATGCGCGGTTTGACCCATTGAAAAGCCGGCAAGCTGGTGAGCCGGCTGCGTGGGAGGTCAAAGAGAACATTGGTCCTCGGTCCTCTCTGTTCTGGCACGCTGTCGTGGAATCGCGCCCAGTTCCAGCGCTAACGAATTTAGGCCCCAATGTTTGTAGGAAGTGTGCCAGCTTATGCAAGTTTTTTAATAACATATATTGAGATTTTACCGAGATTTCCATTAGACATCATTAGTAATCCAAATTTAAGCTATTTAATCAGCAATTGATCAATTTAGTGAAAGTAAATTGAATTAGCATTGGAACAATGAAGTTACATCTCCAGAGGGAGACAAGTCAATTTTTATCAAACCCGGTGTTCCTCTTTCAGATGTTGCCAATAAGAGGATCTTGGTCTTGTTACATCAGAGTGAAATGATAACTCTGTTATACACCTCTGACAAGCACCTTGGGACATTTTACTACATTAAAGTTGCTTTATAAATGCAAGTTGTTGCTATTGTACAAGTGGTAGTATAAATTGGTCATGCAGTATGTTCTGTTTTGAGTGAAGGTCATTGGGATCAGATAATAGGAGAACAAATGGAGGATCAGATGAGTTTGGGAACAATATACATGTACAATGGTACTAATTGAAAACCTGGATAATAATTACATGTTTCATACTGTGTGTATCACAGTTTTGAAACATGAGATATTTGTCTTTGACAGTCTTCTCTGGTGACTTGGTGAGACCATATTAGAAAGTAGAATGTGATGCATTACCTTGTTGCATTTCTTTTTACTTATCTATAGTAATATTTTGTGCATATCTTTATGTATGTCCATTCGTAATATGGCATGTTGTTATTTTAGTTTTGGCTAAAAATAAAAGAAATGTGGCTCAAATGGTGAAATCTGCAAGAAATAAAAGAGAACCTATTAAGTACTTAAATTATTTGCTTATTTTTCCCTCTGGCCTATTCACCTCCAGATGGTATCCAGATACAATCTGGAATTTTAGTATAAGATTAACTCAATTCATCCCAATAGACAAGTGATATTTACATGCAATCATTAACAACAGATTGGGTCATCTAAAAGTAGGTATCCACATCAGGAATTTCAAGGTTGCAAGATGAACAATTCAAGATGCAGACATGAGGCCAACATGGGGTATCAAAGATTGCATAAGACTTATGGATCCACTGTAATTTTTATAATAGTATTCCCTGAACCATCAAAACGATGTACTGAAGTTTTATTTTCTTAGGTGACGTAAGCCTGGAGATTACTGTCAACAATGTTATCGTTCCATTAAAATAACAGATAGAAATTTGATATGAATATGTTAAGCACTCATATGATAAGATAGGCGACAGTAATTTGTAGCCTATAATGCTGCAGCATAGGACTGAGTAATCTATTCAAATGGCATCGATATCAATGGGATAAAAATCTGGCAGGTTCTACAATGGGTGGACGATCCACTTGTCCAGATTACTGCCCAGGCGGTGAAGGTGAAGATGTACCCTATGTGTCTGCGGTGGCCTATGCGTCATTAATTGTTTGGGTGTCACCATTAATCAAGGGCCCAAACAGCACCAAAATGACTTGTTTGAAGTGAAGGGCAAACTCTTTTATTGAATGTGTCTTTGCTACAGTGCCTCTACGATCCATGCATTCCATCTGACTTCTCCCTGAATTATGCTACTCAAATGTGCTCCCCTAGATGATGGTAAAGAAAGGCGGGCTGGATAATAAAAGCCCTCAATTAAGTTGGCATACAGAAAGGCTCTACCTCTTTAAGCAGCACAAACCAATGTACCAGCACCAGTGTCAGAAGTGTCAGAAGGTAGGGTTAAGCCCAGTGGTAGAAATATTGTATCTTATTACACCTCCTCCCTACATTAACCTCGATGTCTGGCATTGCACTAACTGAACTGTTTCACGATGGCAGATATTGCTAATTCCAAATTTTAACCTGACTTTGGCTCACCATTTAAAAGCAAGTTAATCCTTTTCAAATATGGTAAGTTGTGTCAATGCTATCCTCCATCCTGTTTCATTCAGAAATGGTGCTTTCATCTACAAAAAATCAGCTTCTAACATTGCAATTTTTCACAAAGAAAAAATCACTTTGTATTCTTAGTACAGTTTTTGTGATTTGGTAACTATCAGGTTTCTCAGTAGAGATGGCAGTAGTCGTAGGTACTACAGTGATACCTGGTCCTACGATCAATAATAACTTGCTTTTATATAGCGCCCTTAACATAGTAAAACGTCCCAAGGCACTTCACAGGAACATTAACAAACAAAATTTGACACTGAACCATGTAAGGAGTTATTAGGACAGATGACCAAAAGCTTGGTCAAAGGGAGAGGTTTTAAGGCATGTCTTAAAGGAGGAGAGAGGGGTAGAGAGGCGGAGAGGTATTTGCAAACAACGGACAACCATAAAATATGACACTTCATGACAATCCCAAATGTGTTACATTATAAAAGATACAAGAGGCACTCTGAACCAATGGGCTACAGACAGCCTTCAATGTAACAAGCCCTAATTACTTAGTATATTTTACACCATAATACACGGGACAGTGTATCTATCCTGACAGCCTTTTGATCACTTTCTGAATAAGTAAACAAGTTTTTAATTATTTTTTCTATTTCTAAAATCATTTGTTCCTTTACCCCTTCCACTGGTCCACAGAATCTCCATTTAGGTACGTTCGGCACTACATTTTACATTTATACCTCAATAGATTCCTTGTGCTGCCTCAGTGAGCCTCACTTCCCACATATCTGATGCCTGGGTAGCTTGTAGTGAACCCAGCATCGTATAAAAACTCTTGTCAAAGTATTGGACTCTCATGTGATTTCCAACCTTTTGCATACGCTATAAACTGGAGAACGGGTAAAGTGGCTGATTATTTTCGTGTCCTGAGATTCCACACAACCGTTACATGCTCTGTGTGCAGCAGGTTGGCTGGAACCCTCCCAAGATTCACCTTGTGGCTTGCATTTTAGGATCAGTTATTGGTGGCACGATGGACCTTCTTAAAATGCGGACACCTGCAAAAATTTGACAGTTGATGCCAATCCCCTGGGTGTCTGTAATTCATGGGTTTCGCTGTATTTTGTTTGTTTGCTTGTGAGGTATACTCCTATCAATTGGTAGCTGGTACACTGATACTTTGGACCATAAGTTTCACACACATCTTCAACAAGAAACTTGGATAGATCTGGTTCACAGATGCTGCAGGATGGGTACAAGACATCACCACCTTAGTGGCCAAACACAGCTACATGATATACTTAAAATAATGATGTGCAACACAATACACAGGAAGAGGATTGGAAACAAACATGATACTACTTGCCAAAATGTGTCTTTTTTGAAAAAAAATACAGTTCGCTTTAATTACGGCCAGCTGCCCATATTTGGGTGAACATAACTTGTGTGACCGTTCCTGCACACAAAGACAGTCAACATAATATGATCCTTCTCATTAAGCAGAAGATTACCTTGTGCATGACTTTCCCCATCAGTGACATATTTATTGCCATGTTGTGGATGAAATAGAGATGCTGACATTGGTGGTTTATTACTGAAAAATGACTTGTGGGGAGTCATAAAACCTGCTATTAAGAAGCATGCAAGATGATGTTACATCTGATCAGATGCTATTGCTAGCACTACTTGTCTTTCAGATAGATGCCAGTTTTTTTCTATGGCATTGTCCCTGGTTTGCCTAAGGCACACTTGAATTAAAATCCGATACTTTTTCAGCCTGTCGACAGCAAAACAATTGAATGAGGCATAATCCAACAAATTGCAGTACATGAATAATCACTTTATTACAGGTTGGCCACTTTACATTTTAACACCACCTCCACCCCCGCATGAGCTTCCTACCTCCTGTTCAGTAAGATGAGAAGGTTAAACAAGATATAGCATTAATTCATTATTTGCCAATGTCAATAGCTGCAAACAGATTGTGCAGCAATAAAGTACAACAGCAGAGTCCTTTCTGGCATGAAATAAAGCTGCCACCTAGAGTTCAGAGTTCAATATTCACCTTTCTTCCATAAACCTCGTGCAGAACTCCTGTTGTGCAGTTATCAATCTGCAAGGTTTTTCTCAAATGATATAAAAAACTGTTTCTATTTCTAATGTACCCTTATTTCACAGTGAATTTGAGTTTGCTGTCATTTAATTGTTCTCTTGAATGGGTCATGTTATTGCCATGTACTGTTTGTCTTCCTAACCAAATGCTATAGCAATTGATGTCTTTTTATATCTCCATCCATACATAGTCCATCAACATATATTCTGCATATTGAATAGAACTGATGGATTGATCCATTTCTTTGTAACTGCAATGACAACTGATTGACTGTAGAAATGCTCTAAATCATTAACTGAAATCAAAGCAGCGTTCTTTAATGATGTAATCGGACCACCCTGATGCTCAGATGGATAAATGCACTACATTTTGCAGTCTGTTTGCATGAGCCATTTAGGCCATTTCTCCAGTGTTTTTGCAAATCTCCCACTGAAGTTACAGCCGCAGAAATTTTACCCACTATATAGGTACAAGTTGTTATTTTATTAGAGTTGGAATATTATACAAAATTTTGAAAAGAACAAGAGAGGGCTCAGTAAAGAATGACAATGGCTTTTTAAGAGAGGCTTATAGATTGAATTTATTTTCATTGACAGAGGACATGATTTTGATATTTAAAATGCAGACGGTCATAAAAAATGTGATTGCAAGTATGTTATTCAAGTTAAAATGTGATCACAGAGCTAGAAGACATGAATACAATGGAGTAAAATGTCCGTCCTGACACATGCCAGAAGTGTAAATTGTGAAATTGCACATCACTTGTCTGTAGTTTTCCATTAATTTTAGTGGACCAAAAATTATTGACTGTGGTGATACAATTTTGTAATATGCGCCAAGAGCATAGTAGTGTAATTTTTATGCCAAGTGAAAATAGAGATTAGAAAAATTCACATGCACACACACTAGCAGACTTCCATAAAAACCAGCCAATGCTACTTTGATTAATTTCTTTAAAAAAGAATTGGATAAATATACAGTTAAGAATGGGATTGAAGGTTATATGGATAAGTACAGACATAGATGGAATACTATAGTTTCTGTGCTGCTGAGACTGTGAAACTGTCATGTGTAAAACACGGCTGGTCAGGATTGACTAATGGGGATTGTAATGTTAGATTGATATCCTGGAGTTTTGCTCAATTACCTTTGGGTGTCAAGGAGAAATTTCACAGAGCTTAATCTTCTTGGAAGTTGTACCTGTGATTATTCACCTCCCTCAGGAGATTAAATACATTGGGGTAGAGTCTACAATAGAACAAATTGCACAGGGTCTGCTAGAAAGAGTGGCATTGATGAGCAATACAGGCTTTCTCATTCCATCTTTTATATTCTTAAAACAATAATGAATACTCAGAGTAAAAGGATAATGTATTGACCCATTGTGGCTTTCAAACCCTGAAACAGCTGTTTGTTTGAATACGAGACATGATTATGTATGGAAAATAAAAGAGTACCATTGTTATTATTTGCATAAGTTCATTAACTGAACAGTGCAACCGTGATATAAATGCCCAAAGTGTTAAGATAGTTCTGCTAGATTGATATCTTGAAATTCTTCTGAGGTCAGTGCTAAGGCAGATTGCTGGGGTAGAGCAAAATTGGGTTGGTTTGCGCCTCTTGTTAACACCCCCAGGGGGCGCTAACAGGGAGCAAATCTCCTAGCGCCCGGGCGCGGCGCCGCTAACGCCTCCTGCGAAATTCAGCGGGAGGTTAGCGGCGCCGGTAGCTGGTAGCGCCCCACGGTGCTGCACCACCAGCGATGACATCATCGCCAAGCGACGTGACCCCTTAGTGCCCGCCGCAGACCCTTACCACCCCGGGCCCTTACCGCCCTGTGGCAGATATTCGATTGTGTCCCGCGAAGCTGCCGTGGGCGATGTCCGCGGCAGCCTCCCGGGTCACAAACCGGGCCGACCTCCGCTCACGAGGCAGTAATTAAAGGGGAAGCCCGGCTGCGCCCCGCACCACCATTTCATTGTTTTGACCGACCTCCAGGTCGGCCCTTCATGGTGGCCCTTGGTGTGGGCCATGGCCGCCATCGCGCAGCCCGGCAATGCGTCTCGGTGCCGGGCTGCAGCCACAGCAGCATGCCGCCCTGTTGGGCTAGTGGAGGCCGTCAAACGGCCTGTAGAGTGCGCAGCGTCCTTCACCTTTAATGGAAGTTGAGGGGCGATGAAATGCGTCAGCACTACGTGTCCCAGACACCACCCTGAGAGGAAGTGGAGCACCCTAGATAGCACTCCGCTTCTTTGCCGGGGCAGTAAGCCCAATTTAACGGCCGGGGCGATACTCCCGCGCCGGGCACTAAATGGCTGGCACTAATTTGGTTACTGCCCTCAAACGGGTTGTAGCCAAATTTCTCCCCCTTCTTGCCCATCCTGTACCTGACCTAGGAGTGTTTGGTACTGACATGGGGAACAAAAAGTGGAAATGTTCCATTCCTCAGTAGTTTTCCTGAGAGACAAATACACAATCATTAAAATTCTAGATGTTTTCTCCACTGAAAATGTATTAAGTGTTATAAATGAAATATATTTCAGTAATATGATGGATATCTCCACCCAGGAAACTGGCCAACCACTCATGAATTTACTACTCGTCAGCTTCATTTCTGAAGATATTTATCGTATCATTTATGTTCCTATAACTTATCTGCTATAGCCTTGAAATTCTTTGGCAACACACAAGTTTTCACCAGTGGGAACTGATAGAGCCAGGAGTTTGAAAATCGTAAACTTAGCACTCATTACAGTAGTTTCCTACCCACTCTGTGCTTTGCACTAAATTGTTGACCTGGTTGCCAGTGGTTCACTTAATTGCAACAGCTTCATTACAGAGACAAATTTGATCCAACTGAGCAGCTAATTGGGAAAGCATGGTAGCCTAGTGGATATGGTACTGCACATCTACCACCATCATAAGTTGTGAAATTGAATCTAATGAATCTGGTTATTTGTGGGCTGGACAAGAAAAAAATAACTCTGAAAACTGCTGGATTATTGATAAAAACCCAAGTAGTTCACAAATGTTCTTCAGGAAAGAGACCTACTATCCCTGCATGTAACTCCAGTCCCACACTAGTTGTTTGGCTCTACATGCTCCCAGGGCAACTAGGGATGGGCAATAAATACTGCTTTGCCAGTACGATAGCAAAATACTGCAGATGCTGGAAATCCGAAATAACAACAGAAAATGCTGGAAAAACTCAGCAGGCCAGGCAACATCCGTGGAGAGAAATTAGAGTCTCCTCTACATTGGGGAGATCAAACGCAGATTGGGTGACCGCTTTGTGGAACACCTCCGTTCAGTCCGTAAGGGTGACCCCGAGCTTCCGGTCGCCTGTCATTTTAATTCACCGCTCCATTCCCACTCGGACCTCACCGTCCTTGGCCTCTTGCATTGTTCCACGGAAGCTCAATGTAAACTCGAGGAACAGCACCTCATCTTCCGATTAGGCACTTTGCAACCTTCCGGAATCAATATCGAGTTCAACAATTTCAGATCATAACCTCGGCCCCTATTACATTTTTACTTATATTTTTTTTTCCACCCCTTTGTTTTGGGCTTTCCCTCCCCCCCCTTTCCTTTATTTTCTCTCTCCCACATGGCAGCTGTCTCTCATTCTGCCAGAACATTTCACATCTAATCTGAGCCGTCTTTTGTCTCCACTGTCCTATTACCATCTCGTCTGGTTTTGAATACCTCTTAGTGTCTCTTTACTTCTTTTGTTCTATCGCAGCCCTGCCTTCGATCTATTTCATTTCCTTTCCAGTTTTGAAAAAGGGTTAGACCCGAAACGTCGACTCTAATTTCTCTCCACGGATGTTGCCTGGCCTGCTGAGTTTTTCCAGCATTTTCTACTGCTTTGCCAGTGTTGACTACATCCCAAGCACATTTTTTTTGTAAATCCTGTTTTCTGCCCTGTTCCCACAGTGCACTCAGTTTACCCATTTAAAATTGTGTTAAATGCCAGCAAGACTCTGCCTAGTGGAAGAGTTCCCTTAAAGCGGTCATACTTATTTATTTTTGCTGCCATTGAATTGAAAACAATGGGGATTTCTTTTAATGCTCTAATATCACAGAATTCCATGAAAGAAGACAAAGAAAAACAAACAAAAGATGTCATTTATCTCAGCTGGCACTAGGGGCGGACTGGCTGCATCCACCAATATGCCACTAACAGTACTTACAGGCCCATGCACAGCTATCCTGGAATGATGGATGTGAAATGCCTCTGCAGGTTCAAGGAAGCACTGTGCTATCTGTTACAAAGAGACACACAGCCACCCTCCAACATAGGGACAACAGTGGCAGTGGAATTCAAGATTAGCACTTCTCTCAACATTTATGCCATTGTGCTTAAGATCTGTACAACTGTGGGCTTTGTAACAGATGCCTCTGGAGCCGTCATGTGTTCCAGAGCAGACTGCAATCCAGACAAGGCTTCCTGCAAACTGCACAAACTGGCAAAAGGTGGGAATTAGTGTTCCACAAGGACCACTTTGTTCAACATTTACATAAACGATTTGGGCTCGGGAATCGGAAGTGCAATTTCAAAATTTGCAGGCGACACCAAAGTGGGGGGTATAGTTAATACACAGGAGGACTGCGACAAAATACAGGAAAACATTAATAAACTTGCAGAATGGGCGTATAATTGGCAAATGAACTTCAATATAGGTAAGTGTGAGGTGGTATATTTTTGCAGTGGTGTTCTCCAAGGGTCAGTTTTGGGCCCATTACTCATTGCAATTTTTATAAACAATCTAAACTCGGGTATAGGGAGCAGCATTATAACGTTTGCAGATGATATGAAACTTGAGCTCATGATGAGAATAGTTATAGGCTTCAGGCTGACAGACAGGATGGTGAAATGGGCAGAAGCATGGCAGATGGAGTTCAATGTGGAGAAGTGTGAAGTGATGCACTTGGGAGGACTAATATGGAAAGACAGTATACTATAAATGGTACATTTTTGGAAAGTGTAGATGAGCAGAGAGACCTTGGTGTCCATATACTCAAATCCTTAAAGGTGACAGGGCAAGTTGATAAGGTGGTCAAGAAAGCATCTAGATTACTTGCTTTTGTTAAAAGAGAAATAGAATATAAAACCAAAGAGATCATGTTAGAACTTTATAAATCACTGGTTAGGCCTCAGCTGGAGTATTGTGGACAATTTTGGGTATCACATTTCAGGAAAGATGTAAAGCCTGTAGAAAGAGTACAGAGGAGGTTTACCAGGATGTTACCAGGGATGAGGGACTTCAGTTATGAGGAGAGGTTGGAAAAGTTAGGACTGTTCTCCTTGTAACAGAGAAGGTTAAGAGGTGACCTAATAGAGGTTTTAAAGATGATGAGAGGCTTTGATAGAGTAAATAGGGAAACAATAACTAGAGGTCATAGATTCAAAATCATTGGAAAAAGACCACAAAGGGAGAGGAGGAAATTTCTTTCACTCAGAGTGTTGTCGGGATCTGGAACGCTCTACCTGAAAAGGTGGTGGAAGCTGATTCCATGAATAATTTTAAAAAGGGATCTGGATAGGTACTTGAGGATGAGCAACTTACAGGGTTACGGACAAAAAGCGGGGATGTGCGACTAATCACGACTGCTCTTTCAAAGAGCCAGCACAGGCATGATGGGCTGAGTGGCCTCCTTCTGTGCTGTAAGTTTCTATGATTCTATGACCAAGGTCCGTCTATCTCACCTGCTACCATCCTGGTAGTCACATGATACAATGATAATGGAGTTGTTGACTAATCATAGCTACACTAATCATACTGCAGTTGTGTTGGTGCTTGTGACAATTGGTGGGAATGATGCAATGAGATGAATAACCAGTTATGCTGATGCTGATTGAGCGACCAATGTCCAGGCCATTGGGAGGACACCTGCTCATCTTTGAATGGTGCCATGGCGTCTTTAATGTGCACCTGAACTACCAGAACAAGAACAGGGGGCCTTGTTTTAATGACTCATCTGAATGATGCGACTGCTGACAATGCAATACTCCCTCAGTACTGCGCTTGTACTCCAATTACAAGTTTTAAGGATGCATACAGTGAAACACAAATGTTTATCCATCATGTATCATGTAGCTAGATTGTATTAGTATTTGCTGTGCGAAGCCTCTTTAAAGTGTCAGTGTGACAACAGCTTCAATTGTAAGTTACTGTTTGAATTTGTGCTCTGCTGCAGTATCGACAGCAGGGTAAGCACTGAAGGAGTAGTAAGGTCACCTGAGTGGTATTTATTGTGCAGAAAGAAAAGAGTAACATCTATGGGGAAATACTTTTTGTGACATGCATACTTGGGGCAGTTACTTGATATAGGACTTGATATAGAGCAGTTATGCCTTGGCAGATTTCCTGAGAACTCCATCTTCTTCACCTTCATTTGGAGTCAGGCCTGTTGGCTGTTGCTTTTAATGCACTTTTGCAAACAACACAACTCTTAGAAATCCTGGACATCCATTTTTTTATGGGCAGGTTTATGATTCAATGTTATTCCACTCCGAACTCCAGGAAATTGGGTAGGCATCTAAATGATATAATCATGGCCTCATTTAAGAATTGAAAATTAAAAACTGGTGGGCACTTCTAATATTACTTCAAAACTCAACTGCAAAGCTAACTGGGGCATTAATTGGCAGAGATCTGTTTATCATAGGAATATAAATACAGGAGTAGGCCAGTTAGCTGCTAAATTCTGCTCCACAATTCCCTTAGATCATGGCTGATCTGTACCTCAACTTCATTTACCCGCCATTTCTCCATATCCCTTGACTGAATGGCCTACTTCTGTTAACTATGTTCCTATACCCTTAACTAATACATTTCTATTGATCTCGGTATTGAAAATTTCAATTGACCCAGCATCTACAGATTTTTGGGGGAGAGTTCCAGAATTCCACTACTCTTCCTGTGAAAAAATGATTCCCGATTTCACTCCCAAATGGCCTAGCTCATTATGGCCTACCTTATTAAGATTATGCCCCCATGTTTTGGATTCTCCTACTAGAGGAAATAGTTTCTCTGTATCTACCCTATAGAATCCCTTTGTCAAACACCTCGATTAGATCATCACACAACCTTCTAAACTCAAGGGACTACAAAGCAAGTTTATGCAATATGTCCTCCTAATTTAACCCTTTAAGTCCTGGTATAATGCTGGTGGATCTGCGCTGTACCCCTCTAAGGCCAGTATATTCTTCCTGAAGTGTGGAGCCCAAAACTGAACGCAGTAATCCAGATGGGGTCCTACCAAGGCTCTGTAAAATGGAAGTATTACCTCTTCACTTTTGAATTCAAACCCCCAGGAGATAAAGGCCAACATTCCATTCACCTTTTTGATTGCTTTTTGTACCTCTGCACTAGCTTTTAGTGATATTGTACACGATCATCTAAATTACTTTGCTTGTTCACAGTTCCTAGTCTCTCCCTATTAATATTCTGATTTGTAGTTCTTGGATCCAAAGTAGATGACCTCATACTTCCCCACATTGATATCCATCTGCTATAGTTTTGTTCACTCACTTTGTCTGTTTCACTTTGTAACATCCTGCTCCCATCTACACAACTTACTCTGCCTCCTAACTTAGTGTCATCTGCAAACTGGGATATACAACTCTCTACTCCTTCATCCAAGTCATTATATGTATGGTGAAAAGTTGAGGCTCCAGTACAGGTCCCATGGAAATACCACTTTCCACCTGCAGCCAATCAGAGAATGTTCCATTTATTCCTAATCTCTGTCTCCTACATCCCAACCAATTACCAACCCATGTTACAAGATTATCTCCGATTTTGTGTGCTTTCATTTTTTATAATAAGCACTTATGTGGAACCTTAGCAAATGCTTTCTGAAAGTCCATACAGGTAACATACATAGACACGCCCCTATCCACCAAGCCAGTGACTTTCTTAAAAAATTCAACAAGATTAGTCAGACAATGACCTACCCATCACAAATTAATTTGAATCTCTTTGAGAAACTCATAATTGTCCAAGTGCTAAATCACTCTGTCCCTGATGATAGATCTCAGTAACTTCCCCACAACTGATGTTAAACTGAGGGCTCTTTAGTTACCTGATTTCTTCCTCCCTCCCTTCTTACATATATAGAAAGACTTGAATTTATATAGAACCTTTCATGACCACCAGATGCCCCAAAGTACTTTACAGCCAATGAAGTACTTTTGAAGTATAGTCACTGTTGTAATGTAGGAATATGTGGTGTCATTTGCAATTTTCCAATCCGTAGGTACAATGCCTGAACCGTAGAGTGCTTTAGAAAATTATGACTGACGCATTTACAATTTCTTCCCTATTCTTTTAATACTCTGGGGTGAAAGCCATACAGTCTTGAAGATTTGTTTATCTTAAGTCCCATTATTTTCTTCATTATCATGTTCTTAAATCAATTATGTTCCTCCTCCTGACTTATTTTTAGATTCCCTTGTAACAACTATTTAGGAACAAATACAAAGTACTCCTTTAACAAGTGTGCCATTTTCTTATTGACCATTATTGTCTCTCCTGCTTGTATCTTTAATGGGCCCACATTCCCTTTTATCATTCTCTTTCTCTTAATATATTTATAAAAACTTTTGCAGTGTAACCGATCAGAAAATCTACCTTATGTGCCTTCCAAAAATAAATGTTTGTTCCTCAATCCATGTGCTCCTACAAAATTTCATATAAAATATTAGCACTTGATCACATTTGAATTAATAGTCCTCGCAAGTTCTGTGCTTATGCCATTATTATGGTTTCTTGTGCTTAATCCTGTAAGTTACTAAAATATTGTAAGCTTGACAGGAATCAAAAACAATTACACAATTTGGTTTCGATGTGTGGTTTGCATCTCAACAGATGCCCATGGAGTCTTTATAGGCAGCTATAATAATTAACACAATCAATTAAAAATTATTTTTGAGACTTCTAGTTAGTGATTCACAATGCAACATCTGTGTTATTAAATTACTACCATTCTAGATTTATACAGAATATTTGAAATATCTTTGGAAGTGATATAAGGTCACAAAAAATAATAAAGCACATTTGTAACAAAAAGGTAAATGCTATATTGATTCAGAAAAAAGAAAACTTGAGTCATTACTCACCACTGGCTATAGACTAATCAGTAAAGCCCTAGTGAACAGATTAAAAACAGTTTCAGGAAGTATTTCTTACAGTGATCAATGATGTACTATCCCCAGCCACTGAATCTTCAATAACATTTTTCCCTTTTCGGAAACAATCAATTTTTATAATATGATTGATTTACCATTGGGCACAGTTTCCTTGTACTGAGAAAGGCATTTATCTCCCTTACATTGTAAAGCTAGTTTCAGGAGGTAGCAGACTTGCAAGAGAGTTTTGGCTTCACAGTTAATTTTCTGTGTTTAATATTATGATAACTGTAAGTACTTTAAATAGCAATTTAGGGCTATTTCATGCTTTTAACATACTATAGACTTGGGAACTGTTCTGGACAGGCTATTTGAAATAAGAATGGCTTATTAAGAATTAGGTTTAATAGAGGTGTTCAGAATCAAGAGCGGTCTTGACAGAGTAGATAGAGAGAAATTGTTCCCATTGGCAGAAGGGTCGAGAACCAGAGGACACAGATTTAAGGTGATTGGCAGAAGAACCAAAGGCGATGTAAGAAAAACTTTTTTTATGCAGTGACTGGTTAAGATCTGGAATGCACTGCCTGAAAGGGTGGTGGAGGCAGACTCAATCTTACCTTTCAAAAGGGAGTTGAATAATTATCTGAAGGAAAAAAAATTGCAGGGCTACGGGGAAAGGGCAGGGCAGTAGGACTAGCTGAGAATACGCACGGGCTCAACGGGCCGAATGGCCATCTTCCGTGTTGCAACCATTCTATGATTCTATGATTCTAGAACATAAGAACATAAGAAATAGGAGCAGGAGTAGGCCAATCGGCCCCTCGAGCCTGCTCTGCCATTCAATAAGATCATGGCTGATCTGATCCTAACCGCCAATCTACTATCACAGAACCATCTCCTGAATCTAACAGAATTAGACACACAAAATAGGAACAGGATCAGGCTACATGGCCCCTGGGCCCGCTCCGCTACCCACAGGGCCATGTCCGATCCGAGCCTAGACTCATGTCCAAATTCCTGCCCGCTCCCCGTAACCCTTAATTCCCTTTACTTCTAGGAAACTGTCTATTTCTGTTTTAAATTTATGTAATGATGTAGCTTCTACAGCATTTTGGGGCAGCATATTCCATGGACCTACCACCCTCTGAGTGAAGTAGTTCCTCCTCATCTCAGTTTTGAAAGAGCAGCCCCTTATTCTAAGTCTATGCCCCCTAGTTCTAGTTTCACCCATCATCAGGAACATCCTCCCCGCATCCACCCGATCCAACCCCTTCACAATCTTATATGTTTCAATAAGATCGCCTCTCATTCTTCTGAACTCCAATGAGTAGAGTCCCAATCTACTCAACCTCTCCTCATATGTCCATCCCCTCATCCCTGGGATTAACCGAGTGAACCTTCTTTGTACTGACTCGAGAGCAAGTATGTCTTTTCTTAAGTATGGACACCAAAACTGTATGCAGTATTCCAGGTGTGGTCTCACCAATACCTTGTACAACTGAAGCAATACCCCCTATTTTTATATTCTATCCCCCTAGCAATGAAAGCCAACATTCCATTGGCCTTCTTAATCACCTGCTGCACCTGCATACTAACCTTTTGAGTTTCGTGCACCAGGACCTCCAGATCCCTTTGTACTTCAGTACTTTCCAGTTTCTTGCCATTAAGATAATAACTTGCTCTACGATTTTTCCTGCCAAAGTGCATAACCTCACACTTTCCAGTATTGTATTCCATCTGCCAAATCTCTGCCCACTTACTTAGCCTGTCTATGTCCCTTTGCAGGTTTTTTATGTCCTCCTCACTCACTATTTTCCCTCCCATCTTAGTATCATCTGCAAACTTTGATATGTTACACTCGGTCCCCTCCTCCAAATCGTTAATATAGATTGTAAAGAGTTGGGGACCCAGCACTGACCCCTGCGGAGCACCACTAGTTACTGATTGCCAGTTTGAGAATGAACCATTTATCCCAACTCTCTGCCTTCTGTTAGATAGCCAATCCTCTATCCATGCCAGAATATTAACACAATCCCGTGATTTTTTATCTTAAGCAATAATCTTTTGTGTGGCACCTTGTCAAATGCCTTTTGGAAGTCTAAATACACTACGTCCACTGGTTCCCCTTTATCCACCCTATATGTTACTTCCTCAAAGAACTCCAGCAAATTTGTCAAACATGACTTCCCTTCATAAAACCATGCTGACTTTGTCCTATTAAATTATGATTATCCAAATGTCCTGTTACTGTCTCCTTAATAATGGACTCCAAAATTTTACCTACCACAGATGTTAGGCTAACCGGTCTATAGTTTCCAGCCTTCTGTCTACTGCCCTTTTTAAATAAGGGTGTTACATTACCAGTTTTCCAGTCTGCCGGGACCTTTGCTGAGTCCAGGGAGTTTTGGAAAATTATTACCAATGCATCCACAATCCCTACCGCCACTTCCCTCAAGACCCTAGGATGTAAGACATCAGGTCCAGGTGATTTATCCGCCTTGAGTCCCATTATTTTACCGAGTACCACTTCCTTAGTGATTTTGATCGTGTTTAGCTCCTCCCCCCCTATAGCCCCCTGTTTGTCCAGTGTTGGGATATTCTTAGTGTCCTCTACTGTAAAGACTGATACAAAATATTCATTCAGTGTTTTTGCCATCTCCATATTTCCCACCATTAATTTCCCGGTCTCATCCTCTAAGGGACCAACATTTACTTTAGCCACCCTTTTGCTTTTTATATAACTATAAAAACTCTTACTATCTGTTTTTATATTTTTTGCTAATTTACTTTCATAATCTATCTTCCCTTTCTTAATCAATCTTTTTGTTATTTTTTGCTGTCTTTTAAAGTTTTCCCAATCCTCTATCCTCCCACTAGATTTGGCTACCTTATATGCCCTTGTTTTTAATCGAATACTATCCTTAATTTCTTTACTTAGCCACGGATGGCTGTCTTTTCTTTTACACCCTTTTCTTCTCAGTGGAATATATATTTTATTGGAAGTTGTAAAATAACTCCTTAAATGTACACCACTGATCATGTATCGTCTTACCCTTTAATCTATTTTCCCAATCCACTCTACTCAATTCCCCTCTCATACCTTCATAGTCTCCTTGATTCAAGCTTAGCATGCTTGTTTGAGATCCAACCTTCTCACCCTCTAATTGAATATTGAATTCAACCATGTTATGGTCACTCATTCCAAGGGGATCCTTTACTAGGACATTTTTAATTAATCCTGTCTCGTTACACAGGACCAGATCTAAGGTTGCTTGCCCCCTGGTCGGTTCAGTTACATACTGCTCAAGAAACCCATCCCTAATACACTCAATGAACTCATCCTCAAGGCAGCCCTGCCCAATTTGATTTGTCCAATTAATATGATAGTTAAAATCCCCCATAATTAGAGATGTTCCCTTATTACAAGCCTCAACTATTTCCTGATTGATACTCCGTCCAACAGAGTTGCAACTGTTCGGAGGCCTATAGACTACGCCCACGAGTGTTTTTTTCCCCTTATTATTCCTTATCTCCACCCAAACTGTTTCATTATCCTGATCTTTTGACCCAATATCATTTCTCTGTATTACAGTGATTCCTTCCTTTATTAACATAGCCACCCCACCTCCCCTTCCTTCCTGCCTGTCCTTCCTGATCATTAAATTACTTGGTATGTTTAATTCCCAGGCATTGTCACCCTGCAGCCCTGTTTCTCTAATGGCCACAAGGTCATACCCATATGTAGTTATTTGTGCCATTAACTCGTCTATTTTGTTACGAATGCTACGTGCATTCAGATAGAGAACTTTCAAATATGTTTTGTGACACTTAGTTCCTGCTTTTGCCCTTTTTATTACTTTACCTTTTACTCCATACCATCTGCCCCTTCCTGACACACTCTGGTTTTTAATTTCCCCACTGCTACATAAGTCTATGACCTTCTCTGTTGTCATTTTTATTATTTGCTCTCTAGGAACCTCCCCCCCACAAGTTAGTTTAAAGCCCTCTCTACAGCCCTAGTTATATGATCCGCCAGGACTCTAGTCCCAGCACTGGCCAAGTGAAGCCCGTCCCAACAGAACAGCTCCCTCCTGCCCTAGTACTGGTGCCAGTGTCCCAGGAAGCAAAACCCATTTCTCCCATACCAGTCTTTGAGCCACGCATTTAACTCTCTAATTTTATTTGTCCTAGCCAAATTCGCTCATGGCTCAGGTAATAATCCAGAGATTATTACCCTTGAGGTTCTGTTTTTTAATTTGACCCCTAGCTGCTCATACTCCTTTAACAGAGCCGGCTTCCTAGTCCTATCTACGTCGTTTGTACCAACATGGACCATGACAACTGGATCCACCCCCTCCCACTGCAAGTTTCTTTCCAGCCCAGAGGAGATGTCCTTAACCCTGGCACCGGGTAGGCAACACAGCCTTCGGGACTCTCGCTCTCGGCTGCAGAGAACTCTATCTATCTCCCTAATAATACTATCCCCTACCACTACAACATTTCTATTTACTCCCCCCTCTTGAATGGCCCCCCGTTCCACGGTGCTGTGGCCAGGTTGCTCATCCTCCCTGCAGTCCCTGCTCCTGTTCCCACAGGGAGTAAGAAACTCGAACCTGTTGGACAAGAGCAAGGGCTACGGCTCCTCCAGCTCTACCTCCTGGATCCCCGTACCTGCCTCACTCGTAGTCACACCGTCCTGTCCCTGACCATGGGCTACATCTGAATTAATTAACTTCATAGGTGTGACCACCTCCTGATACACAGAGTCCAGGTACTTCTTCCCCTCCCTGATGTGTCGCAGTGTCTGAAGCTCAGACTCCAGCTCATCAACACAGAGCTGGAGTTCCTGTAGCAGCAGACACTTGTCACAGACGTAATCACTGTGAGCCTCAATTGGGTCCACCGGCTCCCACATCTCGCAACAGTAACACATCACCTGCTCCATTCTATGTAATTAATTACATTTTTGATTGTTAGTTATGGACACCCTCTGCCCGATTTTAGATGCTAGTATCCCCTTTAATTAATTGGATTTAAATTAAATCAATCCCTCTAATTACACCAGTTAAATGGTTTACCAACAGTCACTCTGCACCAGAAAGGCCTTATTAACTACAACCCACAGAGTTAAAGTTTGAAAAGAGCACCTAACACCCCACTTACCCTAACTCACACTTACCCAAACTCACAGCACTCTCTGCTGATTCGCTCTCAGTGCTTGCTCGCACTAGCACTGGTCTTTTTATACTGTTTGTTTGTTTACAGCCAAATGAGTCGCCCCTGCTGATTGGTTAGAAAACTGGTTTCCACTGCCTGCTGTGCCAATTTACTCCTACTGCAGTGTAACCTTGTTTTACTCTTCTTAAACAAACAGAATCCCAAATATTTAACTTTTCCCCTTTACTTAAACTGCTTAAGTAATCTTATCAAGAATGATTTAAAGAGAAATAACAATTAAAGAACTCTCACACTTACCCAAACTCACAACACTCTTTGATGACTCGCACTCAGTCTATATGCAGTTGGTTACAGAAACTTACCACAGATTAAATGCTTTAGTTATGAGAAAAACTAGAAAATCTAAGGACATATTCCCTTGTACAGACATTTCAAGGAGTTTTGATAGAGGTGTTCAAAATTAGGAGGGCTGTTGAGGAGGTAAATAAGGAAAATCTATTTCCACTGGTCAGTCAATCGGTAACTGGAGGGCATAAACTTAAGATTACCGAAAGAACGAAGGGAGATGTAAGGAGAATTTCTTTTATACAGAGGAATGTTATGACATGGAATGCCCTATCAGAAATATTGTGGTCACTTTCCTTTATTTTGGAGACCTGGATTTGAATCCATCCTGTAAAAAGGTACTTAAGTTTTTGTCATTTTGCCCTGGCCATTCAACTGTACAGGCAAACACACTACACAACATCAGCCAAAAACTCAGCAGTTGGCTTTTAAAGACTCAGAATTGCAATACGAGAGGATAGGACTCTCATGCCGGTAGAAAAAGATGTTAACATGGAGATGAACTTTATTGTAAGAGTAGTAAATTGATAATCAGAGAGGAATGAAGATGTTGGCCCAGAACTTGGTGTCAGGGGCTTGCCACGCGTGCCGACATCTGAAACCTGGCCCGCAGTGGATTTCCTGTCAGTGGCCCGGTTCTGATGTCGGCGCGCTGTGCTAACCTGACCCAGCGGCGTAGTTAGTGCGATGTGCCGGCTGGGATCAGGTGAGCACTGTTCAGCCAATCAGAGGAGGGGAAACTTCATTCATAAGTTTGAGAGTAAGAACTGTCAAACTCATGAAAAGTACTGCACCCCAAAACACTACTTAAACTTTAAATAAAATTTTTAAAAAAACATCCCAATCATTAAATTAAGTATAAATAAGTTAAAAAAAATAATTTAGACAATAATTTTTTTTTTGAAAAAAATAAATTTTTAATAAAAAGGGTCTAAAACTAAACTTACCTTATTGTAGATTCTTTAAAATAATAAACCTGTGGAAATGTTTTTTCTAAATTGCACTAAAACGCCACTTACCTGTAAAGATAAATACTTACGTGTGCTTTTTACAAGCGTAAAGACCGGAGGCCTTTACACATGCACAAATCCCCCAAAACAGAGGAAATCCAAGACGCACGCGCTGCCCCGTACAGCGCACGCGCTAGCCTCTTCACCTCTTGGGTTAGAGGAGAGGAAATGCCGGTTTTCAGCGCATGCGCTGTGCATGCTGAAAACCGGCATTTCCTCCGGCCAGACGCGTGAGTACCCCTTCCGTACTCACGCGTTTGGGGAGGAATTACTGCCCCGTTGTTGTTAAATTGTGTGTCAACTTGGTTCAGTTGTTAATATTATCGCATCTGGGTAAGAAGGTTGTGGAATTAAGTCCCCCTCAAGGACTTGTAATCTAGGCTAAGACACCACCTCAGTACTGAGGGAGTGCTGCAGTGTCAGAGGGGCATTTCTTTGAATGAAACATTAAACCAAATTATTTTTTGGATTCTAAAGGGGAAAAATTCAGTATCGAGCATTTTGGGGTGTTAACCTCGCCTGGTCGCTAATTTTAGTACCCGGCGCTAATTAGCGCCAGCGAACGCAAAATTGAATTTTAGCCCCCCCAGAGGGAGGTGGAGCGCTAAATCAAGTGCTACACACTTCTCTTAGGGTGCTAACGTCACAGAGCGGGGCGCTACCTTCAGAGCGCTAATCAAGTTCCGGCGTTGTCAATTAGAGAGGCCTCAGACAGACTAACACCTTCCAGTTCTGAAAGGGGAGGTTCAATCATGCTGCACAGCCTCACTCTGATCATTGCTGCTTGTGAACTGGGCCTGCAAGGAGCTGCAAGCCTTCATTCAAGCAACTGATGACTGATCAATTGCCCAGACTGAGAGCTCGCCGGTTCAGCGACCACACCTTGGAGGCTCTGGTTGTGGCCATGGAACACCGAGGGGCAGTGCTCTTCCTGGACAATGGCAGGAGGCCATTGCCACAGGCCATTAGGAGGGTGCGGAGGAAGGTCACCCAGGATGTGTCGGCCAGAAGTGTGGTCCCCAGAACTCCCACCCAGTGCTGGAAGAAATTCAACGACCTCACTCTCATGATATGGGTGAGTGCATGCTTCAAAAACATCTACATCCCACCAACTCAACCTCACTCTGTGCACACATAGTATAAACCACCACATCTCCAACACTCACCCACCAAATATGCCCACCTACTAAAAGTGACATGCACATCTCATGCCTTGCATACATTAACAGCCATTCAACTATGGTAGGCACATATACCAAACATATAGCTGCACACTCACTCATACGCTTTCCTTTTTTCTTGCAGGCCAAGCTTGCTCACAACAGAAGAGAGCAGGTATGAACAGGAGGTGGTGAGGTGGACCTCCACCCCCTTACAGA
Source organism: Somniosus microcephalus (assembly GCF_052327205.1). Classification (NCBI taxonomy): domain Eukaryota; kingdom Metazoa; phylum Chordata; class Chondrichthyes; order Squaliformes; family Somniosidae; genus Somniosus; species Somniosus microcephalus. The sequence continues at coordinate 127,345,252 of NC_140987.1, read as the reverse complement.
CCTGGAGGAGCGAGTGGGCCACATCATTGCCACCCAGGTTGTGGGCGCTGTGGCCGTTGGAGACGTCGACCCCCTTGGGGACAACAACAGTATGGTCATCACCTCTCCCTCTTCTCTCATACCACTTCCTCCTCACACCACAAGCCTTTCTAACTTTCCATCTAAGTATACTGTCTCCATTTATTGCTCCCTTCCTGCCCCCCTCCCCTGACTTTAACCCCACTCTTGTGCCTTTATGCTTTCAGATAATCAGTCACCACATGACCAGCCTGTCCCCCAGCCCCCCAGTGGCAGCAACGCGGGAGAGGAGGATGAAGAACAAGCCAGAGCCTCACTGCCTGTGTCTCCCGAAGGCGCTAGGTCCGATAATGGGGCGACATGGTCGCTGGAGGGGGATAGCCCAGTAGATGGGTCTGATGTGGGTGTAGCTCCGGGACCCAGCGGGCTGCAACAACGCCACAGGGAAAGGGAAGCTCGGGGGCCATCTCCCCGGAGGAGCTCTGCTGCACAGGACTCAGATGAGGACCTCAATGTGGAGGCAATAAACAGATGGGCGATGGGCATGCACACCAAGCTCATGGGTACAATGGCAAGGGTGCCCGAGAGCATGGATGAACTGGCTAGCAGCTTGGAGTTGTTCGCCTCCAACATTGCACTCATCTCTGCACACACCAGCAAGCCCATCCTTGGCAGTTTGCAAAGGATGGTCAACTTGCAGAGAGACCTTGGGGACCCAGACCTCATGCCACTTGTCATGGGTGAGGTGACAGCAGCTATTGCAGCACAGGCCAAAGCAACGCAACGGATTAGTGGTTGGAGGCATGCAATCGCAGAGTGCTCTCATGCAGCCTCAGATTGATACCACGCAAGCGCTGACTGCTGCCATCCTCGCTGGGTTGCCCACAGTCCACCGGGGATCTCACGGTGCTACAGCAAGCCAGCAATATGTGCTCAAGCACATTGCTCCAGATGTTGAGGTTTTGCCTCAGGGGAGTGGCTGTGTGTTGGTCGAGCAGGAAGGTGCTGTCCTCTCTCAGGATGACAGCATTCTTGCTCCCACCAATGCCACTCCACCATTGCACTTGTCGCAGCCTGGAGCCCAGCCATCCCAGACTGCTGCCGCCCATGCTGAGGTGGTGCAGTCTGCAGCCGGGCCCTCCAGGCCCAGAGCTGGTCAAGGGCGTCCTGCAAGGCCATCTGCAGTCTCTGAGCTATTTGATTTTTCATTTTGTTTGGCCCAGTATGAGTCAGTAGCATTCCACCAGCCTTGATGCAGCCACTGGAGCCACATTACAGAGGAGCAGTAGGGTTGGGAGGGGGGAACTCAAAAGGGGAGGGAAATCATTGAAGAAGGGGGAGTAAAGAATACTTTATTAGCAAATGGGGGTAGAGTGTGTTAATAAATTGATGTGCTTGTAAATATATTGTTGTGTTTCTTTATGAATATTTCTGTTTCATAACAGAGAGTTGTGTTTGATATTAAATTGTTCATTGGACGATCCACATTTTGTGATGTTTCTCATTTGACCTTTGCCCAGTGATAGGGGCTGCGAGCTGGATGTAATGATATGGTTGTGCTGCGCAAATGCCACGTGATCTATCATTTATTGGAAGCGTTGTTTAAGGAGGCGCTCATGAATGGCCCTTGCAGAAGCAAGATTGAGTGGCTCCCTCCTCTGTTGCTGTTGCTCCTCCCCTTCATCCTCCTCCTCCACCTCGTCCCTCTTCCTCCTCCTGAAGTGGACCTCCAATACCTGGCAATGGCTAGGCCCTCAGAATGGCCAGGTTGTGCAGCATGCAGCACACAACAATGAAAAGGGAGACTCGATCAAGGGAGTACTGCATGGCTCCTCCAGAGCAGTCAAGGCAGCGGAACCATTGCTTTAGCACGCTGATAGTCTGTTTGATCAGGTTCCTGGTGGTGCTATGGCTCTCATTCTGTGCGTGTGTAACATGTGTGTTCGGGATGCAGGGGGGTGTCTTCAGCCAGGTGGCGAGTGGATAACCCTTGTCCCCGAGCAGCCAGCTGCGAGCTTCATGTGGTGGCTGGAACAATGCTGGGACACTGGTCTGTCGCAGGATGAATGCATCATGGCTGCTGCCAGGATAGCGGACATTGACGGCGAGGATGTGCTGTCTGTGGTCGCACACCACCTGCACATTCAGAGAGTGGTAACCTTTGCGGTTACAGAACACATCTGCATTGAGATGAGGTGCCCGCAATGCCACGTGGATGCAGTCAATGGCACCCTGAACCATGGGGAAGCCCGCTATCCTTGCAAAGCCACATGAGCCTTCATCCTGTTTCTCTCTGGTCATGGGGAATGAGATGTACTCCCTTCTCCTTCTGTAGAGAGCATCTGTTACCTCCCGGATGCAGCAATGTACGGTGAACTGCAAAATGTTTGCATTATCTCCTGTTGAAGCCTGGAATGAGCCGCTGGCATAGAAATTGAGAGCGACTGTGCCCTTAACTGCCACTCAGAGAGACGTCCAGGTCCTGAGCTGAGGCTGGAGGTCTGGCTGCAGGAGGTTGCAAAGCTCTGTGACCACCTCCTTGCTGAATGGAGCCTTTTAAGGCACTGCTCCTCTGACAGATGCATGTTGGAGAAGTGCTCCTGGAATACCCTGGGAGAGCAAGGCCTCCTGTTGAGAGCCCTGTTGGCCCTCCTCCCTCTGGCCACGTTTTGCAATCTTTGTCTCTGCCTCCGCTGCCTCCAACAGTGACGCTGGAGGATGAGGTCCAGTGCCAGTACAGCCCCATTAAATGATGGAAATGTTGCACTATCAATTGTAAGCCAAATGAAAGTGATACATTTTTCTCAGCCAGAATACTCCTTCAAGTTGAAAACAGTCAAAACGCCTGACTGCTTGTGTCAACCTGACGAGGCAGCATTGTTTGCCGACAAAAAACCCCGGAAGTTGACCCCTTTATATAACGCTCCTCCAGCACTCATCCGACTGCAAACCGTCTCCTGTACCTGTCGTTGCTAACGGCAGGCGCTCAGGCAGGGGGCGAGAGTGAATTTCTGAGCCGGGGCGCTGCGCACCCGGATGACGTCATGATCTCCGAGTGCAGGAGATTGTGGCGCTAGTGGTTACTGCCGCCGCAAACCTCCAGCTCAATCTCGCGGCCATCGGTACTAACGCTGCGCCCGGTCGCACAGCTCGTAGCACCCCATTGGCATCCTCCAGCGGTGTTAACGGGAGGCACAAAGGCACCCAATTTCTCCCCCCTAAGAGAATCAAGGGATATGAGGATAGGGCAGGAAAGTGGAGTTGAGGTAGAGGATCAGCCATGATCTTATTGAATGGTGGAGCAGACTTGAAGAGTCGTGTAGCCTACTCCTGCTCCTATTTCTTATGTTTTTATGTATTATCTGCTAACTCAGGTGGACTTTAATGATTCCATGGCACTATTCAAAGTGTATGGAATTCTACCACTGTCCTGGGCAACATTCTTCCCTTAACCAACACCACCAAAAGAAAACAGACTAACTAATCAATCATCTCATTGCTATTAATGGGATGTTGCTGGTGCATTATAGCTTTTGCTTTTACCTACATAACAGGCAATACACCTCAAGGTAATTCATTGTTTGGAAGTGTATTAAAGCTTGTGGAGGTGTTTCATCATGACAAGATGCTATATAAATGTGAGTATTACTAATTTTTTAATTTAGTGGCACCGTGATATCATCCTGATAATGCATTCATACATAGGGATTGTTTTCAAATTGAGAACCTGGATAGTGCAGTGAATAAGAAAACTGTTCTCTCGCCTAGGGATCATAGATTTGAATGCAGTTTAAACTGATGGGGTATCCCCTATCCGTGTTATGTTCTTGTGTTTTTAATCTCATATTTCCCTTGTGCTCAGTGCCAAAGAGGATTCCCAAACGTGAGTCCTCATTCCCTACAAACTTGTGGCTTCCAAGACTCTGGAAAGTGGTCGGATAAACATTCTCTCAGATTATGCCTTAAGCTATAAACTACAGGATTGGTCTACTAACAATTGCAGATAAGTAGCAAAGACATTGGCCCGGAATATGCAGTAAAAATAATGGTGAGGTTGTCAGTGCCCACCGTTATTAAAGAGTAAATTGGACAGCAACTTCCAACGACCACACATGTGCAGTTAAACGCGGAAATCAGAAAGTTGTTGTCCAAGTTGCCCTGCTCCTCCAGAAGCTGAGTAATAATAATAATTCAACTTTATTGTCATTGTACAATGCACAAGTACATGAACAACGAAATGTGATCTTGCAAGCTCCCATGAGTCCAGTACAAATAACATTAACATTAAACGTAAATAGCACCATCCTGGGAGAAGCAAAGCCGCTGCGTCTGTGCGCGCCGCCATTCCATTTCCACCATTCCTCCTATCTTCAGCCCAACGCCTGGGCCTGCTCACCAGCCGCCCCTCCCGGGGCTCTTTCCGTGACTTTCTCACCAACCGCCCTCGGGGCTCCTTCTGTGACCTTCTACACCTGGTCTTCCCTGATAGTCACCCCTCCATGGTACTAACCAGGCTTGGCTCTGCTTAGCTTCCAAGCCTTGCCCAGTGACCCTGTCCCTAGTCCCAGGAACAGGAACAGTATCTCATCGAGAGACTCAGCATTCAAATACATGAAAGGGCGTGAAGTTGGTACTTACGTGATGGATACACACTAAACACGCCAGAAAAAGTTAGGACTTGTCAATTCAAGTGCAAGTGAATTTTTAATGGCGTGGTAAGTCTTAATTTCTGAAAAACAACCTTTTACAAGCGTGGATTCTCAGTTCTTCAGATTTTAATTATTATTGGAGATTTTTTTTTAATTTAAGTTTATAATTTTTTTAAACTTTTTTTTTTTTTTTACTTTCTGTCTCTTATATCTGTCTCTCTCTTAATCTAATTTTTCTGCTCCTCTATCTCGCTTTCTGTAAATGATTTGGCATTGAATTAACTATTCTCTCTTACACTTTCTGGTTTAGACTCTGCGGCCGGAATTTTAATCGGGAGGCGTTTTGGGAGCTGGGGTGGGGCGGGCTCGGAAGCAATCGGGAAACCTGTGAGGTCGGAATTCCCGCAGGCCCTGATGAATTGAGCTACAAGGTCTGATTTGCATTTGAAACCTCTGTTTCCCACCCACAGCCAGCCAGATAGAGAGACTTGCTGGTTACGAGCGGGTAGGCCTGCGGTACTAAGCCACAGAGAGGAAGGAGGGAGGGATCGAGAGGGGTAGTCGGGGTCAGACTCAAGCATCGAGGGGGGGGGGGTGGGAGGGGAGGGGAGGGAGGGAGAGAACATCGGGGACCGTCATCAAGGGATCGGGGGTGGCGAGGGGAAGCGGAGGGAGAGAACATCGAGGGGCCTGGAGAACGATTGGGTGGGAGGGAGAGAACATCGAGGGCCTGTATCAAGAGATCGGGGCGGAGGGAGGGAACATCAAGGGGCCTGGAGAACGATAGGAGGGAGGGAGAGAACTTCAGGGGTGGTCTGAAGATGATCATGGGGGAGGGAAAGAACATTGGGGTTGGCCTGAAGGTGATCGGTGGGAGAGAACTTTGGGAAGCCTGGAGAGCGATCGAGTGGGAGGGAGGCCGGGAAGGCGATCGGAGGCCTGGGGGGAGGGGACGAATCGGAGGCCTCGTGGGGGACCTCCGATCACGGGGGGTGGGTTAGGCAGCGATGCTGAATCCAGGAGGTACGTGTAAAGGCACGTACCTCCTGGATCCAGCAGTCCTCGCCTTCCATTAACTGCTGAGTTTCCCAAGGCCTGCGGTCAGCCACAGTTAAATTTAAAATGGTGGTTAAATCTGAGGCACGGCAGCCTCGTTATAATATTGAAATGGGTGACCCGCTTCCTGGGAGCGGGTTGCCCCCATCTTGTCTCCCATCCCGGCTCTGTTAAAACCAGAAGTGGGCGGGTTGGAGACAGGTTCTGATTGGGATTCCATTTTTTAACACCTTAACTTCCCACCCGACCAAACCCACCCATTTTTTGGGGTTAAAATTCCCCCGTGTATCTCAGTAAGGATTCTTCAATCTGATTGGTTAAGGAGATACACAGTTGCTTGCCCTGGTTACACAGGTCCGAGATGCCCTGTAGAGGGCATTGCACTGAAATAGATTTCTAATCACGGCAAGCTCCAGTTTAAAGCCCCATAGAAAGTCTGTGGGCAAGAGTAAGTGTAATGAACAGCTGGTGCCATTCATTTGTTGCTGACCACAAAATCTGGGCCAATGCAGCAGATTACAATATTTTTCCAATTATTTAACCCACTCCCTCCTTGGCCACAAAAAAAATCTAATTATGGCAAATCAATGCCCACACTGCTAAAAGGGTTAAATTATGAGGACAAGTTGCAGAGACCAGGCTCGTATTCCCTTGATTATAGAAGATTAGGGGATGATCTAATTGAGGTGATTAAGATGATTAAACGATTTGATAGGGTAGATAGAGAGAGAAACGATTTCCTCTGGTGGGGGCGCCCAGACCAAGAGAGCGTAACCTTAAAATTAGAGCTAGGCCATTCAGGGTGATGTCAGGAAGCATTTCTTCACAGAAAAGGTAACGGAAATCTGGAACTCTTCCCCTCAAAAATCTGTTGATGCTAGGTCAATTGAAAATTTCAAAACTGAGATTGATAGTTCTTTGTACGGTAAGGGTATTAAGGGATATAGAACAAAAGTGGGTAAATGGAGTTAAGGTACAAATCAGCCATGATCTAGTTGATAAGCGAAACAGGCTCGAGGGACTCAATGGCCTACTCCTGTTCCTATGTCCCTACAATAACTCTTTACATAGAGATTCATATTGCCATGGAATCTTCTACACGTGATGTAGTACAGTGCTACGAGACACTAAGAGACAGGGCCCAAGATATATCTCTGTCTGGATAAGGAGCTGCCCAGCAGCCCTCATCCAACCTCAGAAATACACTGTGGAACCTCCTCCTTGACTCAGTGGTAGCACTTTCCCACCTGAGACAGAAGATCATATGGGTCCAGAAATTTGGGTCGGGGGCTTCCCGCGGGTGTAAGCCCCAGATCTGAACTTACCTTGCGCGCCGGCCGTTGAGCTCTGGGCCCCCGTGGAATTCCGATCCGGGGCCTGGTCCAGCTGCCGGCGCGCAGTGCTTGCATATCCCAGGGGCGCAGTTAGTTCGATGCGTCCCCTGAGATCACGTGGGCCATGGGGAGCCAATCGGAGCAGGGAATGCTCCATTCATAAGTCTGACAGGAAGTGCTGTCAAGACTTATAAATACTATGGCCCCAAAATAGCACTAAATCTTCAAATACATTTTTAAAAAATCACATTTTTTAAATAAACTATAAATTACATGAAATAACTATTTTAAACAATAATTTAAATTTTTGAAAAAAATAATTTTATTTTCTAATGGGGCTAAAAATAAACTTACCTTGCTTTAAAGTATTTAAAAATAATAAACCTGTGGAAAAAATGTTTTAATTTTAATTAATTTACCACTTACCTTGTAAAAAGCAAGCCTTACGCCTGCTTTTTACATTTCTAACTTCTGCAGGATTACGTTCCCGGGAAAACCTGTAAAAAAAACTGAAGTTCAATGCGCATGCGCAGCCCCTCCCGCGCACGCGTTCGACCTCTGAACCTCTTTGTTCAGAGGAACGGAAGTGCCAGCTTCCCATGCATGCGCAGTGCATGCAGGAAACCGGTACTTCCATTGGGCCTACGGGTGAGTACCCAGTGTGTACTCACCCGTGGAGACCGGAATTTCTGGGCCACAATGGCCCAGAAATTCGGGTCTCCATGGGTGAGTACGCACGGGGTACTCACCCGTAAGCTCAATGGAAGTGCCGATTTGCTGCATGCACTGCGCATGCGCGGGAAACCGGCACTTCCGTTCCCCTGAAAGAAGGGGTTCAGAGCTCGAATGCGTGCACAGGAGGGGCTGCGCGTGCGCATCGATCTTACGTTTTTTTTGCAGGTTTTCCCGGGAGGGCAAGTCTCCAGAAGTTACATATAAAAAGCAGTCACAAGGCCTGCTTTTTACAAGGTAAGTGGTAAATTAAATTAAAACATTTTTTCCACAGGTTTATTATTTTTAAATACTTTAAAGCAAGGTAAGTTTATTTTTAGCCCTGTTAGAAAATAAATTATTTTTTTCAAAAATTTAAATTATTGTTTAAAATAGTTATTTCATGTAATTTATAGTTTATTTAAAAAATGTGATTTAAAAAAAAAAATTTATTTGAAGATTTAGTGATGTTTTGGGGCTTGTAGTATTTATAAGTTTGACAGCCCTTCCTGTCAAACTTATGAATGAAGCATTCCCTGCTCCGATTGGCTCCCCATGGCCCACGTGATCCCAGGGAATGCATCGAACTACCTGGGATACGCAAGCACTGTGCACCGGCAATTGGAGCAGGCCCAGGATTGGAATCCCACGTGGGCCCACAGCTCAACGGCCGGCGCGCTAGGTAATTGCAGGTTGGGGGCTTACACCCGCGGGAAGCCCTCGACCCGAATTTCTGGGCCATTATCTTCATCAGAAAGACTGCCTATTTCCACCTCATAACATTGCCCAACTCTGCCCATAGCTCAGCCCATCTGCTACTAAAGCTCTCATTCATGCCTTTAGGGATATTAGGGTAGATTTTCAACTTGCCACCCAGCGTAAAACTGGTGTTACCGCCCGTTATAGAAACCACACAATTTTCTTTGATTTGATTGAACTATTGTTTAATATCCTGATGAAGATCATACCTTTGGTTAAAAGTTTAATTCATTTAAGGTACCCATTTTTAATCTGTGGTCCCCTCCAGCTGTTTTGCTGAGCGCAACCAATTTATTCAATATTGGATAACTGACCTTTCTTCTTGGTAGCTCAGCCTCCCTTGCATTTTGACTGGTCTTCTTGGCTGAGTAATTGATAATTTTGTTCCAACCTAGATTCAAGCTCTTACATTCTCTTTCTTCTATAACACATATCTCACTAAGCTTATGTCTTTAAACATATAGGTTTGTACCTATTTATGTAGTTAAAACATTTGTGAATAAAGAGAAATTGGTAACACTGAATAAATATAACACTTACAAGTTGCAACCCTTTATATTGAAAGGTTTCATATGCGTTGTGAAGAGAGCCAAGTTCTTTGATCCTGAGACTATAAACACATCTTGAAGCAACAATAACATGACATTGCTTCAATATGAGAATGACATCATCTTAACCTGAGCTGTTGTGAAGCAGGCACAGTGCACAGCATTTAATTCAAACCTCCTTTCATCAAGTAGCTGATACTTCCTTTTCTTTGGTCTATTTCTGGAGTACAACAAATCTCTTCTTCAAGTTTGTTTTGATGTAATATCAAGCTAGGAATGAAGGAAATGATCTCTATTTTAGTTAAAGTACCACGGGGGGAAAATTGGCTCGCGCCCCCTTCTCACTTGGAATAGGGAAAATCATCAAAGGGATCAGATCAAAGGCCTTTTTAAAAATAAAGAGCAGGTCTGGTTGGAACAGTTCACCCATCCCTCAGAAAAGGGTCATGGACTGTTCCGTGGTCTGTCTGTATTCTTGCTCGTAACAGAAACAAGTCACAAATCTGATATTTGAAAAGTTAGCTCACCCATAGCTCTTGTAGATTTCATTATAAAACGGATCCTCTAGATACTGTCAACAGCGCAAGAATTCATTTGTAAAGTGGCAAATTAGACCCATTAGTCTAATATCAATCATAGCAAATAAATTAATGAAAATTATTCTAGGGGGGAAAAATTGACCCTTTGGGATGCTAACTTAGCTGGGGTGCTACTTTTAGCGGCCCAAAAAATTAGCGCCCCCGCAGTTGAAATTGAATGGTAGCGATATTCCTTCGCAGCGCCCCAAGAGGGAGGCGGGGCGCTTCCAGTAGCACCGCGCTATGTGCAGCGCGACCCGGGGCCCATCTGGGCCACTGGGATCAGAGTGCTGGCAAAAGGGTCTCTTGAGTGCTGGGCTCATGGAGCGCAGCCGGCACTCCGCGGTGGGGTGCTGCTCAGGAGGCCAGGGACGGCAGCGGAGGCAGTTGCTGGCAGATGGCCAGCAACAAAAATGGCAGCCCGGCACCTCACTTTTAAATAGTGCCGCCCTGGCTGCATGTAGGCCCCCCTGACCCCGTCGGATATAGCGTCCGGCTTTAAGTCAGGGGGCGCTACCAAAGGTCGCGGCCGGGGCACGAGCGGGGCGTTGCACACAGCAATGATGTCACCGCCAGAGGCACAGTGCCGCAGGGCGCTAACGGTTACCGCTGCCGCTAACCTCCCGCTGAATTTCACGGGAGGCGTTGGTGGCGCCGCGCCCGGGCGCTAGTTGCTTTGTGCCCCATTAGCGCCCTCTTAGGGCGCTAATGGGAGATGCAAAGCAACCAAATTTTTCCCCCTAGAAGTTTGAGAAGTACTTTTTTGGGGAATAATAATCAAATAAAAAGACCCAGCATGGATCTGAAAGAAGATCCTACCTGGCAAAACTCTTTTAACTTCTTTAAGGATATTCGACAAAGTAAATAATGGAACTTCCCATGTTATACTTTATTTGGACTTTCAGAAAGCTTTTGACAAAGTTTTATATGAAGAACCTCTAATTAACTTAAAAGCTATAGGAATCCAGGGTATAATTAAACAGGAAGTTGATTAAAAAGTAGGAAAGAGATTACTCATGAGTGGTGTAACATCAGATTAGGAGAAGATGTGGAGTGGAGTTCTGCAGGGGTCAGTGCTTGGACCTCTGTTGTTTCTAATCTGCATTAATGTCCAGGATATCTAAATAAAGTAAACTTATCAAATGTGTTGACGTCACTAAAATAGAAAGAGCAATAGAGAGAGAAGATGCAGTAATGAAGTTGGAGAAGGATTTAAATCAGCCTTGTAACTGGGCAGATAAAAAGCAAAGAAAACTTCACATTTACAAATGTAAACTTTGCACATGTAGTCAAAAGTGTGCCGTGTAACAAATAGAATTGAATTGACAGAGGGAGCCTTAGAAAGGTCATTGGGAGTGATGGTAGATTAATTGTTCAAATGGCCTATTTTTTACTATTAGAATAAACAAAAAATTGCTGCAATGTGTAAACGGGTGAAGAAATTTGATAGTTTTGTCCTTTCAAACTGCATTTTTGTTACCTAAAGGTGGTTTCATCCCAATAGGAAAGTGCTGAAGGGTAAAAAACAAAATCAAAGAAGAAAACAAAACTTTTTAAGGGCTTGTTGGCCACGTGTTAAATTCCGGAATGTGCTGGTTTGAACATTTTTGCATTGAAACAGTTAATGCTTTCCTCAACATAAAAATAATGTGAAGGTAATGTTCTCACCTACTCGCCTGCCATTAACTTACAAACAGTGGTGCAAGTGTTTCAGTCAGCCACACCATGCGAAGCAGGTTGATTACTCCAAGGAGGGATCCAGGCGATCCTGCTGTCATTTGTGACTTGCCTAGAATCAGCTATAACACAGAAAACTGCTGCATTTGTAAAGTAAAAGAAGCACACTAATTTATCGGGTCCAGTATAGACCATGAGCAACAGATATATAATAAAATAAGAACATAATAAATAAGAGTAGGAGTAGGCCAAATGGCCCCTCGAGCCTGCTCTGCCATTCAATAAGATCATGGCTGATCAACAACCTCAACTCCACTTTCCCGCTCGATTCCCATATCCCTTGACCCCCTAGAGTCCAAAGATCTATCTATCTCAGCCTTGAATATACTCAAAGACTCAGCATTCACAGCCCTCTAGGGCATAGAATTCCAAATATTCGCAACCCACTGAGTGAAGAAATTCTTCCTCACCTCAGTCTTAAATGGTCTACCCCTTATCCTGAGACTATGCCCCCTAGTTCTAGACACTCCAGCCAGGGGAAACAACCTCTCAGCATCTACCCTGTCAATCCCCTTCAGAATCTTGTATGTTTCAATGAGATCGCCTCTCATTCTTCTAAACTCCAGAGAGTATAGGCCCATCCTACACAATCTCTCATCATAGGACAGTCCTCTCATCCCAGGAATCAATCTAGTGAATCTTCGTTGCATATCGTCGTATATCCTTCCTTAGATAAGGAGACCAAAATTGTGCACAGTACTCCAGGTGTGGTCTCACCAAGGCCCTGTGCAATTGTAGCAAGACTTCCTTATTTTTATACTCCAACCCCCTTGCAATAAAGGCCAACATGCCATTTGCCTTCCTTATTGCTTGCTGTATCTGCATGCTAGCTTTCTGTGTTTCTTGCACAAGGACACCCAAATCTCTCTGAACACCAACATTTGAAAGTTTCTCACCATCTAAAAAATATTCTGTTTTTCTATTCTTCCTACCAAAATGAATAACCTCACATTTCCCTACATTATACTCCATCTACCACCTTACTGCCCACTCACTTAGTCTATATATATCCCTTTGCAGACTCTATGGGCTGGATTTTGTGAATGGAGGTGAGTTGGAAGCGGGGCAGTTGCTTGTCATGTCAATGCCCCGCCTCCATCTTCGCCTGATCAACCAGAGGGACTTTCCCCTGATTGAGCTTGTTAAGCCCGCCCTGTGGGCTCAGCAGGCCAATTAGGGAGGAAGTCACTGACAGATCACATCAACGTCAGACGTGCTATCTGTCAAGACTTCTTGAAAGAAGAAATGTCAGCGTTTGGCAGCTCTGTGAAGCTGTCAAACACTGACATTCTCTTTAGTTTGATGAGTCCTTGTGGTCAGGACTCATTAAACCTTTCAAATTTGTAAATTTCACATTGCTGTTGGAACGGAGGTTCCAGCAGCCATTCTGTGAAATTGACAAGCAGGATGTCGGCTCTCCCGATCCACCGCAGCGAAAGGCTATAGGAAGAAAACAAGGTAAGTAACACTTTTTTAAACTTATCACTCACCTTGCATAATTACCACTCCACACTTGCACCCATCACTCACCTCTACACCTTACTTCCAGGTGCCTCCAGCCGCCGCAGACCTCATCCAACCCAGCGGGGTTCTCCGAGGTCGGGAAGTCTTCACCTGTGAAGGTAAAATGGCACTAATCCTTTTTTCTGCCTGTTAACTACCTGTTAACAGGCAGTTAAAAGGATTAAATACCTTTCCCGCCTCCAGGAGACGGGACCCGAAGCTGCACATCTTCCTGCTTCCTGACAAAAGGGCACGGAGGCGGGATGGGGGTGGGTTTGCCATCCGCCCCCTCTTTCACTGAATTTACCGGCTGTTCCACCTCCATGCCCGCCTCCTCGGGGCTTGGAAAATCCAGCCCTTTGTGTTCTCCTCACAGCTTACTGTCCCACCTAGCTTTGTATCATCAGCAAACTTGGATACATTACACTCGGTCCCTTCATCCAAGTCATTAATATAGATTGTAAATAGCTGAGGCCCCAACATTGATCCTTGCCGCACCCCACTAGTTACAGCCTGCCAATCTGAAAAAGGTCCGTTTATCCCGACTCTCTGTTTTCTGTCTGTTACCCAATCCTCTTACCCCCAACCCCATGAGTCCTAAGGCAGCTTGGTATTTTTCCAGCTTTTCCACTTACTGAAAACGTAAGCTATAATCAACTATACTCACATTGCCACTTGTGTCCTGCCTCATAATCCAAGATCAGAAATAAATAGGAAGAGCTTCCATTCCCTCAATGTGCAGATCATTTGTGACCAACTGCTCAAAATCCTCCATGTCACTGTATGCTTTACAGGGAGTGTGCCTGACTGCTTCATATTGAAGCAGTCAATGTGATTGAGTTTTTGATGGGGAGAGTCGTATGGGAGACTGGTTTCTGGGAGACAAGTGTTATAATCTTTTCCCAGAGAATAGTGGACCTCTGGAACAGGCTGCTGTTTCATTCGACGGATGCTGATTTGCTGAATTCCTTCAAGTGAGAGCTGGACCTGTTTCTGGCTGAGGCGGAGAGCACCTCTTACAGAAGGTAGGTGCTGCAGGGAATTCAAGGTCAAAGTGATCGCCTGGACTAGTTCAGATCGCCTAGATTGGTCGAAGAGGAATTTCCCAGATTTTTTTCCCCAAATTGGCCTGGGTTTTTTAATGTTTTTTTGCCTCTCCCAGGAGATCACATGGTGTCAGGTGGGCTAGAGCGTATACATTGTGATACACAAGGTATCGCAATTGTGTGGGGCAGGGTGGATGGAACAGAGGGTCAATCTGGCCAGCTGCTGGGCGGGTAATGGAATTAAAAGATGATAATGAGGTCCTGCTGTGCCTGGGATTTCTGGGTTTCCCCTCCACAAACACATCCTCCCTCCCTGCCTCCCCATAATATCAGGGCCATTCTGTCTGTTGCAGCCAGTGTTACTCATAATATATCTTGAGGGCCACTTGTGGTCTGCCTTCTCCTCCTCTGTGGTAGACTTGGTTCTCCACCTGTCTTTGAAGTTCCATTCATGGCCTACACAATTATGGAATACTCCAGAACTGGGATTTATCCTGGGGTTCCCCCTCCTTCTCTTGCTCTCTGGAGAGGAAAAAAGGAACGTTATTTGAATACAGAGCTATCCCAGCATTCACAGCACAATTGAAAGGTGTACTCAGCAACTCCCCACTTGTACATTGAAATTAGGAGCTTATAATGTGTGGAATCATGGAGGAGATCCAGATCACTTCCTCCCCTCTCCCGGTCGCCCCTCCCTTCTGATCGCTTCCCTCCCTCTTCCAAGACCTACCTGAAGGATGCTGCCAGCAACGCAGCAGCCCAGAATTGAAATCCTCTTTGCCGGCAAGCTGCCTGGGGATCCCCAGCAGGTGTCTGCAGCTCACCGCCCTCATGTAAATGAGTCCTGAGGGCCAATGCCGGGTGTACCTAAGGCCTACCCATTCCAGCGCAGGGATCAATGCCTGCACCCAGTTACCTGCCAGTTCAAATGTGTTTGTCTATGATGACCTGCATGATCTTTGCCCTTTCTGTATCCTCAATGTGATAAAATCAACACTAATTGCATTTTCCACCATTATTTTCCTCTCCCCTTTTTACCTGAATGCGCTAAATCTTCCGGGGTGCAGTTCGACAGGCAGTGCGACCCTCTGGTAAGTCACCCAAGTGTCAATCCTTCATGTGCGATCTCAGACAGCGACTGTTGATAGCTATTCCACTGTGTAGGGCATCATGGCAAAATCCGACACTGTCTTCGCCTGCTCTCTACACACTTGCCGGCAGGAGTCAATAAGTAGAGATCCGGAGCAGGAACCCTGGCGGATTTTTCCATTCCATAGCTTGGGGTGCTGCCATCTGAAACCATGAATTGAACCTGGGCGCTTCTTGTTCAGGCCGTGCCATTACACATTAGGTCCTTGGAGGGAGGGGGGGAACTGCCTCCCTGTCGCAATTAATTTCCTCAAGGATCTCAGAACTACTCCAGTTCTGCTTTGCTCCTACAGTCAACAGGCTTTTAAAACCCAAGTTTGCCAACATCTTAATTTATCTTGTTTTCTCTCCTGCTCTTTTAAGACTTAGATTTGTCATACACTCTCAGCCTTTACGCGTCACTTAGGCTTCTTAATTAAAGAAAATAGAAAATAAATCTATAATGAAAAATGACTGCCTGCCTCCAGCTTGCCTTGTGCCAAAAAGTTTGTCCAATTGGCAATTTCGCCAGAAATTTTTTTTTTTTTTTTTTTTTTAAACTGAGATAGCAAAAAGAAAATTCACGTACAATACAGACCTTGGTTCGAGTTTGCACAGGCCCACTCCATCAATCTCCATTCCTGACCCTGCCGGACTATCCGGGGAGGTCCCATCATTAACATGACAGGGGCAGGCACCCGCACCATTACAGGTGCACCTTGGGCCAGGGAAGGGAGGCACGGGCAATGCGGCTGAGTGGGTGGAGCACTGTCTCGCCCTGCTGCCCCCGAAGATGCTGTAGTGAAAATGTTCAGCTCCGTTTCTACGAGGGATGATCAGGAAAGGTGGAAGGAACAATATTTAGACCAGGATACCCCCGTTTCCTCGCTCATCAGAAGGGTTGCCAGGGTTAAGAATATATTCAACATGGTAATTTAATGCCAGCCACCCAACATCATAGGCTACATTTGGGGCAGAGAGAGGATCTCGGTAAACAGGCCCTGAGAGACACACGCAGTCTGGGCTGGAACGTGGTGCATCCAGAACCTGGACAATGTTCTAACCCCTCCACCACACGCTCAGACAACTTATGCCGGGACAGCACAGTCCGGGCCCACAGGTCTCTGGGGCTCTTTTCTTATGCCTTTGAACTTGAAGTGTGAATCCAGCTGTCCACTGTGGAAAAAGTTCAAATAATAAAGTGTCTTGGAACAATAATTCGTACTAACTTTTGTCTGCAACCTGCTGATTGTCTAATGTTGTACCTGCTGTGCTCTCCATATGATTTACATTCTCTGAGGTGTCATTGTCATCACATAAAAAGAGAAATACAAAATAATGACCATTGCAGGTCTGCCCACAAAGCAGGTTGAAAGACACTAGAAAATGCTCATTGGATTTGAAATACCTTATTATCTACAAAATCAATGTCATCAGTTTTATGTCTCAGTCAAGAGCGTGCAACCTGTCAATAACAAGATTCAAGGCTGAGGTGGTACCAAGCAATAATTAGATGTGGCACTTTTATTAGTCAGGATTTTGTAGCTTATGAGGGCGATTTTCAACAGCTCCTTCAGGCGATAAAATGCCTCCGAGGTGGTTTAGCCCGCATTTAGCGCAAGGTGCAATCTTGGTAAAGGAGTTAAAGCTTGCGCTAGGAACGGCTGCCCGAAGGATCGTTAAGGGACTGATTGCCACTTAAGTTGTCTGCTAGCGCTCATTAAGGAGGCTGCATGGCATTTTGGTGAATAGCGCATGGCCTAACGCCTTCTTCTAACAGTGACCAGCTGATTGGGAATAAACGAATCATTGCAGAGGATTTCAAGTGCTACTTAAAGGTATATCATCTTTAATTGTCCA
Source organism: Somniosus microcephalus (assembly GCF_052327205.1). Lineage (NCBI taxonomy): Eukaryota > Metazoa > Chordata > Chondrichthyes > Squaliformes > Somniosidae > Somniosus > Somniosus microcephalus. The sequence goes on along the minus strand of NC_140987.1, from coordinate 127,328,325 downwards.
GTTGTTGCTGAAGGTTTGAAGAGGATTTTTGAAACACATCGGGAGACTTTCTGGGACACTTTGTCAAGACTTCACCAACACTGTAGCAACATTTAGTCTGGAAATTCTCTGAAGATTTCACCTAAAAAGAGTAAGTGCTGTGCTACTCTACCTTATTGGACACCTTATAGGAGTCACCAGGAGAATGGGAGTGCTTGGTCATCGGCATCTTGCCAAGTGTCCACCTTGGTTTGCAGGAGGAATGAGAGGACGACATGAGGCCAGGCAGAGCAGCACCAGCTGCTGCAGGAGAGAGGGATAGGAGGGCATGGTAGACTCTTTCCCCTCTGCGGGTACAGGACATCCCTCATCCTCTGGCCCTCCTCCACCAGGACCCCCATTGCCACGCCTGAGAATCTGTGTGCCCTCTCACTTGGTTCCTGAGCCATCCTGAAACCTCCCGCTTTGTGTCAGCCAGCACACTCCACACCTTCAGTGGTAGTAGGTGAGTGGAGCCCACATATACTGCTCCACAAAAATTGCATCTAATCAGCACTTGAGTGCTTAAGCTGCAGGTGTCTCTTTAACTCCTCCAGGCAAATTCAAATTAAGGTAATCAGCAATTAGGACCAAAATTGCGTGCTAAAACCAGACTTTCAAACAGGCGTGTCTTATTAGCACAGTACCCATTTAACGCCTGTTTTGACTCCTTCACCAAAATAACCCCTAAAATGTTTTACATAATTACGTTACAAAATCCTGTCTCATTCTGATAAGGTGAATAACCAGAGAAAAGCAACATGAGAGAGAGAAAAAATAGTCCAACACTATTATGTTGAGAATGATGACGTTTTCCAGTGCTATAAATTGAACAGCTTTTAGTTTAACTTTTTCTGAAATTGCTTGTTTCATTTTCCGCACTGTGTCCTTTGCTTGTTTTGAATAACCTGTTGGTGTTTCTGATTCACAGTTAAAGTCATAACAGTGCAGCAATGTTAGATGCCAGCTGTCTCAGCTGGGCTGTAAAAACTTATTACCACTTAGGGAACTGCACTCATACAGAATACACAAAGGCCATAACAAGAGTACTACACTGCTGATGTGACAGTGACTAAATAAGATTTAAAATTGAAATCTAATTTCCTTGTCCCAGTGGATATTAAAGATTCCACAGCACTAATTACAGGATAAAGTAACCCCGTTGCCCAGGCCACTATTCATCTGAGAAACCATCCATGTCATTATCCAGGTGCACTACTGTAAATGAAATGTGCCACTTCATTATGTTCAATTTTCAAATTCAGCAGCACTATCACTCGTACTTCCTTTTGAACACGCTGGCCAACAATTTGATGCTGCAACTCCTGTTTTTCAGGCGCTAAACGGGCACCTAAGCCTCAAATACGGCAAGCAGGATACACTCATTACAAGCCAGAAATGCGGCAAACACCATATTAGTATAGGCAAAACATAGGTGTCCAGGGCCTGGGTTGGCTGTGTTCAGGAAAACCATGTGTACATGCGGCCTAACCAAACTTAAAGGAACCGCTGCAGGTTGCCACCAAAAGCGTAAGTTTAAAAAAAATATTTACTTGAATGTGGAGCTGGCAAGTGCACGAGTGCTTCTCCTGGCTCCAGTGCAATCTCGCAGACTGTTGCCAGGCCCTGATCAGCCCTCCCAATTGCCTAGCTTCCCTGTCGCCCCGCTTCTGATCGCCTTCCTTCCCGGTGGCCTCCCTTCCGATTAGGTCCCTTCCGGATCTCCTTGTCTACCCCCTTTAAGTACTTGATTAAGGTCGCTGCCAGCAGCCCAGTGGTTAGAAATTCAAAGCCTCTTCATCGACAAGTTGCCTGGGGACCTTCAGCTAGTGCCCGCTGCTCACTGGTCTCACTTAAATGAGGCCCGAGGCTCTATATTGGGTATACCTGTTCAAGTGCAGCGATCATTCCCTGCACCCAGTTTGCTCCAGCAGGCTGGCATGAACTCATTTATAGGCCAATAACCTCGATTTTACCAGAAATAAGGCGGGCCGGGGTCGAGACAGATGGCAAAGTGTCCTCACTTCAGCATGATGAGGCCAAAGGAATATTAATTCCTGGGCCTAATCTGCAACCCCCCCCCCCCCAAGTCAGTTGCTTGCTCGAAGCTGGTAGAAAGTCGCCGGTGGACAGAAGGACAATGTCTGGCAGTATGAGTCCTGTTGGGGACCAAAGGAATGGTCCCTGATACTCAGATAAGTCAGAAGGGGTGTGGGTTCAGAAGGGCCTCACGATCGGGATGGAGGGCAGCCTGGGGTAGGGGAGGCCTAAATTTTACTTGTAGGGCATGGAGAAGTACAATTGTTCCTCCAGACCCACAAGGAAGGTAAGAAAAATAAGAAAGACTTACCTCATTATACCTCTTATGACTTCAGTTCTTCTTAGTAACATAGGAACAGGAGTAGGCCATTCAGTCCCTCAAGCCATTCAATCAGATCATGGCAGATCTGTATCTCAACTCCATCTACCTATCATGTTTTTGTAACCCTTAATAACCTTGCCTAACAAAATCTATCAATCTCAGTTTTGACATTTTCAATTTACCTTAACAGCTTTTTGGGAGAGAGTTCCAGATTCCCACTACCTTTTGTGTGAAGAAGTCAGTGTTGCCAACTTTCGTGACTCCATCGCAAGAGACACGATTTCACAGTGAATAAAGCATCACTCACAATCTCGTGATGAAATGCCTAACTCTCGCGCTTTTTGAGGGGAAGAAATCTTGAAATGTGTTCATTCACGAGAAAAAAAACGCAATTTGCACATGCATGGAAAACCCCCCAAAAATACGACGAGATGTATTGACGACTTCAGGCCGCTTGCTGTACCATATTCATCAAGTAGCTATGGATTCTTTCGTAGTCTTGAGGTACAAACTAATTACAGCAAGTCCTTCTGTAATGAAATCAGAACATACACAGTCTCCTGTCTCATGCATCTACTTACAAGGAACATCCCTGATACAGATGACATCAAATCAAACCTGCAGAGTTAAATAGGAAGGAAAGTGCATGGAAATACTTTCTGTTCAAAGTACTTTTCCAATTCCAATTCCAATTCAAATGCTTTATTGGCATGAAAGTTTACAGAGAACCATATTGCCAAAGCTTACATAGCAAAAAGGTACAGTTTTCCAACATTCTGTAGGTGTCAATCGATTTGACATTTGTTGGGTACATACAATATTACTTTTAACAATATTAATTTTAAACAGTCTTACTTTTAAACAGTCCTCAGGTTGTGACATGTTGTTACATATTTGGCCCCAAGGTATGGTCTGTCTCCTTCTCCCAGGACTAATCTCAATTTTGACAGGTCATCCAATTCCTTGAAATCTGGGGTTGTTTGGCTTAGCTTGTTGAATAATATGTTTCTTGATGTGTTGAATTTTTCGCATTTTAGGAGGAAATGCATTTCTGTTTCAACCTCGCCGGCCAGACATTGGTCACATATTCTATTCTCTCTAGGCTGCCAGGATTTCTTGTATCTGCCTTTTTCAATTTCCAGTTGGTGGTCGCTTAGTCTGTACCTGGTGAGGGTCTGTCTCTGTTTTGTGTCTCTGATGGTCGTGAGGTAGTCTGCCAGTTTATAATCTCTTTTTAGGGCCCGGTAACATTCTAATCTGCTTTGGCTTTCGGTTATTTTGTTCCAATGTTCCAGGTAGGTTTCTTTGCATTGTTTAATGATTTGGTTCACTCGGATTGGTGTTTGGACGGCTGTGTTGGTCTGGGGCTGGTCAGGGTCCGGCTGAGTACTTAGTTTCAGTAGCAGCTGACTCAGGGGACTCTTTTCTGGGTTTAGCTCTTGGGTCTGAAAGGCTTTGAAATGAAGGGTGTCTGGGGAGCTAGATTTGAGGTGATTTAGGAAGTTTAGTGCTCGTTTTTGGATGTTTATTATCAGTGGGTATCTGCCTAGTTCGGCTCTGCATGCATTTGTTGGCGTTTTTCTTTGGGTGCGAAGGATGCTTCGGCAGAATTCTGCATGTAGGGCTTCTATTGTGTGTTTTTCCCATTTAGTGTAGCTTTGGTGATTTAGCGGGCCCCATACTTCACTACCGTACAGTGCAATGGGCAGGATTATGCTGTCAAATATTTTGAGCCAGATTTTGATTGGGATTTGGATGTTGTAGAATTTTCTTTTTATTGCATATAGGGCTCTTCGGGCTTTTTCTTTTAGTGCATTCACTGCTATGCTGAAGCTCCCTGATGCTGTAATAGTTAGACCAAGGTAGGTGTAGCTCATAGTGTGTCCTATAGCGGTATCACTGAGGGTAAATTGGTATTTGTTTTCCTGACATCTGGGCCTTTTTTGAAAAATCATGATGTTGGTTTTCTTTAGATTTACTGTTAGAGCCCAATTTTGGCAGTATTTGTCGAGTAGGTCTAGTTGTTGCTGTAATCCCTGTTCTGTGGGAGACAGCAGAACCAGGTCGTCCGCATAGAACAGGGATTTCACTTCTCCATCAAGGAGACGGAGACCTGGTGACTCGCTTTGCTCCAGCATGTCTGCTAATTCATTTATGTATATGTTGAACAGGGTCGGGCTCAAATTGCAGCCCTGTCGGACGCCTCTTCTCTGGGTGAAGAAATCGGTGCGTTTGTCTCCAATTTTGACCCCGCATTTGTTTTTCAGATACATTGATTTAATAAGGTCATAGACTTTGCCCCCTATTCCACACTGAAGAAGTTTATAATAGAGCCCTTCGTGCCATATAGAGTCAAAGGCTTTCTTGAAGTCGATGAAACAGGCGAATATTTTCCCATTTTTTGTTTGGTGTATATGTTTTTCAATGAGGGTGTGAAGGGTATAGATATGGTCGGCGGTGCGGTGTTTTGGAAGAAAGCCTATTTGGTTTTTTCTGAGGATATTATGTTTGTTAAGAAAATCAAGTAATCTACTGTTTAGAATACTGCAGAATAACTTCCCTAGACAACTGTTGACACAGATGCCGCGGTAGTTATTTGGGTCTGATTTGTTTCCGCTTTTATATATGGGGGAGATTAGTCCTTGGCACCAGATATCGGGAAAACAGCCTGAACGTAATATGATGTTGAATAATTTGAGTACCGCACGCTGCATCTCCATATTGCTGAACTTGAGCATTTCATTTTTGATGTTGTCTGGGCCACAGGCTTTCTTTAGGTGGAGAGATTTTGTTTTTGTGGCCAGTTCTTTCCATGTGATTGGGGAGTCTAGAGGGTTTTGGTTGTCTTTAATTGTTGCTTCTAATGTGTGGAGTTTTTCTGTGACCTGATGTTGACTTGGGTTTGTTTCGTTTATTGGGATGTCTTTGTAGAGGTTTTCAAAATGTGTTCTCCAGATGTCGCCATCTTGGATTGGTAATGCTTGCAATTGTGTTGTACTCAGGTTATTCCACATTTCCCAGAATTGTTTTGGATTGGTGGAGTTTTCAATTTCTTCGAGTATTTTGTGGGTATAGTTTTGTGTTTTGTTCCTAATGGTGTGTTTATATCTTTTGAGGGTTTCATTGTATCTAGTACGTAGGTCCGGATTGTTTGGTTGCCGATGCTTTTGGTTTGATATTTTTCTCAGGTCTTTTCTGGCATTTTTGCATTCGTGGTCAAACCATTTCTTATTTTTATTTTGTCTTTTGTGACTCTTCCTCTTCTGTTTCACGAGGTCGGCTTTTACAGCTGCCTCATGGAAGATCATATTTATATCCTCTATGGCCATGTTTACACCATCTCTGGTGATCTCATATAGATTTTCTTTAAATTTTGAAATTTTACTTGTGAGATCAGGTGAATTTAGTGCTGTGATGAATTTATCTCCACTGTCTGGGGCCCATCTGTATGTCTGGTTTATTTTATGTAGCTTAATGGGTTCCTTTTTTGTGTCTGTAGTTTGGGCAGAAAGTTTAAGGTACACATTTATTTGGTTATGGTCTGAGAGGGGGGATTGCTGCCTGACAGTGAATGCGTTGATATCGCAGGGGTCCAGGTCAGTGATTGTATAATCCACCACACTAGACCCAAGAGTTGAGGAATATGTGAGTCTCCCTAAGGAGTCCCCTCTGAACCTACCGTTAACTATGTACAGGCCTAAGGCTCGGCAGAGTTGCACTACCTCCCTACCGCTTTTATTTATTACACAATCGAGGTTGTTTCGGTTTGCGATGGCTGGTGTGACATATACTTTCTCTCTCTTCTCCCTCCCCCAATCTTCATGGGCAAAATAATAAACATAAAAATAGATAACACCATCAAATTTCTTAGCTGACAGAAAACCACCATTTCTGGTCAATTGCAGGGCTGGGTCGTGTTCCAAAATGGGTGTAATTGTTCATTGGGCTGAAACCAGTGAACTAGAACTACCCTCTCAGCCCAGATTTGGCTGGGGATGGAGGAGGAGGCTCACTCTCTCTCTCTCTCTCTCGCTCTCTCTTTCTGTCTCTCCCTCTCCGTCTCTCTCTCTCTCTCTCTCTCTCGCTCTCTCTGACTCCCTCTCTGGCCAGAATTTTCACGTTGTCGCGTGGGCGGGTTTAGGAGCAGGTTGGCAGTAAAAATTCCAGAAATGGGAGCACAGCGGGAACCCACCGTCATCCTGCCGCCTCGAGTATTTCACTCGGGCGGCTTTGAAGGCGCGACCCGGACCCGATCCGCAGATGCGGGCGACCTCATTGAAATCATTAATTTCTCATTGAGAGACCCTTAACAGTGATTTTAACAGCTGTTTCTGAGTTTAACTGCATGAGCACGGGATTCATGGAGGTCAGGTGTCTCGCCTGTGAAGGGGAGGTGGAAGACAGAGGCCATTGGCGCGTTCATTCATTGACAGCTGGGAAAAGCACATAAATACTGCAATATTACACCTCATACTTGCGACATGGAAAGGCTCCTGCTCACTTCACTTTGTCCACAGAGTTAGGTGTTAGCAGGTCATTTCTAAAACCTTGGAAGCTGCTCTCACCACATTGCTACTCACGATCACAACATTGAGGGATTGGCCTTCTCATCTCCACTTTACCTGCCATCTACTACATCAGCATGGGTGCCGCTTATACTGTCTCACCTTTGTCCTCAGGATCGGACCAAGATGAGCCGCAGAAGCAGCAGCAGCCACAACAGCAGCCTTCTCAACAACCTGATGCTCCACAGCAGAGAGGGGGTCAACAACAGGGCTGCAATGCACCAGAGGCAATACCCCCAACATAGGGTATACAGGCAGAGGTTGAGCTTCCTCAACATAACTGAGCAGCAGTGCTTCAGGAGGCTCCGGCTATCACGCCAGGTCATCGCAGACATTTGTAGCTTGTTGTAACAAGACCTGCTGCTCAGAGGTCCTGGTGGACACTCCTTACCAGTTGCTGTCAAAGTCACTGAAGAGATCACAAAGTCTCTGAAGAATGGATTCAGTCAATAATATTTTTTTTGTGGACTTTATGGGATTTTTCTGAGGGTATTTTCCCTGTTATGGGATCGCCCTGTGCAGATACGTGAAAGACTGGTTTTGTTAAAACTCCAGAGAACACATGGCAGTTGGCTGTGACAAAAGAACTCATCCAGTATGTATGGGTCCGGCCGACAGTCCTGGAAAAAGGAAGTGGGCCATTGAAATTGATTAGAAAAACCACTCTAATATGCAAAGCACTTCTCACCTCCATCTCAGAAGAGAAGCAGAACAATGAACCTACTAGCTCACCCAGCAAAGACCGAAAGATATGTCCCAGACTTAGGGCCATTAACCCAATACGCATGGGTCTGAGGATGACTCATCACAGATTCTCCCTGTGTTTGCGTGGGTTTTCTCCGGGTGCTCCGGTTTCCTCCCACAGTCCAAAGATGTGCGGGTTAGGTTGATTGGCTATGATAAATTGACCCTTAGTGTTAGGGGGATTAAATACATGGGGTTACGGGGATAGGGTGGGATATGTGTTGGTGTAGGGGTTACGGGGATCGGGTGGGATATGTGTCGGTGCAGGCTCGATGGGCCGAAATGGCCTCTATCTGCACTGTGGGGTTTCTGTGATTTCTGTGATTTAGCACCGGAGTGCTTAGAATTTCTCCCAACACAAAGACCGAAAGATGTCCCAGACTTAGGGCCATTAACCCAATACGCATGGGTCTGAGGATGACTCATCACAGATTTAGCACCAGAGTGCTCAGAAGCAAATGGATTTTTAAGATTGGTGAGAAAAGACAGGCAGACTATCTATAAAGACAGATTCTTTTCCACCATTCTCTCTCTCCCACTCCTGCTCCAACAAGACAAGTACCAGGGAAGCCGACGAGCAGAGCGATCGAAACCGGGGTAAGCACAGTCTCGAGTGAGCCAAGCCAGTAACCAGATATCCCAGGCAAGCTGGGTGAGGTGTAGAGGGCTTAAGGCCTCTCAGAAGTGAAGTTTTTGGGCTATTCTGAGGGTGGGAGCTTTGTTTGGTTTAGCCAGGCGAAAGGGGTTTATGCGACTGGGTAATTCGTTGCTAGGGGTGGAATCAGCGTCCACCATAGCAATAAGAGAATTACTGCTTGTTATAGTCTCCAGTTTTATACTGTGTGTATGTTGATTGGTAATCTGGATTTTATTCTCCACAGAGACAGTGATTTTGTTTAATAGTGCATGTTTTAGCCAGTGTATGTTAGACCAAATAAATACAAGTTTGATTTTTCACCGAAGCATTCCTGTCCGTGACTTATTTCATTTACACTCTGAATAATAATTCCCGGGTATAGAACTTTCGTAAGGCGGGGCGATTCGAACCGTCAGTCTAGCAATTGGGCTAGGATCAAAAACTGTTTACATCTCCTGGCGACCAGCGGCAGGATCTGGGTTAAAGGATCTGGGTTAAAGGAGTGTAAAAACCGCCTACAGTCACCACCGCTCTCAACTTCGCCTCAGGCACCTTCCAGGGCTCTGCAGCAGACATTTGCAGCATCTCACAGTTGGCTGCCCACAGATACATTACCCAGGTGACTGATGCCATGTTTCACAAGTCAGCCAATTATATCAACTTTGCCACTGATGAAGCCAGTGTTACTGAGCAGGCGCTCAACTTTGCCGTTCTGGCTTCCCACAGGTGCAGGGCGTCATCGACTGCACACATGTGGCCATCAAGGCAGCCCATCACCACCCAGGATTGTTTGTGAACCACAAAGGCTTCCACTCCCTCAATGTGCAGCATGTCTGCAACCATAAAAAAATGATTATGCATCTGTGCGGCAGATTCCCTAGCAGCCGTCATGACTCTTTCGTGCTGCGTCAATCCACCCTCCCTCAGCTCTTTGCACTTCCAAACAGACTTTCCAGCTGGCTGCTTGGAGACAAGTGCTATCCACTGAAGACACGACTCATGACATTGCCGAGGAGCATTATAATGAGAGCCACATCTCCACCAGATATGTCACAGAACAAGCAATAGGTATGCTGAAGATGTGCTTCAGAGGCCTTGACAGATCTGGAGGAGCCTTTCAGTATGCACTAGCCAGGGTCTCCAGAAAAATCATCGTCTGTTGTGCGCTTCACAACATAGCGCAGCACCAATGATTGGAGCTGCAGGAGGAGCATGGTGCACAGCACACAGCCTCTTCAGAGGAGGAGGAGGACGAGCAGGAGGAGGAACCTGAGATGCAGATGGCACCAGCAGTGGCGCACATTGCTACCCGGGAGGCCTGGGATGGCTTCATCATGGTCAGATTTACTTAACTTGCTCCAATTCAGCCACATGCCTATCACATGCTGTACTAAATTCCCCCACCCTGCCAGCAACACCATAAAACATCCCTATAATGACCAAGCCATTCCTCTCACCCAAAGTCCCAATGCTCGAGGTTAAATAATGTGTAACCATTCACTCCAAGTGACAAACCCACTTACAAAGTTTGAGGCAAAAATGGACAAGAACCCAAAAGTGGTGCAAAGAAAAACATTTATGTGTTTTATCAAAACAACTGAAACTTAGCACTAACATCTTTTGATACACCAACGTGCTTACACTCGTGCATCTACTTTCGTGTCATTTTTCTTTTGTGACTGCTTCTACGAGGTGCAACCCCTGTGGCTTCAGCCGAGGTAGTTGCAGGCTGCTCACTTCCCTGCTGTGACTGTGTAGACACTTTTGGCAGACGTCCTCTGGGTTTTGGAGCTTGTTTTGGCTCTGCCAAAGTTTGCACCTCCTGCAACTGTGCAGGGGCAGACTCAGCCATCGTGATCTGAGGAAGCTTGTGGGGCTCTGACTGAGGGGGTGGAAATGGGGGAGAAGTGGGAGCGCTTTGAGCAGAACCCCCACTTCCATGTCCCCTCTCACCATCATCCCTCTCATGGACCACCCGCACTTCCCTGCTAGCAAGGAGCTGGCGAGCACCTTGCTGTACACTAGTGTGGCGATGAAAGCCCAAGTCAGCGTTTACATCCCTCCTTGAGAGGAGGTCTATGAGCGTCTGCCATCTGTTGTCCACAGCTAGCATGTGCTCATGTGAGTGGCACATTTTCTGCTCCATGCAGGTGGCCATCCTTTCCATGGAAGAGCACATTGTCACCATCGCCTGCAACATGGTGGTGCTCATGTTGGAGATGGACTCCTCCATTCTCTGAACATTTGCAGACATTGTGGCTGCAAAGGATGCCAGAGTCTCATGCAATTGTTGCTGCCCCTCCAATATCACCGTCTTTCTCGATGGTCCCTGAGGCTCAGAGTCTGCATACAGCTCAGCAGAGCTTGGAGTCTCCTGCGCCCCCCAGCAAGGGGTCTCCACTGCTGTCCCTGTCAACACCACATGCTCACTTGTGAATTGTGAAACACCAGGTGACAACTCTACTCTGGCACAAAGGTCCCAACAAGGTGTGTGTATCTGCGCTGGTGCTGGCTGCGCTTGGGTCTGCTGAAGCTGCACCCTCAGAGGCTAGAGGTTCCTCTAAGGAGTCGTCTTCCTTCTCCGGCCGGGCAGTTGGTGGGGTGGGGGAGCGCAGTTGATGGACCTGTGGGAGAGTAAAGAGATGAATTAGAAGTGTTATGATATTAATTGGGTAATGTTACCATTATGCCCATGATGACATTTCACTGGCTGCTGACATGAGTCACCATATGGGTGACTGTTGTATGCCATGTAGCTTTATGAGATGTGATTCTGTCACCAGGTTGCTGGGATGTGCCCCTCTCTCCGTCTTCCACCGCCAGCGTCTCTTGAGCTCCCAAAGTTTCCAGAGCCACCTCCTCTGCTGCTGTAAGATGTGCAATTACGGAGGGCCCCCTCTGGTTCTCTCCCTCTCCCTGTTGTTCTGGGCTCGCTTCTCCTGCAAGGAGGGAAAGAAGGAAGTTTGAGTGAGAGTGATGGAAGGAGTGTAAGGAATGGATGGGTTACATCTGTAGAGGGTGACTATGAGGGAGTGTGGTGCCAATGCCAAATGGCCTCCTTCTGTGGTGTTACTTGCTATGATTGCATTAGGATGCGGGTGAGTGTGAGGGGTGCTTAGTCAGATGGGGATGTGAGTATGTACATAGAGAGAGAGAGGGATGGGTGGACATGCAAGTATGTTGGTGTAAGGAATGATGTGCAGGAGTCGGCTTGGGAAGGCAAAGTGATGGGGATGTGTTGACAGGCAATTCAGGATGAGGGTCAGTGTGACATTGCACTCACCTTTCCTGACCTCATGAGATCATTGAAGCGCTTCCTGCCCTGGATCCAGGTCCTTCTCACCACATCCCCGCTGCTGACCTCCTCAGCAATATCCAGCCAAGCTCTTTTTGTTGCTTATGGAAGTCTCCTTTGCCTGTCAGCAGGAAGAGGACCTCACTGCGTGCTCTGACAGCCTCCACAAATGTATGCTGCAAAGTATCAGAGAACCGCGGTGCAGCCCTCTGCCTTTGGCTAGCCATCCTTCCAAAGTTTTAGCTGTACTGTGGCCTTTCTTTGACACCTTCCACCCTCCTCTGGCAACATTCAAGTGAGTTGAGTGCAAGGCTGCTTTAAATATGGGTGCTGGAAACGACTCATTGATGATGTCATCAGACCCGCTCCATTTACTAGGGCTGGGAAATGCACATAAGTCTTTCAATTGGGGCCAGTAAGTGAAAGTCGCCCTGAACAGCGCATTGCTCAGAACATTGCGTTCTTGACCCGCTACGCCGCCCGCACGCACCCAACCCAATGCAATGGTGGAAATTCTGGCCGCTGTCTCCCTCTCTCCTTCTCTCTGTCTCTCTGACAATCTATCTCTCTCTCTCTCTCCGTTGCTCAGTCTCTTTCTCTGTCTCTCTCGCTGACTCTCTCTCTGAGTCGCTCTCTATCTGTTGCTCTCTGTCGCTCTCTCAGCCTCTCTCTGTCTCTCTCTATCTCTCTCTCTCTTTCTGGCTCTCTCTCGCTCTCTCTCAGTCTCTCTCGGTTTATCTTTCTTTCTCTCTGTCTCTCTCTCTCCATCCAGTATTTGCCCTATGGGTGAGTTTGGGAATCCTTTGCCTGAGGTTCATCGGCCATGGACTTGTGCCAAAACAATTCAGTGACACCGCCATACCTCAGTACACACTGGACATGGTGCTGTTCTCCATGCTCCATTTGGTAATGCTTCGCCAGTAATGCCAACTCTCACGAATTAATCGTGAGACACGCAATTTTTAATGAAAACTTACCCCAACTCGCGAAGGGCTCTGATAATGGGTAGGATTTTAAACAGTTTTTTGTAAAGCATTTTCAGATGCAGTAATATAATTTTTGTAAAGAGCTGTGACCTGTTAGAGATTAAATAAAGCTACAAATGAGGTTTATCAACCAAAATATACCAACTCATGATTTCTTACCAAATCTCATGATTTTAAGAGTTTGTCTCATGATTTATGAGAGGGTGGGGTTGGCATTACTGAGAAGTGTTTTCTAACATCACCCTTGAAAAGCCTAGCTCTAACTTTAAGGTTATGACCCCTTTTTCTGGACTCCCCAACCAGAGGAAGTAATTCCTCTCTATCTACCCTATCAACTCCTTTGATCATCTTAAACACCTTATTTAAATCACCGCTTGATCTTCTATATTCAAGGGAATATAAGCCTAGTCTATGCAACCTTTCCTCATAATTTAACACTGCGGCCTCGATTTTAACTGATCCGTGGAGTCGGGATTGGAAGCGTGCGGGGGGTTAACGTCCCGAATTCGGGGTCCCGACACCATCCCGCCCCAAACCCGCCTCCATGTAAGTTTCAAAGGAGGCGGGTACCCGCCCCGCACTGGGACCTGACTACCTGAGGCGGGAAGGGATTAGTGACAATTAACTGCCTGTTAACAGGTAGTTAACAGGCAGTTTTTAGCCTAATCCCTATTTTAAAGCTTGAAGTGTGGGATTCCCGACGGCTCCAAACCACGCCAAGTTAGAGGAGTCAGACTGTCGGGTTGAAGGATTTGGAGGGGTCGAAATGTCGGTGTTCAGGTGAGTGACGGGTGCATGAGTGCAAAGGTAAGTGTGTTTGGTGTGTCTAAAGTGTGTAAAGAAGTTTAAATTACCTGTACTTATCTTTTTAGCCTTCCATCCTTTAGGTTTCGGGAGTCCATCAGCTAACCAGCACAGAAAGCAGAACGGCTGCGAACTGTCAAAAGTGACAGCCTGCAGCTTTCTGTGTTGGAGAGATTTCTAACTGACTCTGTGTAGAAGGACTCAGGTTAGAAGTAAGACTGTCAGTGTTTGACAGCACCAAACAGCTGTGAAACACTGATATTTCATCTGTCAAAACGTCTTGACACCTGTTGCCGGGTGGCCCTTAATTGGCCTGCTGAGCCCGCTGGGCGGGCTCAACAAGGTCAATCAAGTTAAAATCGCGTGGATTGGCCGCATCTCGATGGAGGCGGGACTACAACCCTGAAAGTTGTAGTCCCGCCTCCTTCCTGACTTCTGAGTGAAAATCACCCCCTTTTAGTCCAGTGTCGTTCTGGTGAATCTGTGCTGCACCTGCTCCAAGGCCAATATATCCTTCCTGAGGTGTGGAGCCCAGAACTGAATACTGTACTCCAGGTGTGGTCTAACCAGACCTCTGTACAGTTGTAACATAACCCCACCCCTTTGTATTGCAGACCTCTTGCGATAAAAGGCAACATTCCATTGGCCTTTTCAATTATTTTTTGTACTAGCAGTTAGTGATTTCTGTACTTGGACCCTAAATCTCTCTGCTCATCCACAGTTCCTAGCTTCTTGCCATTTAGAACATATTCTGATCTGCTACAGTTTTGCCCACTCACTTAATCTATCAATGCCCCTTTGCAACTTTCTCCTCCCGTCTGCACTATTTACTGTGCCACCTAACTTGCTATCATCAGCCAACCTGGCTCTCTATTTCTTCTTCGAAGTCATTGACAAATATAGTGAAAAACTAAGTCCACAGCACAGATCCCAGGGGGACACCATGGGCTGGATTTTGCCAATGGGGAGCTTTTGGAGGTGGGACACCCACTTGTCGTGTTTTAGTCCCGCCTCCGTCAACTTCTGGCCAACCCACGCTATTTCCCCTTGATTGACCTTGTTAAGCCCACCCAGGGCTTAGCAGGCCAATTAAGGGAAAGCTGGTTACAGAGAACGTCAACATATAACGCTTCATCTGTCAAAAAGTTTTGACAGATGAATTGTCATCGTTTGACAGCTCTGTGAAGCTGTCAAACAGTGACATTCTCTGTAGTTTGATGAGTTCTTGAATTCAAGACTCATCAAAGCTCTTTATTTAGCAGAAATTAGATGGTTGCTGCATTGGAGAATGCAGCGGCCATCTGTCATCTCTGCCGTGGAGGTGCGAGACTCTCCGCATACCCAACTCTTGAAGCCTGCAGGAAGAAACAAAGGTAAGTAAACTTTTACTAACACTTTCCACTTACCTCACATACTCACCTCTCCAGACTTTCACCCATCACTTACCTTCACAGAGCACTTTTGCACCCCACTGACCCCCGCAGACCAACTGCTCACCTCGGTGACCCTGGCGGGGTTTGGAGCCTTCGGGAAGCCCGCACTTGCGTGGGTAAAATGGGGATAATCCTCTTGTCTGCCTTTTAACTACCTGTTAACAGGCAGATAAGTGACACTAATCCCCTTCCCGCCTCCAAGGAGACGGGACCCGGCGCGGGTCGGCTACCCGCCTCCCGGCAAGATGGCACAGAGGCAGGTTGGGCACCCGCCCCCAGATTCTGCCATTTTCCCGGCAGTTCCGCCTCCATACCCAGCTCCCCAGGGCTGGCAAGATCGCGCCCCACTAGTCACATCCAGTCAATTTGAGTACATACCCATTATCCCTTTTTGTTTTATTCATTCTTGGCCAGCATTTATTGCCTGTCCCTTACTGCCCACAAGAAGGTGGTTGTGAGCCACCTTATTGAATAAATGGCTTGCTAGGCCATTTCAGAGGGCAGTTAAGAGTCAACCACATTTCTTTGGATCCGGATGTCACATATAGGTCAGACTAGGTAAGGGCAGAAGATTTACTTCCCTAAAGGGACATTAGTGAACCAGATGGGTTGTTATGACAATAGGTTCATGGTCACCATTACTGATACTAGTTTTTTATTCCAGATTTATTTTAATTGAATTTAAATTCCCCAGCTGCCATAGTGGGATTTGAACTCATGTCTCTGGATCATTAGTCTAGGTCTCTGGATTACTACTCCAGTAACATATCCACTGTGCTCCCGTACCCCCATTTTCTCTGTTTCCTACCTACTAACCAATTCCCTATCCAAGCCTATAGATTCCCTCCAATTCCATGCGCTCTCATTTTTGCTAACAGTATTTTATGTGAAACCTTGTTGAATGCGTTCTGGAAGTCCATATAAATAACATCCATAGATACTCCCTTATCTACGATGTTTGTTACCTCCTCAAAAAATTTGACTGGGTTCGTTAGGCATGACTTACCCATTAGAAATCCATGCTGGCTCTTTCTGATCAGTTCATATTTGTCCACTGCTCAGTCGCTCTGTCCCTAATAACAGATTCTATTCACTTCCCTACAACTGTCATTAGAAGAATTGGCCTATAATTCCCGACTTTATCTCTCCTACCCGTCTTAAAAAATGGAGTGACATTTGTAGTTTTCCAATCCAAGGGAACAATTCCTGAATCGAGAGAGTTTTGGAAGATCATGACTAACCCATCAATAATTTCCTCACCTACTTCTTTTAGTACCCTGGGGTGCAAACCATCGGGTCCTGGAGATTTGTCTATGTTTAATTTCATTAGTTTCTCCATCACTATTTTTTTACTTCTATTGATTCTATTTAGTTCCTCCCCTTGATTTATTATTAGTTTTTCTTGTATCTCTGGTAGTTAAACCTTACCCTCTACTAAAACCAATACAAAGTAATTACACTGTAAGTCTGCCATTTCCTGATTTCCAATTATAATATCACCTGCGTCTGTCATTAATGGGCCTACATTACTCTTAACCACCTTTTTCTCATAACATATTTGTAAAAACCTTTAGTGTTATCCTTGATATCCCTTGCAAGCTTTTTCTTATATTCCTTTTTTGCAGATTTTGCCACTTTCTTCGTATCCTTTTGTTGCTCTTTACATCTCTCCCAGTCCGCAGGATCTCTATTGTTCTTTGTCTTCATATAAGCCATTTTTTTAGTCTTATACTCTCTCTCACTTCCCTTGTTGACCAAAGTTGTTTCATTACACATGTAGAGCTCTTGTCCTTTAGGGGTATGGACAGGTCTTGTATTCTACCAATTGCTTTTTTGAACACCTCTCACTGTTCATCCATAGTTTTATCCATTAATAATTCTGTCTAGTCTATTGTGGTCAATTCCTGTCTCACCCCTCCAAAGTCAGCCTTACCTAAATTTAAAAACTTGGTTCTCCCTCTCAAAGCTAATATTGAATTATATCATATTATTATGGTCACTGTTAGCTAAGTGTTCCCTTACTGCTAGATTATTGACTAATTCAGGGACACTAAATCTAAGATGGCTGTTCTCTTGCTGGTTCAAGACATAATGGCTGAGATTTTGCTGTCAAAATAACGGTGAGGCTAATGGCGGTCGCCATTATTAAGGCATTAATTGTACAGCAACTTTAGGTGAGCAGCAGATGGGTAGTTAAATGCCAATACCCAAAAGTTGCTGTCCGAGTTGCAGTGGCTCCACCATTAGATACCCAAAAATGACATTTTTTTTCGTTATCTGCTTCACCATTGAAATGCATTGAATGGCGTGAAGTTGCTGTATTTGCGCTGTAGATACAAACTAAAGTCTTGTGGTTACAAGTGCAAGTATCCTTTTAACAATGTGGTAACTGTTAATTACTGCCAATCAACCTCTCTGGCGCTGAAAATTAACTATTAAAAGTGTGAAGTCTCATTCCCTCAGGTATTATTTGTTGTTGAGGA
Source organism: Somniosus microcephalus (assembly GCF_052327205.1). NCBI lineage: Eukaryota > Metazoa > Chordata > Chondrichthyes > Squaliformes > Somniosidae > Somniosus > Somniosus microcephalus. The sequence goes on along the minus strand of NC_140987.1, from coordinate 127,310,998 downwards.
TTTATTTTAAATTCAAATTTCATATTTAAATTTTTTTTATCCTTTCCTTTCCATCTAATTTATCTCTCTCTCTTAATCCAATCTGGGTATTCTGCGATGACTGTCTCACCTCCTGACTCCCCAAAGCCTTTCAACCATCTACAAGGCAAGTGTGATGGAATACTCTCCACTCAGGAAGTTTGACACCATCCAGGACAAAGCAGCCCACTTGATTGGCACCCCATCTACCACCTTAAACATTCACTCCCTCCACCACCGGCGCAGTGTGTACCATCTACAAGATGCACTGCAGCAACTCACCACGACTTCTTCGGCAGCACCTCCCAAACCCACGACCTCTATCACCTAGAAGGACAAGGGCAGCAGGTGCATGGGAACACCACCACCTCCAAGTTCCATTCCAAGTCACACACTTTCCTGACTTAGAAATACATCGCCGATCCTTCATCGTTGCTGCATCAAAATCCTGGAACTCCCGACCTAACAGCACTGTGGGAGTACCTTCACTGCACGGACTGCAGCGATTCAAGAAGGGGGCTCACCATCACCTTCTCAAGGGCAATTGGGGATGGGCAATAAATGCTGGCCTTGCCAGTGACACCCACATCCCAGGAACGTATAATAAAAAAGGTCAGAGGAGGTAGTGAAAGAGTGGAGACATGAAAGGTACAAGATGTTAGCTGTGGATAAACATGAAGAAATTATTACCTTGATGAATTGAAAGAAAAAAGATTTTTGTTGCGCCATCATATAGCATGGAGATGATCACGATGTATTGATTCAGCTATTGAACTGCGAGAGGATGGGAAATTGTGAGCACTGAGGATTCGAGATCTAAATGAAGTTGATGGATGTAGAGTGGAATCATCAGCGGAAGAGTGAATTTATGGTCAAGTAAACAAATAGTAATATTACCTGTGAAAGACCATTAATTTTTACAGGACCACACTTCGGGCCATTTGCTAGCACAGCAGTCATTTATACAACACTGTAATAAAATCCTGCCTACAATCGTATCAGCTCATTACCTGCTCCAAATAATTGCCCACTCATTCACCATTACAATGATTGAAGGTTTCACCTCCTGAATCTATCCAGCCTTGTTTTGATACTTATTTTATGTACAATAAATAAATAGATAGATATTAATTTGGATACAACATCAAGTGTAAATTGATCTCTTTGCCTGTATGGTTTCAGAATTTCAACACGTTGAAAAAACATAACAATAAGAAGGTATTACACATCAGAATATATTAGTGTATAAAGAGAGAAGAAATTAATATTAGAAACAATGGAGGCATAAAAAAAATAAACACTAGAAAATGAAACCTACCTTAACAACATAGAAAATATTAGTGCTAGAGAGCCCAGTATGTCTCTTATGAAAAAGGGACAACTGGATGATTTTCTTTCAAATTAGGATTTCTAAGACAGTGACTTCATTGGCCCCGAAATCCCGTTCCCTACGGGTGTGTACGCCCTGTGTACTCACCCGTAGGGCCAACGGAAGTGCCGGTTTCACGCATGCACTGCGCATGCACTGGAAACAGGAACTTCCGTTCTCTGAAGAAAGGGGTTCACAGGTCAAACGCCTGTGCCGGAGAGGCAGCGCGTACGCCTAGAACTTCCGTTTTTTTCGAGGTTGATGCAGTCCAGGTAAGTCGGTAGCAGCTGCGCCTGGAAAAGGCCTGCTTTTAACAAGGTAAGAGGTGATACCAGTAAAAGAAAATGTTTTTTAACACTTATTTATCATTTTAAAATACTTTAAAGAAAGGTAAGTTTATTTTTAGCCCCGTTAAAAACTTTATTTTTTTCAAAACTTAAAATTTTTGTTTAAAATAGCTAATTGATGTCATTTATAGCCATTTAAAAAATTTGATTTAAAAAAAAATGTATTTGAAGTTTTACTTATGTTTTGAGGGTGATCTCTATTCATAGATTTGACAGGTCTTCCTGTCAAATCTATGAATGGAGATTCCGTGCTCCGATTGGCTCCCCATGGCCCACGTGATCCCAGGGACGCTGCAAACTAGCTGCGCCCCAGGGATACGCGTGCCCTGCACACCGGCAGTTTGAGGAGGCACATCAACGGAATTCTATGCCGGCCCAGAGCATTGCGGTCGGCGCGGTTCGTTTGTGCAGGTCGGGGGCTTACGCCCGCAGGAAGCCTCTGACCTGAATTTCTGGGCCATTATTTCTTTATTAGTTCCTGGGAAATGGGCGTTACTGGCAAGGCCAGCATTTATGAAGGAATGGCGATATATCTCCAAGTCAGGAAAGTGTGTGACTTGGAGGGGAACTTGGAGGTGGTGGTGTTCCCATGCGCCAGCTGCCCTTGTCCTTCTAGGTGGTAAAGGTCATGGGTTTCGGATTTGCTGCCCAAGAAGCCTTGGTGAGTTGCTGCAGTGCATCTTGTAGATGGTACACACTGCAGCCACAGTACACTGGTGGTGGAGGGCGAGAATTTTTAAGGTAGTGGATGGGGTGCCAACCAAACGGGCTGCTTTGTCCTGGATGGTGTCGAGCTTCTTGAGTGTTGTTGGAGCTACACTCATCCAGGCAAGTGGAGAGTATTCCATCACACTCCTGACTTGTGCCTTGTAGATGGTAGAAAGGCTTTGGGGAGTCAGTAGGTGAGTCACTCACCACAGAATACTCAGCCTCTGACCCGCTCTTGAAGCCACAGTATTTATGTGGCTGGTCCAGTTAAGATTCTGTTCAATGGTGACCTCCAGCATGTTGATGTTGGGGGATTCGGTGATGGTAATGTCATTGAATGTCAAGGGGAGGTGGTTAGACTCTCTCTTGTTGGAGACAGTCATTGTCTGGCACTAGTGTGGCGCGAATGTTACTTGCCACTTATCAGCCCAAGCCTAAATGTCGTTCAGGTCTTGCTGCATGCTGGCATTGACTGCTTCATTATCTGAGGAGTTGCGAATGGAACTGAAAACTGTGCAATCATCAGCAAACATCCCCACTTCTGACATTATGATGGAAGGAAGGTCATTGATGAAGCAGCTAGAGATAGTTAGGCCTAGGACACTGCCCTGAGGAACTCCTGTAGCGATGTCCTGGGGCTGAGCTGATTGACCTCCAACCACCACAACCATCTTCCTTTGTGCTAGGTATGACTCTAACCAGTGGAGTTTTCCCCGATTCCCATTGACTTCAATTTTAGTAGGGCTCCTTGATGCCACACTCGGTCAAATGTTGCATTGATGTCAAGGTCAGTCACTTTCACCTCACCTCTGGAACAGAACAAATGGGAAACTGTTCAAACTCCGTCGCCTCCAGTCCAGATCCAAGGTCGTCCCATCCTCTGTCATCGAATTACAGTATGCAGACGATGCTTGCGTCTGCGCACATTCTGAGGCCAAACTCCAAACCATCATCAACACCTTCATCGAAGCGTACGAGAGCACGGGCCTTACACTAAACATCTGTAAGACAAAGGTCCTCTACCAACCTACCCCCGCCACACAGTACTGCTCCCCGATGATCAAAATCCATGACGAGGCATTGGACAACGTGGACCACTTTCCATACCTCGGGAGCCTACGGTCAACAAGGGCAGACATCGATGACGAAGTCCAACATCGCCTTCAGTGTGCCAGTGCAGTCTTTGGTCGCCTGAGGAAGAGAGTGTTTGAAGACCAGGACCTCAAACCCAGCACCAAGCTCATGGTCTACAGAGCAGTAGTGATACCCGCCCTCCTGTATGCTTCAGAGACATTGACCATGTACAGCAGGCACCTCAAAGCACTGGAGAGGTACCACCAATGCTGCCTCTGCAAGACCCTGCAAATCCATTGGCAGGATAGGCGCACCAATGTCAGTGTTCTCGCTCAGGCTAACAACCCCAACATCGAAGCTTTGACCATGCTCAGTCAGCTCCGATGGATGGGCCAGATCGTCCGCATGCCCAATACGAGATTCCCAAAACAAGCGCTCTACTCGGAGCTCCAACGCGGCAAGGGAGCCCCAGGTGGGCAGAGGAAATGCTTCAAGGACACCCTCAAAGCCTCCTTGAAAATGTGAAACATCCCCACCGACACCTGGGAATCCCTGGCCCAAGATCGCACAAAGTGGAGGAGAAGCATCCGGGAAGGTTGGCGAACACCTCGAGTCTCTTTGCCAGGAGCAAGCGGAAGCCAAGCGCAAACAGCAGAAGGAATGCACGTCAATCCAAGCACCCCACCCACCCGCCCCTTCAAACACCGTCTGCCCCACCTGTGACAGAGACTGTAGGTCCCGCATTGGACTCATCAGTCACCTGAGAACTCATTTTTGTGTGGAAACAAGTCATCCTCGGTTCCGAGGGACTGCGGAAGAAGAAGACCTCTGGAATTCAACTCTTTTGTCCATGTTTGGACCAAGACTCTAATGAGGTCTGGAGCCGTGTGGTCCTGGCGAAACCCAAACTGAGCATCGGTGAGCAGGTTATTGGTGAGTAAGTGTCGCTTGATAGCACTGTCGACGACACCTTCCATCACTTTGCTGACGATTGAGAGTAAACTGATGGGTGGTAATTGGCCAGATTGGATTTTTCCTGCTTTTTGTGGAAGGGACATACTTGGGCAATTTTCCACATTGTCGGGTGGATGCCAGTGTTGTAGATGTACTGGAACAGCTTGGCTAGAGGCATGGCTAGTTTGGGACACAAGTCTTCAGCACGACAGCCGGGATGTTGTCGGGGCCCATAGCCTTTGCTGTATCCAGTGCGCTCAGCCATTTCTTGATATCACGTGAAGTGAATCGAATTGGTTGAAGACTGGCTTCTGTGATGGTGGGGATCGTCAGGAGGAGGCCGAGATGGATCATCCATTCGCCACTTCTGGCTGAAGATGGTTGCAAATGCTTCAGCCTTGTCTTTTGCACTCATGTGCTGGGTTCCGCCAGTATTGAGGATGGGGATAATCATGGAGCCTCCTCCTCCCGTCAGTTGTTTAATGGTCCACCACCATTCACAACTGGAAGTGGCAGGGCTGCAGAGCTTTGATCTGATCTGTTGGTTGTGGGATCAATTAGCCCTGTCTATAGCATGCTGTTTCCACTGTTTAGCATGCATGCAGTCCTGTGTTGTAGCTTCCCCAGATTGGCACTTTCTTTTTTAGGTACACCTGGTGCAGTTCCTGGCATGCTCTTCTATACTCCTCATTGAGCCAGGGTTGGTCCCTGGCTTGATGTTAATGTTAGAGTGAGGGATATACCGGGCCATGAAGTTACAGATTGTGGTGGAATGCGATTCTGCTGCTGCTGATGGTCCACAGCACCTCAAGGATGACCAGTTTTGTCCACACTCACCTCTCCTCTGGAATTAGCAGCAACAAAATATTAAGAGTCAATCATGATGCATCTCCAAAAATTGATGAACTGCGCTTTCCCCACTCAAAGTCCACTCACCTATCCTTTCATCCTTGCCAACTTTTCTTAGCTCTCCATCTCCATAATGCATCAGTTTCAAGATCCTTATTCATTGCAGGGGTTCACCTGTCGCGCCCTCTGCAACCTCCTTCAGCCCTATGTTCCAGCATAGAGTTGAAGGAGGTTGTAGAGGGGGAGAAGACTTTGCTCTTGTATTCAATGCTCCTGTTAGTAAAACCTAGGACTTCATTGTTTTTATCCTGCATTGTAAGATTTCCTTGTTCTCCAATTTTAAAGATGTCTGCAATTTGAATGTGGAGCTGGGAGGAGCATTCCTGCCCCTCCCGGCACCACATTAATTTATCATCATCTTCTGTTTAAAAACCCACATTTGTGCTGGTGGCCTCCAGCAGTCCCTTTAAGGAGCGCTGGTTAGGCCGCATGTAGGCCTGGTAATCCTTTTTGATTTTGTTTGCAGCTTGTCGTATTACTGTAAAATGAGTACACAGTGTGTGAGCTAAATGATTTGGAAAATCATTGGCCCCAGAGATACAGGAATTCCCCTGGACCTGTGTGCAGTCTGAAAGTTAAAGAACTGTTCGGATCATCAGATCTGGGAATTTTGTCGGAGCAACTGGGAACAGTCTGTGCCACATAAAAGCTGCTGTAAAGAAAGGCTGCTGGAGAGAAGTTTAAATTGCAGCACCTGCAGTGAGAACTTCTTCCCAAGCAGTTTATCTTATAACAGCTTAATTTTAATCTGCAAATATAAAATGCGCTGTATATGAGATGATGCGATGATAATGTCAACATAGTGAAATATAGCGTGGTTCAAAAGTGACTTGAAAAATGTTTTATTGCAAGAATGCTACCCTTTAGTTACATTGAAAATGATAGCTAATGTCTAACAATGTGTTAGACTGTTGAGGAATTCAGGAATCACCGCCTAGGTGACAGGTAAAAATGTGAGCATAAAAACAACTTTGCAGCATTTTCAGGTCAAGTATTTATATTTATACAAGGCAAAATGTAATTTCTTGTGCCAGGACTTTTAGGATGACTGAAGCCCACTCAACAGAGCCAGTACCAATTCATAATTAAAATCTGTAACTGTTTACTTGTATCCTTGTTAGCTGTGCCTTACAAATGTACTATGCAAGATTAGGCCTGTTAATAAACAGGCTCCAGCTATGAGCCAATCGCTATATCATTTTTGTTTTACATTTAAAGCAGCCTTGTGATTGGTAGATGACAGTTCATTAAGGCCATCTACTCAATCAACAAAAACTGAAAAAATCATTTGTTCACAATAACCTTCAGGCGACCTCGCAGGCAACGGGAGTCTTTAAAGCACCATCCCCATTACCTGTCAAGCCTGTGTAGACAGTTATTTTCCCCTACAGTAATAGCAGGCTGCTGTTGAACAGGGTAATAAACACCTACTGAGTGGGATGTAGCGTGAAAAGATCTCATCACCTGCCATTAACACGCTAATGAATAATTCAGCAAGGGCTGTCGTATCTGTCAGAAAAGCTCACGTCTAACCACTCTGCTGTGTGCAGCCTTGCACCATACGAGCAGAGACAGAGCCACAGAGATCCACATGACAAATTGGTGGCTGGTGCTGTGTATTTCAGTGATGGAGCAGGTGTGTTTACCTCAGGATGAGTGCCTTTACCACACGGATTCACTCTGATGAATACACTAATGTAAAATTTCTGACTCAATAAGCACTGATTGCACAGCCTCCTAATTCAGCCCTGAAGATTCTCAACATTATTCATGAAATATGAGGTTTAAAGTGTCTTGCGTCTCCCTGCAGACTGGCTGTCTAGCAATTATTCATTCTTAATGCTGTGCTTTTTGAGGGGTGTGTGTGTGTGTGTCTGTAGGGCCAATTTTTAACATGGCCTGCCCAGCAGAAATGGGGAGATAGAGGAGTTCAAATCGCTGTGGTGAACTTACCGTCCTGTCCCTGCTCTGCTGCCATATTTACTAGGGCCTTCCTCTGGGCAGCCCAGGCACCCGCCTGAATCAAGTGGAAGCCCCATTACTGTTTGCACTTTCAAGGATAACTGGGCAGAGCGTGCGCTGTGCACACTCTACCCTTGTGTGCCTGTCTATGTGTGTGTGTGTTTGCGCCTGTGTGTGTGTGTGTGTGTGTGTGTGTGTGTGTTTGCGCGTGTGTGTGTGTGTGTTTGCGCCTGTGTGTGTATATATGTATGTGTGTATGTGTGTGCATGTTTGTGTATGTGTTTATGCCTGTGTGTGTGTTATATATATATATGTGTGCATTTATATGTGTGTGTGTTTATATGTATGTATATGTGTGTGTGCGTGTGTATGTATGTGTTCCGTACACTTCGGAAATCAAACACCGAGTTGCAATGAAGTTATGCTTGTCTTGTTTGATTTAAAATAGAAAAGCACCGCCAAGTGCTTAAAAATTGATGTTGTTAGCTGAAAGTAAACAGTATATGCAAATAGGCCGCTGTGCATTGGGGACTTTTACATTTGTTTATTTTTAACAATGTAGCCCGAGGGCTTATTTGTAATACAGGGGGACATATAAATAAAGGAAGTGTTTTGTGCTGGGTGGGATCTTCAAATGCAGTTGTTATGATTTTCAGATTTATGCCGATAGTTTTTGATCAAAATAGACAATGGCTTTTCTTTTTTCTTCCAGTAAAAATGGAAAGATTGCAAGAATGTGTAATATAAAAGTGAGTCATGGAGAGCTGGACAGTGTCAGAGATGCACTGCTGGATTGTTGGAGGAATACTGTTGATAATTGTTTCATTCCAATGACGTCACATTTATCTTTTCCAATTATGTCAAGTGTAAATGAAGAAACTGAAGCACATCTGAGTACAAGCACATCACTAATTTGATGGCAATTTAGTGCTGCAGGGTATATTTTGTTCTAATACAGTCTCTAATATACTATTTTTGAGCAAGTTGATAAACAATACTGTCGTCATGAAAGGATTACAATAAACAAACTTGATCTGTGACTAATACCTCAGCACAAAAAGCTTATTCACTTACAGTGATTAAAAGTATTATTTAATAAATAAATATTTTAGTATTCAATGTTTATTTAGTAATCTGGCATGCATTCCACTCACTGGTCTCTGGTGATTAATTTACAGTGGACATCTGGTAGTCATGGCCATTATTTAATTTGTCAGACAAGACATTGCTTAATGATGGTAAGCTCAGTGGAATGCTAACTAATACCATTCTGGTCACCCACAAAATACTGGTTGGTCTTTGAACTGCGAGCAAGAAATAAGTACTGTCATTAAGTTTCAGCAGAAAAAGTGAAACACCCCTGTTGCCAGGCACCTGAGCAGCCACTTCTGAAAGGAGCTGGTTGCCTGGGACTGCATGCTCATTCTGTCCTTTAATGAGTTTATTGACCATTTTTTTTTCTTGTTTTAATAATTTGGGGTTTTCTTGTGAATTTGGTGAACTCGCAGGTCAGGTGGGTAGCATGGTTAGCATAGCCCCTCTTTCAGGAGACAGGAGGGGCAGACCGCTGCCAGCCACCGCTCACCACTTCCCGGTTGCCTCCCTCTCGGGCTCACCTGGGCACCTTGGCTGGCATCCCAACCAGCCAAACTCACACCCCACCCCTACCTCCACCCCATGACCAGTGAGCTGCCTCTAGAACCACGTGGGACACCTGCAGCTCACAGGTACTATATTAATGAGGCTAGTGGACAATTTGCATGGTCCTGCCATGGGTCTCATTAGGCTCGTAAGAATATAAGAGCATAAGAATTAGGAGCTGGAGTAGGTCATACAGCCCTTCGAGCCTGCTCTGCTATTCAATAAGATCATGGCTGCTCTTTGACCTCAACTCCACTTTCCTGCCCGATTCCTTGATTCCCCTAGAGTCCAAAAATCTATCTATCTCAGCCTTGAATATACTCAACGATTCAGCATTCACAGCACGGTGGGGCAGAAAATTCCAAAGATTCACAACCTCTGAGTGAAGAAATTCCTCCTCATCTCAATCCTAAATGGCCGACCCCTTATCCTGAGACTATGCCCCCGAGTTCTAGACTCTCCAGCCAGGGGAAACAGCCTCTCAGAATCTACCCTGTTAATCCCCCTCAGAATCCTATGGCCTAGAAATTCGGTTGTGGGTCCGCCAGGGCTTTAGTGCCCGAAATTTTGCGCCGGCGTTAATGCCGCTGCGCCCGACGAAAATTCGGTTGCCCCGGGCCCAGACGGCGGCGGGCGCTAATGGAGGGTTTTTGCGCCTCACTATGGGCGTTCAGTGCAGTTTTGAGGCGCTAATCCCCCGCTGCGGCACCCGAGGCGGTGCGGCAGGCTGGGGTACTGCAGGCCTCCTCCTTCTGTTAAGGAGGAGCTGCCTGCAGCCGACCGCTGGCCGGTCGATTCGCCCGACAAATGAGCCCGGCACCTCGGGGAAGAGCTGGGCTCGCGGGCCACACACATCAGTGCCGCGGGGGGGTGGTGGAGGAGTCCGGGGAGGGAGGTGCGGGCAGGCGGCCGCCGGGAAAGCGGCCGGCCGCCGCTCCACCTTTATGCGCCGGCGCAAAGGTGTGTAACATCCCTTTCAACAATCATTGGTTGCGGCTGCCACGGGCGAGGCGGCCGCAACTGAATTTGGGCTTGGGGCCGGGTTACCACGGCAACCGGGACGCTGCGCACACCGATGACGTCATCGGTGCCGGCGCAGCGCTACCGGCTAACGCCGATGGTAGGGCCCAACGCAATTTCGTTACCAGCTATAATTCCGGCGCAAGACCCTCCAACGCCTCTAATTGGGCGCTGACCCCACCGAATTTCTAGGCCTATATGTTTCAATGAGATCACCTCTCATTCTTCTAAACTCCAGAGAGTATAGGCCCAATCTACTCAATCTCTCCTCATAGGACATCCCTCTCATCCCAGATGCTGCACTGGGATTAGGGCGTAATCCAATTTCTAGGTCAATAGGTTTCAATCCAGGTTTTTGAGGTGAAAAGGAAAAGCTCAAAATGTAAACACTTCTAACTTGTTTTGAAAAAATGTATAGGTTGTCAGACATTTAAAGGTATATTTACAAATTTGGGCCACTGGCTTCGGGTTTCACCCTCCAGACGTATGAATTTGTAAAATATACCCTTTAATTACAATTTTTTTCTAAATCTCTGCTTCCTTACCTCAAAAATATAGCCTTGTGTCCTGTATTTCTCTTAATAAATTGACACTAGCTATGGAGTATTTTGCTTATTCTGCATTGATCTTAAGTAGATTTTCACAGTGATATAAATAGTTTGATATTTAGTACCTCAAAATGATGTGCTGTTACACTAATAACCACTTTTTGGTCCAGGTTGACGCTGCAGTCTATCACCCGCAGGGACAGAGAGGGGGGAATTTTGCCGGCGCTCAGGGGACGGGTTTGGAGGCGGGACATCTGGTAAAATTGCAAAGATTGACAGCGGGTTCGGGACCCGCTGTCAACCCGTCTCCATACAACCTTCCCGGGTGTTGGGTCCCCGATTTGCGCATCGACACCTAGCAGCAGGATGAGGATTATAGGCACTTAACTGCTTGTTAACAGGTAGTTAACAGGCAGTTAAGAGGCTTTTTCCAATTTTGACAGGTCTACTGTGGGCTTCCTGACAGCCGGACACCACACCAGGGTAAGTGTGGCGTACTGTGGGTCTACTGTAATGTTTCTTCATTGATGACAGCTACAGAAGTGGTGTGAAGGATCCAATGGTACACTGGTGTGTTTCAGAGGTAAGAAAATGTTGGGAAAATCATTTTTAATGTATTTAGACTTTTCTGTAGGTAACAAGGTTTGAAGTGTTTGTGTAGTCCCACCTCATTGGGAGAACCTCTCTCACCAGTGACGGATCACTTCTGTAACCTCACCTGCAGCTGCCATCTGTTCTAGCCTAAGGAGGGAGTCACTGGAGAGCCTGGGTGCAAGGGCTCACCTTTGTACAGTGATTGTCAGTGTTTGCAGCACATCCATGCTGTCAAACACTGAAAAATCACCTGTCAAAAAAAATTGCGCCTGGCCCGTTTAAGAAAACCAGCAGATGACGCGTCATCAACTGACATCATCTGACACCGGCTTTCTCCTAATTGGAAGGCAAGCCTGCAGGGCGGGTTTAGCAAGGCCAATTGATGCAAAATAGCATCTGTGCGTCGGATGGCGTTGGGGGCGGGATCGGAACCAGGAAGGAAGCTGTCCCGCCCCTAGGCCGCACCAAAAGGTAAAATCCAGCCCAGAGTAACTATGAGACGCTAAGGGTGCTTGGCAGCAGGAACCTGTACTGTTCTACTAGTAAACCTTGGTGTAGATTTTCAGCTTGCTGCCCGGGCATAAAGCTGGTGTTACGGATTGGCCACCTGTTAAAGAAACCGTCTGATTTTCATTTCTGTTGGTTGCCATAATGGGCAGCTATCCACAAAAAAAGTTTTACACCCTGGCGGCAAGTTGAAATCCTGCATCCTCATTTTTCAAGCTGTTGCACTAAAATTTCAGCCTCCCCTACAGAAGGGGAGGCAAGGGTATTAAGGGTTACGGAACCAAGGCGGGTAGATAGAGCTAAGATACAAATCAGCCATGATCTAATTGAATGATGGCACAGGCTCGAGGGGCTGAATGGCCTACTCCAGTTCCTATGTTACTAAGCCTTGTAATAGTGCTGACATTCTGCAGTGAGCTAAATGCTCACTTTATCCAATTGTTTCCTGTTCATCATATGCTTATGAATGAGTGGGAAATGAGTCGTTGCCTGAGCAGATGTTCCCTTTAAATGAACATTCTCATTAACAAACTTCTATTGCTGAACTAACAACAAATGCAGTCAGGGAGGCTTTCTCCTTGACTGTCCTATGTCAAACTATTGAGTGCTGCACAATTAATTGTTTCAAAACTAACATGATTTTGTGATGTAAAATCTGGCCTGGATTTTCTAGTTGGTGTAAATTAAGTAATTTAAAGTAAATGGGCTATTAAATCTGACATTAAAATAATGCCAACCAAAAAATCAAACTAATTTTAGCCAAAAAGAAGATGTGAGTGTGAAGTGAAGATGAAAATGTTATCCCTTTGCCTCCTGTTTTGAATTCAGGTCAGCTGTAGATGCCTTCTTGAGGGCAAATGCAACCCCACTATTTAAGAAAGGAGAGAGAGAGAAAACGGGGAACTACAGACCAGTTAGTCTGACATCAGTAGTGGGGAACATGCTAGAATCTATTATTAAGGACATGGTAACAGGGCACTTAGAAAATAATAATAGGATTGGGCAGAGTCAACACGGATTTATGAAAGGGAAATCGTGTTTGACGAATCTGTTGGAGTTTTTTGAGGTTGTAACTAGCAGAATAGATAAGGGGGAACCAGTGGATGTGATGTATTTGAATTTTCAGAAGGCATTCGATAAGGTGCAACACAAGAGGTTATTAAACAAAATTAGGGCTCATGGGATTGCGGGTAATATATTAGCATGGACTGAGGATCGGTTAACGGACAGAAAACAGAGAGTAGGAATAAACGGGTGAATTTCGGGTTGGCAGGCTGTAACTAGTGGGGTACCGCAAGGATCAGTGCTTGGGCCTCAGCTATTCACAATCTATGTCAATGATTTGGATGAGGGGATCAAATGTAATATATCCAAGTTTGCTGATGATACAAGGCTGGGTGGGAATGTAAGTTGTGAGGAGGATGCAAAGAGGCTTCAAGGGGATATAGACAGGCTAAGTGAGTGGGCAAGAACATGACAAATGGAATAATATGTGGAGAAATGTGAAGTTATCCACTTTGATAGGAAAAATAGAAAAGCAGGGTATTTTTTAAATGGTGAGAGATTGGGAAATGTTGGTATTCAGAGGGACCTGGGTGTCCTTATATATGAATCACTGAAAGTTAACATGCAGGCACTGCAAGCAATTAAGAAAGCAAATGGTATGTTGGCCTTTATTACAAGAGGATTTGTGTATAAGTGTAAAGATGTCTTACTGCAATTATATAGGGCCCTGGTGAGGCCACACCTGGAGTATTGTGTACAGTTTTGGTCTCCTTACCTAAGGAAGGATATACTTGCCATAGAAGGAGTACAACAAAGGTTCACCAGACTGATTCCTGGGATGGGGGGATTGTCCTATGAGGAGAGATTGAGTAGACTAGGCCTATATTCTCTGGTGTTTAGAAGAATGAGAGGTGATCTCATTGAAAGATACAAAATTCTTACAGGGCTTGACAGGGTAGATGCAGGGAGGATGTTTCACCTGGCTGGGGAGTCTAGAACCAGGGGTCACAGTCTCAGAATAAGGGGCCGGACATTTAGGGCTGAGATGAGGAGAAATTTCTTCACTCAGAGGGTGGTGAATCTTTGGAATGCTGTACCCGAGAGGGCTGTGGAGGCTCAGTCGTTGAGTATATTCAAGACAAAGATCGATAGATTATTGGATATTAAGGGAATCAAGGGATATGTGGATAGTGCAGAAGAGTGGAGTTGAGGTAGAAGATCAGCCATGACCTTATTGAATGGCAGAGCAGGCTCGAGGGGCCAAATGGCCTACTCCTGCTCCTATTTCTTATGTTCTTATGTGACACCAGTCACTCCCAAAATCAGCCCAAACATCTGATTTTGATGAGAGTTGACTCACACTGACCTATATCTACTTCTACAACAGTGGATTACAATGAAACCTCCTTGTGACCTGTACCAGGTATCTGTGTCTTTTGGATGTGTATTCAGTTGATCTCTCCAAAGGCAGACAGCGTCAACACTGGATGAGGTAAGGCTTGGTTCAAATCATGAAACTCATTTATTCCACAGTAGGGCGAATGTACAGAGCAATAATTACGATCAGATTCATTTAGTTCAACTGACTGAGCAACTGATGACATGAAAATAGCGCACTATGTTACCCCCACCTCTGTAAGTCATCCTGCTTGACTTAAACAGACCAATTTCTTTCCATCCTGACTTTTTGAGCCTGCTTATCTCAAGACCTCTTGCCTCAACTGTCCCTTCTGTTGCAAAAACTAGATTTCTTTTCCTGAAAGAGATCAAAAACCTTCCAACATAATAGGTCTGAGGTGTGTATCAATTGCAGAGACAAGCCATCAAATTGCTTTTTATTTAGTCTCTGAGGAAACAACATCAAGTCTAACTCATTAACATATTAACTACCTGCCATAAAAGATGGTTCAAAGATCCTGAAACATGACACCACCGAATGTGAATATTGATCATATTACAAAAACACTCAGGACAGAAATGTCAATTATAATTGGACTGAATGCAGGTTCCCTACACCTCCATTGGCCTGAATCACATTTATTCAGTGTTGTAATCCAACATTAAAAGACAAAATAATGTGACTTCCATGTGATCATTTTCAGTGTTTAAATAAATCCTACCACAGAATTAAAGGCAAAATGCAATATTTTATTAAAGTATCTTTTTCTGATTAATCACCACTCACAAGTTATGCTTTCCATTATAGCGATTCAGCTGTTTGAAAAATTAATTGCTTAAAAACAGCAAAAAGATGAGTTTTATTGTATCCTCAGGATGCTTAATAACAACAACTTGCATTTATATTGCACCTTTAACGTAGTAAAACACCCCAAGATGATTCACAGGAGTGTTATCAAATAAAATTTGACACCAAGCCAAAGAAGGAGATATTAGGACAGGTGATCAAAAGCTTGGTCAAAGAGGTAAGTTTTAAGGAGCGTCTTAAAGGAGGAGAGAGAGGCAGAGAGGCCAGAATTCCAGAGCTTCGGGCCTAGGCAACTGAAGGCATAGCCGCCAATATTGGAGCGAAGAAAATTTGGGATGTGCAAGAGGCCAGAATTGGAGGAGTGCAGAAATCTCAGAGGGATGCAGGGCTGGAGGCGAAAGTTACTGATGTGAATGTGCTTGGCTGTCATTTTTATTGTGCATGTAATGGGGGTGGAAGAGAAACTCATGTTTGACATCACATAGCTTGAATAAATCGCATAAATTACCTCCAAAATGGCTGTCTCTAGCAGGGTGCTGCCTGTTTAATGGAAAAATATTGATTTTCTACTTAAAGCATTGGTGGAATTTCACTTTCCAGAAGATTGGAGATAAGCTACAGCATTTTTTAAATTGCCTTTCCTCAACTTTCCCTTTGAAAAAGATAATGGCCCAGTAATTCCTCTCCCAACGCGTGACTACGGACGGGGTACTCACGCGTGTGCCCGGAGGAATTGCCGGTTTTCAGCATGCACAGCGCATGCGGGGAAAACCGGCATTTCCTCTCCTCTGACCCAAGGGGTTAAGAGGCTGAACGCGTGCGCGCAGGAGTCTGCACGTGCGACTTGGATTTCCTTTATTTTTAGACAGTTGCGCATGTGTAAAGGCCTCCGGATTTTACGCATTGAAAAACCACACGTAAGTACTTAGTTTTACAGGTAAGTGGTCTATTAATACAATTTATTAAAAAAATTTCCACAGGTTTATTATTTTTAAAGAATTTACAGTTAGGTAAGTTTAGTTTTAGCCCCAATTTTTTATATATTAATTTTTTTCAAATTTTAAAATTATTGTTTAAAATAGTTTTTTACAGTTATTTATGGTTCATTTAAGTAGTGCAATGTTTTTTTAAATTTTATTTCAAGTTTAAGTAGTGTTTTGGGGCCAGGAGTTTTCATGAGTTTGACAGCTCTTATTGTCAAACTCATGAATGAACTTTTGCAACCTCCCATTGGTTGCCCTGTGCTCACGTGATCCCAGCCGGCTCATCGCACCAAGTACGCTGCTGGGTCACACACGCACAGCGCGGCAGGACCTCAAGCGGGCCAGTGAGAGGAAATGCAATGCGGGCCACGATTCAAATGTCAGCGCGCCGGGTAAGTCCACATCGGGGGCTTGCACGCGCGGCAAGCTCCCGATCCTAATTTCAGGGCCAATAGCTAAGAATGCTGGTTTTAATTTTAATAACCTTACAGTACATGCACACCACCACACCTTCAGGTGGTCAGTGAAGCCTCTCCAAATAATTATGTTCCTGGCTACAGCAGATAACACAAAATAGAGATGGACCACAAACCACCTTTTCAAGTCAATGACAACTATTATCTCACTTAGATAACTAGCCACTAATGGATGCTGCCAAAATTGTACTTGATCTTAATAATCAAAGATGCTATGGGTTGAGTAAAAATAATGGCCCAGATTTTGCTGTCAGCGGTGAAGGAACGGCGCTCGCCAATCACCTCGCTGACAGCTGCCCACAAAGTTTTCTCAGCCATCTCAGCGTAGATTTGCACTAATCCAGCATCAGATTTTTTACGTCCGTGTAATAATAAGAAAAGGACTGCAGAGAACGGTACAACAGGTGTTTACTCAACGTGGTTCAAACTGCAACTGAAACAATAGATTACTACTCAGTGTTATATACAGGTGTGGTCACTGCCGGTACTACAGTATACATGAGCTGCAGAAAGTAGTTCCCCCCTTAAAGGTACATACATTACAATTCCTCCCCTTTTAGATTAACAGTACCATAACACTCACTTAACAATTAAATATCAAACTAATTACAATTAACACTTATAACATGCAACATTAGCTGAAAATAGTCTATTTATAAATTCAGTCTTTGGGGAGGCTTCCTGATCCTTTCTGGATAGTGCCTTTCCCAAGTGTCTTGCTCTTGGTGCGGAGGCGATTCTGGCCCCCTGTCGTCGGTTGGTTCATCAGCTTCCGATGCTACTGTTTCTGAGGTAGATGCTACCTGTACGTCGGGTTCATCACCAGGTACGTATGGGCGAGGCATGGGGTTGACTCGTTCCTGTGACTCTAGGATCTGGTCAGCACGGCGTCTCACGATGCTCTCCCCAACGTCCACTGTGTACATTAGTGGCCCCTGCCGTGTGCATGTCGTTCCTGGTTGCCATTTCTCTGTTCGGTAGTCGCGGGCCAAGACTGGTTGCCCTACATTGAAGCTCCTTGTCGGCTTCTCATTGATGTGCTGGAATTGCTTACTCTCAACATCTCTTCGTACATTTGGTCTGAGCAAATCCAGACGAGATCTCAACCTTCGGTTAAAGAACATCATGGCCGGGGCCTGGTTGGTGACTGCATGTGTCGCATTTCTGTAGGCTAACAGGAAATTGTCCACCTTATGCTGCAGTGGAATGTCGTCATTGCACATGGCCTTTACTGCTTTTTTAAAGGTTTGTACGAACCTCTCAGCCAATCCATTTGTGGCTGCATGATACGGGGCGGATGTGTAATGCCTTACCCCATTCCTTTTCATAAATCTTCGAAACTCTTCGGACACAAACTGTGGTCCGTTATCAGAGCAAATCTGCTCTGGCAAGCCGTTCCTGGTAAAAATGGTCCGTAGGACTGCAATAGTTTTCTCCGTGGTGGTGGAGGACATTTTGATCACCTCAGGCCATTTCGAGTGCACATCCACAGCTATTAAAAACATTGAGTCCATGAATGGACCAGCAAAATCAATATGCACCCGTTGCCATGGAGATGAGGGCTACTCCCATGGGTGAAGAGGGGCATGTGGTGGTGCATTTTGGACCTTCTGGCATCCTGAGCAGCTCTTTGTCAGGTCCTCGATTTGCTGATCGATCCCCGGCCACCACACATAAGCCCTAGCAAGGCTTTTCATTTTCACCCCTCCCAGATGACCTTCGTGAAGCTCATTGAGCACTCTCTCCCTTAACTTGGGTGGAATTACCACTCGGGATCCACACATCAAGGTCCCCTGGCATACTGACAGCTGTTCTCTTCTGGATGAGAATGCTGGCAACAGTGAGTCTCCATGTGCTGGCCATCCCTTCACCATCAAATCATGTACCTGAGACAGTGTCGGGTCATTTCGGGTCTCCTTCTCTATACCAGCGTTAGTTACTGGCAAGCATTCAATTATAGTCGAATGAAATATTTCGACAGGATCCACTGCTGGTGCTTCCTCCGCAGTAGGCAGTGGCAGGCGTGATAGCCCATCAGCGTTTCCATGCTGTTTCGTGCCCTTATACTCGATTTCATATTGGTGCGCCCCTAGAAAAAGCGACCATCTTTGTAGCCGTTGCGCAGTCATCACCGGAACGCCCTTCTTTGGATTAAAGATGGAGACAAGTGGTTGGTGGTCAGTCAGCAAGGTGAACTTCTGCCCGTGCAGATAGTGATTGAACTTTTTCACTCCCCACACTAGGCTGAGGGCCTCCCTGTCAATCTGGGCATAGTTACGCTCGGCTGAGGTTAGTGACCGAGACGCAAAGGCTACTGGCCTCTCCGAGCTGTCCGGGAATTTGTGCGACAGCACCGCTCCAATACCATAGGGTGATGCATCACACGCCAACCAAATTGGTAGTGCTGGGTTGAAATGAGCCAACACCTTTTTTGATGTGATCAATGCTTTGCTCTTCTGGAAAGCTCGTTTACATTCGTCACTCCACTTCCACGGTAACCCCGTTTGCAGTAGGGTGTTCAGTGGGTGTAGTACGGTAGACAAATTCGGCAAGAACTTATGGTAGTAGTTCACCAGCCCGAGGAACGACCTCAGTTGTGACACATTTTCCGGTGCTGGAGCCTTGACTACTGCCTCAATCTTTTCAGGGGACTTATGTAACCCCTCTTTATCAATAACGTGGCCACAACACAAGATCTGCTTCTGGAAAAACTCGCATTTGTGGCGATTAGCTCGGAGCCCATATTCCTTCAATCTAGTGAGCACCTGCTCCAGGTTGGCGAGGTGATCACTGTCATTTTCGCCCATGACCAGGATGTCGTCCAAATAAAACTGGGTCCCTGGAATCCCTTGCAGGACTTGTTCCATTGCCCTTTGCCAAATAGCCGGAGCTGATGCTACACCGAACACCAGCCGGTTGTATTGTTAGAGACCTTTATGAGTGTTGATCGTGAGGTACTGTTTCGAGGCTTCTTCTACCTCCATTTGCAGGTACGCCTGGGCCAGATCAATCTTAGTGAAGCGTTTTCCTCCAGATAGCGAGGCGAAAATATCTTCAATCCGCGGAAGCGGATATTGTACAGTGTGAAGGACTGGGTTCACTGTCACCTTAAAGTCCCCACAGATGTGAACCTTCTTTGGTTCCCCAGGCGTATTACTCAACGATCTCTTCATTACAGGTACGATGGGTGTAGCCCACTCGCTCCAGTCCACTTTGGACAGTACTCCTGAACGTTCCAAACCTTCCAGCTCTGCTTTGACGGCTGGGCGGATCGCATAAGGTACCGGTCTGGCCTTAAAAACTATGGGCTTGCATTTTCCTCTATTTTGATCATCGCTGTTATGCCTTTTAGTGTTCCGAGTCCCTGCTGGAACACTTCTTGTGCATCAGTTAGCATTTTTGACAGTCGTCCAGGTGTGACGTCGTCATCCTTTTTGGCATCTACAGTCAGTGCTTGTATGGAATGCCAATCTAGCTGTATCTTCCGGATCCATTCACGTCCTAGTAGTGGTGGTCCTCCATCTGGCAATTCATATAGGTCCATTTTTGGTGTTTCCTTGCCGTTATATATAACGTTCACCGTGATTTTTCCTTTGGGGTAGACTTTTTGCCCCGTGTACGTCTTCAAGACAATCTTTGTATCTCTCAAGGGTATATGTGAGAATAGCCGCTTGTAGTCCCTTCGGTTTATGACTGTTAGGGCTGATCCTGTGTCCAATTCCATTTTCACTTGGACTCCTGCTATCTTGAGTGTGACCTAGATAGTTTGGTGATCCTCCGTTTTGATCACATTATGTAGTTTCAGACAACCCAGCTCCTTGCTTCCAGAGACTGTATCACTCTTCTGTTCATCTGAACTACTCTCCGTCACCTTATGTACCTTCTTGTACTTCTCCTGTGGAGATTTCTTGCTGCTGGTTTTCTTTCCCGAACTGCAGACTCTTGTTATGTGTCCTACTTTTCCACACTGTCTGCACACTTTGTCCTTGAACCAGCAATCATTATGGTCGTGTGTTGTTCTGCCGCAGCGATAGCACTTCACTGTTCCGTATGACATTTCATTTGTGCCATATTCTTGCGGTCTCCATTGTATCGCTGCAGCGCCCCGTGCTGCTGCTTCGTGTGATACTGCAATGCTGAAAGCCTTGTCCAGCGTAAGATCCTTTTCTGATAGAAGCCGTTTCTGGGTTCCTTCACTTTGAAGCCCACACACAAACTTGTCCCTTAAAGTATCTGCTAGTCCCGTTCCAAGCTGGCAGTGTTTCGATAGCTTGCGCAGTTCCGTTAAATACTCAGCATTTCTTTCATCTTTATGCTGGTTCCTTTTGTGAAACTTAAATCTTTCTGCTATCAGCAGCGGTGTGGGGTTTAAGTGGTCCTGTAGGATTGACACTATGTTTTCAAAATCCTTTTCTACTGGCTTCTCTGGGGTTACTAGGTTTTGTAGTAAGCCATACATTTTTGCACCCATTGAATTCAACAATACCAGCGCTTTCTTGTCATCTGGCACTTCATTCGCCTTGCAGTATACTTCTATGTGTTCAGCATATGTCGTCCAATCTTCGACTTCATTGTCGAACGCTGTAATACTGCCACTCTTCGGCATTTTTGGGTGTGGTTAGACTGGCTTGAAATGGCATCTCCCGCGCTTTCCTTTCTTCCCCGCTGCGGCTTAAAATGGCGTCTCCCGTGCTGCTGCCAACGCCGCTCTCGGCGGTCCTCGTGGCAAATGGCGATGCCCTGTGGGTTTCGTGCGCTGCTCCTGCGCTGCTGCCAATGCCGCTCTCTGCGGTCCTCGTGGCAATGTCAGCGCCTCGCGTTTTCCTGCACGCCTCTCTCCCCCGTTGATGCTGCTCGGCCCTTGACCACCGGCTGCGCTCTGCACTCTCTCGCCTCTCTCCCCCGTTGATGCCGCTCGGTCCTGAACACCGGCTGCACCCTGTGCGCTCTGCCCTCTCTCTCTCCCCCGTCAATGCTGCTCAGCCTTTTTCTGTGCTGCTTGGTCGGGCTCTAGCC
The DNA here is from genome assembly GCF_052327205.1 of Somniosus microcephalus. Lineage (NCBI taxonomy): Eukaryota > Metazoa > Chordata > Chondrichthyes > Squaliformes > Somniosidae > Somniosus > Somniosus microcephalus. The sequence continues at coordinate 127,289,661 of NC_140987.1, read as the reverse complement.
CATCGCTGTCCGGGTAGGGTCTGCGCAGTACCTGTTGCCAGCCCGTTTCGCTGGACCACCGTGACTGGAAAGCCAAGCCTGGCTCTCGACAGCCTCCCCTGCGATGCTCAAATCTCCGCTGGATGACTGGGCGGTTGCCCGTGGTCGACGCCCGTGCTTCTGGACTCGACCTTCTTCCACTGTTCTCCAGGAGCGAATCCCTGGGAGGTGATGCAGAGTTGCAGGTTGGTTCGAACTTGCTCGTCGCCACTGTTACATCCGTGTAATAATAAGAAAAGGACTGCAGAGAACGGTACAACAGGTGTTTACTCAACGTGGTTCAAACTGCAACTGAAACAACAGATTACTACTCAGCGTTATATACAGGTGTGGTCACTGCCGGTACTACAGTATACATGAGCTGTAGAAAATAGTTCCCCCCTTAAAGGTACATACATTACAAGATCCAGCATGGCGCCCTTTCTAGGGGATCTGTAGTGTCTGTGAGCAGCGCAAGAAACCAATCAGATTGTAGAATCCTCACTGAGTCACGCAGTCAGAATATTTACCTGCTGACGCACTGGGTGCAGGGGGGTCTGGTAGCGCACAGGATACCCGGAAGTAGCTGCAGCGCGTCTGTCAGTGGCTTTTTAGCCCAGCCACTGCATTTGCATCTGACTTCCGGGTTTCCCAATTAATTAGCACATGTGGGTGAACTATTTCTAGGGACTCTGCGAAGATGAAAGTTGAAGGATTAGCCAGGTGGGGGAACAGAGGACTGCATTAATGGAGTCCTAAAGTGGTAAGGCTGCACGTCGCTTAAATGATGCCTCCCTAGAGCTGATACTGCGTTCTGTAAGGGCCCACAGGAAGATTCTCTTCCCAAGCCGACTCCAGCACATTACTCCTCATACGTACTTACCTTCCAGGTGTACCCATTCCTATCTGTCCAAGCACCTAAAACTCATCTTCAGCATTCCAATTGCTTCCTCAATGACAGTTCTCATGGTCATGTGACGTTAATTATATCTCTCCTGGGCTTCATTGTTTGGGCTTCTAATGGGTGTCAACAGCCATGTCTTAAGGGGTAACCCGTGTCTCCAAGGAGTCAGCTACTAACTCTGCTTCGAGGTCCGAGGAGTTCTGGGAGGGTGGACTGGAGCAGGATGAAAGCAACATGGCAGCTGCCTGGGAATCTTGCACACACCTGCATGATGATCTTTTTGTGGTGGCTTACAAGCTGAACATTGATGGCATGGAAGCCCTTGCAGATGATGAAGACTCCCGGTGATCTGGGGGTGCCTTGATTGTCACAGGTGTGCAATCGATGACTCCCTGGACCTGTGGCGAGCCAGCCAGAGCCACAAAGCCAAGTGCCCGCTCATTCTGACTGGCCTCATCAGTTACAAAGTGTACATAATTACCAGTCCTGGCAAGCGTGGCATTGGTCACCTGAGTGATGCATTTGTGGGTAGCAGATTGCGAGATTCTGAAGATATATCCTGCAGATCCCTGGAAGGAGCCAGAGGCAAAGAAATTGAGGTGGTGGTGACTTTGACAGCCACTGGCAAAACATGCCCACCATGTCCACTTGACAGGAGGTCTTCTTCCAGGAGACTGCAAATGTCTGCGACCAGCTGACGCAATGCCCTGAGCCTCCTGAGGCACTGGTGTTCAGTCATGTCCAGGAAGCTGATCCTCTGCCTATATACCCTGTGTTGGGGGTATTGCCTCCTGCGAGCTGCACCCTTGTGCACAGCCCCTCTCTCCTGTGCAGTAGCAGATCGATGAGGAGGCGGCTGCTGCTGCTGCTGCTGCTCATCTTGGTCCTTATCTGAGGTCCAAGGTAAAGCTGCATAAGCAGCACCCATGCTGAACTGATGCTTGACAGATAGAAAGTGTCGATCCGACTCACAAAAATACAAGGTGGCAGAAATCACCTCCAAAGTAGTGGAAATCACCTGCAAAGTAGTGAAAGCACACTCTCGAAACAAGCCCTGTGAGCAAAAGCCTTTCACTTAGGCAAGGAAGCAGGTGTGCGGTCTGAGTGCTTATAGGATAGTTTGCCTGTCATTTGGTCAGTGCCCTCAATTCACACTGTCATCTCATCTTGCTTTCAGTGGCAAGTTCCAGGAAGCCTGGGAAATCTGTGCACTCAGAGTTAAAGCTCAAATCTGCAGTTAAAAATGCTCCTAATTGCCTCTTAACATTTTTTAATTGCCAACCCGGCTCTCCTATGGGGGTTTCTCACACGCTGCCGAATACGCTCCAGTTAAATGCGGAAGTCGGCGAGTTGGAGCCGGTTTCCCAATGCGCTGTCAATTTCATCACATTTAACCACCCGCCCGCTCCTAAACCCACTCACTCTTTGCTGTTAAAATCCCCCCCCCCCGCCACAAAGGCCATGATTTTGCCAGCGCTCAGAGGGCAGGTTCGGAGGTGGGTCAGCTTTTAAATTCAAAATGATTGATGGCGGGTTGGAAACCCGGCGTGAACCCGCCTCCATGTAAGTTTCCAAAGTGTCGGGTCTGCGATTTCAGAACAGACCCGGCACCAAGCAGCGGGTGAGGCATTTAAGATAGTTAACTGCTTGTTAACTACTATTTTGCCAACCTTTTTCTATTTTCCCATATTTTTTACCGGGTTCCTGTTGTTCGGAGATCACGTCAGGTAAGTAGGTCGGGTTCTCTATGTCTCTCTATTGCTGTGAATAGGTGACAGCTACAAAAGTGGTATGAAAGCTACCATTTCACAGCTGGACACGTTCCATTGTCAGAAACTTGAGCCTTCAGGACTTGGTAGACACTTTTGAGCTGTATGCAGTTTGGAAATGTTTGGAGTAAACTCTCTAACCACTGTCACCTCCTTGCAGCAAGCTTTCTCACCATTGACAGATTGCTTCTGTCATCTCGACTTCAGTTGCTATGTATTCCAGCAACATCAGTGCCCTTGAAAAAATCTCACCGTGGTCCTCTGAATCCCTCCACTTTCAGCCCCAACACCAACATCACCAGGCACACCAACATAACCAACAACAATACCAACCTTTTCCGCAATCACCTGATGCTACACAGGGCATTAGCTCCCGACCACATTGCTGCCCGGGAGGCCAGCGATGGCATCACCATGGCCAGATTCACTTGACACTGTGCACCCTGGCTGCCATCTGATGCACCAGGTTAACAACACCCCACAACAGCACCATAAAGCATTCCTACAATGACCAAGCCATTCCTTTCTCACTCATCACCATTGTGAGGATACCGTTATGTCTCACCGTTCACTGCAACTCACTAAGACACTTCCAAAGTTGAGCACAGATCTGTACAATAAGGCAAAGTGTTGAAAATAAAGATTTCAATGTTTGACAACACATTAACAGAAAATGTACATGAACATTGCATAAAACACCCAAGTGCCTATCCTTGTGTGTTGTTAGTTGTTATGATTGGACTAGGATGAGGGTGAGTGTGAGGGGTGGCTCGTGAGATGGAGAAGTGATAATATAGATAGAGAGGGATGGGTGGAGGTGCAAGATAAGTTGGTGTGAGTAGGATGCGCAGGAGTAGGTAGGGAAGGCAGAGTTATGGAGATGTGATGAGTGGCACAGCAGGATGAGATTGAGTGTGGCGTTGCAATAATGCTTCGTAATCTACTGAGATAATTGAAAGGTTTGCGCCACTGCAGCCTGGTCCTCTTGACGACATCCCTGCTTGTGCCCTCCTGTGTAATGTGCAACCAGGCTGTGTTGGTATCCTGGGGACGTCTCTTCCACCCATGAGAAGGGAAGAGAATCTCCCTGCGTGCTGTGACTTCCTCCATAAGCATATGAATCTCCAACCTCTGAAGGAATGAGGCTTTGACACTTGTAAAATTAAATTTTCAGGGCCAGAAAGATTGTTTGGCAGTAATTATTACTTATCATGTTGTTAACAATTCACTTACGACTGAATGCACCAGACCTAACTTTTTCTGGCATCTTTAGTGGGGAACTAGTGGGCAAGTACCCCAAATTCATGCCATTACAGTGATTTCAGTGCCAAGTCTATTGGCGAGGACTGTTATAGCGCACCCTGTGGTGCAGCAGGGTATATCTGTCAGCAACATCTGGATTTCCACGCCTAAATGCGCATGTGCGTACTCCAGAAGTTGCTGTCAGATTTTCTCCATTATAACGGTGAGCGTTGCTAGCCTCGCCATTATTATCATCGCAAAATCCGGGCTAATGCAAACATTTTCTTTCCCAGAATAGGTCGTTAAAGCCAGACACTCAATTCATTTAGGAAATGGCTCGATGCTGTAATGGGGTGATGGTAAGGTTGATATATTGGAAGGATGAAAACAAATAGTCAGTAGGTCTTTTTCATCTGAATCCATCTTGTGCTCTTGTGGTCATTTAAATCCTGAGGCTATGTTAGAGCCATGATCATGCTTGCAATTATGTTTTCTGCTTTATAATATATACGCAAATTCTTTCATTTTTCCAAACTTTCTGTTGGAAGTTGAGGCCTTCCAGTTTTATTGCCACCAATTTTAGTTTACTGCTTGTGACCATTGCCTTTATGCCTATTGAGTTGTGCCGTGCAGCTTTCTGTCATGTGACAAGAAACGTTTTTAAAAAAGCAAGATTATAAATGCTAGATCGGGATATTTTACTAGAAAAAAATGTATCACCTTCTCACATGACAAGTGAACTACGTTTTACTGAAAAATAATGCACAATCCTTAGAATGTATGTTTTATGATTATTTGATATATAGTAGTAACTGTATATACTTTCTTGTATATTTTTACCAGTAGTTTTCAACAGTCATCTTGTGAGACTTTACAGAGATTCATCACAAACTCATTTCCCAAATCTTTCAGCATTCCTGTCAGTTCTGTCAGGTAACAGGTACTAGACAGGAGATTCCTTGAATTCCAGTCATAATTTAACCCAATAAATTTTGCACTTAATCACTTACAACAAGAACTCCAAGAGATCAGTTCATTAGACTGATAATGAGGAGAAACCAATAAACTTTCACTGTTAATTTAAAATGGTTAATTACATGACCTTAATATTCAATTTAATAGGAAATAAAACAATCAAAGCTTGCCAGTAAGAAAATCATGTGCATTCAAGGCTAGCCTTTCTATAATTTTCCCATTCCATTTGCTCATTTTTTTACCCATTTTATGCAAAATTTAACCAAAATGAATTTCAATTTCCCAAATCATTCTCATACTTTTTTACACCAAACTATTGCTCCAGTCCAGGTGCAGCACAGGGTAGGTACACAGTAAACCTCGTATACTCTGCCCAGCAATGCGGCAGATTTTCAACTTGCCAGGTGTAAAGCTGGCGTTTTGGATCAGCCGACAATTATAGAAACTGACCGCCAGTGAAATCAATGGAAATGAAAATTGGGCGGTTTCTATAAGGGTCTTCTGATTATAGTCGGTAAATTGTGCAGTTTCTAGAACAGACATCGAATCCACAACTCCAGTTTAATATCCGGGGAGCAGATTTACCACAATGTGTCGTAACCAAAAAAAAAATCCACTGCGCCAACATGAACTTTTCCATTTTTCATAATGACCTTTAAGTGAGATCGGCAATTTGATCTCAATTTGTGCTTGATCATTGGTTGCTTTGTGCGGTGGATGGTTGCCCAATGGAAACTAGGCTGAAACTACCCAAACTCATTTTACATAGAGTTCTTGCAGTGAATGGTCACTTTCACCCCACCAATCTGGGCTGGATTCAGACTCGGGCTCCAGAGTTAAAAAGACAGTGGCCTAGAAATTCAGTTGGGCGCGCCAGCCGTTAGCGCCTTAGGAGGAGTAGATCTCGAGCGCTAGGCGCTTAGCGCCCGGGCGCAGCGCGATCTGCGCCTCTCCCCAACTTCAGGACACATTTAGCGCCGGCGCAAAGTCTTAGCGCGCGCCCTGCTGCGCGCGCAGATCATGACGTCATTTAATAGTGCAACGCCCTTTGTGCGCCCCAAACCGGAACTTCACTCACGCCGGCCCATTGTGCGCCGGGCGGCCCTAACGACTGTGAAGTGGAACGGTACACAGCCGAGCCGGGCCGCGGGGAGCGCTAATTAAAGGGCACTTACCCTGCACTATAAAGGCCAGCCATTTTGCAGCATTCATTCTTGTGCAACGGTTTTTTGGACAGAGACCAAGGAGGAGAGCTTACTGGTTTGGACCAACACTGGGACAGGTATTTTTGGCTCAGGCCAGAGCTTAGCAATTATCTTTGCCTTCATTGAGAGCTCAGTGTTTGCCAGCATATAATGGGGGCTGCATTGGGTGCCAACGCTGACTTTCAGCCTTATGCCAGAAGGGCTTACAGACGCCGTGAGAGAGTGGCAGCCCTGGCTAGACGCAGAGGGGGCAACAGGCGTCACCAACTGAGGCCTTACCCACCCAGGGTATACCGCCAGCAGACCTCCTATCTGACCATGTCTGCCGCGATGTGTGTAAGGAGGCTGCGATTCAGAAGGGAGGTGGTTGCAGACATCTGCCAGCTGCTTCAGAGAGATCTGCAGCCACAGCTGATGCGCAGGACGTCTCTGTCGGTGGCAGTGAAGATGACGGTGGCTCTCAACTTCTATGCCACCGGCTCCTTCCAATCCGCTGCTGGGGACATCGCTAACATCTCCCAGTTCGCCGTGCATTGCTGCATCCGCCAGGTGACCGAAGCCCTTTTCACAAGGAGACATCAATTCATCTCCTTCCCCATGACCCTGGACAAGCAGCAGCAGCGTGCAGTGGGATTTTCAAGAATAGCGGGCTTCCCCATGGTGCAGGGCGCCATTGACTGCACGCATGTGGCTTTGCGGGCACCTCTTGAGCATGCCGAGGATTACCGCAACCGGAAGGGCTACCATTCCCTCAACGTACAGCTGGTGTGTGACCACAGGCAGCGCATCCTAGCTGTCAATGCCCGCTTTCCAGGCAGCAGCCACGATGCCTTTATCCTGCGACAGACAACTGTGGCTGACATGTTCCAGGCACAGCCTCCCGCAAGAGGATGGCTTATCGGGGACAAAGGCTATCCTTTGTGTACCTGGCTCATGACCCCGCTCCGCGCGCCCACGACCCCTGCTGAAGAGGCATACAACGAGAGCCATCAAGCGACTAGGAACATCATAGAACAAACAATCGGCGTCCTCAAGCAACGGTTCCGCTGTCTCGATCGCTCCGGGGGAGCCCTCCAGTATTCGCAGGATCGAGTCTCCCAATTCGTCGTCGTTTGCTGCATGCTGCACAACCTGGCTATCCGCAGGACTCAGGCACTGCCACCTCACGTTGGACCACCACCTCAGGAGGAGGAGCATGAGGAGGAGGAGGACGAGGAGTACCAGCCCAGGAGGGAGGCACAAGGTCCAAGGGCCGCCTGTCGGCGGCTTATTGAACGTCACTTCTAGGCCCCCTGTCAGGGAATGGCATGTGCCAATGAAAGAACATGATTGCAGCCGCTCCGCAAGCCCTCAGCCGGTTAACGCAACAAACAGTTCAAAGATCAAAGATGGACAATGTGAATAAATAAAATGCTTTATTGTTCAAACTCAGCTCCCTTCCCACATGAAAACCAAAAACAGACGAAACCCCCAAAAAACACTCAAACAAATTACTCGCTCCCACAACCTGGAGAGGATTAACAAAATAGTGCAACTAAAATGGCCGTCATTCTCGGCCTTCGTAAAAAACAAACATCATATCATCGGCCTCAAAAAACAAACATCCAAATCTCGGCCTCAAAAAACAAACACAACTGGCCACACATTTGACTATTTGGCCCGCTAGGGCGATGCCTTGGCCATCTTTGTGTGGCCCCTGCCCGCCCTGCTGCTCCTCCTCAAAGTAAGGCCATTGGCTGCTGCAAGGCTGGGGGCAGGCTCCTGAGGGGCACATGTCGTGACGGCAGATGCCCTTGGGGGTCGGCCTAGTCGAGGTCTGGCCGTCGAGCGGGCGGCTGTTGAATGCTGCAGCTGTGGCTGGCCAGCATCAGTCGCTGCAGCAGCTCCTGGCAGCTCCACTGGGGGAGTGGCAGTGGCGGCTGGAGGAATGGGGGCAAGCTGGTGGATGGCAGGCGCTCGCTGGTCGCCTGAGACACTGGCACTCGCCCGGGCCAGCACTGCAGCATGCGCACCAATCTGCCGAGGGACAGACCGCTGTGCTGGTGCAGCGCGCCGGGTGCCCTGGCGATGCCTGACTGACACAGCGAGTGTGGCAGCAGTGAGTGCCTGTGTTGACCAGTTCACTGACCGCATCAGAGCAGCCAGTGACTGGACGGCACCACTGATCACCTGGCCAGTCGCTGCCAGAGCTGCCCCGAATTCCGCCCGACTCGCTGCCTGATCTGCCCGGAATTCCGCCCGACTGGTGGCCTCTGAGGGCCCGAACTCGGTGACACTCCGAGAGAGGGACTCGATGGCCTCAGGCAACCGTGCCACTGCCGCCATGAGCTCCGTGTGCCGGCGCTCCGAGTCCGCGGACAAGTCCTCGAGGCGTTCCATCTCCTCGGCGAAGACCATCTCCGGACTGGAGGCTGGACTCTCCCTCTGGGGAGAAGGCCGCCGAGCTGGCCGACCCTTCCTGCGTTGCTGTTCGCCGCTGGGCCCAGCAATTGGACTCCCCTCCGACGCATCCCCCCTCTGGGGAGAAGGCCGCCGAGCTTCCACCCCCCTCCCGCGTTTCTGCAGGCCGCAGGTCCCATGAGCTCCCCTCCCCTTTGAAACTTCCGCCACGCTCCCCTCCAGGGAAGACGTGTCCCCTACATTGGCCTGGGTGGCCGCAGCTGAGGGTTCCCCTGATGGGCCGCCTTCCTCTTGCTCCTCCTCCTGCTCCTCTTCTGAGGGGCTGTCACTGGCAAGTTCAGGGACCTCCTCCTCACCATCTGAAAGCAGGAAGGCACAAGAGTAGCTTTAGACTGAGGAGAGGGCATCAGCAAGGGATGCATGTGTGGTGGCATTCAGCGCATTGGTCGGACAGTGGCAAAGGATGTAGATCTGATGCGCAAGTGGGACGAGAGAGGCCCAAACGTGGATGTCCTTACCATTGGTGGCCAGAACAGGGTCGGCATCTCCACATGCAACAGGGCCAATCACCCGGGCACCCATGAGGCGCTCCACGCGATGTTGAAGCTCGGTGAGCGGCTGGATCTGGGGTCGGCCTCCCCCGGTCGCAGTCCGGCTCTTCCGATTATTAGCCAGCTTGGCCTGCAAGAGAGAGGACGGCCTCTAAGTACAGTGTGTCGCCCTGATCTTGTGTGCACTGCCTCCCATGGTGGAATAGTTTGGCCAGTGTGTTAAGTGCAGAATGTGCAATTGATGTTCATGCCTGTCCCATCCCTGCTGGATGAGGGCTGGCCATTAGGGCTTTCAGGTCCCTTTGCCCATAATGTGAGGTGCACATGCAAGGATGAGGAGGTCACTGGAAAGGGTACTCACCCTGACAATCCGCGTGAGGTCATTAAACTTTTTGCGGCATTGGACACCGCTCCTGGGGACCTCGCTGTTGGCTGACAGCTTGCTGGCGACATGCCTCCAGGCTCTCCTGTAGACGCGGAATGGCGCCTTCTTGCCATTGTCCGGGTACAAAACATGGCGCCTCTTCTCCACAGCACCAACCAGCACACTCAGATCATGCTCTGAGAAGCGCTGCGCACGTTCACGGGCCTTCTCCATGGCTTCAGGCGCTATTTGGGTCCAGCAGCAGTGTTCAGGCCTAGCTGCAGGGCTCCACTATCCAGGGCATGGCAGCAGACACAGTCGACCCTTCCCCCTTAAGAGCTGGCCGGCGCCAGGGTGTCTGCTGTCAATCACGAGATGGCCGCACCTGCGCTGCGCCCGGCCTCGGCGCTATCGATCAGCACCTCCGGCTTAGCGCCCAAAGAGAGGCGTCCAACACCAGTTTCAGCACTCGAGCGAACTCTTAGGGCGAAGCTAATGAATATCGGAGAAGTGGCCTCGATTTGGCGGCGGGCGCAAACTTTAGCGGCCGCCCCACTTTACCGCCCCAAAAGTGGCTACAATGAATTTCTAGGCCAGTGTGTTAACAAACTGTACCTCCCAGTCCCACAGTGTGTTAAATTTGTTGATGTTTGGTGCTGGGAGGGGAGGCACATTGTTGTATTACCATCACTTTTGCAAATGTTCGTATATATGGCAATAAAAGGGAGAAGCACAGAATCCCCTCTTTTCCCTCCATATTCACAACTTAAGATATAATGCAGCATTAGTTTGACTTCCAAATTGTGGTTGTCGTAAATATTAGGTGCATTGTAGCAAAACTCCACTCTCAGCACCAACATTTACAATGTCCAATTTTCACTAGAAAAAGAACTATGTACAGCTCCAGCATTATACCGTAAAATGTGGATCCAATAAATGTCCAGTATTGAAATCAATGCTACCATTTACAGCATAGCTTCTTGTCACTATTCACAGAGTTGAGCACTGTAAATGCAAGTTTGGATCATATCTTGAAATGTAGACATAAATTGGCACATAAATCATACAGCTCATATAAAGGGAGCTACGCTTTAGTGCAGCAAGTTATTTGTCCCTTGTTCTCTTGTTTTATGCTTTCACATTTCTGGTCAAAGAAAAATATGTTGAATTTCCCCCATAGTGACTTCAATAAGCACTAGTGAAGAATGCCGACCACCATGAGAATTCTTCTCTCCGCTAATATATTACCAAAGTAGAATGTTGCGATAACACTGTAAATTCAACTGCCAAATTAGTAACAATCCCATTTATACTTAATTTCATTCCTGAGAGTTTGTTTGAAATATTCTTTGTTGCTGGATTTTCATTGTGGCCATGCTCCCATGTCATTTTTGTTTAATTTATAGCTATCTCTCCTTGCATAGAAATGGTAAACTTGGTAGCTTCTTGGTTGCATATCTACAGTCCATTTTTGGTCAAAGCTTATGTACTATAATAATATTGATAACTTGTGTCATCTCTCATTTATTTCTGCAGTTGCTTACTGCTGCCCTTTGACTTTGTTTTCTGTCTTGCTTTGCTATTTTTCTTTTGCTTGTTTTCCCTTCCTTGCTGTTTTGTATTGATTTTCCTTGTTTCTCTTTCATTTCCCTATATTTTCACTCATTCCTGAGTCACAGCCCTCAAGACCAAAGTTGGCCCAGGATAATGTGCAACGTATACACTGCGTTGTAATGTGCAATGCATCTACATGAAGTCCTTTCCATATGACACAAGGTTCCTGCAGAATACAAGAATTCCTATTGATAAGGGAGTGCTGTCGTAGCTTATTCTAATTTGTGGGCCTGGCTACTTTGTTACATGATTTAGCTATTTTATACATGTTATTGGTGAAACTCTCATACGTCAGTGTCACATAACTACAAATTAAATATGGATAAGCTAGCAACATCATCTGCAGAATGGCTGAGGAATATACATAACACGCACATCTGTGATATATATTCAAATAGTTCCGATGGCATTTGTAAGGCACTTAAGTGTCAGTCACATAGCATACAATTTGATCTGAACTCTCAATTAGATTACACTCGTACTACCATCAGCAGTCAGCTTACTGCTCATCTTAGTTTACTCCGCAAAACCTAGAGTACACTAAGAAAACAGCATATTAGGTCAAAAATTGGTTATAAATGTGAATTTAATTCTGGCTTTTGAAATAATGTATACATAGATATCAAATAAAATGTAACCAATCACAGGGAGTGAATTTAAGACTATAATCTACAAAAAGGAATTAGATGGCGTTGATAAAATGCTTGCGTGTTAGTCGCATGGCAAACATCTAAACCCTTAATTAGATTACAGCTGTGTAACTCACTCTCTGCAATCTATTATTACTTTTTATGTAAGTGTAAACGAGTTTAGAGAAGCAATTTCAATAGTTATGATGAGTTAACACTTAATGCTTGATCTTCCACCAGAATGCATTGATTTGGCAGCAATCATGTTAAATGGCATCAGATAGGGAAGCAAGAATCTCCACAAATCATACAGAATAGGTGTATGAGATGTCACAAGCAGATGGGGTAAGTCAGGCATTGACTTATTTGCATCTAGGTCGAATGCTCAGAATAGATGTTATATTGTATGGAGGCCCTGAGGCAGTTGATCTGATGATTTCCATTGAACTGGAAAGATTTAAAATTTAATGTTTTCCCCCTAATATTATTCTTCAAAGATTTGAAAAGATATGTGACACTGTTCAGAGTAATTTGTGACACACAAATGTATGCTAGGGAGTAATGTGTATTCAAATATGTGACTAATAATCCTCTACAGTGAAACAATTTATTATTTGTAACTTAAGTTATAATTGTACCTTAATGATATCTTTAATTCACAATCTAGAATTTCCTAAATTACAACAGTAACTACACTTCAAAAGTATTTAATTGGCTGTAAAGTGCTTTGGGATGTTCTGAGGTCATGAAAGATGGTATATAAATGCAAGTCTTTCTGTTTTTCATTCATCTGAAGAAGTTTCTTGACAGACTGTCTTTTTTTTCCTGGACAGATTGCTTAAAGACATTTTGAATTTGGAACATGTGGATGTCATCTGCCACTTGCACAAAGCGAAACTATTGGAAACATATGTGCAGAAAATGGTTCTGCTTTCTGGTAGCTATGTGCTTTTCTTAAAACAATGTTTGCCTATGTTTAGTAATAACATTTAATAATGCACATTACCTTTCTGAATCATTATAACCTTAAATACATGAAGCTCTTTGGGAAACTACATTAAAAGATATGACGGTAAACAAGCAATGGCTAGCGATGCTTCTGGAGCGGATGTTCTCAGCCACCTCTCTCCAGGCCTGGTGAACATCTATTAGAGGAATCAACCTGCTATTGGTGGGAAAGAGAAGTTTCGCCTTCACCTTTTTGGCCAGGACCTCCAGGGAAGCTTTAGAAAACCCGGGGGCTTACCTGCCACACATTTCTGACCAAATTCCTCTTGTAGCAATGAAATCAGCCAGAAGGGAATGCAACCTCCCTTTAAGAGGCCTCTGGAAATTACGCATTGAAAGTGGGTGGGCTTCCTGTTCCCGTCACGATTGGGTGGGAATACTGATAGTCAAATTTAAATAAGGCCCAGGAGTTAAAAGACCCTGGTCCTGCAATTTAGTCTTGCCAGTACATTTCACAATTGCCCACCCCCTGCCCACCTGAAACCCACTCTGGATTAAAATTAACCCTTTATTCTGACACTAAGTAATATTTCTGGGGAGTTATCTACATTAATAATGGCAAACGAGCTTATGTGTCCTAAGCATCTTTAGGTTATTATTGGTCTAATCTGGTTAGAGTGTTTTTAAGTAGATAATTAATAAATTATGTTAGATTAGACTGACTCATTTCTGTTCCTAACCTACAGCAGTCATTAGCCAATATCGCCTTTTCCTGGGCTTCATTCACATCTGCATCTGCAGAGATGAATAGCATTGGCTTAAACTACATATTAATCTGAAGCTATAAGCTCTGGTATGGATTAGCCTCATACTCAGTAAAGATGTCCTTTTGTATTGACAGATATCTCAAAAGCAGCACTAATCTACTAAACCAGGACAGTGTGTAATCTGCAGCATACCTTCACTACCAAGATAGCATAATCCTAGGGAAATAGCTTATAGAATTTCACATCTGTGTAGTAATTATGAAATAAAAAATTTAGAATTGCATTCAGGCAGTCATGAGGTGACAACTTGGTTCAGCCATTGTGATATCTCAAAATGTGTGCGATAACAAAGGAGCAAACTACTGTGTTTCTGCACTGCTAAGCCCTAACCATTCACAGATGAATGCTAATTTTGCTGAAACCTAGATGTCATGAGAGTGAATTCTTCATAAAGTGGTAGAATGTGATAAAGCATTGAGCAGCAGCACATGGGTAATAGATACAGTGCGTGACCATTGATATGGAGACTCCATATTCAGCCTCTCAGTATCGCAAGCATAACTTTGGAGAGTATCTTGCTATTTCTCTTCTTCCAATATTGATTTTTACAAAATGCATTAGCTGATTTTTAAACCATGGGCATCCTTATAACAAAGTAACAAACAAAAAAGGGGGTAGTTTGAAACTGGTTTGTTGTACATTTTTCTAATTCTGTAATAATTAACATTAGAAATATATTAAATATACATTTATTTCCAATGCTGCATAACCAAAGGCAAGGATAATTTTAAAACTGAAAAATCATTAGGGTATAGTAATATTTTCTTTCTGTTATTATTTCTGCATCAATGGATTGTTATTTAGTGTATACTCTATTTAAGTGCCTATTTGTTAAGTGTCTACAATATTCTGCACTAATCTGATGTATGAACTATATACTTAGCTTGTACATATATCTGTTAAGTGACTATGTATGCTCAAATTTCTTCCACTCATTTCTATGAAAGCCTGTCTTTTAAGTGGATATAAATAATGCAGTGTAGATCATTTTTATTTAAATGCATTATTTTGCAGTCCATACACACACAAATTGCAAACTTAATGCTGTAATTATATACAAACTACTCCACTTCAAAACAGAGAAGGTCAAAGGGATATGATCTTTAAAATTGGAGGTTAGCTTTTTCACGCAGGGTCATCGACCTGAAACGTTAACTCTGGCCGCGATTTTGTAAATGGATGCGGCTTGGGAGTGGGTCAGCTGGTTTCCGGGTTCCAGTCCCGCCCCCAACTGCATCCGGCCCACGGACATGATTTTCCCTTGAGTGACCTGCGGGCTTGCCAGTCAATTAAGAGGATGCCGGTCAGATGACATCATTGATGATGCGTCATTTGCCGGTTTTCTTAAAGGGACCATGCACAATTTTTTTTGACAGCTTATTTCTCAATGTTTGACAGCATTGAGGTGCAGCAAACACTGACAATCACTGTACAAAGGTGAGCTCTTGCACCCAGGCTCTCCAATGACTCCCTCCATAAGCTAGAAAAGATGGCAGCTGCAGGTGAGGTTACGGAAGCGATCTGTCACTGGTGAGAGAGGTTCTCCCAATGAGGTGGGACTACACATCCAATTCAAAACTTGTTACCTACAGAAAAATGTAAATGCATTAAAAATAATTTTCCCAACATTGTCTTACCTCTGAAACTCACCAGTGCACCATTGGATCCTTCACACCACTTCTGCAGCTGTCATCAACACAGAAACATTACAGTAGACTCACAACATGCCACACTTACCTGGCGTGGTGTCCGGATGTCAGGAACCCTGACGCAGAAGTGGCAAAATTGAAAAAGAGCATGTCAAGTACTATCAAGTACCTGTTAACAGGCAGGTAAGTGGCTTTAATCCTCTTTCCGCTGCTAGGTGTTGGGTCCATGCGCAAATCGGGGACCCAACACTTGGGAAGATTGATTGGAGGCGGGTTGACAGCGGGTTTCCTACCCGCTGTCAATCTTTGCGATTTTGACAGTGGTCCCGCCTCCAAACCCGCACTCTGCGCGCCGGCAAAATTCCAGCCTTTGTTTCTCTCTCTACAGATGCTGCCTGACCTGCTGAATATTTCCAGCATTTTCTGTTTTTATTTCAGATTTCCAGCATCTGCAGTATTTTGCTATTGTAATGTAAGAAACGGGCAGCCATTTTGCACACAGCAAGCTCCCACAAACAGCAATGAGCTAATGACTGGATAATCTGTTTTTGTGATGTTGGTTCAGGGTTAAATATTGGCCAGGACACCGGGATTTACTCCCCTGCTCTTCTTCAAAATAGCGCCATGGAATCTTTTTACATCCACCTGAGAGAGCAGACAGGGCCTTGGTTTAATGTCTCATCCGAAAGACGGCACCTCCGAAAATTGCAGCACCCCTTCAGCACTGTACTGGAGTGTCAGCCTAACCTAGTGTAATAAATATAGATTCCACAGACATGTTAAAAATTCATTAGGTATGATTTTGCCATTGGATGTACTGAAGGAATTGACATGGAGTCTAAGAGAATGTATTATCAGGGATAAAAATTAATGGATGGGAGAATTGGGGTTAGCTGTATTGGTGTGATAAAAACAGATCTACTTCTAATCCTCTAAAAATACAAATTTAGTATGTATTCAACCAAAGAGGTCAGTTTAACAATTAATTATTCTTTAACAATGGATATCATTCTCATTAAAGTAAATTGATGAAAGGGTTGTCTTATGAGGAAAGGTTGAGCAGGTTGGGCCTGTACTCATTGGAGTTTGGAAGAATAAGAGGTGATCTTATTAAAACATATAGGCCTAGAAATTAGGTTTGCCTCCGCCAGGGCTTTTGCGCCCGAAATTTTGCGCCCGCGATAATTGCCGCTGTGCCCGCCAAAAATTCAGCTGCCCCGTGCCCAGACGGCTGCGGGCGCTAATGGAGGGTTTCAGCGCCTCGCTATGGGCGCTGAATGCAGGTTTGCGGCGCTAATCCCCCGCTGTGGCACCCGATGCGGTGCGGCAGGCTGGGGTACTGCAGGCCTCCTCCTTCTGTTAAGGAGGAGCTGCCTGCAGCCGACCGCTGACCGGTCGATTCGCCCGACAAATGAGCCCGGCACCTCGGAGAAGTGCCGGGCTCGCGGGCCACACACATCAGTGCTGCGGGGGGGTGGTGGAGGAGTCCGGGGAGGGAGGTGCGGGCAGGCAGCCGCCGGGAAAGCGGCCGGCCGCCGCTCCACCTTAATGCGCCGGCGCTACGTGCTGCAACATCCCGTTGAACAATCGTTGGTTGCGGCTGCCACGGGCGAGGCGGCCGCAACTGAATTTGGGCGTCCGGCCGCGTTACCACGGCAACCGGGACGCTGCGCACACCGATGACGTCATCGGTGCCAGCGCAGCGCTACCGGCTAACGCCGATGGTAGGGCCCAACGCAATTTCGATCGCGGCTATAATTCCGGCGCAAGGCCCTCTAATGCCTCTAATTGGGCGCTAACCCCACCGAATTTCTAGGCCATAAGATTCTGAGGGAGATTGACAGGGTAGATGCTGAGAGGATGTTTCCTCTCCTGGGGGTATCTAGAACTAGGGGGCATAGTTTCAGGATAGGGGTCACCCATTTAAGATGGAGATGAGGAGGAATTTCTTCTCTCAGAGAGTCGTGAATCTTTGGAATTCTCTACCCCAGAGAGCTTTGGAGGCTGAGTCAGTGAATATATTCAAGGCGGAGATAGACAGATATTTGAGCTAATAGGGAATCAAGGGTTATGGGGAACGGGCAGGAAAGTGGAGTTGAGGCCAAGATCAGATCAGCCATGATCTTATTCAATGGCAGAGCATGCTCGAGGGGCCGAATGGCCTATTCCAGCTCCTATTTCTTATGTTCTTATGTAAATTATTACAACATCAATGGGAATGGATTTGCAGAGGAACTATAGGAGTAATATTCCAACTTACCCACCGTAAGTGCATATCAAAAAGTCCACACTGCACACAATTTTCTAATCATTTAAAACAATTGTCAGTAAATTATTCGTAGCGTGTTCAAATTTCCAATATGCGCTTATAGTGGGCAAGGTTCCCTGCCATCAGCGTAATGTCAGAAAGGCTTCCCTTATGAATCCTGAATTATGCCATTTACCCATAATTGCAATTCAGGCAACCAATGTAATTGAACACACAACATTCTGTCCATTGCAGGAAAAACAGCCAAGAAACACTTGCAGTAATTAAATGGAGAGCTAAGTGAGTAGTATAATGAGCAAAGTGACTATTTGGATTTACGTCCTCTTGCACAGTTATCAGAGAGAGGCGATTTTCACCCTAACAATCCAAGTTTGATTCAAACCCAGATGCCAGAGGAGAAAGGACATATCTCACTGCATCTTATAATCCTCCAGCAATATCCAGTCTGAACGTTCCAATTGGCTGCAATTCCTGCCATGTGTTTGGTGAGGCAAAACAGGTCCGCACACTGGCAAATGCCAGGAACGTTCAGCTGGCAAAGAGTTCAATTAGTCCCTACTGGTACACAATACTTGCAATTTTCTCTGGTTGTCCTCTGCAGGTTTTGTGCTTTTAGTTATCTCACAAAAAATTTTAGAGCAGAAACTTCTTTTACTCAGATAAAGCTTTTAGCATTTGTGCTCTTGCCATGTACTTTAAGATTCGTACTTGAAAAGGCACTTGAATTCAGTGGCACAGTGCGTCAGTGTTCGTTTATCTGGCACAAAGGCTGCCTCAACATCTGCACATCTAAACAATATGAAATTACAGAGGGAAATAAATCAATAGCTGGTAATGTGTTTTCCATGAGGAGACACAGCATTCTGTCCTCTGAGCTGTTAGCAGGTGTGCTGGATGCATACAGATGAGCTGATAAAAGGCTGATGCGAGAGATGGGTAGAAAACACGTGCTTTGCTAGCAATGACTTTTTAAGTCGCAATACATCAAACCAGACAGTGTCGGCCTTTGAGGATAAATCTGTGATGGCTTGTTGTGCCTCTCTCAACTGCCTCTGAGGCCAAGAGACTAAAAAAGTGCCTGAATGTCATATTAAATCTACTTGGGAGGATGGAGCGCTTCAAAGAAGTGTGCAATCATATCTGACGGGAAATACATTTACTGAAAGAGCCTGGGTGAAATAGACATGCGTAATTATCATAAAGCTGAAACAAACTGTTGTTGTTCCTCGGCTGTATTTTATCTTTATTGGATTAACAGTGTCAATGGATGTTATGTCAAAGGGAATCTGCATGAAAATTGAACGTAAATGCAGCCTGAAGAATGTACCTTAGGTTCCTAACAGAAAACAGCCTTTTCACATAGGTAATTAGGTTGGTGCCAGTCTCTATACAAGTCTTGTCTCTTACCCATCAAGTGTACTCATTTGTTCTGCTGTCAATATGTAGCTGAGAATATCCATCAAGTTTTATTAATTTTTACCTGTAATGGCTGTCAGTTTCTGGTGTGTTTTTGTTACATTTACTTGCTACATTTACAAATCAAAGTACTGGCAGACACCAAAGCACAAATGCAATCATGTTGAATAAGTAAATATTTAGTGAGATGAACAGCTGAATCTCTGCTTTCCATCAGGAGCTTCCCTGTATCTCAAACACATATAGTTAGCTCCCACTTTAGATGCTGCACAGTTCCCTGACTGAGGGTTTCAAGTGGGTTTCAGGGCCTAGAATTTCAGTATAGCCAGTTTTGGGGCGCTAACCTTAGCGCCCGCCCGAAGTTAGCGCCCGCCAAAGTAGCGCCCCGTTGCCGGAAATTCAGTGGCTTTGCCCTAAGAGGTTGTTGGAGCGCTAAAAGAGGCGTTCCACTACTATCTTTAGGCGCTAAGCCGGCGGTCCAGAGGGATAGCGCCCAGGCGAGGCGCAGCGCGGGTGCGGTCATTTTTTGACTGACTGCAGACCCCATGGCGCCGACCAGCTCTTAAAGGGGGAAGGGACGAATTGGTCTGCTGCCACGCCCTGCACACTGCAGCCTTGCAAAGAGGCCTCAACACTGCTGCTCAGCCCCAGGGAGTCATGGCAACGCCAGAGAAGGCCCGTGAGCGTGCCCTGCGCTTCTCAGAGGGTGATCTGGACATAATGGTCACAGCTCTGGAGCAGAGGCACAGGATCTTGTTCCCAGAGAGTGGGAGGAATCCGAACCACCACGACTACACCAGAGCCTGGAAGCAGATCGCCCAGAGGGTGACGTTCACCGGCGATGCCCCCAGGACCCACAAACAATGTCGTAAAAAATACAATGACCTGACCAGGATTGTCAGGGTGAGTACCCTTTCCAGTCTCCTCCTCATTCTTGCATGTACACCTGACATGATGGGCAAAGGGAGCTGAAAGTCCTAATGGCCAGCCCTCAGCCAGCAGCATTGGGACAGTCATGAGCATCAATTGGCCATTCTGCACTCTACACTCTGGCCCAGCTATTCCACCATGGGAGGCAGTGCACACGACATCAGGGCTACACACTGGACAAGCTATTCCACCATGGGAGGCAGTGCACACTACATCAGGGCTACACTGCGCACTTACAGCCCGCCCTTTCTCTTGCAGGCTAAAGTTGCGTATAATCGCCAGGCCCGTGCCAGGGCCAGGGGAGGCCGCGCAAAGCTGCAGAAGCTCACTCGGCTGGAGGAGCGCGTGTGTGTGCTCATGGGAGCCCATCTGATCGTGCGCACAGCGTGCGGAGTAGCCGACCCTCCACTGCCCGGCAATGGTAAGGACCTCGCCTTTTGGCCCTCTCGCGTCGCACTTGCGCATCCGAGCTACCTCCTTTGCCACTGTCCCACCAATGCGCTGAATGCCACCAGTCCTGACTCCCTCGCTGACGCCGTCTCCTCACTCTGAAGCTACTCTTGTGCATCCCTGCTTTCAGCTGGTGACGACCAGGACCCTGAAGCTGCCAGTGACAGCCCCTCCGAGCAGGAGGAGGAGGAGGAGGAGGAGGAGCAAGCCGGACCATCGGGGGAACACTCAGGTCCCGCCGGAGAGGACGAAAGGCTTGACACGTCCTCACTGGACGAGTGCCTGGGGGAACTGTCGCAGGGGAATGCAGCTTCTGGGACCAGTGGCGTCCAGCCACCCAGGAGCCGTGCGCGTGGCCCACGGCCTTCCCCCCAAAGGGGGGAAGGATCAGAGGGGAGTGCTGCTGATCGGCACACTCGCCGCTACCAACGTGGCAAGGTTCCCCTAGTTCGGCCCCTCCTCCCCAGCGGGAGAGTCGCGACTCCAGTCCGGACACCTTCACCTCGGAGGAGGTGTGGAAGCTGGATAAGATGGCCGAGGATTCGGACCGGCGCCACACGGAGCTCATGAGCGTGGTGGGGCGCATGCCTGAGGCCATCGAGTCGCTGGCGACCAGTGTGCGCGAGTTCGGGGCAGCAACTGCCGCGAGTGGCCGCATGCTGACTGATGCCGTCAAGACCCTGGCGGGTGTGATGCGGGTGCACACCAGGACAACAGGGGCACTCACTGCTGCCACACGCGCTGTCTCAGGCAGGCATCGCCAGGGCAGCCGCCGCGCTGGAGCATCCCAGCGAGCCGCCCCTCGGCTGATTGTTGCGGATCCTGCAGTGCGGGCCCGGCCGAGTGCCAGCGCGCCACAGCACCAGCCAGCCCATCCCAGACGCCAGCTGGCCCACATTGCGCCATCCGTCGCCGCCATTCCCCCACTGGGGCGTCAAGGGCAAGCGGCTGGAGCTGATGTTGGCCAGGCTCAGGTGCGCCACTCAGCAGACGGCCCCTCGAGGCCCAAAGGCAGTGTAGGCCGCCCCCCAGCGGCATCTGGCGGAAGGACATCTGAGCTTCAGGCGCCTTCCCCCAGCCTCGCAGCAGCCACTGGGCAGAGCTTGTGAAGGAGCAGCAGGCCGGGCAGGGGAGGCAAAAGGCTGGGCAAGGTCTCGCCCTCGCGGGCCACTCAGTAGAGGGTGTGGCCAGCTTTCGTTTTATATGGCGGTGGCCATCTTTCTTTTGCCCATGGTTGTTTGGTTCGTGGGCTTTTTTTTTGCGTTAGGCCGAGGTTGAGGCCCGGGTTGTACAAATGTGGAGTGACTCCTCCCCAGTTTGTGGGAGTGAGTCGTTTGTTGGGCTTTTTGTTGGGCCCGTTGATTGTTTTTGGGGATTCATGTGGGAAGGGGTTTTCATATTTGTGTAATAAAAATTTATCTTTATTCATGCAGTCTCCATGGTTGTTCTTCTTAGTGTTTGTTGGCTTCGCCGGCTGAGGGGTTGTGGAGCGGCTGCATTCATCTTCCCTCATGGCCCCAAGGCATTCCCTGACAGGGGGCTTAGAAGTACCATGTAATAAGGTGGCGTCGCGCGGCCCTTGGCCCTGGTCGCTCCCTCCTGGGAACGTACTCCTGCACCTCCTCCTCCTCCTCATGCTCCTCCTGCTCCTCCTCCTGAGGTGCTGCTCCAACGTCAGGTGGCAGTGCCTGAGTCCTGCGGATAGCCAGGTTGTGTAGCATGCAGCAAACTACCACAAATTGGGAGACCCGGTCCGGCGAATACTGGAGAGCTCCTCCGAAGCGATCAAGGCAGCGGAACCGCTGCTTGAGGACCCCAATAGTTTGCTCGATGATGTTGCGGGTGGTTTGATGGCTCTCGTTGTAGGCCTCTTCAGCAGCGGTCCTGGGCGTGCGGAGCGGGGTCATGAGCCAGGTACACAAAGGATAGCCTTTGTCCCCGAGTAGCCATCCCCTTGGGGGAGGCTGTGCCTCGAACATGTCATGCACAGTACTCTGCCGCAGGATAAAGGCATCGTGGCTTCTGCCTGGGAAGCTGGCATTGACAGCCATGATGCGCTGCTTGTGGTCACACACCAGCTGCACATTCAGAGAATGGTGGCCCTTCCTGTTGCGATACTGCTTGCCATGCTCTAGAGGGGCCCGCAAAGCCACATGCGTACAGTCAATGGCGCCCTGCACCAAGGGGAAGTCCCCGAGCCTGGCAAATCCCAATGCGCGCTGATGCTGGCTCTCCAGGGCCATGGGGAAGGAGATGAATTGGCTTCTCCTTCTGAACAGTGCTTCGGTCACCTGGCGGATGCAGCGATGCGCGCCGTACTGGGAGATGTTTGCTATGTCCCCAGCAGCGGATTGGAAGGAGCCGGTGGCATAGAAGTTCAATGCCACCGTCACCTTCACTTCCACCGACAGAGACGTCCTGCACCTGAGCTTTGGACGCAGATCTCTGCGAAGCAGGTGGCAGATCTCTGCAATCACCTCCTTTCGGAATCGGAGCCTTCTAACACATCGCGCGGCACTCATGTTTAGGTAGGAGCGCTGCTGGCGGTATAGCCTGACTGGGTAAGGCCTACGTGGCCGACGCCTGTAGCCCCCTCTGCCTCTAGCCAGGGCTGCCCCTCTCACAATGCGTCTGCGAGCCCTACGGACATGGCGCTGCAGCTCCGCGTTGGCACCCCATGCAACCCCCATCAAATCCTGGCAAACACTCAAATTTCCAAAAGGCCACTTGCAGCGCTCTGGCCTGAGTCCAAAAATACCTGAGCTGTTGCTGCTTGAAACCAGTTAGCTATCCTCCTTGTTGTGTGTCCAGAAATGCGTTGCACTAGAGTGTTTGCTGAAAAATGGCTGGCCTTTATACTGGAGGGCACGTCCCCTTTAATTTGCGCCCCCTGGGGCCCGCGCTGGTTGTGTTGCGTTCCTTTTTTCAAACGCTCCAGCTGCCAGCCGCACAATGGGGCGGTCCAACTGAAGTTTGGAATCGGGGCGGCCAAAGGGCGTTGCACGAGGATGTGACGTCATTTTCTGCGCGCGCATCCGGGCGGGCGCTAAACTTTGCGCCGGCGCTAACGGCCAACTTAATGTGGGGCGAGGCGCAAACTGCGCTGCGCCCGGGCGCTACACACATAGCGCCCGGAAATCACTTCTCTTAAGGCGCTAACTGCTGGCGCAAGCAACTGAAAATCTAGCCCCAGGTCTTTAAAATCAAGAACGGACTCTGAATAAATTTGTCAATCCAAACTATTCTGAATGGAATAAAAACAGAAAATGCATCAACCTGAAACGTTAACTCTGTCTCTCTCTCCACAGATGCTACCTGACCTGCTGAACATTTCCTGCATTTTCTGTTTTAATTTCAGATTTCCAGCATCCACAGTGTTTTGTTTCTCTATTCTGAATGGAACTGTTTAGGATTTATTTTTAATAATTCAAGCTCCAGCATAATTTAGATGATTCTGGACAGATCTGTGCATGAAATGACTAGCCAGTTTCAGTCCATTTACCAAGGTACAATGGCATACTGGCCAAAGTGGGTGCAGCTTCATAGTCAATTACTTCTTTATCAGCAGCTAGAAAGAGACCAGCATTTCACATGTATGTACAGCATAAAAGTCAGGACCAGAGTGATCTCCTGGACTAGTTTCGATCACCTAAGGGGGTCAGAGAGGAATTTCAAAGTTTTTTTCCCCCCCAAATTGGCCTGGGTTTTTTATCTTTTTTTGACACTCCCAGGAGATCACATGGTTTTGGTTGGGGTGGTGTATATAATGGCCCAGAAATTCGGGTCGGGGGCTTCCCACGGGTGCAAG
Organism: Somniosus microcephalus; assembly: GCF_052327205.1. Lineage (NCBI taxonomy): Eukaryota > Metazoa > Chordata > Chondrichthyes > Squaliformes > Somniosidae > Somniosus > Somniosus microcephalus. Next base: position 127,265,693 of record NC_140987.1, on the reverse strand, counting down.
CCCCCGACCTGCACTTGCCTAGCGCGCCGGCCATTGTGCTGTGGGCCCGCGTGGGATTCCGATCCTGGGCCTCCTCCAACTGCCGGCCTGCAGTGCTTGCGTATCCCAGGGGCGCAGTTAGTTCGATGCGTCCCCTGGGATCATGTGGGCCATGGAGAGCCAATGGTAGCAGGGAATGCTTCATTCATAAGTTTGACAGGAAGAGCTGTCAAACCTATAAATACTGTAAGCCCCAAAACATCACAAAAACTTCAAATACATTTTTTTTTAATCACATTTTTAAAATAACTATAAATTACATGAAATAACTGTTTTAAACAATAATTTAAATTTTTGAAAAAATTAATTACATTTTCTAACAGGGCTAAAAATAAACTTACCTTTCTTTAAAGTATTTACAAATAATAAACCTGTGGAAAAAATGTTTTAATTTTAATTAACTCACCACTTACCTTGCTGCTTTTTAAAAGTGTAACTGCTGGAGACTTACCCTCCCAGAGAAACCTGCAAAAAAAATGTAAGTTCGATGCGCACGCGCTGTCTCTCTGGCGCACGCGTTCCACCTGTCAACCCCTTCTTTCAGGGGAACAGAAGTGCCGGTTTCCCGTGCATGCGCAGTGCATGCACAAAACCGGCACTTTCGTTGGGCCTACGGGTGAGTACCCCGTGCGTACTCACGCGTTGGGACCCAAATTTCAATATTGTGATGGATAAGGTATCACAATTGTGTGGGACAGGCAGGATGGACCAGAGGGTCTTTTTCTGTCCATCATTGTTCGTATGTGTATGAACTTAAAATTAGTTTCTTCTGTTTACATTTGAACAGTCCGAGGCATCTAAATGTTGTGATGGTACCGCAGCAATAAAGTTTGAGGTGTCCAATTCTCTGTGCTTTGAAGGAGCCGTACACGCCAGATATTGATGAAGGTGGCCCAGGGATCTTCACAGGCTCTCCCCACTGATTCTTCTCAGACAGTGATTGGTTTTATTGCTTTTCATCTCGGACAATCCGATGTTTGTAGGGGGAACCAACTAGGGGTCCAAAGTCTGAATTAATCCAAATGTTCATCTCTAAAAAGAATCAATATCTGCCGTGGCGGAGACTATAAATGAGTTTAATATCAAATACCTGTGTTTAGTGTTATAACAAAAATGTATTCATTTTTAAAATAAATTCTAAGAAGTTACTTAAAAGAACCATTTTTCTCAATCTGTAGGTCTCTCTGCGCTAGGTTATGAATTTCTGGTGACCTGATAACTTCAAAGTCTGTTATCCACTGTGCAAAGATCAAAGGAAAGATTTGGCTTGAGGTTTTTTAAACACGTGGTGGACTTTGAAGTACCCAATACACTGTCACATGGCAGGAAAAAACGCACTATTTGCACAAACATACTCAAAATTTTGCAGCATCACAAGACAGGAAATGTCAGAAGTAAATATTTTTATACTGTTACCAGCATACCTGATAAGGTCAATTTATTCAACGCAATGCAGAGGATAACTGAGCAAGATCAACTAATTCGCCGCCAGTTCTGTTGCTGAGTTATGTGGATTCCTGCACATGGGGATAATTATAACCCCAAAATCCGGGCGGGTTTGGGTTGGGTGGGAGGTTAAAGTGGTAGAAATCTGAATCCCGACCCCAACTTGCCTCCAAGCCGTCCACTTCTGGTTTTAACGGAGGCGTGACGGGGGGGTGGGCGACCAACTTGCTTCCAGGAGGTGGGTTGGCACTTTAAATATTATTATGAAGCTGCGTGCCTCATTTTGAATCTCCATTTTAAATTTAACTCTGGGCGGCCGGTTTCCCAGGCCCCGGGGAACCCATCAGCTAAAGGGAGGCAAGGACTGCTGGATCCAGGAGGTATGTGCCTTTCCACTTACCTGCTGGATCCAGTGCCCTGTCTCACGAAACCCCTGCAATCGGACACCCCCTGACCCTTCCGATCACCCCCTCGAGCTCCCTCAAGAGGCCTCCAACATCCTCCCACGAGGCCTCCGAACTCCCTGCCAATCTCCGAACCCACTAGGATCCTGGCCTTCCCAACCCACTCCCCGATCCCGGCCTTCCGAGAACTCCCCTATTTCAGACACCCCCCTCCAATCCTGGCATTCTGACCCTCACCCGATCCCGGCCTTCCGACCCCCCCGCCAACTCCCCGATCCCGGCCTTCCGAGCCCTCCCCTATCTCCGACACTCGCCCCCCTCTGATCCTAGCCTTCCTAGCCCACTCCCCGATCCCGGCCTTCCGAGCCCTCCCCTATCTCCAACACACCCCCTCCGATCCAGGCCTTCTGACGCCTAATCCTATCATGGCATTCCAACCCTCACCCGATCTCCGACCCCCCCCTCCAATCCTGACCTTCCGACCCTCCCTCCGATCCCAGCATTACGACCCCCCCCCCACCCCCGCCACGCACCGATCCCGGTTTTCAGATGAAATGGTAAACCGAGCTCCAGTCTACCCTCTCAGGTGGACGTAAAAGAGCCCACGGCACTATTTCGAAGAGCAGAGGAGTTATATCCAGAGTCCTGGCCAATATTTATCCCTCAATCAACATAACTAAAACAGATTATCTGGTCATTATCACATTGCTATTTGTGGGAGCTTGCTGTGCGCAATTGGCTGCCACGTTTCCCACATTACAACAGTGACTACACGTCAAAAAAGTACTTAATTGGCTGTAAAGTGCTTTGAGACGTCTGGTGGTTGGAAAAAGGCGCAATATAAATGCCAGTCTTTCTTTCATCTTTCTTTCTTTCTGACTGCCCCTCCAATCGTGGCCTTCCAACCCCCACCCGATCTCCGACCCCTCCCCCCTCCGAACCCGGCCTTCCGACTGCCCTGCCGATCCTAGCCTTCCAACCACTCCCCTGCCCTGATCCCGGCCTTCTGACCACCCCTCGATCCCGGCCTCCAATCCCTCCCTCCCTCCTCTCTGCTTCCCGGCTGCGGCCTAGTGTCGATGGCCTACCCGCCCGACAGCCAGCCAGACTCTCAGTCTATAGGGAGTGAATGTTTAAGGTGGTCGATGGGGTGCCAATCAAACGGGTTGCTTTGTCCTGGATGGTATCGAGATTCTTGAGTGTTGTTGGAGCTGCACTCATCCAGGCAAGTGGAGAGTAGTCCATCACACTCCTTACTTGTGCCTTGTAGATGGTGGAAAGACTTTGGGGAGTCAGGAGGTGAGACACTCGCCACAGAATACCTAGCCTCTGACCTGCTCTTGTTGCCACAGTATTTATGTGGCTGGTCTAGTTAAGTTTCTGGTCAATGGTGACCCCCACGGTGGTGGATTTGGCAATGGTAATGCCATTGAATGTCAAGGGGCAGTGGTTAGACTCTTGCTTGTTGGAGATAGTTCTTGCCTGGCCCTTCTGTGGCACGAATGTTACCTGCCACTTATCAGCCCAAGCCTGAATGTCGTCCAGTTCTTGTTGCATGCAGGCGTGGACTACTTCATTATCTGAGGAGTTGTGAGTGGCACTGAACACTGTGCAGTCATCAGCGAACATCCGCATTTCTGACCTTATGTTGGAGGGAAGGTCATTGATGAAGCAGCTGAAGATGGTTGGGCCTAGGACACTGCCCTGAGGGAATCCTGCAGCGATGTCCTGGGGCTGAGATGATTGATCTCCAACCACCACTACCATCTTCCTTTGTGCTAGGTATGACTCCAGCCAGTGGATCTCAGGAGGAGGCCGATATGGATCATCCACTTGGCACTTCTGGCTGAAGATGGTTGCAAACGCTTCAGCCTTGTCGTTTGCACTCACTTGCTGGGCTCCACCATCATTGAGTTTTGATATCGGCTGTTGCATTTCAGGATTTTTGACCAGTTTTCATTATAATCAAGATATTAGTCAGTCAGGTACTGTAGCAGTTAAGAAATTTGTTTTACATTAAGGTAGTTTCACCTTTGAATCACTTAATTACTCACAGTCTTTTCCAATAAGCAACACCACCCTCAGGACAGCTGCTTCCAATGTTCTGGTAACTCCAGTAAGTATACCTTCTGTAGACTGAACCATATAATGTGGTAGTGAAACTGTTATCCTGAATATCATTTCTGACATTGGAAAATGCAAAGAGATGGGTCACTATAAGACAGAGGGAGGAGAAAAAAGTTGGAAAATACATTTAAAGAAAACATCCCACCAGTCCGTGAAACCCTAAACATTAAATGCTGGATTTGAACAGAATATCATTTGCAGAACAAAATATTCACTCCAGTTGTCCCATAATTAACACATCCTATATATTTTAAAACAAATATAAAAACTGTATAATTATGATTGTGATCTGAGAGGTGTTATGAAGAGTACAGTAGCTATCTACAGTACTGCATTACATGACTGATCGGTAATTTTAGTTGTCATCAGGTGTAATGTAATTGACACTAAAATTAACTCAGTGTCAACCAACAATGGCTTAGTTAATCAAAATTCATTTATAGTAAAAACATTTCACTAACATACAGTAATTTGCAAATTTAAACAGTAACCCATTCCAACCCAGCACTATCAGAAATTTTCTATTGTAGGAATGGCTAGATTCCTAACTAAAGGACTGAGGTCGAGTCAGTCTATCAAACAAACGATGTTTAATACTAATCAACAGAGTTTAAAACGAAAACACAGGAGAACTACATTACAGGTCTGTACTCTTTGCTGGCTCCACGAGGACTGGCTAGGGCAGCTCCCCAGCCTGACGTCATAACGTCATCATGTTTTCCCGCCGCTGGAGGATCACGTGATCAACGTGATGACGTCATCGCATTTGGTCTCATTCTTAAAGGGACCGCGCTATGTACATGCAATGATATGAACAAAGATACAGATTCATTCTGCAGCTAATAATTTGTTAAAGATAATTATGTACATTAGATCAGAGTCCCCCTGGTGGCTCCGCCACACTATCATAATTCATAGACATTTTTAAGAATTACTTTTAGTTCATGGGAATTTTCTTAATGCATGGACCACACAAAGGGAAAAACATCTATCTATCCCAATGGCTGCTAGGTAAGATCTCCATCTCTAACCAGGAAGGTCCTAGACTCAATCCCTTATTGGTGGTGAGTTTGCTTATTTCAGCAGAACATCAGTTGGGCTATTGTCATTGGTAACAGAACCCCTGGATTATGGAGGGGGGAAATCAAGCTATATACAGTATTACCTGCTGCAAGTGTACACAATGTGTGGACACGAGGAGAAGGCACGATTGGCCTTAGCTGTGATGTCCTCCACAGTGAATAGTCTGCCAATACGCACTGTTACACTTAATAATGAGCACCAGGGTGTGGTACCGGAGAGTAATTCTCAGCCATGGTGTGGAACCATATTCAAGTGAGGAAATCAATGACTTCAGGAGGGGAAAAGTGGGAAATAAATAAAGTATAAATAAATAAGCAAGAAAAGGTTACTTTCACTGTAAATACTGCCTGTACTTTAAAACTGATCACAGTCATTTAAAATCAGTGGTCCTTGAAACTCATGCTTTACACTGAAGGCTCTCTCCTCACTTCCCCACACCTGTGGGATTTCTCATACACCATCCATTCTATTCTAACATGACCTATACATCTTCAGAACATTTCAGCAGGCCACACACTAACACACTCCTTTTCTTCTTTCAGGACATGGTGGCACACAATACCAGGGAGAAAATGAGGACAGGAGGAGGGCAACCAAGTGCTATTCCTATTCAAAGAGGCTGCACTGAAATGTCAGGAATGTCGCAACTGATGAGGCTAAAGGATAAGCTCCATAGGGTGTTTGATGACAGCTGTGCTAGCGGTGAACTCCTCCACACTCCTAGCCAGTCCATCCATGCTTTCGGGCACCCTTGCCATTGCACCCATGAACTCAGTGTGCATGCTCAAGGCCTGGCTATTCATGGCTGATATGGCGAGGTCCACATCTGAGTCCAGTGTAGGATTCGCAAAATTGGATTTCATATTAATAAGGGTCAATAGGCAGAAGAGGCCATGATTTTAAAGACTGTTTTAAAAGAAGCCCAGAAAAAGGGGCATACAAAATGGCCGCCGTATCATGTGACCAGCTTATTGGGACACTTTTAAAATGGTTCCTGCGCAACCTCAGACAGCTATGTGGATTGAACCCATAGTAAGTTCTGGAAGCCGTTTCTGAGAGAACGAAACCAGACCCACACGTATGCATATGGATTAGATGCAGATCCACTCAAGATCGGCCTGGAGACAGAGGCCATCTAAATGTTGACCCAGACAAAAGGGGACAATTTCATATTCATGAGAACAACACCAAGGGCTCGGTAATGGATCAGCAGGACATTAAAAACAATGAGAGCCATTTCAAACCAGAGATGGGCCTATTACCAGCCGCTTAAAATGATTTAAAATATAATAACTGCCCCGCTGTGCTCAAAGCCCGCCAAAGTTAAAACAAAGACTAACCTGATTTTGAGCAGGAAGTGAGGCCTCGGGAAGAAAGGTATATCTGTGGAGACCTTTCGACAGTTGAGATGGCAGTGGGACATGACTCGACAGACGCAGCTTGAGGAGGAAGACACAGCTTGGGAGAAGATGCTGGAGGAAGCTTGAATCGGCAAGCTCGGACGGTTACAAGGAGAGTCGAGGTAAAAGACAGTTTGCAGTCAGACAGTCGTTGCAGCCCCAGCAGCCGGTCCAGCTTTTGAGCTGGGCAAAGAGGAGCTGGCTTGGGGAAAGATCAGCGGACTCCTCTCTACCGTCGGAGAAGAAAGAAGGATAATTATGACTGTATAAAAGTCATTCGGAACCAGCGTCCCACCCCGGGGAAAACCATCGGGAGATCATCGACCATCCCCGGGCCACAGCTGAAAGTAGAAAGGGCCATACCAGCCCAAGGCTCCCCTGACCAGGGTCGAGCTGACGATCCTCGACCCCGCCAACATCCAGGCCCGCCGGTGTCCAGCCGCCCCCGACCCCCACCTCAGGAGAGAGGTGTGGCGCAGCTCACAGGGGCTCCACGATCCATGTGGAGACGAAACGCCTGAAAGGACCAAACACAGACTCGTTTTCAAAACCTTGCACTTCCTAATGGGATTGGTGAACATGTTTCTGGCCCTTCACAATCAGATCTAGATAGGTTTAATAAGGGGGTGGACTTAAGGGTACAATTAACATGAGTTGTTGTCCCTCGATGTTCCGTGTGTTTCCTTATTTCATGATGATCTTTGTAGAGTATAAGATGCCTGTATTTGCCTTAGTTAGTATAATGTCGTTATGATTTGTTTGTGTTTGGTTTTCCCTCCCATGTACTGTACTCTTATCTGTGTTGCATTTGATTTGATATTTTTCCATTTGCAATAAAATTTCATTTTGATTCATCAAACTTGGTCTACAAGAGTCTTCTCTACATTGTAGTTCCTGCGCCTAAGTCCAGAGTATAGAATCTAAGGGGCGAGTGGGTCGAACCACTCAAGGTTTTACTGTGCAAGAGAGAGAGGCCTCCAGAGAGAGAAACCTCAGGGAAAGCTCTCAAGGAAAACCCCTTACACTGCAGCAGAACTCACATGCCTACTTGCCCTCTGGTGTAAGATTTGCAAAATTTCTACATTTCCCCGAAGGCTGTTATTAATAAACGGGACCCTGCGTGGCCTTTTTAAATCAAAAAGTGTACCCAAGATGGCGTCCGTGCCTCGTGGCAGAAAGCCTGTGGTATTTTAAAATGGACTCTCCAACGCAGACAGCTTGTGGATCGAAACCCAAGCTGCAGGCTTCTGTGAAGAGAGACTTTCGGCTGAAAATTCAGTAGCCTTAGCGCCTCATTTGAGGCGCTAGAGGGCCTTGCGCCGGAGTTATGGCCAGTAGTGAAATTCCCTGGGGCCCTAAATCGGCGTTGCTCCGGTAGCGCTGCGCCGGCACCGATGACGTCATCGGTGTGCGCAGCATCCCGGTTGCCGTGGTAACCCGCCCGAACTCCGAAATTGAGTTGCGGCCGCCTCGCCCGTGGCAGCCGCAACCAGCGTTTTGTCAGAGGTGCCTTACTGCAGTTAGCGCCGGCGCATTAAAGGCCCCGCGGCGGCCGGCCGCTTTCCTGCCGGCCGCCTACCCACAGCTCCCTCCCCGGACTTCTCTCCCACCCCCCCCCCCCCCGCCCCCGGAACAGATGCAAGCCCGGCACTTGTCCGAGGTGCCGGGCTCATTTTTAAGCAGATTTGCGCGGGCCGCGGCCGGGTGCAGGCAGCTCCTCCTTAACGGAAGGAGGAGGCCTGCACTTCCCCAGCCTGCCGCACCGCATCGGGTGCCGCAGCGCCGGAATTGCGGTGCGAAACGGCAGTTAGCGCCCTTTTCCAGGCGCTAAGACCCTTCAGTAGCGCCGGCAGCCGTTTGGGTGCGGCGCCACTGAATTTTTGGCGCGCGCAGGGGACTTAGCGCCGGCACTAATTTCCGGCGCTAAAGCCCTGGCTAAGCCAAAACCCAATTTCTAGGCCTTTGTATTTTGGAACCAGACAGGACTCTGAATTATGCATTAGACCAAATTGGAGGCAAATCTAAATTCAGTTTAGGCCTATAGCTAAGGCCATCAAGCAGTCTACATATATTATCGGAAACAGATTAACAGAGCCATCGAGGCCGGACAGGCCCTTCAAGGAACTTTCAGGACAATACAAGTCAATTATCGGGTCGGTAGATGCGATTACCGGCCATCTAAAACCAGTTAGTATGGATTGCTACCATTATTTAAAATAGCTCACCAAGATTAAAACAAAGAACTAACCTGATTTGGCGCGCAGATAAGGATTTTCGACAAAGGTATAATTGAAGGCCCTCGGGTAGCAATTGGTGTTCAGGTCGGTGTTTGTGGTGTGTTCTTCGTTGGTTGGTGTGCTGGTGCTGCTGCTCTTTCCCTGTCCGCGCTTACCCCCTGGCCTTTGCCCGTGCCCTTTTCCCACTCCATCTGGAATCGCCCCGGCACCGTGTTGGGTGGACACGGACAATTCAGGCCAGGCGGGATGCGACGAGGGGAGGAGGGAAGACCACCGGAGGGAAGGCCACCTGAGGAAGACCCGCTGAAGAAGACCAACTGAGGAGACGAACTGAGGGGAGGCTTCGAATTGTCGAGCCTTCAGCCTCAGCCGACCTTCGAATATCCGCACACCAACTCAATCTGGCGGCTGTCGACGAAGAATCATCCCTGCAAGGTAAAGTACCCAAACAGAGACTTTAACTTTGGGGTACTTGAACCTGGACAACGCCCTTGCAGCGCTCGGAGGCCACGTGACGACGGCAGGCTCCAGAGAGCACCAAGAGTGAACCCCGAACCCAACCGCTGTTTTGAGTCTAACAAACCTTTTGATTGGTGAGCATGAAGTTCTGACCCCTCATAGCTTAATCTGGTTAGGTATAGGGGGTGGGATAAGGATAAGGGGATTGTTAAGATAGTTGTTTTCCCTCGATGTGCCGTGTGTTCCCCATTCCCTGTATAAGTATAGTTATTCATTTGTAATTTTGCCTGTAGAAGTGTACACTAGTAATTTTCCCATGAGATTGTATCAAGTTTTCCTCTTCAATAAAATCTTGGTTTTTGTTTACATCCAACCACCTGTCTACTCGAGTCTTCTCTGTACCGCCGCCTTGTACCTAAGTCCGGTGTCTAGAACCCAGGGGCGTGGGAGCGATTCAACCGCTCAGAAAACAGTCAGGGGCATAACTGACTGGGCGTGTGCGCCAAACACCACCACATGCCACCCCCCACACTGGGGAGATGGCCCCAAGCTTCCTACCCCCATGGCGTTCCTGCAGCCCGCTGGCTCCAGGAGCTTCACCCTCATCAGACCCTACGCCCCTGCTCCCCTCCAGGGAATGCGTAGGCCCAGTGTCTGAATTGTCACCCTTGGGAGATGCAGGTGGTGAGACGCCAGCTTCCTCTTCCTCCTCACCTGGGGCGTCGCTGTCACTGGCAGGTTGAGGGGCAGGCTGGTCAGCTGGTGGTTCACTATCTGACAGCAGGAAGGTACAAGAGTGGCATTAGCGTGAGGACAGGGAGGTAGGAATGGAACAAGGACTGGAGACAGTTCGTTGGATTGAAAGTGCAAAAGGCTGGTGTTGTGAGGGGGAAGTGGTATGAGAGAGGAGAGAAAGCTGATGAACATACCATTGCTGTCCCCAAGGGGGTCGACCTCTCCAGCGGCCACGGCACCTATGACCTGGCTGGCAACGATCCTGTGCACTCACGCCTCCAAATCGGTCAGTGGGTGTAGGTCAGCCGGTCCTCCTCCCATGCGTTGCTGCTCCCGCCTGTTATGAGAGAGCTTGGCCTGCAAGAAAAAGGACAGCGTCTGAGTGAGTGTACAGCCATGTGCTTGCCTGATGTGCCTCCCATAGTTAAATAGCCCTTAATATATGCAGCCATGTGTTTGCCTGATGTGCCTCCCATAGTTGAATAGCCCTTAATATATGCAGCCATGTGTTTGCCTGATGTGCCTCCCATAGTTGAATAGCCCTTAATGTGTGCAAGGTGTGGAATGTGCATGTGTGTTTTATGAGATGGCCATAGGTCTTGGATGAGTGCTCTGCATTTGGGCTTTTAAACCCTCTGGCCACAGAGTGAAGTTGAGTTGGACAGTTTGGTTGGTTAGCGCCTCTGGAGGTGCTAATGGGGCGCTAGGAACTTAGCACCCGAGCGCGGCGATTTTAGCGCCGCTCGCGAAATTGACCAGTCATTTTGCGGCGGCGCTAAACACTACTGCCACGATCTCCTGCGCCTGCAGATCATGACAGCAGTCATGCGTGCAACACCCCGGTAATTCCTCGGACCGGATATTGAGTCGCGCCCCCTGCCTTAGCGCCTGCCGCTAGGAATGACAGGTAGAGGGGAACGTTTCAAGTCGGGAAGGGGCTAGGGGAGCGCTATTTAAAGGCGGGTGCTTCCTCCCTTTTCTTGTCGGCAAAATTTTTGGTTTGTATGCTGTCCTAAGGAGTTTTGGCCCTCAGCACCACTTTTGAGGTTCCTAAGCACCGAGCTCTTTCCCTGGGCCTATCCATTAGTTCTTCCAACACAATTGCTTGAGAGGTCTCTCCAGGCCGAGATTCAAGGCTGCAATGAGCAGGGTGTGGCTGGCCAGCAAGATGGCCGCTCCCCTTTAAGAACTAGCCGGCCGATATTAGCGCCCCAAAATGGACGATACCCAATTTTTCCCCCTAAGGGATCTAATTGTGGTGTTTAAGATGGTTAAAGTAGTTGATAGGGTAAATAGAGAGAAACTATTTCCTCTGTTGGGTGTCTAGAGCAAGGGGGCATAACCTTAAAATTAGAGTTCGGCTGTTCAGGGGTGATGTCAGGAATCGTTTCTTCATCAAAGGGTCGTGGAAATTTGGAACTTTCTTCCTTAAAAAGCTGTTGAGACAAGGTCAATTGAAAATTTCAAAACTGAGATTGATAGATATTTGTTAGCCAAGGGTATTAAGGGTTACGGAACCAAGACGAGTAGATGGAGTTAAGATACAGATCAGCCATGATCTAATTGAATGGCAGAACAGGTTTGAGGGACTGAATACCCTACTCCTATTCCTATGTTCCTAATACTAATTTGCATTATGCTAGCACTGCTGTAATCTCAATCGCTCACTCAGGTAGCATTGGCATTTGTACATTTTCAAGACTCAGAGCTCAAGGTTGATAAATTATGGATGAACTTGTTTCATGCACTTGTGTCTGTTGAGGATCAGAGTGAGAAGGCCAGAAATCGCTTCACCTGTGATCATTAACAGCCTTCTACAAGAAGCGATCTATCCATCTTTTGGAATTTAAATCAAGTATCAGAACTGGGAGCAGTATCTGAGACAGACATTCCAGCACATTGCTCATTTTCACATGAAAATAAATAGTAACATTGGAACTGCTCCAAAAAATATGGGAAAGCATGAAAAATATGCTTTTGGAATGCCCTTTTGACAAAGTGCTGCACAAAAGTTACTTCATAAAATAGAATCCTGTGAGATAGGAGGGCAGATCCTTGATTCATGGATAGGACAAATGCCAAGCATGTATATGCCATGCTTGGTACAGAATTGAAGTCTGTTGAGCAGGAAGGGGACTTAGGAGTTATAATTTATGAGCCGCTAAAGATGCACGAACAATGACGAGGCTATTGTGAAGGTAAATAGAGTATTAGGAGGTAGAGCAAGGATGATCCAATATAAAGCAAAAAGAACAATAGGAGGAGATTTTGAGGCCTCCTGTCTGGCAGGAACAGGACGGTAGTGTCCCAAAAATGGTGGAGTGCGACCTACCGTCCTGTTCCCATCACTAGGGTGGCAAATACTGTATTCCCAAGGACCAGCAGCTGGTCAGCTGGACAGCCTGCCTGCGTCAGGCAGTAGGAGCTTTTAAAATGCAAATTGGGGTCCTATGACGTACATAGGACTCCGATGGCGGAGCGTGCGCTGATATATACTGCCAAAGTGGAGTGCAGAGGTTAATTTTTCATTATTTTTGGGGGGTCAGTAGGAGCAGGAGTGTTCATCCAGGCGCCACAAAAACAATATGGGACGCAGCCATACTAGGCCCCACTGCCCTCCTTAGAATGTAGCCCAACTGCCGCCCCACACACCCTCCCCCGCCCCACCCCGCCCCCGCACAGCCCCCCACTCCCCCACTCCCCCCCCCCCCCCCCACCGCCACCGCCCTACCTTTTTGAGCCTTGAGGTAGGCTGGGGTGCTCAATATTATGACAGTATGGGGCAAGCAGGCCTTGCCAGGGTGCTTATTTTTCCACTCCGCCAGCCAACTACCCGAAAACTGCATGGAGGGACAATCTATTCCATAGTGTCCTTGTACAAAATAATGGTTTGACCTCATCTGGAATACTGTATCCAGTTTTGGTCCTATCAGATGGTGGGTGACATAGAGGCCCTGGAAAAGGTTCAACAGAAGATCAAACGAGTGATCTGTAGTTCAAAAGCCCTTAGTTATCACAGTAGGCTTAGAGAGCTGAGTCTTTTTACAGTAGAGAAACATAGACATCGGGGTGATTTTGGTGGCGTATTTAAAATGATAAAGGGACTGGACCGTGTCTTTGTAGACAGACTATTTGAACTAGATAGGTTAGGAAAAATGAGGGATTATTATGTATATAAACTATGTAACCATAGAATTAGGTTAGATTTCAGGAGGTTTTTTTCCTCTCCCAGGAGATTACATGGCTGCTGGTGGGAGGGAACACTGGTGATCATGAGGCTTAGTTGTGTTGTGACTGTTTGGGACAGGCTGTATGGACCATTCTGTTTTTTTGGAAGTTTGCATGATCATAAAAAAAAGCTACAAAGCTGATCCCCAGCTTTAGAAGTAAAGACTGGAGAACCCAACATTCTGAGAGTAGTACAAGGAACTAAATTAATAAAAGGTAAATTCAAGTTTGATATTAGGAAGTTTATTTTCACACAAAGAGTGATCAATGTATGGAATGATCACCCAATGATCAGACAAAAATTTGGAATAATTTAAAACCAATTCAATGTTGCATTAGGGGAATTTTAGGATCTTTCATAGATCAGCTAACTTAGGCTGAGTGGCCCTCCTCATCCATAATTATCTTTTGATCTTGTGATGTGGAAAATATCCTGGTATTGAATTTCTATTGGGCTCTCCAAATTCCCTGCTGTAACTGCAGCAGGAGGTCAGCTGAATCTCAGAGAAATGGTGTAAACGGACATTTTTATCCATTTACATTGTTTCTCTGAGGGATCCCCGACCTCCCATCAGAGAATTGCCAGGCGCCTTTGAATACCAATTCTCACATCCAGAAATTTTACAATTAAGACCTTTGAGAATTAATGTTCTGTTACATATTATATTATACTCCAATAGTAAAACAACATAATTGAAATATTGAAGTCAGCATATCATATAGCTTCTGGTGCACTTAAGCACTGAAAGCACTATTTTGAGATGCAGCTCCAGGGAGTAATGGTTGCACACACTGATTGTAAGTTGAGGGGACATTTCCACATACATAAATTTTACTTTATTTTCTAAAATGTGATTGTTCTTTAGGGCATCTCCCCTCATTAGGAACCAAAGATTTCTCTCTCTAATATTTTTCTTAAATAAAAGAATTTGGGTACAACGTGTTTCCTTGACACTTTTAAGATGTTGACGTGACCTCTCAACAGTCTCTGAACACAAATATGCTATGCTAAATGTTTTTTTGGACTGACAACAGCTCTTGTGCCAGCTACAGCCACATGAATATGTTTAGCGTTGGCACACAAACAAACCCTACAAAATCAGCTCCTGCATTTGATTTTAAAATATAATTGTAGCAGTTAGTTTTAAAAAATTACATTGCGCACAATCCTCACCCTTTCAGTTCTAAGTCTTCACCACACTTTTTACTGTGGACTTCAGGGGCTCTTAAACAGTCAATGGGCTTTCATCCCATTCTTCTGAGGTAAATTTGAAACTATGCAGCCAGAGTTTAAGGGCAATGATTAAGAACAGAACCGTAGCCAGTTCTGTCCCCCAGCTGTTTCAGCTGGTGGTCTATCTGAACTAAAATATTTACAGACATTGTAGTAAAATAACTTTTTTTCAGCCAATAACATGACATTAATCACAAGCACATGTTTTGGAGCCACATTACTTCATAGCAACAGAAATAGCTACTGTAATGAATTTACTTCTAATAGAAATGAGTGAAGAGCCTTTCCTCGAATCCGAGCCAAACCCAGCTTTATTATAAAATGATGATGTTCTGCTCCAGCTCAATGACATGATGAAACATTGGCTAAGCTCCATCCTTCTCTTTTACCATTTCAAATAAAATAAGTTAATTCTTATCCAAACCAGGAGAAAGCAAAGCTTGGCTTTAATTCTGCTCTATCAAACTATACACATTTGGAAAAACTCATGATTCCATCATAACATTCTACATTAATTCCAATTAGTTTCCATGAATTAAATTATGCTTCTAATTTAATCAATTTGTTCAAGTTGCAGAACTAATTCAAAAGTCGCCTGAATTTTGAAGCTGAATGTGAAAATTCTTAGGCCAGTCTTGCTCCTCGCGTATCTCCATGCTAGGGGCTATAAAATATGCTGTAATTTTGGATGTACAGTTAGTGCATGGATCCAATTGGAACACATCTAAGAATGTTATTAGATCTTCCCTAGACTCTAAACCAGCAGAAAACTTTGACATTAGAGTGTCTGTTCCTGCTGCCTGTTTGCTGTTGTTGGCTATGACTTCAAGGGAACATGGCCTGTATCAAAAAAAGTTTTAGTTTTCATTGTGCAATGACTCATCCCTCTGCAAATGATACTGTCATCTCCTGCAAAAGACTGCATTTTAGAAAAAAAGACAATGGGGTCGACTTTAACTCTATCCGTCCCACAGACACAGACAAGAAGGTAGGCAGTTAAAACTAAGGGGTTATTTACCCACTCACAATTCGACCCTTTCCTGATTTTAGCCTGCTGGGTACTGCAGACAGATGAGGTGCTTACCTAAAGCAGGTGGGGGCCTCACAAATTTATGCAAATCGGGGACCTATTATGTCCAAAGGACTCCCCATAGAGTGATGTCCTTGTACAATACATATGTAAGGTTTATCTATGGGTATTAGGCCAGACCTCATAGTTTGCTTAAAAGAAACTGGCCCTGGAAAATCATGGGCAAGCAACCCTGGTACTTATACCAGGATCACACCCACCAGTGACCTCCTGATTCCCATTGACTTCAGTTTAACTAGATAGCCACAGATAACTAAACAATAAATGATGGAAGATAAATGGAATGCAACATTTAACACAAATATACAAATTAACATATAAATATGGCCTCTCCACTCCCTATCTCTGTAACCTCCTCCAGCCCTACAACCCTCTGAGACCTCTGTGCTCCTCCAATTCTGGCCTTTTGCGCGTCCCTGAATTTAATCGCATTGGTGGCCATGCCTTCAGCTGCCTGGGCACTAAGCTCTGAAATTCTCTCCCTAAACCTCTCTGCCTCTCTTTCTTTTTTAAGACGCTCCTTTGACAAAGCTGCCCTAATAACTCTTTATGTGGCTCGGTGTCAAATTTTGTTTGATCATGCTTCTGTGTAGTGCCTTGGGACATTTTGCTATGTTGAAGTCGCTATATAAATGCACATTGTGGTTGTTGTAAAAGTGATAAAACAGCAAATTTACTACATCATTAGGAGTCATATCAATAAGATGCACAGGTAAAATTATTCAAGATGGTTGTTAGTTGATCAAATGTTGAAAGTGTTGTCGTACTGTATGGCAGCAATTTACCATGGTAAATAGAACATGGGGTGCTCGATATATATATATATATATTGTACATATTGATGTGCCTCAATAAATCCGAGACTCGATGTTAGCGAAACAAAACAAGGCTTTTATTGACTTAGAAGGTAACACACAGGAGAGAGGTATCTTCCATCCAGAGCTCTGCCATACTGGATGTGCTGCAGGCTGGGCCAGCTTACATAGGGACCAGGTATGGGCGGAGCCCTACACATAGTACAATACAATGGGCCAGGTATGGGCGGAGCCCTACACATAGTACAATACAATGGGCCAGGTATGGGCGGAGCCCTACACATAGTACAATACAATGGTGAGGAAACGGAACAGAGGTAAGGGAAGTGAAACTGAAACCAACCACAGTCACAGGCAGTGATGAATGGAATATTTCATCACACATACATTCTATAGAGTGCAAGGGCTCAATTTTGCCAGGCCCGAGGAAGCGGGATTGGAGGCGTGTGAGGTGTTAAAATCGCAAAAAATGGCAGGCGGCTCCAATCCCACCTCCAGCCCGCCTCCGAGCAATTTTCCCAGAATCGGGGTTTCAGACCCCGTTTCCATCCCGCTTCCAAGAGGCGGAATAGGCCCTTAAGGCCCTTAACAACCAGTTAATTGCCTCTATAATCCCATTTTGAGAGGTCTTTCTGATTTTAACACATTTCCCCCATCCTGCACGTCTCCTCTGGAACACGTCAGTTAAACCTGGTGGCCTCACAAGTGGATTGTTTACTAACAGCTGCAGCTCCAACATTAAAAAGGAGTTTTTAACAATGATCATTTGCAGGTGGCAGAACTTTGTTGTCTCAGGTCTGGGGGAACTTTTAGCAGGCATACTTATTGTTGTGGAAGTTTGGAGTCTGACACCCATCTCCAGTGTGACCTCCTGGGAAACTCCTCTCCCCACCTTGACTGAGCGCTTTCTCAACTGAGGCATATACCAGAAGCATGGGAACCATTTATTTCCTTTCCTCCTGGTCATCAGATTCGGACGAAGACCAGCCGTGGCAGCAGCAGAACCATGAACAACAGCAGCACCAACAGCAGCAGCAACAACAGGAGCGCCAAGCTGCTGCTCACCCACCTGAAGCTGCACAGGCCAGAAGGCGCCAGCGCCCGACCAAATTGCTGCCCGGGATGCAAGGGACGCACTCATGTTGG
Organism: Somniosus microcephalus; assembly: GCF_052327205.1. Taxonomy (NCBI): domain Eukaryota; kingdom Metazoa; phylum Chordata; class Chondrichthyes; order Squaliformes; family Somniosidae; genus Somniosus; species Somniosus microcephalus. Next base: position 127,248,250 of record NC_140987.1, on the reverse strand, counting down.
CCAAATTTGCTTAGCCTGCACAATCAAACACTTTTGCCTCACACCTTCTTACCAGCGCATCGACAATGGACAAGAACCTGCGGATTCCTATCACTCTGGCCACCATACTGACAATTGCAAGTTGCCCTAAGCCCTCAATGTGGAAGTCCCATTTGCACGATGACACAGGCCACAACTTCAACAGTTTGCCATCAAATCTGTTTATCATCACATTACAAGGATGGCTTGTCAAAAAACAATACAACAGAACACCCAAGTGACTACCCTTGTAACTACTTGTGCTTTATCTTCCTCTTACGTGTGCTCCTACATGGTGCTTCCCCTGCAGCTTCAGCAGATGTGGAGGCCCCTTGCTCACTTTCTTGCTGCTCCTGTCTCGACACCTTTGGCGGGGGTCCTCTGGGGTTGCGAACCTGTGAGGGCTCGGCAACAGTCTGCTGCTCCTGCGGCTGTGCAGGGGCTGAGACGCCCATCTCAGTTGGGTAAGGACTCTGGTGGGGCTCTGACCGCGGGCTTTGCAGTGGCATGGTCGTGTGAGCGCTTGGAGAGGAGCCCCCACTTCCTTGTTGTCTGCCACCAACATCCATCTCATGGGTCAGCCCCACTTCAGAGCTAGCAAGTGGCTTGACAGCACCTTCCTGCACTTCAGGGGGGCCATGAAGACCCGTTTCGGCACTGGAAGTCCTACGCCAGAGGACTTCGATGAAGGCCTGGTTTCTATGCTCCTCACGAGATGTCAGTCTATTCTGAACAATGACCAGGTTTTCAACGCTCTGGCGACGTAGCTCCTCCATGGCCATAGCCATCCTCTCCTCTACCATAGCCATCCTTTCCACAGAGGTTGCCATCCTTTCCATGGTGATGCGTTCATGCGCCAGCACCTCCACAAAGTTCTCTGCTCATGTTCGCGATGGACTCCCCCATTCGCTCCACACTCGCAGCGACCCTGGAGACAAAAGCTGCCAGAGACTCCTGCACCTGTTCCTCAAGTTCCAGCACCGCTCTCCTTCTGGATGGACCCATAGGCACAGGGTCGACATGCAGCTGAGCCGAGCTGGGAGAGTCCTGCGCCCTCCGACGAGGACTCTCCACTGCTGTCCCTGCCTCCACCATCTGCTGATGCTCACTTGTGAGCTGTGATACACCAGGTGACAATACTACTCTGTCTCGCGAAGGTCCCACCGAGGTGTGAATGTCTGCGCTGGTGCTGGGTGCACTGAATTCTGCTGACGCTGTGCACTCAGAGGTTGCAGCTTCCTCTGAGGAGTCTTGAGGCTCAGACTGTTCCTCCTGGACAGTCGAGACGGGGGCTGTCGATGTTCCTGTGAGGGAGTAAAGGAAAGAATTAGAGATGTGAGGTAAAGGTTGCATGCACATTGAATTGTGCAGATAATCATAAGTCAATCTGTTAGAGCATCAGAATCATTATCAGTCACTCATGCAATGTCAATGAGAGAGATGCCAAACTATTCTGTCACCAGCTTGCTGTGATGCGCCTGTCTATCTGTCCCCCACTTGCGAATTTTCCTCGACACCGGCGATTTCCAGGGCCGTCTCCTCCGAGATTGTGAGCTGGGCTACTGAGGGTGGCCCTCCTCCTGTCCTCGCTCTTTCCCTCTTATAGTGGGCTCTCTTTTCCTGCAATGAGGGACACAAGTGGAGCTTGAGTGAGAATGAAGGAGAGAATGTAGAGAATCCATAGCATAGATTCTTAGAAGGAGACAAAAGGCCCTCCCTGTATGTTGTAAGTTGTTGTCATTGCATCACAGTGATAGGGAGTGTGAGGGCTGCATGTTTGAATAGTTAAGTGAATGTGACCATGGAGAGCGAGGAAATGGGTAAGGGTGCAGGGATGTAAGTGTCAAGTGGGATGTGGAGGAAGAGGTTGGCAAAGCAGAGTGCTGGTGAGGAGAGGCGATGGGGATCAGATTGAGGGTGATGGGAAAGTCATACTCACTTTTCCTGTGCAGAGAAGGTCATGAAACGACTGCAGCCAGATTCTGCGACACATAGAGATTGAGTTGACCTCCTGGGCCACTTGCAGCCACACAGCTTTAGTCTGCTGGGGAGGCTTTTTCCTCCCTGAGGAAGGGAAGAGTACCACCTTATTGGATCTTGCTCCCTCCACCAGAGCTTGGAGGGAGGCCTGATCAAACCTTGGAGCACACTTTGGCCTACTGCTGGACATAGTTGCTGAATGACGTGATCACAACAATGGGCATAAAGATTAAAGCCTCCAGAAGAAGCAAGGCTGCTTACTCGCCTTAAATCCAGCAGCATTGATGACATCATCGGAGGCGACTTTCTATATGAAAAGACTCACTGGGCCAGGGGTTTCCACACGCTGGAAATCAAGTGCCCAATTAGGGCAAAATCGCACTTTTTTCCCACTTCACATCGGAGTTGAGGTCCTGACACGAAAACCACCTGACACGCCCCAGCCCGACCCCAATGGCAAAATCAAGCCCCAAGTCTCAGGAGGTCACGTTGATGCTTTACAGAATCATAGAAGTTTACAACTCAGAAGGAGGCCATTTGGCTGATCATGCCTATCTCAGATCCCTAAAGACCCTATTTACTCAGTTCCATTTTCTACTTTCCCCAAAGACTTTTTAAATGTTTATATTTCAAATATTTATCGATTTGATTTTAAAAGATCTCATAGATTTTTCTCCCACCAGTGTTTCTGGTGTGGTATTCCACATCAATGTTCCCTGTCAGCTGCACGGCTGCACAGCGCTCCAGGGATCCCATGTAGCCGGCTTGCCAGCTTTTCAATGTAAAAACCGCAGATTCGTGGTATTTTGAATGGCCCTTGCAGTCTCTTGAAGGGGTCGTGCGGCGTCAAAAAAATTAGAAGGAACATTGTTCCACGTCCTAACAACTTTTCACATATATTAAAAAATATCCTAAACATCTCCTTTTATCCTTTCAGTCATGATCTTCAGTTTATGCCTTCTAGTTACTGATAATTTTTCAATATTTACCTGATCAAAATTCCTCATTTGTTTGAACATCTCTATCAGATCTCCTCTGAACAAATCTTTGTTCTAATGAAAAGAGACTCGGAGTGGATTTCCAGCTTGCCGCCTGGGTGTAGAACGAGTGTTGGGGATTGGCCACCCATTATAGGAACCATTTCCATTGATATCGCTCTAAATGAAAATCGGCCAGTTTCTATAATGGGCAGCCGATTTACAACACCAGTCTTACCCCTGGGTGGCAAGTTGAAAATCTATCTCCCCAGTTTCTATAGCCTTTTCATAACTAAAGCTTCTCATGTCTGGTATCATCTTGATGAATCTCTTCTGTACCCTCTCCATGCCCTTGCCATCCCTAAAGTAGGGTACAATATTCTGACTGTGGCCTAACCAAATTCAGCCTTATTTTTTTGCACCTGTACTCTATGCCCACATTTATAAAATTTAGACTCTCTTCTTTAACAGCTTTATCAACTTACATAGGATCACATAGGATATACAGCACAGAAACAGGCCTGACATAAATCGTGCCATTCATGTAGAAATGACTTATGAAATATACTGGGCGGCCTGCTGGTGGCGCTGTCCAGGGAGATTATAAATACTCGGGCACGGGCCCAGCTTGCTCAGGGACATTTTGTAAACAGGAACTAGTGAAGGATAACTAGACTTCCATGTTGTGAAACAGTCGATTAAAGCCTTGTTTAATACTCTGACCAAGTGCCTAGTAGTTTTCTTACGTCAAGGCCATTCAGCCCAACCAGTCCATGCCGGTGGTTATGCTCCACTCGAGCCTCCTCCCGTCTTTCCTCATCTAACTCTATCAGCAAAACTCTCAATTCCCTTCTCCCCCATATGCTTATCTAGCCTCCCCTTAAATACATCTATACTATTCGCCTCAACTACTCCCTGTGGTAGCGAGTTCCACATTCTCACCACTCTCCACTCTCTGTGCAAAGAAGTTTCTTCTGAATTCCCTGTTTGATTTCTTGGTGTCTATCTTATAATGATAGCCTCTAGTTTTGCTCTTCCCCACAAGTGGAAATACTCTCTCTGTGTCTACTTGTTCTGGACCGATGGACATTATGTGACATTCTGGACATTTTTACATGCAATAGCACCCTCTGGTGGTGGTTATTGTGTTAACAGTTTGTAAGCTGGAAAGGTCATCTGTTCCTTTCTTCCTGTGAGAGGTCATTTGACCTTCTTACCTTTCTTCCTGTTGACCCCAGGAAGCAGTTTTGCCAGGAAGAACCTGACTTGAGTAATGGAGAATTTGTTATGAGAGGTTCCATTTACAATCCAGTGTAATCTGACTTCATATGTTAGGCCACGCGCAATATCTGTGAGTATCTTTAGTTCTTAGCATAATAGCAATGTTGTCAGAGTAATATTTTGATAATACTATGTTTATAAAAGGTTAATATTTAATAGTTACAGAAGTTAGTTCAAATGTTAGTTAGTTATACAATTAGTCTATTCTACTGTTGTAAATATGTTTATATCTTGTGTAATATTGAATGTGTAGTACTCAGTTTATGTACAAAACATACTTTGTCTTTGTTTACAGTTTCACAAATTTGTTCAAGTAAAAGCTTCAAAACAGCAAACGGCTTCAAGAAGAATTATTTTGAATGAGTGTTTAACTTGCTGGATAGCTAGATAGGAGCACGCCTAGCGCGGCCAGTACACTACTCTATCAAAACCTTTCATAATTTTAAAGACCTCTATTAGGTCACCCCTCAGCCTTCTCTAGAGACCCAGCCTGTTCATCCTTTCCTAATAGGTATAACCTTGCATTTCTGGTATCATCCTTGTAAATCTTTTTTGTACCCTCTTCAGTACCTAGAACATAAGAACATAAGAAACAGGAGCTGGAGTAGGCCATTTGGCCCTTCAAGCCTGCTCTGCCATTCAACAAGATCATGGCTGATCTTCTACCTCAACTCCACCTTCCCGCACTATCCCCATATGCCTTAATTCCCTTCGTTCCCAAAATTTATCGACCTGTGTCTTGAATATACTCAATAACTGAGCATCCACAGCTCTCTGGGGTACAGAATTCCAAAGATTCACAACCCTTTGAGTGAAGAAATTTCTCCTCATCTCAGTCCTAAATGGCCTACCCCTTATTTTGTGACTGTGACCCTGTGTTCTAGATTCCCAGCCAGGGGAAACATTTTCCCAGCATTAACCCTGTCAAGCCCCTTAAGAATTTTATATGTTTCAATTAGAACAGCTCTCATTCTTCTAAACTCTAAGGAATATAGGCCTAGTCTACTCAATCTCTCCTCATAGGGCAATCCCCTCATCCCAGGAACCAGTCTAGTGAACCTTCGCTGCACTCCCTCTAAGGCAAGTATGTCTTTCCTTAGGTATAAAATGGCTACCAGAATTATACACTGTACTCCAAGGGTGGTCTAACCAAGGTTCGATACAAGTTTAGCATAACTTCTCTACTATTCAATTCTATCCCTCTCGAAGAAACCCTTGGCTTGCTTTTTATACGGCCTTATTAACCTGCGTCGCTACTTTTAGTGATTTGTGTATTTGTACTCTGAGATCCCTTTGCTCTTATACCCCATTTAGATTCTTATTTTCCAAGTAATATGTGACCTCCTTATTTTTCTTGTCCTTCCACTTTAAAAGTTATAAATCATTGGCAAGACCAAATATAATGCATTGTGCCCATTAATTATTTCTGTGGTTAGCATATCAAAAGTAAATAAAACACACATAGTATTTTATATATTTTTGTTTACTAATGGCATAAACATATCACAAAGCTACTCTTTTCCTAATATTTAACTTTTATAAGTGAGATGTTCTTGTTTAGCACATCACTGTATATAAGATTTATCTATGGGCATTAGGAAAGAGCCTCATAGCTTATTGAAAATAAACTGACAAGCATTCCTGGACCTTATGCAAGGATCATGCCCATGAGTGACTTCAGCTACTGACCCTGATAGAGCAGGCAAGGCCAGGAGAGATCAACTAATCTGAATTTCTCGGGTAGGTGGCGGTGGCACTAGGGGTGTATCTAGGGTACATGGCTGTCCAGAAGGCCACAAATTGCAGCATAGGTGCTCAGGCTAGAGAGTGGTGGGTGTTCGGCAAACTTGGATATATGGCTCTCTATTGTGTTATCTAAGTTATTAATAAATATAGTGAATAGTTGATGTCCCAGCACAGATCCTTATGGGGCACCGCCAGTCACTTCCTTCCAATTCGAGTACATACTCATTATCCCTACTCTCTGTCTTCTACTGCCTAACCAATCTCCTAACCAGGTCAATAATTTGCCTTCAATTCCATGAGTTTTAATTTTAGCTAAGTCTCTTATGTTTAACTTTATCAAATGCCTGCTGGAAGTCCATATAAACTAGATTACCCTGTCTACTACTTTAGTTACTTCCTCAAAAAAATCAATTAGGTTCATTAGACATGACCTACCCTTTATAAATCCATGTTGGCTCTCTCTAATCAGCTCAAATTGCTCTAAGTGCTCAGTCACTCTGTCCTTAATTATAGATTCCAATAACTTCCCCACAACAGTTGTTAGGCTAACAGGTCTATAATTTCCTGGTTTCTTTCTCTATCCTTTCTTAAATAATGGAGTTATATTTGCAATTTTCCAATACAAAGGGAAAAATCCTGAATCAACAGAGCTTTGGAAGATTATGGCTAAAGCATCCGCATTTTCCTCATCTACTTCCTTTAAAATCCTGGGGTGGAAACCATCGGGTCCTGGGTGTTGTGTATGTACCTTTAAGAGAGAACTGATTTTATACTGTAGTACCGCAGTGACCACACCTGTATATAAAGCCATAGCACGCTTCTATACTTTCAGTTTAAGCTTACCCTCTGTTCAGTAAATACCTGTTATTATTGTTCTCCTGCAGTCCGTGTATTATTGATACGCGGACCCTACACTGGCGACGAGCAGGTTCGAACTCACCTGCAGTACTGCATCACCTCACGGGGATCTTTCCCTGAGAAGAAGCTTCTTGGAGGTCGAAGTCAGAGCAACGGGCGTCGACCGCGGGCAACCGCCCAGGGATCCATTGGAGTTCGGAGAATTGCAGGGGAGGCTGTGGAGAGCTGGGCTTGGCTCCCCAGTCAAGGTGTTCCAGCAAATCGTGCTGGTAGCAGGTAGTGCACTGACCCTTCCGGACTGCGGCGGGCTCGGGCTCGATCGAGCGGCTCTGCAAAAGGAGCCGTGCAGCGTCGTCGGGAGGAAAAGAGAGAGAGAGAGGGTGGAGCGCATAGGGCCAGTCGGTGCTCAATAACCGGGCAACGTAGAGAAAATGAAATGAGGGGAAGGAAAAGTGAGACGCGCCGAAGCCGCGGGTCGCTGCCATTACCCTGTAGAACGCTAGGAGCAGCGTTGGCAGCAAGGGGAAGAAGGAAAAGCGCGGGAAGCGCCATTTTATTCCATTGGGGAAGAAGGAAAAGTGCGGGAGGCGCCATTTTAATCCATTGGGGAAGAAGAAAAAGCGCGGGAGGCGCCATTTTAAACCACCCAAGATGCCGAAGAGTGGCAGTATCACTGCTTTCGACAACAAGGTAGAAGAGTGGACCATGCATGTGGAAAGAATTGAAGTGTACTGCAAGGCAAATGAAGTGGCCGATGGAAAGAAGGCGTCGGTATTATTAAATTTGATGGGCGCGAGAACGTACGGCCTATTGCGGAATTGAATTACCCCAGCTAAACCAATGGAGAAAAGTTTTGAAGAGATTGTTAATATCTTACAGGAACACCTAAACCCTACACTGCTGCTGATAGCAGAAAGGTTCAAGTTCCATAAAAGAAACCAGCACAAAGATGAGAGCAATGCTGACTATCTTACGGAACTACGCAAGTTATCGAAGCACTGCCAGTTCGGAGCAGGACTGGCAGACACCTTAAGGGATAAGTTTGTCTGTGGGCTCCAGAGTGAAGGAACCCAGAAACGACTACTTTTGGAAAAGGACCTGATGCTAGAACAGGCTTTCAGCGTGGCTGTATCCTATGAAGCAGCAGCACGGGGAGCTGCGGAAATACAACAGAAACCACAAGAATACAGCGCTAACGAAATGGCGTATGGAGCAGAAAAGTGCTATCGCTGTGGCAGAACAACCCATGATCAGAAGGACTGCTGGTTTAAGGACAAAGTATGCAGGCAATGTGGGAAAATGGGACACATAGCAAGAGTCTGCAGGTCGGGAAAGAAAACCAACACTAAAAGAACTACTAAGGAAAAGTACAAGAAAGTAAAAAAAATGACAGACATTAGTTCAGAAGGTCAGGAGAGTGATAATGACTCCGGGAGCAGGAGACTAAGTTGTCTAAAGTTAGACAACATGATCGCAAAGGAGGATCACCGAACCATTTGGGTCACCCTCATGATAGCAGGGTCCCAAGTAAAGATGGAATTGGACACAGGATCAGCCCTAACTGTCATGAATCGACGAGACTATGAGCGGCTATTCTCACACATGCCCTTGAAGGACACGTCCATTGTATTGAAGACATACATGGGGCAAAAAGTCTACCCCAGAGGTAAAATAAGGGTGCCAGTTACATACAACGGCAAGGAAACACAGAAACTGTATCTATATATACTACAAGATGGAGGACCACCATTATTGGGACGTGAATGGATCCGAAAAATACAATTGGATTGGCATTCCATTCAGGCGCTAACTGTGACTGACAAAAAGGATGACGACGTCACACCTAGACGACTGTCAAAAATTCTAACTGACGCGAATGAGGTGTTCCAACAAGGACTTGGGACTCTAAAAGGAGTAACGGCAACGATAAAAATCGAAGATAACGCAAACCCAAAATTTTTTAAGGCCAGACCGATACCGTACACGATCCGCCCAGCCGTTGAAGCAGAGCTGGAGAGTCTGGAGCATTCGGGTGTGCTGTCTAAGGTGGACTGCAGCAAGTGGGCCACACCCATCGTTCCTGTAATGAAGAAATCATTGAGCAACACGCCTGGGGAGCCGAAGAAGGTTCGCATCTGTGGGGACTTCAAGGTAACTGTGAACCCAGTCCTGCACACAGTACAATATCCACTTCCACGGATAGAAGATATTTTCACCTCACTATCTGGAGGGAAACGCTTTACGAAGATTGATCTGGCCCTAGCGTATCTACAAATGGAGGTGTAAGAAGCATCTAGGAAATACCTCACGATAAACACTCACAAAGGTCTTTACCAGTACAACCGACTGGTATTCGGGGTAGCATCAGCCCCGGCTATTTGGCAGAGGGTGATGGAACAAGTCCTGCAAGGGATCCCGGGGACCCAGTGTTATTTGGACAACATCCTGGTTACGGGCGAAAATGACAGTGAACACCTTGCCAACCTGGAGCAGGTGCTCACTAGATTACAGGAATATGGGCTACGAGCCAACTGCCCCAAATGCGAGTTCTTCAGGAGAGAAATCTCGTATTGTGGCCACATGATTGATGAGGAAGGGTTGCATAAGTCCCCAGACAAGATTGAGGCAGTAATCAAGGCTCCAGCACCGGAAAATGTGTCGCAACTGAGGTCGTTCCTCGGGTTGGTGAACTACTACCATAAGTTCTTGCCGAATTTATCTACAATTCTGCACCCACTGAATGCCCTGCTGCAAACTGGAGTAACATGGAAATGGAGTGATGAGTGTAAGCGTGCCTTTCAGAAATGTAAATGCCTAATCACTTCAAAAGAAGTATTGGCCCACTACAATCCAACACTACCGATTCGGTTGGCATGTGATGCGTCTCCCTATGGCATTGGAGCGGTGCTGTCACACAAATTCCTTGACGGTTCAGAGAGGCCAATAGCCCTTCCGTCGCGCTCGTTAACCTCAGCCGAGCGTAACTACGCCCAGATTGACAGGGAGGCCCTCAGCCTGGTGTGGGGGGTGAAGAAGTTCAATCACTATCTGCACGGGCAGAAATTCACCCTACTGACTGATCATCAGCCTCTGGTCTCCATTTTTAACCCAAAGAAGGGCGTTCCGGTGATGACGGCGCAACGGCTGCAAAGATGGTCACTTTTTCTAGGGCCACATCAGTACAACATAGAGTACAAGGGTACGAAACAGCATGGAAACGCTGATGGGCTATCGCATCTACCGTTGCCTACGGTGGAGGAAGCACCTGCAGTGGACCCTGTTGAGATATTCCATTCAACCATAGTCAAATGTCTACCTGTTACAATCTCAAGTATAGAGAAGGAAACCCGGAATGACCTGACACTCTCTCGGGTCTATGATTTGACGGTGAATGGATGGCTAGCACAGGGCGACTCACTGTTGCCAGCATTCTCGCCAAGGAGAGAACAGCTGTCAGTGTGCCGGGGGACCTTGATGTGTGGATCCCGAGTGGTAATTCCACCCAAGTTGAGAGATAGAGTGCTCAATGAGCTTCATGAGGGTCATCTGGGAGGGGTAAAAATGAAGAGCCTAGCCAGGGCGTTTGTGTGGTGGCCGGGAATCGATAAAGAAATTGAGGATATGACCAAGAGATGCACAGGATGCCAGAAGGTCCAAAATGTTCCACCACACGCCCCGCTACACCCATGGGAGTGGCCCTCATCTCCATGGCAACGGGTACACATTGATTTTGCTGGTCCATTTATGGACTCAATGTTTCTAATCACCGTGGATGCCCATTCGAAATGGCCAGAGGTCATCAAAATGTCCTCCACCACCACGGAGAAAACTATTGCAGTCCTACGGACCATCTTCACCAGGAATGGCTTGCCAGAACAGATTTGCTCCGACAATGGGCCACAGTTTGTGTCCGAGGATTTCCGGAGGTTTCTGAGGAATAATGGGGTGAAACATTACACATCTGCCCCATATCATCCAGCCACAAATGGATTGGCTGAGAGGTTTGTTCAGACCTTTAAAAAGGCAATAAAGGCAATGTATAATGACGACATACCACTACAACACAAGGTGGATAATTTTTTGTTTGCTTACCGGAATGCGACACATGCAGTCACCAACCAAGCTCCAGCCATAATGTTCTTCAACCGAAGGCTAAGATGTTGCCTGGATTTGCTCAAACCAAACATAAGACGAGATGTTGAGGATAAGCAATTCCAGCACATCAATGAGAAGCCAACCAGGAGCTTCAAGATAGGGCAACCAGTCTTGGCCCACGACTACCGAACAGAAAAATGGCAGCCAGGAACGATATGCACACAGTAGGGACCACTAATGTACACAGTGGACGTTGGAGAGAGCATCATGAGATGCCATGCTGACCAGATTCTAGAGTCACAGGAACAAGCCAAACCCATACCATGAGCATGTGCACCTGGTAATGAACCCGAAGTACAGATTGCGTCTACCTCAGAAGCAGTGGTATTGGAAGCTGACGAACCAACCAATGACAATGAGCCAGAATCAACTCCACCGCAAAAACAGGATACTCGAGAAAGGCGCTATCCAGTCAGGATCAGGAAGCCTCCTCAAAGACTGAACTTATAAATGATTATTTCAGTTGATATATATAGTACAGAGAAAATTGTAATTGTAATTAGTTATTATTTAATTATTAAATGAATGTTATGTACTGTTTATCTAAAAGGGGAGGAATTGTTGTGTATGTACCTTTAAGAGAGAACTGATTTTATACTGTAATACCGGCAGTGACCACACCTGTATATAAAGCCATAGCAGGCTTCTATACTTTCAGTTTAGCTTACCCTCTGTTCAGTAAATACCTGTTATTATTGTTCTCCTGCAGTCCGTGTATTATTGATACGCGGACCCTACACTGGGGATTTGTCAGATTTTAGTGCCATTATTTTTTGTTGCTTATGTTAACTTTAGTGAGTCCCAGTCCTTGGTTCATTATTAGTTTACCTGGAATGTCAGGTATATTACCCTGAGCAGGATGTGTCCCTGCCCCCACCTCTGCAGATCTTTGGCCTGAAATGTAAATAGTTCATTAGGATCTTGATGGAATTTTCATAGAGGTGCCAATATTTGCTGGGTAGAATATGCTTGGCCTTTGAGAAATTCATTAAAAAAAATATATGTAAACAGGATTTGATTTTATGTTTTTTTTTATTGAGGATGAAGGTTAAGATACAGAGTACAAATGTACTGCAGTCAGTAATGTAACTGAACTCTAGCAGTGAGTTATACCACACAATGGATTTTGTTTGGCAAGTATCACCATTGTAAGAATAATATAGCATAATACACATTTATAGAGATATACTTCAGAGCTGAATTTGAGGTTATCTAACTGGTTCTTTCAAACCCATAAGATTCCCTAAGAAAACATATCTGGTGGACCAATCCACTTGTCAGTCTTGTCCCCCAAGATGAATCTGGTTCTTCTTCTTCTCCCTCACTCCCAGAAGGATTACTTAGATATTGTACTCCACTTTTAAAACTGGAGTACAGTATCTACAACTTGTATGTGATCCCAACAGGCTATGAAATCTACAAATCAGGCTTTGAAGTTCAGCTTCTCACATCACTACCTCTATTCACTCACCCACTCTCATATTCTCAGCTGCACAGTGCACTTTTAACCTTTGCTACAACATGTGGAGGTCCAAACCACACATCTGATTTACCGATCAGGGCCAAGTAACTCAGCTGCACACACACGTGGTGGGGGGTAGTCGAGTGCAATCTGCAGTCTTAGGACACTTCCCATAAACCAGATTACTTGTTTCCAGAAACTCTGAAATAGATATAGAATTTACAGCACAGAAACAGGCTATTCGGCCCAACTAATCTATGCCAGTATTTATGCTCGACCCAAGCCTCCTCCCACCCCTCTTCATCGAACCCTATCAGCCCTATTCCCTTCTTCCTCATATGCTTATTTAGCTTCCCCTTAAATGCATCTATGCTATTTGCCTCAACCACTCACTGTGTTAGCGAGTTCCACATTTTAACCACTCTCTGGGTAAAGAAGTTTCTCCTGATTTTCCTATTAGATTTATTGATGATTATCTTATAGTTATGGCCCCTAGTTTTTGACAGTCCCATAATTGGTGAGGCAGTGCACCTTCTTACCAGAATTATTCAGGATCTCTATATGTCTAGGTCTTAGTCATAGATAGTTTTTATGATTTTAATATGAATCGCCTAATTCTCAAATTCCCAATTAGTCTAGATACAGCTTTACTTACATGTCATCAGCTATTCCTATTCCTAGGTCAGTGAATCAAACACAGGAGGTGCTTTCCAGCTGATCCATAAAGAATTGCATGTACTGTGACACATAGGGATCTCCAGTTTCACTGCATTCTATGCAACATTAAAATCTAGAAGGGCATGTTTTCCCAACCATCTGCACAGCATTTTGTTGAGGGCTACATTTAAACTCTTGACCCCAAGAATCCTTCATGTGAGCAAGCAAAGTGAACAGATTGCCTGACTCAAAATCTGACCTGGTAAATATATTGCTTTTCTTTTACTGGTTCCAAATCACAGCTTCACATCTCACATTAAGCATGAAATTATCTTGGGATAAAGGCGAGCTCAATAATTTATGAACCTTCCAAAGCATACAGTAAAATATTTTTAAAAGCCACTTTCTATGTATGTTTTCTGTTTTTGTGACAGAGGGTTTTCCACTAAACAATTCAACCTAACAAGGTTGCCTCTGTTAGCTATTTGTATTGAAACTGTACACTTGGGGCTGGATTTTCATTGAGAAGCCGGGTAGGAGGCGGGACTACAACTTTTGGGGTTGTAGTCCCGCCTCCATCGAGTTCTAGCCAACCCATGCGATTCTGACTTGATTGACCTTGTTGAGCCCGCACAGTGGGCTCAGCAGGCCAATTAAGGGCCACCTGGCAACAGGTGACATCACAGATTGAAATTTCATCTGTCAAGACCTTTTGACAGATGAAATATCAGCGTTTCACAGCTGTTTGAAGCTGTCAAACACTGACAATCTGTACTCCAGGTTAATTCCTTCCTCTCAGGATGATTTAGAGATCTCCCTGGAACAGAAAGCAGAGGCTGCAGATTTTGACAGCTGGCGGCCATTCTGCTTTCTGTGCCGGTGAGATGAGGGACTCCCGAGACCTGAAGGAAGGAAGGCTGTAAAGGTAAGTAAAGGTAAGTAAAACTTCTTTAAACACTTTACATATACCAAACACGCTTACCTCTTCAACCATGCACCCATCACTCACCTGAACACCGGACATCTCGACCTCTCCAAGCCCTTCATCCCGACGGCGCGCCTCGCTAACTTGGTGTGGTTTGGAGCCGTCGGGAATCCAACATTTCAACAATGAAAATAGGGATTAGGCTAAAAACTGCCTGTTAACTACCTGTTAACAGGAAGTTAATTGGCATTAATCCCCTTCCCGCCTCGGGGAGGCGGGTCCCAGTGCGGGCCAGGTACCCGCCTCCTTTGAAACTGGCATGGAGGCAGGTTGGGGGTGGGATGGGGTCGGGACCCCCGATTTCAGGATTTTAAACCCCGACACGCCTCCAATCCCGACTCCACGGCCCAATGAAAATCCTGCCCTTGTTCTTTATACTTGTGACTAAAATTTTGCTACAAATTGTGAACATAGGAAATCCATATATGAAAACTGGAAAACAAGCAAAGCCAAAGCAAAGTAGGAGGGGGATTTTAACCCCAAACAGCAGGCAGATTTGTGTCGGCTGGGTGGTTAAAATGTTAAAAATCTGAATCTTGACACAAACCTGCCTCCATACTGCCCACTTCCGGTTTTAATGGAGTTGGGACGGGAGGCGGGCAACCAACCCACTCGCAGGAAGAGGGTTGGCAATTTACATATTATAATGAGGCTGCGTGCCTCATAATCCACAATTTCAATTAGAGGGTGAGAAGGTTGGATCTCAAACAAGTGTGCTGAGCTTGAATAAAGGAGACTATGAAGGTATGAGAGCAGAATTGATTAGAGTGGACTGGGAAAATAGATTAAAGGGTAAGACGGTACATGATCAGTGGTGTACATTTAAGGAGTTATTTTACAACTTCCAAAAAATATATATTCCACTGAGGAAAAAAGGGTGTAAAAGAAAAGATAGCCATCCGTGGCTAAGTAAAGTAATAAAGCATAGTGTCCGACTAAAAACAAGGGCATATAAGGTAGCCAAATCTAGTGGGAGGATAGAAGATTGGGAAGTCTTTAAAAGACAGCAAAAAATAACTAAAAGATTGATTAAGAAAGGGAAGCTAGATTATGAAAGTAAATTAGCAATAAATATAAAAACAGATAGCAAAAGTTTCTATAGTTATATAAAAAGAAAAAGAGTGGCTAAAGTAAATGTTGGTCCCTTAGAGGATGAGACCGGGAAATTAATGGTGGGAAACATGGAGATGGCAAAAATGCTGAACAATTGTTTTGTATCAGTCTTTACGGTAGAGGACACTAAGAATATCCCAACACTGGACAAACAGGGGGCTCTAGGGGGGGAGGAGCTAAATACGATTAAAATCACTAAGGAAGTGGTACTTGGTAAAAATAATGGGACTCAAGGCGGATAAATCCCCTGGACCTGATGGCTTACATCCTAGGGTCTTGAGGGAAGTGGCGGTAGGTGTAATGTATGTACCTTTAAGGGAGAGAACTACTTTTTACGCTCCTGTATACTGTAGTACCGGCAGTGACCACACCTGTATATAAACCCTGAGTAGTAATCTGTACAGTTAGTTCTAGAGTAACCCTCATTCAGTAAACACCTGTTGTACCATTTCTCCTGCAGTCTGTGTCTTATTATACACAGACACAACATTGGCGATGAGCAGATTCGAACCTACCTGCAACACTGCATCACCTCCCAGGGATTCGCTCCTGGAGAATAGTGGAAGGAGGTCGAGTCCAGAAACACGGACGTCGACCACGGGCAACCGCCCAGTCATCCAGCGGAGATTTGAGCATTGCAGGGGAGGCTGTTGAGAGCCAGGCTTGGCTTTCCAGTCACGGTGGTCCAGCGAAACGGGCTGGCAACAGGTACTGCACAGACCCATCCCGGACAGCGGCGGCTAGAGCCGACCGAGCAGCACAGAAAAAGGCCGAGCAGTGTCGACGGGGGAGAGAGAGAGGGCAGAGCGCACAGGACGCAGCCGGTATTCAGGACCGAGCGGCGTCAACGGGGAGAGAGACGAGAGAGAGCAGAGCGCAGCCGGTGTTCAAGGGCCGAGCAGCATCAACGGGGGAGAGAGACGAGAGAGACCAGAGCGCAGCCGGTGTTCAAGGGCCGAGCAGCGTCAACGGGGGAGAGAGACGAGAGAGACCAGAGCGCAGCCGGTGTTCAAGGTCCGAGCAGCATCAACGGGGGAGAGAGGTGCACAGGAAAATGCGAGGTGCTGCCATTGCCATGAGGACCGCAGAGAGCAGCATTGGCAGCAGCGCAGGAGCAGCGCATGAAACCCACAGGGCGTCGCCATTTGCCACGAGGACCGCCGAGAGCGGCGTTGGCAGCAGCGCGGGAGACGCCATTTTAAGTCACAGCGGGGAAGAAAGGAAAGTGCGGGAGATGCCATTTTAAGCCAGTCTAACCACACCCAAAAATGCCGAAGAGTGGCAGTATCACAGCGTTCGACAATGAAGTCGAAGATTGGACGACATATGTCGAACGCATAGAAGTATACTGCAAGGCGAATGAAGTGCCAGATGACAAGAAAGTGCTGGTATTGTTGAATTCAATGGGTGCAAAAACGTATGGTTTACTACGAAACCTAGTAACCCCAGAGAAGCCAGTAGAAAAGGATTTTGAAAACATAGTGTCAATCCTACAGGACCACTTAAACCCCACACCGCTGCTGATAGCAGAAAGATTTAAGTTTCACAAAAGGAACCAGCATAAAGATGAAAGTAATGCTGAGTATTTAACGGAACTGTGCAAGCTATCGAAACACTGCCAGTTTGGAACGGGACTAGCTTTAAGGGACAAGTTTGTGTGTGGGCTTCAAAGTGAAGGAACCCAGAAACGGCTTCTATCAGAAAAGGATCTTACGCTGGACAAGGCTTTCAGCATTGCAGTATCACATGAAGCAGCAGCACGGGGCGCTGCAGAGATACAACGGAGACCACAAGAATATGGCACAAATGAAATGTCATACGGAACAGTGAAGTGCTATCGCTGCGGCTGAACAACACACGACCATAATGATTGCTGGTTCAAGGACAAAGTGTGCAGACAGTGTGGAAAAGTAGGACACATAGCAAGAGTCTGCAGGTCGGGAAAGAAAACCAGCAGCAAGAAATCTCCACAGGAGAAGTACAAGAAGGTACATAAGGTGATGGAGAGTAGTTCATGTAGTGTATGTACCTTTAAGAGAGAACTACTTTTACAGCTCCTGTATACTGTAGTACCGGCAGTGACCACACCTGTATATAAGCCTTGAGCATGCCTCTGTACTGTCAGTCTTTAGACTACCCTTATCCAGTAAACACCTGTTGATTGTTAAGTTACAGCCTCCGTGTAGTTACTGGAAAACATCATACTTTAAGAATCACGGATTCAACAGTGGCGACGAGGTTGATTCGAATCTACCTGCAACTCTGCATTTCCCTTCAAGGATTCGCTCCGGGAGGGCGGTGGAAGAAAGTCGAGGCCTGAAGCATGGGCGTCGACCACGAGCAACCGTCCAGTCATCCGGCAGAGAGTGAACATCGCAGGGGAGGCTGTTGAGAGCCGGGCTTGGTTCCCCAGCCACGACGATCCAGCAACAGACTGGCAACAGGTACAGCGCAGACCCTTCCCAGACAGCGGCGGCTGGAGCCGACCGACGGCAGAGAATAAGCCGAGCAGCGTCGACGGGGTAAGAGAGAGGGTGAAGCGCACAGGGCGCAGCCGGGGGTTGAAAACTGAGCGGCGTCGAGGAAAAACAAACAGAGAGAGAGAGACGGCAAAGCAGCAGCCGGGTTCAGGGCCGAGCGACGGCAACGGGAAAGGCGCACAGGAGAACGCGCAGAGCACAGCCAGGGCTCAAGGGCTGAACCGCGTCCGCGGGGAGAAGAAGGGAGAGCACGGGAGATGCCATTGAGCCGCGGAGAAGAAGGGAGAGCGTGGGAGACGCCATTTTAGAAGCCGCAGCGGAGAAGAAGGGCGAGCGCGGGAAGAAAGGAAAGCGCGGGAGACGCCATTTTGTGCCAGCGGAGAAGAAGGGAGAGCACGGGAGACGCAATTTTAGACAGTTAAATCACACCCAGGGATGCCGAAGAGTGGCAGTATCACTGCATTCGACAATGAAGTCTAAGATTGGGCAACATATGTGGAACGCATTGAGGTGTACTGCAGGGCAAATGAAGTGCCAAATGCTAGGAAAGCACTGGTTTTGTTAAATTCCATGGGTGCAAAAACTTATGGCTTACTGTGAAACCTAATAACCCCAGAGAAGCCCGTGGATAAGAATTTCGAAAGCATAGTAGAAATCCGACAGGACCACTTAAATCCCACACCACTGCTGATAGCAGAAAGATTTAAGTTCCACAAAAGGAACCAGCATAAAGATGAAAGTAATGCTGAGTACTTAACGGAACTGCGCAAGCTATCGAAACACTGCCAGTTTGGAGTGGGACTAGCAGATACGTTAAGGGACAAGTTTGTGTGTGGGCTTCAAAGTGAAGGAACCCAGAAACGGCTTCTATCAGAAAAGGATCTTATGCTGGACAAGGCTTTCAGCATGGCAGTATCACACGACGCAGCCGCACGGGGCGCTGCAGAGATACAACGGAGAACGCAAGAATATGGCACCAATGAAATGTCATATGGAGCAGGGAAGTGTTATCGCTGCAGCAGAACAACACACGACCAGAAGGATTGTTGGTTCAAGGACCAAGTGTGCAGACAGTGTGGAAAAGCAGGACACATAGCAAGAATCTGCAGGTCAGGGAAGAAAACCAACAGCAAGAAATCTCCACAGGAGAAGTACAAAAAGGTACATAAGGTGATGGACAGTAGCTCAGACGAACAGAAAAGTGATACAGACTCCGGAAGCAAGGAGCTGGGTTGTCTGAAACTACATAAGGTAACCAAAATGGAGGATCACCAGACTATCTGGGTCACACTCAAGATAGACGGAGTCCAAGTGAAAATGGAATTGGACACAGGATCAGCCCTAACAGTCATAAACCAAAGGGACTACAAGCGGCTATTTTCACATATACCCTTGAAAGCTACAGAGATTGTCTTGAAGACATACACGGGGCAAAAAGTCTACCCCAAAGGAAAAATAAGGGTGAAAGTGATATACAAAGGCCAGGAAATACCTAAAATGGACCGAAATGTATTGCCAGATGGAGGACCACCACTACTAGGACGTGAATGGATCCGGAAGATACAATTAGATTGGCATTCCATACAGGCACTGAAGGTTGAGGCCAAAAAGGATGACGACATCACACCTGGACGACTGTCAAAAATGCTAACTGATGCACAAGAAGTGTTCCAGGAGGGACTCGGAACACTAAAAGGCATAACAGCAACGATTAAAATAGAGGAAAATGCATGCCCAAAGTTTTTTAAGGCCAGACCGGAGCCTTATGCAATCCGACCAGCCATCGAAGCAGAGCTGGAAGGGTTGGAACATTCAGGAGTACTGTCCAAAGTAGACTGGAGCGAGTGGGCTACACCCATCGTTCCTGTAATGAAGAGGTCGTTGAGTAATACGCCTGGGGAACCAAAGAAGGTCCGCATCTTTGGGGATTTTAAGGTGACGGTGAACCCAGTCCTTCACACGGTACAATATCCGCTTCCACGGATTGAGGATATTTTCGCCTCGCTATCTGGAGGTAAACGCTTCACCAAAATTGATCTGGCCCAGGCGTACTTGCAAATGGAGGTAGAAGAAGCCTCGAAACAATACCTCACGATCAACACTGATAAAGGTCTCTACCAATACAACCGGCTGGTGTTCGGGGTAGCATCGGCTCCGGCTATTTGGCAAAGGGCAATGGATCAAGTCCTGCAAGGGATTCCAGGGACCCAGTGTTATTTGGACGACATCCTGGTCACGGGTGAAAATGACAGTGATCACCTCGCCAACCTGGAGAAGGTGCTCACTAGATTAAAGGAATATGGGCTACGAGCTAATCGCCACAAGTGTGAATTTTTCCAGAACCAGATCTCGTATTGTGGCCACGTTACTGATGAAGAGGGGTTACATAAGTCCCCTGAAAAGATTGAGGCAGTAGTCAAGGCTCCAGCGCCGGAAAATGTGTCACAACTGAGGTCGTTCCTCGGGCTGGTAAACTACTACCATAAGTTCTTACCAAATTTGTCTACAGTAGTACACCCACTGAACACCCTACTGCAAACGGGGGTACCATGGAAGTGGAATGACGAATGTAAACGAGCTTTCCAGAAGAGCAAAGAATTGATCACACCAAAAGATGTGTTGGCCCATTTCAACCCAGCACTACCAATTCGGTTGGCATGTGATGCATCACCCTATGGTATTGGAGTGGTGCTGTCGCACAAATTCCCAGACGGGTTGGAGAGGCCAGTAGCCTTTGCGTCTCGGTCACTAACCTCAGCCGAGCACAACTACGCCCAGATTGACAGGGAGGCCCTCAGCCTAGTATGGGGAGTAAAAAAATTCAACCACTATCTGCATGGGCAGAAGTTCACCTTGCTGACTGACCACCAACCACTTGTCTCCATCTTCAATCCAAAGAAGGGCGTTCCGGTGATGACTGCACAACGGTTACAAAGATGGTCCCTTTTTCTAGGGGCGAACCAATATGAAATAGTATATAAAGGCACGAAACAGCATGGCAACGCTGATGGGCTATCACGCCTGCCACTGCCTACTGTGGAGGAAGCACCAGCAGTGGACCCTGTCGAGATATTTTATTCGTCAATAATTGAACGATTGCCAGTAACTAACACGGATATAGAGAAGGAGACCCGCAATGATCCGACACAGTCTCGGGTATATGATTTGACGGTGAGGGGATGGCCAACGCATGGCGACTCACTGTTTCCAGCATTCTCATCCAGAAGAGAACAGCTGTCAGTATGCCAGGGTACAGTGATGTGTGGATCCCGAGTGGTAATTCCACCCAAGTTAAGGGAGAGAGTGCTCAATGAGCTTCACGAAGGTCATCTGGGAGGGGTGAAAATGAAAAGCCTTGCTAGGGCTTATGTGTGGTGGCCGGGGATCGATCAACAAATCGAGGACCTAACCAAGAGCTGCTCAGGATGCCAGAAGGTCCAACATGCACCACCACATGCCCCTCTACACCCATGGGAGTGGCCCTCCTCTCCATGGCAACGGGTGCGTATTGATTTTGCTGGTCTATTCATGGACTCAATGTTCTTAATAGCAGTGGATGCTCACTCGAAATGGCCTGAGGTGATAAAAATGTCCTCAACCACTACAGAGAAAACGATTGCAGTCCTACGGACCATATTTGCCAAGAACAGCTTGCCAGAGCAGATTTGCTCTGATAATGGACCACAGTTTGTGTCTGAAGAGTTTCGGAAATTTATGAGAAGGAATGGGGTAAGGCATTATACATCCGCCCCATATCATCCAGCCACAAATGGATTGGCTGAGAGGTTCGTACAAACCTTTAAAAAGGCGATAAAGGCCATGTGCGATGATTAAATTCCACTACAGCATAAGGTGGACAATTTCCTGTCAGCCTACAGAAATGCGACACATGCAGTTACCAACCAGACCCCGGCCATGATGTTCTTTAACCGAAGGTTGAGATCTCGTCTGGATTTGCTCAGACCAAATGTGCGAAGGAATGTTGAGGATAAACAATGCCAGCACATCAATGAGAAGCCGACAAGGAGCTTCAATGTAGGACAACCAGTCTTGGCCCGTGACTACCGAACAGAGAAATGGCAACCCGGAACGATATGCACACGGCAGGGGCCATTAATGTACACAGTGGATGTCGGGGAGAACATTGTGAGACGCCATGTCGACCAGATCTTAGCGTCACAAGAACGAGTCAACCCCATGTCTCGCGTCCCTGGGGATGAAACCGACATACTGGTATCATCTACCTCAGAAACAGTAGCAGTGGAAACTGATGAAATAACCGACGAAAAGGGGCCAGAATCGCCTCCGCACCAAGAACAAGAACATCAGGAAAGGCGCTATCCAGAAAGGATCAGGAAGCCGCCCCAAAGACTGAATCTATAAATGGACTATTTCAGTTTAATGTGCATGTTAAAGTGTTAATTGTTATTTGAACATTATGGGTACTGCTAATCTAAAAGGGGAGGAATTGTAGTGTATGTACCTTTAAGAGAGAACTACTTTTACAGCTCCTGTATACTGTAGTACCGGTAGTGACCACACCTGTATATAAGCCTTGAGCATGCCTCTGCACTGTCAGTCTTTAGACTACCCTCCTCCAGTAAACACCTGTTGATTGTTAAGTTACAGCCTCTGTGTAGTTATTGAAAAACATCATACTTTAAGGATCACGGATTCAACAGTTCAGACGAACAGAAAAGTGATGCAGACTCCGGAAGCAAGGAGCTGGGTTGTCTGAAACTACATAATGTGATCAAAACAGAGGATCACTAAACTATCTGGGTCACGTTCAAGATAGCAGGAGTCCAAGTGAAAATGGAATTGGACACAGGATCAGCCCTAACAGTCATAAACCGAAGGGACGACAAGCGGCTATTCTCACATATACCCTTGAGAGATACAAAGATTGTCTTGAAGCCGTACACGGGGCAAAAAGTCTACCCCAAAGGAAAAATCACGGTGAACGTTATATATAACGGCAAGGAAACACCAAAAATGGACCTATATGTATTGCCAGATGGAGGACCACCACTACCAGGACGTGAATGGATCCGGAAGATACAGCTAGATTGGCATTCCATACCAGCACTGACTGTAGATGCCAAAAAGGATGACGACGTCACACCTGGATGACTGTCAAAAATGCTAACTGACGCACAAGAAGTGTTCCAGCAGGGACTCGGAACACTAAAAGGCATAACAGCGACGATCAAAATAGAGGAAAATGCAAGCCCATAGTTTTTTAAGGCCAGACCTTAGGCGATCCGCCGAGCCGTCGAAGCAGAGCTGGTAGGTTTGGAACGTTCAGGAGTACTGTGCAAAGTTGACTGGAGCGAGTGGGCTACACCCATCGTTCCTGTAATGAAGAGGTCGTTGAGTAATACGCCTGGGGAACCAAAGAAGGTTCGCATCTGTGGGGACTTTAAGGTGACAGTGAACCTAGTCCTTCACACGGTACAATATCCGCTTCCGCGGATTGAAGATATTTTTGCCTCGCTATCTGGAGGAAAACGCTTCACTAAGATTGATCTGGCCCAGGCGTACCTGCAAATGGAGGTAGAAGAAGCCTCGAAACAGTACCTCACGATCAATACTCACAAAGGTCTCTACCAATACAACCGGCTGGTGTTCGGGGTAGCATCAGCTCCGGCTATTTGGCAAAGGGCAATGGAACAAGTCCTGCAAGGGATTCCAGGGACCCAGTGTTATTTGGACGACATCCTGGTCACGGGCGAAAATGACAGTAATCACCTCGCCAACCTGCAGCAGGTGCTCACTAGATTGAAGGAATATGGGCTCCGAGCTAATCGCCACAAATGCGAGTTTTTCCAGAAGCAGATCTCGTATTGTGGCCACGTTATTGATAAAGAGGGGTTACATAAGTCCCCTGAAAAGATTGAGGCAGTAGTCAAGGCTCCAGCACCGGAAAATGTGTCACAACTGAGGTCGTTCCTCGGGCTGGTGAACTACTACCATAAGTTCTTGCCGAATTTGTCTACAGTACTACACCCACTGAACACCGTACTGCAAACGGGGGTACCATGGAAGTGGAGTGACGAATGTAAATGAGCTTTCCAGAAGAGCAAAGCATTGATCACATCAAAAGAGGTGTTGGCTCATTTCAACCCAGCACTACCAATTCGGTTGGCGTGTGATGCATCACCCTATGGCATTGGAGCGGTGCTGTCGCACAAATTCCCAGACAGCTCGGAGTGGCCAGTAGCCTTTGCGTCTCGGTCACTAACCTCAGCCGAGCGTAACTACGCCCAGATTGACAGGGAGGCCCTCAGCCTAGTGTGGGGAGTGAAAAAGTTCAATCACTATCTGCACGGGCAGAAGTTCACCTTGCTGACTGACCACCAACCACTTGTCTCCATCTTTAATCCAAAGAAGGGCGTTCCGGTGATGACTGCGCAACGGCTACAAAGATGGTCCCTTTTTCTAGGGGTGCACCAATATGAAATCGAGTATAAGGGCACGAAACAGCATGGAAACGCTGATGGGCTATCACGCCTGCCACTGCCTACTGCGGAGGAAGCACCAGCAGTGGATCCTGTCGAAATATTTCATTCGACTATAATTGAATGCTTGCCAGTAACTAACGCTGGTATAGAGAAGGAGACCCGAAATGACCCGACACTGTCTCGGGTATATGATTTGACGGTGAAGGGATGGCCAGCACATGGCGACTCACTGTTGCCAGCATTCTCATCCAGAAGAGAACAGCTGTCAGTATGCCAGGGGACCTTGATGTGTGGATCCTGAGTGGTAATTCCACCTAAGTTAAGGGAGAGAGTGCTCAATGGGCTTCACGAAGGTCATCTGGGAGGGGTGAAAATGAAAAGCCTTGCTAGGGCTTATGTGTGGTGGACGGGAATCAATCAGCAAATTGAGGACCTGACAAAGAGCTGCTCAGGATGCCAGAAGGTCCAAAAGGCACCACCACATGCCCCTCTACACCCATGGGAGTGGCCCTCATCTCCATGGCAACGGGTGCATATTGATTTTGCTGGTCCATTCATGGACTCAATGTTTTTAATAGCCGTGGATGCGCACTCGAAATGGCCTGAGGTGATCAAAATGTCCTCCACCACCACGGAGAAAACTATTGCAGTCCTACGGACCATTTTTGCCAGGAACGGCTTGCCAGAGCAGATTTGCTCTGATAACGGACCACAGTTTGTGTCCGAAGAGTTTCGAAGATTTATGAAAAAGAATGGGGGAAGGCATTACACATCCGCCCCGTATCATCCAGCCACAAATGGATTGGCTGAGAGGTTCGTACAAACCTTTATAAAAGCAGTAAAGGCCATGTGCGATGACGACATTCCACTGCAGCATAAGGTGGACAATTTCCTGTTAGCCTACAGAAATGTGACACATGCAGTCACCAACCAGGCCCCGGCCATGATGTTCTTTAACCAAAGGTTGAGATCTCGTCTGGATTTGCTCAGACCAAATGTGCGAAGGAATGTTGAGGATAAACAATTCCAGCACATCAATGAGAAGCCGACAAGGAGCTTCAATGTAGGACAACCAGTCTTGGCCCGTGACTACCGAACAGAGAAATGGCAACCCGGAACGATATGCACACAGCAGTGGCCATTAATGTACACAGTGGATGTCGGGGAGAACATTGTGAGACGCCATGCTGACCAGATCCTAGAGTCACAGGAACGATTCAACCCCATGTCTCGGCCATACGTACCTGGTGAGGAACCCGACGTACAGGTCGCATCTACCTCAGAAACAATAGCATTGGAAGCTGATGAATCAACTGACGACAGGGTGCTAGAATCGCCTCCGCACCAAAAGCGAGACACTCGGGAAAGGCGTTATCCAGAAAGAATCAGGAAGCCTCCCCAAAGACTGAATTTATAAATAGACTATTTTCAGCTAATGTTGCATGTTAAAAGTGTTAATTGTAATTAGTTTGATATTTAATTGTTAAATGAGTGTTATGGTACTGTTAATCTAAAAGGGGAGGAATTGTAATGTAAGTACCTTTAAAGGAGAGAACTACTTTTTACAGCTCCTTTATACTGTAGTACCGGCAGTGACCACACCTGTATATAAACCCTGAGTAGTGATCTGTACACTTAGTTCGAGAGTAACCCTCATTCAGTAAACACCTGTTGTACCGTTTCTCCTGCAGTCTGTGTCTTATTATACACAGGCACAACAGTAGGGATTGTGGATGCATTGGTAATAATTTTCCAAAACTCCCTGGACTCAGCAAAGGTCCCGGCAGATTGGAAAACTGCTAATGTAACACACTTATTATAAAAGGGTAGTAGGCAGAAGGCTGGAAACTATAGACCTGTTAGCCTAACATCTGTGGTTGGTAAAATTTTAGAGTCCATTGTTAAGGAGACAGTAACAGGACATTTGGATAAACATAATTTAATAGGACAAAGTCAGTATGGTTTTATAGAAACATAGAAGATAGGAGCAGGAGTAGGCCATTCGGCCCTTCGAGCCTGCTCCGCCATTCAATGAGATCATGGCTGATCATCCAAATTCAGTACCCTGTCCCTGCCTTCTCCCCATATCCCTTGATCCCTTTAGCCTTAAAAAATATATCCAACTCTTTCTTGAATATATTTAATGAACTGGCCTCCACCGCCCTCTGTGGCAGAGAATTCCATAGGTTCACCACTCTCTGGGTGAAGAAATTCCTCCTCATTTCAGTCCTAAATGGCTTACCCCTTATCCTTAGACTATGACCCCTGGTTCTGGACTCTCCGGCCATCATAAACATCCTTCCTGCATCTAGTCTGTCCAGGCCTGACAGAATTTTATAGGTTTCGATGAGATCCCCTCTCAATCTTCTAAACTCCAGTGAGTATAAGCCCAATCGACACAATCTCTCCTCATACATCATTCCTGCCATCCCAGGTATCAGCCTGGTGAACCTTCGCTGCACTCCTTCCATGGCAAGAACGTTCTTCCTCAGGTAAGGCGACCAAAACTGCACACAATACTCAAGGAGCGGTCTCACCAAGGCCCTGTACAACTGTAGCAAGATATCCTTGTTCCTGTACTCGAACCCTCTTGCTACGAAGGCCAACATACCATTTGCCTTCTTAACCACCTGCTGCACCTGCATGCTTACCTTCAGCGACTGGTGCACAAGAACACCCAGGTCTCTTTGCACTTCCCCTTCTCCCAATCTATTGCCATTCAAATAATAATCTGCCTTCCTGTTTTTGCCACCAAAGTGAATAACCTCACATTTATCCACATTATAGTGCATTTTCCATGTTTCTGCCCAATCACCCAACCTGTCCAAATCGTACTGGAGTTTCACGACATCCTCCTCACAGCTTACCCTCCCACCCAGCTTTGTGTCGTCTGCAAATTTGGAGATATTGCATCCAATTCCCTCATCCAGATCATTAATATATATTGTGAACAGCTGGGGTCCTAGCACCGATCCTTGCAGTACCCCACTAGTCACTGCCTGCCACTCGGAAAATGACCCGTTTATTCCAACTCTTTGCTTTCTGTCCGCCAACCAGTTCTCTATCCAAGTCAATACCTTGCCCCCAATCCCATGTGCCTTAATTTTGCACGCTAATCTCTTGTGTGGGACCTTATCGAAAGCCTTCTGAAAGTCCAAATACACCACATCCACTGGTTCTCCCTTATCTATTTTACCAGTTACATCCTCAAAAAATTCCAGTAGATTAGTCAAGCATGATTTACCTTTTGTAAATCCATGTTGCCTTTGTCCGATCCTGTCACTGCTTTCCAAGTGCTCTGCTATTACATCTTTTACAATAGACTCCAGCATTTTCCCCACTACCGATGTCAGGCTTACCGGTCTATAATTCCCCGCTTTTTCTCTACCACCTTTTTTGAATAGTGGGGTAACATTAGCTACCCTCCAATTCATGGGTGCTGTTCCAGAGTCTATCGAGTTCTGGAAGATGACAGCAATGCATCCAATATTTCTAGGGCCACTTCCTTAAGTACCCTGGGATGTAGATTATCAGGCCCTGGGGATTTTTTGGCCTTCAGTCCCATCAATTTTCCTAACACCATTTCCCTACAAATACTGATTCCTTTCAGTTCCACCCTTTCATCAGGCCCTATGTTCCCCGGCATCTCTGGGAGGTTATTTGTGTCCTCCTTTGTGAAGATAGAACCAAAGTATGAATTTAGTTGGCCCGCCATTTCTTTGTTTCCCATTATAAATTCCCCTGATTCTGACTGCAAGGGACCTACGCTTGACTTCACCAATCTTTTTCTCTTCACATATCTATAAAAGCTTTTACAGTCAGTTTTTATGTTTCCTGCTAGCTTACTCTCGTATTCTATTTTCCCTTTCTTAATTGATCCCTTTGTCCTCCTTTGTTGAATCCTAAACTGCTCCCAATCCTCAGGATTATTGCTTTTTCTGGCCAATTTATATGTCGTCTCCTTGGATCTTATTCTATCCCTAATTTCCCTTGTTAGCCACGGTTGAGTCACCTTTTTTGTTTTATTTTTATGCCAAACTGGGATGAACAAATTCTGTAGCTCATCCATTCGGTCTTTGAATGTTTGCCATTGCCTATCCACTGTCAACCCTTTGAGTGCCATTCCCCAATCAATCTTACCCAACTCGCTCCTCAGACCATCATAGTTTCCTTTATTTAAATTGAGGACCCTTGTCTCTGAGTCAACTACTTCTATGTAGGGGAAGTCATGCTTGACAAATTTGCTTGAGTTCTTTGAGGAAGTAACATACAGGATGGATAAAGGGGAACCAGTGGACGTAGTGTATTTAGACTTCCAAAAGGCATTTGACAAGGTGCCACACAAAAGATTATTGCTCAAGATAAAAAATCATGGGATTGGGGGTAATATTCTGGCATGGGTGGAGGATTGGCTATCTAACAGAAAGCAGAGAGTTGGGATAAATGGTTCATTCTCAGACTGGCAATCAGTAACTAGTGGTGTTCCGCAGGGGTCAGTGCTGGGTCCCCAACTCTTTACAATCTATATTAATGATTTGGAGGAGGGGACCGAGTGTAACATATCAAAGTTTGCAGATGATACAAAGATGGGAAGGAAAGTAGTGAGTGAGGAGGACATAAAAAACCTGCAAAGGGACATAGACAGGCTAAGTAAGTGGGCAGAGATTTGGCAGATGGAATACAATACTGGAAAGTGTGAGGTTATGCTCTTTGGCAGGAAAAATCATAGAGCAAGTTATTATCTTAATGGCAAGAAACTGGAAAGTACTGTAGTACAAAGGGATCTGGGGGTCCTGGTGCACAAAACTCAAAAAGTTAGTATGCAGGTGCAGCAAGTGGTCAAGAAGGCCAATGGAATGTTGGCTTTTATTGCTAGGGGGATAGAATATAAAAACAGGGAGGTATTGTTGCAGTTGTACAAGGTATTGGTGAGACCGCACCTGGAATGCTGCATACAGTTTTGGTGTCCATACTTAAAAGACATACTTGCTCTCGAGTCAGTACAAAGAAGGTTCACTCAGTTAATCCCGGGGATGAAGGGGTGGACATATGAGGAGAGGTTGAGTAGATTGGGACTCTACTCATTGGAGTTCAGAAGAATGAGAGGCGATCTTATTGAAACATATAAGATTGTGAAGGGACTTGATCGGGTGGATGTGGTGAGGATGTTCCCAATGATGGGTGAAACTAGAACTAGGGGGCATAATCTTAGAATAAGGGGCTGCTCTTTCAAAACTGAGATGAGGAGAAACTTCTTCACTCAGAGGGTGGTAGGCCTGTGGAATTTGCTGCCCCAGAAAGCTGTGGAAGCTACATCATTAAATAAATTTAAAACAGAAATAGACAGTTTCTTAGAAGTAAAGGGAATTAGGGGTTATGGGGAGCGGGCAGGAAATTGGACATGGGTCTATGTTCGGAACGGTCATGGCCCTGTAGGTAACGGAGCGGGCCCAGGGGCCGTGTAGCCTGGTTCTGCTCCTACTTCTTGTGTTCTAATTATGTGTTAGATTTCAGGAGATGGTTCTATTCCTGTTCCTGGCTGGGGTGGAGAACACCTTTTACAGAAGGTAAGTACTGTAGAAAATATAGGGACAGTGATCTCCTGGACGAGTTTCGATCGCCTAAATGGGTCGGAGAGGAATTTCCCAGATTTTTTTCTCCCAAATTGGCCATTGGGTTTTTTATCTGGTTTTTTGCCTCTCCTAGGAGATCACATGGGTTCGGGAGGGATGTAGAGTGATCGTAGATTTGAGGTTAGGATCAGGTCAGCCATGATCTTTTTGAATGGTGGAGCAGGCTCAAGGGGCCGATTGGCTACTCCTGCTCCTATTTCTTATGTTCTTATGTTCTTCACTCTGGCTGGCCAAGTTTCCCAGGGCTCGTGAAACCCATCAGCTAAAGGGAGGCGAGGACTGCTGGATCCAGGAGCTAAGTGCCTTTCCACTTACCTGCTGGATCCAGCGTACCTGCCTCGCCAACCACCTGCAATCGGACACCCGCTCTCCCCTTCTGATCAGCCCCAGACCTCCCCCACGGGTCCTCCGACCTCGCCCACAAGACCTCCGACCTTCAACACCCCCCCAGCCTCCGCCCTCCCTCCCGGCCTCTGATCCCTCAAGCCTTCGATTTCCGAGAACCCCGGCCGCCGACCCCCACCCCCGCCGCCCCCCACCACCGGCCTCCATTTCCTCAGGCCTCTGATCTCCGACACCACCTCCCCCGGCCACCGATCCTTCCCTCCCCCTCACCGCTCCTCGGCTGCAGCCTTGTGCCGAAGGCCTATCTGCCCGACAGCCAGCCAACCTCTCAATCTGGCAGGCTGCGGCTGGAAAACAGAAAAAAGTTAATCAGATCCTGCCATTAAATTCAGCAGAGCCTGAGGGAAGCCCGTTCTTTTGAACTCAAACCAACCCATCACCACCAGCACCCCCCACTCCCTCCCCACCTCTGAGTAAAAATCCAGCTTATAATAGCTTCAAAAACAGCTGAAAGAACCATAAAAAAAGCCTTTGACATGTGTAAACAAGTGATTACACTAAAAGTACAGTATGGCATCAGCTTGTAACTTAGGCTGTAAGTATGTCCAATGTTCCTTCACTCACTTTGGAGGGAAAAATACATTACATGGAAGCCTCAAAGGGATACAATTGTTAAGAGTACAAGATTTATCTTCCACATGGGTGGCCATCTCCAACCCTCAGAAAATTTGAAGTTTGACACTATGGGAAAAATGTTGTTTTCACAGCATGGATGGTAATCGCGTGGAGCGGATTACCTGCCTGTTATAGAACCCGCCTGACTTTCAGTCCATTGAAATCAATGTCAGCTGTGGCTCAGTTGGTCGCACACTTGCCTCTGAGTCAGAAAGTTGTGAGTTCAAGTTCCACTCCAGGGACTTGAGCACATAAAGCTAGGCTGACACTTCATTGCAGTGCTGAGGGAGTGTTGCACTGTCAGAGGTGCCGTCTTTCAGCTATTAAACCGTGGACTCAAGTGGACGTAAAATACCCCATGGCACTATTTCAAAGAAGAGTGGGGGAGTTATCCCCGGTGTCCTGGCCAATATTTATCCCTCAACCAACATAACTAAAACAGATTATCTGGTCATTATCACATTGCTGTTTGTGGGAGCTTGCTGTGCGCAAATTGGCTGCTGCATTTCCCACGTTACAACAGTGACTACACTTCAAATAGTACTTCATTGGCTGTAAAACGCTTTGAGATGCCCGGTGGTCGTGAAAGGCGCTGTATAAATGCAAGTCTTGCTTTCTTTCTTTCCCAGTTCATGCTGCACTTTCCTTCCTTTCCATGCCTCAAATAACACTGGCACTTTCCTCCCCGAAAGCTCTTTCCCAGCATATAGCCCCAGGCCCTCCCAAAGTCCTGCTCCCAACTTCTTCCCTCCCGAGGATTGCTGCTACACCCTCCCAAAAGCACCACTCTTGGCTTCTCTCTTCTTTCCCAGCCCCAAAGCATCACTCCTGGCTTCTTCATCCTTCGTTTCTTTATCCTTACATGAGGCCTCCAAAACGTTGGCTGCCCACATCAATCACAAAGGCCGCTGTTACATTGTTGTAGTATCACATCGTTAAATGGAACTACTTTGGTATGGAACTAATTTGGTATGGTGTAGTTATATTGCTATGTGGCACACTGTGCACGGGCAGTGCACAGTGCAGCGTCGGACATCTTGTATCACTCTGCACCATGTGGCAGCACAGAAACAAGGCAAGGATACAGCTAGTAAAAGCAGTAACTAAAATGAGCTAAAAGTGTCTGTATTATTTATAGTATAAGAACACAAGGAGACACAACATGGTGGCAGCGGCATAAGTGAGTACAAAATTGTGCTATACGAACTACGAATAAGACGAAAAGTGATTTTATGAGCTGATTGTGAGTGCCGATGTCTGCGGTGATTTGAGAGTGAATCGTACGGGAAACTAAAATGACGACTGTGCAAATGCAACCCCTCATGAACTGGGAAGCCAATGATATAGTAGAAGCATTCCGCAAGTTCAAACAGAAATGCGAGCTTACATTCAAAAGCTTCCTGAAGGGCGCTACCAACGCGGAAAAGGTTAGTTACATTCTGTTGTGGACAGGAGAAAAAGGTCTAGATTTGTATAATAGCTGGAGTTTGACTGAAGAGGAAAAGGAAAACCCTGCGACAATTTTTGATAAATTCAGCAACCATCTAGAGCCTAAATCCAATCACCGTATACACAGATACAAATTCCAGAGTCGAAGACAGGAACCCGGTGAAACAGCTGACAATTTCCTGACAAGGCTGAGAAATGAAGCCAGCAAGTGTAAATTTAAGGAAATGGAAAAAAGGCTTGTGGACCAGCTAATATGGGGGTCAGCGCATGTAGAGGTACAAAAAGCCCTGATAGGAAAAGAAAAGCTCGGAATAACAGAGGCTGTAGATACTGCGAGAGCTCATGAAGCCATGAAGCAGCAAATGAAAACGCTGATTTCTCAAACGGCTGACATGCGGACGGCTTCTGAGACGGACAACAGAGTGGATGCAGTGAGAGAAAAGTACAACACACAAAGACATGCACATGACAACGGGGGAAACATGTGCAGAAATTGTGGAAGACCGCACGATTACACAGACAAGAGGAAATGTCCAGCATATGGAACAAGCTGCAATGCATGTGGCAAACTAAACCACTGGGAAAAGAGGTGTAGAACGAGGAAAGAAGGAACATACATCAAAAACAAAGGTGGACAGCAGAACCAGAGAAAGAAACACAATATCCATGCCATGGATGAGCAGGATGATGATGATGATCACAACAATGCACTAAACATC
This sequence comes from Somniosus microcephalus, assembly GCF_052327205.1. NCBI lineage: Eukaryota > Metazoa > Chordata > Chondrichthyes > Squaliformes > Somniosidae > Somniosus > Somniosus microcephalus. Next base: position 127,215,253 of record NC_140987.1, on the reverse strand, counting down.
AAAACCATAAAGATACAGCTTCACGAGATGTCCAGAGCGGAAAATACTCTGAGGACAGAATTGCACACCATCATCCAAATAAAAGAAAAGGTCAAAGGTCGGCCCAAAACCATTAACTTAAAGTTGAAGCTGGACACAGGGGCTCAGAGCAACATTCTCCCATTGAGACTGTACCAGCAGATCTTTCCCGAAAACCTGAGAGAAGATGGCTACCCAAAAAATGGTTGTTTAAAGGCAAGTAATGTCACGTTGACAGCATATGGGAGGAGTGAGATTAAACAACTCAGAATAACCTTTATCAAAGGGACACATAAAAGAAAGAACATCAACTGCATGTTCTATGTCACCGACACTGAGGGGCCAGCGATCCTGGGATTAAACAGCTGCGAGAAGTTGAGATTGATCTCAGTGCATCACGAGCTGACGGAAACGCCACTGAAGATAGACAGCAACACCCCATGGAGAACCGCCCACAAATCAAGAGTAAAAAAGACTTGATAGACATGTATCCGGAATGTTTCGATGATACAGTGGGATGTTTTGGGGATTTCCAATACCACATCACCATCGATCCAGAGGTAAAGCCCGTTATCCATGCTCCACGAAAAGTACCCATCGAGCTGAAGACAAAGCTTGAAAGAGAGCTAAAGGAGATAGAAGAAAAGGGAGTGATCGTAAAGGTCACTGAACCCACAGACTGGGTAAACTCAATTGTGGTACGAGAAAAGCCAAATGGGCGTCTCAGAATATGTTTGGACCCCAAAGATCTAAACCAGGCGATAAAGAGGGACCACTATCCCACCCCAACGCTAGAGGAGATTACGCCATCACTGGCAGGAGCCAAGGTTTTCTCAAAACTAGATGCCAGAAATGGATATTGGAACATGAAGTTGGATGAGGAATCAACAACACTGACAACATTCAACACACCATTTGGGCATTACAAATTCCTGCGGCTACCATTCGGGCTAAAGGTCAGTCAAGATATCTTTCAACAGAAAATAGACGAGACATACAGAGGCTGTGAAGGAGCTATAGGAATGGCTGATGATATTCAGATCTATGGAGCAGATGAAAGAGACCATGACATGCACCTACATGAGGCCATGGAGAGTACCAGGAAGGCTGGCATCAAGTTAAATGCAGATAAGTGCATAGTTAAAGGCAAGGAATGCCAATTCTTTGGTATGATTTATACACCAGAGGGAGTCAAGCCAAATCCAGAGAAGATTGCGGTGATTGCTGAAATGAAACCACCCAAAGACAAGAAAGAGCTGAGGCGTTACCTCGGCTTGGTCCAATACATGAGTTCTTTCATCCCACACATGTCGGAACATACAACAAATCTCAGAGAGCTATTGAAAGAAGACACCGAATACCAGTGGTCTGAATCACATGAAAGGAATTTCAAACAACTTAAAGAACTGTTGTGCAAAGAAACAAGTCTGTCATATTATGACAGAAGAAAACCAGTCACTCTGCAAGTAGACGCTTCTACCAGAGGACTAGGGGCAGCTCTGGTGCAGGAAGGAAAGCCGATAGCTTTCGCATCAAAGGCCTTGACGTCAGCCGAGACGATATACGCCAACATAGAAAGAGAACTATTAGCAGTAGTGTACGGATGCGAGAAATTCCATACATACCTATATGGCAGGCGATTTACAATAGAGAGTGACCATCGTCCACTAGAACAGATCTATAAGAAGAATCTGTGCAAAGCGCCTGCAAGATTGCAAAGACTACTTCTAAGGATCCAAAGCTATGACTTCACGCTTAAATATAAGCCAGGAAAGGAAATGGTGCTAGCAGATGCGTTGTCTCGATTGTCACCATATGAGAAACACGAGGTGGAGGGTCTAACAGTAAAAATCCACCACCTAGTAAATGTTACCCCTACAAAGCTCAGTCAAATCAGAGATGAGACTAGCAAAGATGAGGAGTTGCAACTACTCACACAACAAGTAATACAGGGGTGGCCGGAGAGAATCCAGCAGGTACAGGCGGCAATTCGTCAATACTGGACGATTAAAGACGATATTGCAGTAGAAGACGGTATTCTCCTTGCTGGATCGAGGATCATCGTGCCAAAGACGATGCAGACACAACTTCTCCATCTCATACATGAAGGCCACATGGGAATGGAGAAATGCAAGCTGAGAGCCAGATCAGCTGTATACTGGATAGGCATGTACAAAAATATCGAACAGATGGTCTCTGCATGTGGTATATGCCAGAAATACAGAAATGCACAACAGAAAGAGGAGATGATACCTAGTGAAATACCGTCGAGACCATGGCACACTGTTGGGGCAGATCTCTTCATGTGCAATCAAGAATGGTATCTCATAGTGGCAGACTACTATTCCAAGTTTCCTTTTGTGAAAAGGATGAAAGACTTGAGAGCCACAACTACCACCAGGATTGCAAAGAGCTTGTTTGCTGAACAAGGAATCCCGGAAAAGGTAGTCTGTGACAATGGAACCCAGTTCACATCGAGTGAATTCAGAGCTCTGGCAGAAAAGTATGGGTTCAAAATAGTAACCTCATCCCCATGTTTCCCAAGGGGACACGGGTTCATCGAAAGACAGAGCCAGACTGTCAAGAGAACTCTCATCAAAAGTAGTGAGATGGGGGAAGACCAAGACCTTGCCCTCCTATCACTTGAACATATTAGCATCGAGAGGGAGGAGGTGCTAGCGGTTTTAGCAGGCCAAAAAGTGGATAAATCCCCAGGCCCAGACGAGATGTATCCCAGGTTGCTGTGGGAGGCAAAGGAGGAGATTGCAGGGGCTCTGACACAAATTTTCAGAACCTCTCTGGCCACAGGGGATGTACCAGAGGACTGGAGAACAGCTAACGTAGTACCATTATTCAAGAAGGGTAGCAGGGATAAACCAGGGAATTACAGGCCAGTGAGCCTAACATCTGTGGTAGGGAAATTATTGGAAAAAATTCTGAGGGACAAAATTAGTCTCCACTTGGAGAGGCAAGGATTAATCGGGGATAGTCAGCATGGCTTTGTCAAGGGTAAATCATGTCTGACAAATCTGATTGAATTTTTCGAGGGGGTGACTAGGGGGGTGGATGAGGGAAATGCTGTGGATGTGGTTTACATGGACTTCAGTAAAGCTTTTGACAAAGTCCCACATAGGAGACTGGTCAAGAAGGTAAGAGCCCATGGGATCCAGGGTGCCTTGGCGCGTTGGATCATAAACTGGCTGAGTGGCAGGAGGCAGAGGGTGATGGTCGAAGGTTGCTTTTGTGACTGGAAGACTGTGTCCAGTGGGGTACCTCAGGGATCGGTGCTGGGTCCCTTGTTGTTTGTGATCTACATAAATGATTTGGATGAGAATGTAAAAGGTATGATCAGTAAGTTCGCAGATGACACGAAAATTGGTGGGGTGGTAAATTGTGAGGAGGAAAGCCTCAGGCTACAGGACGATATAAACGGGTTGGTCAGATGGGCGGAAAAGTGGCAAATGGAATTTAACCCTGAAAAGTGCGAGGTGATGCATTTTGGACGGACAAATAAGGCAAGGGAATACACAATGAGTGGTAGGACCCTAGGAAGTACAGAGGGTCAGAGGGACCTTGGTGTACATGTACATAGATCCCTGAAGGCAGCGGAACAGGTAGATAAGGTGGTTAAAAAGGCATATGGGATACTTGCCTTCATTAGCCGAGGCATAGAATATAAGAGCAGGGAGGTTATGATGGAGCTGTACAAAACGCTGGTGAGGCCACAGCTGGAGTACTGTGTGCAGTTCTGGTCGCCTCACTATAGGAAGGATGTGATTGCTTTGGAGAGGGTGCAGAGAAGATTCACCAGGATGTTACCTGGGATGGAGCGCCTCAGCTATGAAGAGAGGCTGGACAGGCTGGGGTTGTTTTCCTTGGAGCAAAGAAGGCTGAGGGGGGACCTGATTGAGGTGTACAAAATGATGAGGGGCATAGATAGGGTAGACAAAGAGGAACTTTTCCCCTTAGTAGGGGGGTCAATAACAAGGGGGCATAGATTCAGGGTAAGGGGCAGGAGATTTAGAGGGGATTTGAGGAGGAACTTTTTCACCCAGAGGGTGGTTGGAATGTGGAACTCAATGCCTGAAAGGGTGGTAGAGGCAGGAACCCTCACAACATTCAAGAAGCATTTGGATGAGCACTTGAAATGCCATTGCATACAAGGCTATGGACCAAATGCTGGAAAATGGGATTAGGCTGGACAGGGATGGATGGGCGGCGCAGACACGATGGGCCGAAGGGCCTCTTTCTGTGCTGTAAAACTCTATGACTCTATGACTCTATGAGATCAACACCACTGAAAGCAGACATGAACTCACCTGCGGAATTGCTGAATGGGAGGAAGTTTAAGACTACACTACCAGCAAAAATATATCCTCCCCAGGACCAGGAGGACTTCAGACAAAAGCTGGCAGAAGCACAAATCATAGGAAGCAAACATTACGATAAACATGCAAAGACGTTACCAGAATTGCTGAATGGACAATCAGTGCATGTGCAAGACCCGGTGTTGAAAACCTGGAATCCAGCCAAGGTCATTGGAAAAGCTGATACTCCAAAGTCCTACTTCGTAGAGACTGAACCTGGTAACCAATACAGATGGAACAAACTCCACATCAGACCTTCACCTGAACTGGATAAGCAGCAGACAACATCAGCATCATTGACAACACCAGCTACCACAAGCAGTACAACACCAGAAACAAGCGTTACAAATCAAACAACCACAAGCATGCACACTCCAACTCCAAAGGCAACAGCAACAACAATGAGAGTGGAACACACCAAAACACCGCAGCGAGGAATGGTCACCACCAAATCCACAAGATGGAGGGACAACATCCAACCACCTGAGCGATATCGTGAAAAAAAAACTCACGATTCTTTGTAGTTGATAATAATAGTTTAGATATAATATTTGTTCATTTAAATTGTTAAATTTCATGTTTTAGTTTTTTGAGAAAGAGGGATGTTACATTGTTATCGTATCACATCGTTAAATGGAACTACTTTGGTATGGAACTAATTTGGTATGGTGTAGTTATATTGCTATGTGGCACACTGTGCACGGGCAGTGCACAGTGCAGCGTCGGACATCTTGTATCACTCCGCACCATGCAGCAGCACAGAAACAAGGCAAGGATACAGCTAGTAAAAGCAGTAACTAAAATGAGCTAAAAGTGTCTGTATTATTTATAGTATAAGAACACAAGGAGACACAACAGCCGCGATTTTATCAATGGAGGCGGGTTGGGTGCGGGTTTGATGTTCGGCGGGTTCTGGTCCCGCCTCCGCTTTCAGCCGTCCAGAAACTGCGATTTTGCCTTAAGTGGCCTACTTAATGTGTCCATGCACGCTACCCAGCCCAATTAGTGGGTTCGGGTCTGCTGCTCGCCTCTGCTGACGTCTGTCAGCCAGCTGTGTTTAAGGGGCCCATGCAGCATTGTTACAAATCCATTCTTTCCTGCTGCTTCTCCTTTTGAAATTGTACCCATGACTGCTGCAAGAGCTAAAGCCTCTCCCCGCTTTGATGATGACTCCCTCTGTAAAGTCTGTGGGTTGTTTAGTTAATTAATACACAGACTCCAAGAGTAACTTAAAACAGGACTTTACTATTCGAAGGTTAGGGCGAATCTGCCCAATAACTCCTGGCACAACACTTATATACTGGTGTGGTCACCGTCGGTATTACCGTATACAGAAGCCAAACAAAGTAGTGCCACACCTAAAATAGTTCTCTTAAAGGTGAACGGTTACATACAATAGTTCTCTTAAAGGTAGACGGGTACATACACTACACCCTCCCTTTTTAGCTTACAACATACTTATTCCCCATTAAACATAACATATAATCAACTTCATGTAAAACAATTCACAGATATAGTCTCTGCGGGAAACAGTTCACAGATTCAGCCTCTGCGGGAACAGTTCACAGATTCAGTCTCTGGTCTTGACTCGGTCCGAACAACATCTCTGTGGTGTAGCCGGTTCACATTTCTAGCGTGACTCATCCAATAGTCTTTCCCTTGGCTTAACAGCTTGAACTTCCGTCCTGCTGAACCAGCAGTGCTGACTTTTACAAACAGCTGGACTGCCTTGGTAATTTTTCCTACTTTCCAACTGATTTGGCCCCCTTCGTGGGGCCCACGTGCATGATCTGATAGAAGTGATAATGATTTAGATGGTTATCGTCTTCTGCTTCGTCTTTTTCTTTTCTGCTTCTTGGAGACTCTCGGGGCTCCCTTATCCGCTGCCAGCTGTAGCGCCACCATCTCCCTATGTTCCTTAGACTTTAAGTGCTTCATCCTGATTTCTGCACTTTGGGAGTTTTCATCACAAGCTGGGCAGACCAAGTCATCGTAATATTCTGTGTCACTCAACAGGTCATGGTAATATTCGGTGTCGTCCTGAGCTAGTCTAGCGAGAGGGCCTGCTACTTCTTCCGTACCCAACTGGACGTTAGCCGACTGTTGTTCCCTCCCTAGACATCTTTCCTGAAGAGACTTCTTCATGCGTTCATATTCATCCCGCTCTTCCTGGGTTTCCTGCAAATCCTTCACTAATGACCTCGTTTGTGATTTCAATACTTCCCCTTCCCTCGGGGATTGATTGATCAGGCTATTCAATCCTTCTACTGGAGCAGCTGTTTCAACATTCTGCTGTTCACATTGACGTGATTCAGCGTACTTTTGGTATCCCTGTAAAATCTGTGTTGCAACCTCAGCTATTTCCATAACTTTTGAGAGCTCCGAACTCCTTCCCTTTGAAGATTGAAGCTCGTGTTCAGATTGTTCCCATTGTAGAGTCTTGTCCTTCAGCATATGAAGGAGTTGGCTGACCGTTAACTCTTCCACGGGAACACTGTGGGTCAGAGTCTTCTCCATTTCATCCACCTTTTCCTCCAATGCTTTCACCTTCTTTTCCTCTTGTACTTTGGCTTCCAGCGCTTGGAGAAGTTGCGGCTTGATGCTCTCTAGCTCATGTTCAGAGGCCATTCTTACAGTCTCTGTGTTTCTTACAGTTCCCTTTTCTTCCACTGAACAGATTCCCAGTTGAATCTGTTCTTCAAGTTGTTGAATCTCGGTCATTGCCGCCCCATATTTGTCTTGGGTTTTCTTTAATATTTTTATGAGTTCTTGTACATCTTGTCTTTCATGTTCTGCCATGTCTTTCACCTCTAATTTCTCATCTATGGATGGAACTTCTACCGATGAGTCTGTCTTGGCCTTGAGCTCATCAAGAATTTCCTGCAGCCTTTGGACTTCTTGCTCATGTTCAACCTTCAGTTGCTCATATGCTTCCACTGAAACTAGCTTTTCGGAGGTTGCCGAGTTAACCCCTTCCAGAATTGTAGCCTGGGCCTGTTCATACTGTTCTTTCAACTTCTCACACTCTGCTTGTAAGGAGTCGTAGAGAAGAACTGGAATAAAATCCTGGCGTCCTGAAGATTCCTCTTCATTTGCTTCTTCCTGCAAATATTCTAACTCCTGAACAGCATAAGGGAGATGTGATCGGTAATTGGTCACGATGGCTCTATGGTCGCTCTCTGCTTGAGCTAGCTGCTTCTGTTGTCTTTCCAGATTCTCCCATTCGGTGTCATAGAACTTTTTCATTGTTTTCATCTCTTGTACGAGACGGTAACTCAATTGTTCTAATTGTTGTCGTAATTTGAAATAAGTTTGAGTCCGAGCTCGGTGTTCTTCCGTCATGGATATGTCCGTAACTTGAACAGGCTCAGAATTTTCTGTCAAACTAGGTTGTCGTTGTTCAGTGGAGTTCTGTTCTGAAACTTTGTTCTTCTCTGGAGCATAAGCCTTTATGCATGCCTTCGTTTTTCCAACCTTCGTCGGCAAGTCCATTTCAGCCTTGTCTTTCATATTTGGATTGGTCTTATCGTCATCCGTTTCAGAATCTGAGCTGATTGTCTGCACCGAGTCCTCACTCGTTATGGCTTTTAGATAGTGCCATTCCATGTCTATTTTCTTGATCCACTCCCGTCCTAGAAGTGGTGGTCCTCCCTCATGTAGTACGTATAAGTTCATTCTTGGGTGTTCTTTACCCCTATCTCTCACTTTGACTCTTATCTTTCCCATGGGGTATACTTTATGCCCCGTGTATGTCTGCAATACGAACTTGGTATCTCTTAAGGGTATATGTGAGAATAGCCGGTGGTAATCCCTTCGATTTATGACTGATAGAGCTGATCCAGTGTCGAACTCCATTTTCACTTGGATTCCAGCTATTTTTAGCATGACCCAGATAGTTTGTAGGTCAGCTTCCTTACTCACATTGTGAATTCTCAGACTACCCAGCTCCTGGCCGTTTGGGTCTGAGTCTGAATTCTGTTCGTCTGAACTCTTCTCAGCCACCTTGTGTACCTTGTTGTACTTTTCCTGTGATGGCTTCCTTTGGTTGTTGGTCCTTTGGTTGTTGGTCTTCTTCCCTGACCGGCATACCTTAGCTATGTGACCCAGTTTGCCACATTTCCTACATTCCTGGTTCTTAAACCAGCATTGGTTCTGGTCGTGTGTTGTCTTCCCACAACGATAGCATTTTGTTGTTGTCGAGGTAATTTGATCCACACTTAGTGCTGCTGTCTTTAGCTGCATTTCCGCAGTTCCCTTCGCTGCGGCTTCGTGCGATGCTGCAATAAGGACAGCCCTGTCAAGTGTAAGGTCGTTCTCTTCGAGTAGTCGCTTTTGCGTTCCTTCCTTTGCCAACCCGCACACGAACTTGTCTCGCAATGCCTCTGTCAGATTCCCTCCAAACTGGCAGTATTTCGCTAGTCTACGCAGTTCGACCAAGTATTCTGCGTTGCTTTCGTCTTTCCGTTGCGTTCTCGCATAGAATTTGAATCGTTCCGCCAAAATCAACGGTGTAGGGTTCAAGTGATCCTTCAGAACAGCCACAGTATCATCGAAAGTCTGATCCGCCGGTTTAGCTGGTGATAGTAGATGCTTCAAGAGCCCGTATGTCTTCGCGCCCATCGAGTTTAGCAAGGTTATAGCTTTGTCATCTTCTTCTATTTTATTGGCCTCACAATAGATCTCGATGCGTTCCACGTACGTGGCCCAGTCTTCTACCTCGGCATTAAAATCATTGATGTTACCATGCTTAGGCATCTTCCTCTCTTTCTGATAACACCCCGAATTATTTCTTTAACTTATTTTTTTTTTCTAAGATGGCGGTTTTCCCGCGAAAATGGCGATTTCCCGCGCTTATCTTCTCTCCCCGCCCACTTCAATGGCGGTTTCCCGCTTCTGTCTTCTTCCCCGCCTAATGGCGGCTTCCCGCGTTTCTTCCCTAGCGGGAGGGGTACACTTTCCCCCACAGGCGACGGCCGCTGGCTTTCAGATTCACAGCCTGCGCGTCGGCTTCAGTGCTTTCCCTTTTCTCGGCAAGGCAACCGGCGCTGGGTACACCCCGTTGACGGCGAACAGGTTCAGCCGCTGGGCTGGCTCTCGCTCAGTTCCCCTTGCTCGGGCTCGGTCTCTCTCCCGCTCTCTCGGCTCTACCGGCGCTGGGTACACCCCGTTGACGGAGAACAGTTTCAGCTGCTGGACTGGCTCTCACGCAGTCTCCCTTGGTCGGCTCTGCCTCTCCTGCTCGCTCGGCTCTACCGGCGCTGGGTACACCCCGTTGACGGAGAACAGTTTCAGCCGCTGGACTGGCTCTCGCGCAGTCTCCCTTGGTTGGCTTTGCCTCTCCCGCTCGCTCAGCTCCCAAACACCTCTCCCAGCCGTCTCGCAGTCCGGTGCTTCCCTCCCCGGCTGCGGCTGAGTTTTTATATCTTCCCGCGCCTACGCTCCTGGTCGCAGCGCTTCGTGGCTTCAGTCGCTGCCCGGCCTTTTTCGCCGGTCGCGGTCTAGCTGTCTCACGACGCCGTTGCGTCCCCAGCCTGTCTGTACCACGGCTTCCTTGCTCCACGCTGCCCCAGTCTCAGCGCCTCTGGGCCCGATTTCTGTCCGGCTCCTTTCCCCCTCGACCGTGGTCGAGTGCACCGCCCTTATCCTCCGGTTATTCTTTTTACTTTTCCCTTACTCACAGTCACCGTGGCCGCCTTGCTTCTCGTGCTGATCGGCTCACTCCTCACCGTGGCAGAAGGGACAGTCAGTGCCTGTTGCTGATGGAAGTTTTTGTCTCTGAATTCTTCCTCCTTTCCAGCTCTGCAGACTCGAGTTTTCTCCCAGCAGAATGACGAGGGCGGTTGCCTCTTCTCGACGCTCGTTAACTGCTTCGGAATTATTGTTGCCGCAGGGTACGATCGGACTCGTCGCCACTGTAAAGTCTGTGGGTTGTTTAGTTAATTAATACACAGACTCCAAGAGTAACTTAAAACAGGACTTTACTATTCGAAGGTTAGGGCGAATCTGCCCAATAACTCCTGGCATAACACTTATATACTGGTGTGGTCACCGTCGGTATTACCGTATACAGAAGCCAAACAAAGTAGTGCCACACCTAAAATAGTTCTCTTAAAGGTGAACGGTTACATACAATAGTTCTCTTAAAGGTAGACGGGTACATACACTACACCCTCCATGCTCTTGTGCAGGGAGTGAGAGGGCGCCAGGAGGTACTCTTCCCTTCATCCGGATGGAGGAAGCCTCCTCAGCAAAGCAAAGCAGCCTGGCTGCAAATTGCTGAGGCAGTGAGCTTCAGATCTTTGTGTGCTCGCTCCTGGATCCAGTGCAGAAAAAGATTTAATGGTCTGCTACATTCAGCAAAAGTGAGTATAACATCACACTTACCTTCAATCTGCTCCCCATCTCCTCTCATCACCAGCACTCTGCAATGTTAACCTACTCCTGAACATCCCACTTTACTCTTACATCCCTTGCACCCTTAACCATCCCTCTCTCTCTATGTACAGAACCACTTCACTATTCTAATATGTTGCCCACACACTCGTTATCACTGTTATACAATAACAACAACTAACAATGCACAGGGAGGGCCCTTGGTATTGGCATTTCACTCCATCTTTGTCTCCCTCTACGCATCTATGCTATGGATTCTCTACACTCACTCCAACATTCTCACTCCAATGCAACTTGTGTCCCTCATTGCAGGAAAAGAGATCCCACAATAAGAGGGAGAGGGCCAGGACAGGAGGAGGGCCACCTTCCATTGCCCAGCTGACCACTGCTGAGGAGGCTGCTCTCGACATCGTCGGAGGTGCTGAGGATCTGGAAGTGGAGAACAGTCAGATGGGCGCAGTAGATCAAGCTGGTGACAGAATAGATTTGCAGCCCTCTCATTTAGATTGCATGAGTGACTGATATGGCATCTGATGTTCATACAGATTGAGTTATGATCATCTGCACAATTCGATGTGCATGATACGTTAATATCACATGTCTAACTCATGCCTTTACTCCCCCACAGAACCATCGAGTGCCCCACTCCCCACTGTCCAGGAGGATGAGCCGGAACACTCCTCAGAGGAAGCTGCAACCTCAGAGGGCGCAGTGTCAGCAGAATTAACTACACCCAGCACCAGTGCAGAGACCTCGTGGGTCCTTTGCGAGATACAGTCGTGTTGTCACTTGGTGCATCACAGCTCACAAGTAGCATCAGCAGATGCTGGATATAGGGACTGTATTGATTTCTTTGTGGATTCAATGACGAGACATTTATGAAAGAGAATGTCTTTTAATCTAAAGCTTGTTCAACTCTTTTAACAGCATTTACAGGAGACATCATGCTAGTGATGCATCTAGAACGAAACTGAAACTAAACTCCTCTGCCTTGCTTGTCTCTGTCACATGCCCTCTGCTGGTCAGGCACAAGCAATCAATACATGCAAACATGCTGGTAAGGCATCATAATCGAACAGGCAAATACCATCTCTATTTGCTGATATCATTACATCTCCTTTTCTTAAAACAAAATTATTTTACTTTTAACTAACAACATGTTTTCTTTGTATTAATCTGCATTTTAACTGTAACACTTAATGAACTTACATTATCATTATCATGATCAAGGTTTTTTAACCTTGCTTTGTGTGTTCACATGAAATATGTCAATACACTAGAACTTGAAGAAAGAACAAGATAACATTACTTCCTTCTATAACAATAGTCCTTAAATTTGCTCAATGAGTCTCTCAGGAGGCTTCACGTGTCTTGAGGATTTTCTGATTGATTGTCCTTGAATCTGAGTTGTTGCCTCAGATGATGGTTTCTCAGCTGTGTGATCAGGTTGCTCAACAGTATCAGTCTCTTGACCTGCTGTGGCTGGTCCCATGAGAAGATCTCGACGATTTCTTCTCAGAACAGCACCCTCATCTGTCTGAATGGTGTATGATCTTGGTTGAACTTCACTCAGGACAGTTCCCTTCTGAGTCCATGTGTTTGTTTTGTCTTTGAACCTTACTTGGTCACCAGTGTGGAGTTCAGGTAGGTTTTGTGTTCCTCTGTCATAGTAGTACTTTTGCTTTTCTTTCTGTTGTTCTTTGAACTTCCTCACTTTCTCCCCCTCTTTTGTTTTCAGGAGGTTCTCCGGGATGGGTAGGTTTGACCTTAGCCGACGTCCCATCAGGAGTTGGGCTGGTGACATACCACACTCGAGCGGCGTTGTGCGGTATACAAGCATGCTCTGGTAGAAGTCAGTTCCACTGTCTTTTGCCTTGTACATCAGTCTTTTCACTGTGTTTGCGGGCTCTCCTGGGCCAACAGCTCTGGACAACGTGTCTGCTGTATACATCAGCTTACCCGGTGTGTACGCAACATTCAGTTCATCATAGACTGTCTCTCCTTCGCTTTCCACAACGAGGACTCTCTTTACCAGGTTCAGTCTCTCACAGGCTTTTAAACCTAGTATGGCTTGCACATCCTTTGGCACCACGATTAATGCTAGCGTGTGCTCTCTGTCCTTGTGTGTTACTTTGACAATGCATCTTCCTTTCACTGGTATATCAGTACCTGAGTATCCTGTCACTTTCACTTTTATTCCATGTATCTTTGGTCTGGGTCTAATTTTCTTAAAATCAGTCTCTGATATCACATTAACTTGTGCTCCAGTATCCAATTTAAATGGAATGTGTATGTCATTCACTTTTAGTGTCAACATCCAGTCTCTTTCTTCTTTTTTGTTTTCAGACACAACATCTACATTGAACTCCTCTATCTCGCTTTCATCTACTGTATGGACCTTGCTTTGTTGCGCTTGGTTCTTACAGCAACGGGCATAATGGTTGTTTTTGTTGCAACTATTGCATGTTTTACCATATGCTGGACACTTTTTTGGTGGATGCTGTGTACCGCATCGACTACATGTCTTTCGATTGTCCCTTTCATTTTCGTTCGCTGGCCACGCCTCTTTTTTCACATTGGCGCTCTTTTTGTTAAACGGTTTGTATCCGTTCATTCTCACTGCAGCCACATTGCAGCTATTGTCACTGAACAGCTCCTTTGCCTGCAACTTCACAGTCTCTGTAGCCCTGCACAGTGCTATGGCTTTTCCCAGGTCTAGATCTTGCTCTCTTAGCAGTCTTTCCCTTAGACCATTATTCGGAATACCACACACCAGTCTGTCTTTTATCAGCGAGTCTGCCAGTCCCCCAAATTCACATGTTTTGCTTCGGTTTCTCAGTTCAGTCACATACTGATCAATAGTCTCACCCGTTTTCTGTACACATGTGAAAAATCTGTGCCTCTCAAACGTCACGTTACGTTTAGGTATGCAGTAGGCCTCAAACTGTTCCATTATTTTATCTAACTTCATTATTTCTCCATCAGCAGCGAATGTGAAGTTATTATACACCTCCAGCGCTTCATCACCCACGACATGTAAGAACAGTGACGCTTTCATTTTATCACCTTTCTCGTCAGCTCCGATTGCTGATAAATACAACCCCAAACGTTGTTTGAAGCTCCTCCAATTTTCAGCCACATTACCTGTCAACTGAAGCAGCGCCGGTGGGTGTAAACCTTCCATTTTTCACTTCGTTAGCTATTCTCTAATGGTAAGTAACGATGTTCTCTTTTGGCTTGCTAATCTGTGGAGAGCTGATTTAACTTCAGATTTTTTCTCTTCATCTCTTTCAATCACATCTGACACCATGTATTGATTTCTTTGTGGGTTCAATGACGAGACATTTATGAAAGAGAATGGCCTAGAAATTCAGTTGGGCGCGCCAGCCGTTAGCGCCTTAGGAGTAGATCTCGAGCGCTAGGCGCTTAGCGCCCAGGCGCAGCGCGATCTGCGCCTCGCCCCAACTTCAGTACACATTTAGCACCGGCACAAAGTCTTAGTGCGCGCCCTGCTGCACGCGCAGATCATGACGTTATTTACTAGTGCAACGCCCTTTGTGCGCCCCGAACCGGAACTTCACTCGCGCCGCCCCATTGTGCGCCGGGCGGCCCGAACGACTGTGAAGTGGAACGGTACACAGCCGAGGCGGGCCGCGGGGAGCGCTAATTAAAGGGCACTTACCCTGCACTATAAAGGCCAGCCATTTTGCAGCATTCACTCTTGTGCAACGGTTTTTTGGAGAGAGACCAAGGAGGAGAGCTTACTGGTTTGGACCAACACTAGGACAGGTATTTTTGGCTCAGGCCAGAGCTTAGCAATTATCTTTGCCTTTATTGAGTGCTCATTGTTTGCCAGCATATAATGGGGGCTGCATTGGGTACCAACGCTGACTTTCAGCCTTATGCCAGAAGGGCTTACAGACGCCATGAGAGAGTGGCAGCCCTGGCTAGACGCAGAGGGGGCAACAGGCATCGCCAACTGAGGCCTTACCCACCCAGGGTATACCGCCAGCAGTCCTCCTATCTGACCATGTCTGCCGCGATGTGTGTAAGGAGGCTGCGATTCAGAAGGGAGGTGGTTGCAGACATCTGCCAGCTGCTTCAGAGAGATCTGCAGCCACAGCTGATGCGCAGGACGTCTCTGTCGGTGGCAGTGAAGGTGACGGTGGCTCTCAACTTCTATGCCACCGGCTCCTTCCAATCCGCTGCTGGGGACATCGCTAACATCTCCCAGTTCGCCGTGCATTGCTGCATCCGCCAGGTGACCGAAGCCCTTTTCACAAGGAGACATCAATTCATCTCCTTCCCCATGACCCTGGACAAGCAGCAGCAGCGTGCAGTGGGATTTGCAAGAATAGCGGGCTTCCCCATGGTGCAGGGCGCCATTGACTGCACGCATGTGGCTTTGCGGGCACCTCTGGAGCATGCCAAGGATTACCGCAACCGGAAGGGCTACCATTCCCTCAATGTACAGCTGGTGTGTGACCACAGGCAGCGCATCCTAGCTGTCAATGCCCGCTTTCCAGGCAGCAGCCACGATGCCTTTATCCTGCGACAGACAACTGTGGCTGACATGTTCCAGGCACAGCCTCCCCCAAGAGGATGGCTTATCGGGGACAAAGGCTATCCTTTGTGTACCTGGCTCATGACCCCGCTCCGCGTGCCCACGACCCCTGCTGAAGAGGCATACAACGAGAGCCATCAAGCAACTAGGAACATCATAGAACAAACAATCGGCGTCCTCAAGCAACGGTTCCGCTGTCTCGATCGCTCCGGGGGAGCCCTCCAGTATTCGCAGGACCGAGTCTCCCAATTCGTCGTCGTTTGCTGCATGCTGCACAACCTGGCTATCCGCAGGACTCAGGCACTGCCACCTCACGTTGGACCCCCACCTCAGGAGGAGGAGCAGGAGGAGCATGAGGAGGAGGAGGACGAGGAGTACCAGCCCAGGAGGGAGGCACAAGGTCCAAGGGCCGCCCGTCGGCGGCTTATTGAATGTCACTTCTAGGCCCCCTGTCAGGGAATGGCTTGTGCCAATGAAAGAACATGATTGCAGCCGCTCCACAAGCGCTCAGCTGGTTAAGGCAACAAACACTTCAAAGATCAAACATGGACAATGTTAATAAATAAAATGCTTTATTGTACAATCTCAGGGCCCTTCCCACATGAAAACCAAAAACAGACGAAACCCCCAAAAAACACTCAAACACATTACTCGCTCCCACAACCTGGAGAGGATTAACAAAACAGTGCAACTAAAATGGCCGTCATCCTCGGACTTCGTAAAATACAAACATCACATCCTCGGCCTTCAAAAAACAAACATCCAATCCTCGGCCTCAAAAAACAAACACAACTGGCCACACATTCGACTTTTTGGCCCGCTAGGTCGATGCCTTGGCCATCTTTGTGTGGCCCCTGCCCGCCCTGCTGCTCCTCCTCAAAGTAAGGCCATTGGCTGCTGCAAGGCTGGGGGCAGGCTCCAGAGGGGCACATGTCGTGACGGCAGATGCCCTTGGGGGTCGGCCTAGTCGAGGTCTGGCCGTCGAGCGGGTGGCTGTTGAATGCTGCAGCTGTGGCTGGCCAGCATCAGTCGCTGCAGCAGCTCCTGGCAGCTCCACTGGGGGAGTGGCAGTGGCAGCTGGAGGAATGGGGGCAAGCTGGCGGATGGCAGGCGCTCGCTGGTCACCTGAGACACTGGCACTCGCCCGGGCCAGCACTGCAGCATGCGCACCAATCTGCCGAGGGACAGACCGCTGTGCTGGTGCAGCGCGCCGGGTGCCCTGGCGATGCCTGGCTGACACAGCGAGTGTGGCAGCAGTGAGTGCCGTGTTGACCTGTTCAGTGGCCTCATCAGAGCACCCAGTGACTGCATGGCACCACTGATCAGCTGCCCACTCGCTGCCTGAGCTGCCCCGAATGCCGCACGTCTCGCTGCCTGATCTGCCCCGAATGCCGCCCGACTCGCTGCCTGCTCTGCCCCGAATTCCGCCAAACTGATGGCCTGTGAGGCCCCGACGTTGGTGACACTCCGAGAGATGGACTCGATGGCCTCAGGCAACCGTGCCACTACCCCCATGAGCTCCGTGTGCCGGCGCTCCGAGTCCGCGGACAAGTCCTCGAGGCATTCCATCTCCTCGGCGAAGACCATCTCCGGACTGGAGGCCGGACTCTCCCTCTGGGGAGAAGGCCGCCGAGCTGGCCGACCCTTCCTGCATTGCTGGAGGCCGCTGGGCCCAGCAATTGGACTCCCCTCCGACCCTTCCCCCCTCTGGGGAGAAGGCCGCCGACCTGGCACCCCCCTCCCGCGTTTCTGCAGGCCGCAGGTCCCATGAGCTCCCCTCCCCTCCGACACTTCCGCGACGCTCCCCTCTAGGGAAGACGTGTCCCCTACATTGGCATGGGTTGCCACGGCTGAGGGTTCCCCTGATGGGCCGCCTTCCTCTTGCTCCTCCTCCTCCTCCTCCTCTGAGGGGCTTTCACTGGCAAGTTCAGGGACCTCCTCCTCACCATCTGAAACCAGGAAGGCACAAGAGAAGCTTTAGAGTGAGGAGAGGGCGTCAGCGAGGGATGCATGAGTGGTGGCATTCAGCGCATTGGTCGGACAGTGGCAAAGGATGTAGATCTGATGCGCAAGTGGGACGAGAGAGGTCCAAACGTGGATGTCCTTACCATTGGTGCCCAGAACAGGGTCGGCATCTCCACATGCAACGGGGCCAATCACCCGGGCACCCATGATGCGCTCCATGCGATGTTGAAGCTTGGTGAGCGGCTGGATCTGGGGTCGGCCTCCCCCGGTCGCAGTCCGGCTCTTGCGATTATTAGCCAGCTTGGCCTGCAAGAGAAAGGACGGCCTCTAAGTACAGTGTGTCGCCCTGATCTTGTGTGCACTGCCTCCCATGGTGGAAGAGCCTGGCCAGTGTGTCGCCCTGATCTTGTGTGCACTGCCTCCCATGGTGGAATAGCTTGGCCAGTGTGTTAAGTGCAGAATGTGCAATTGATGTTCATGCCTGTTCCATAGCTGCTGGATGAGGGCTGGCCATTAGAGCTTTCAGGTCCCTTTGCCCATAATGTGAGGTGCACATGCAAGGATGAGGAGGTCACTGGAAAGGGTACTCACCCTGACAATCCGCGTGAGGTCATTAAACTTTTTGCGGCATTGGACACCGGTCCTGGGGACCTCGCTGTTGGCTGACACCTTGCTGGCGACATGCCTCCAGGCTCTCCGGTAGGCGCGGAGCGGCGCCTTCCTGCCATTGTCTGGGTACAAAATATGGCACCTCTTCTCCACACCACCAACCAGCACACTCAGATCACGCTCTGAGAAGCGCTGCGCTCGTTCACGGGCCCTCTGCATGGCTTCAGGCGCTATTTGGTTCCAGCAGCAGTGTTCAGGCCTAGCTGGAGGGCTCCACTATCCAGGGCGTGGCAGCAGACAAAGTCGACCCTTCCCCCTTAAGAGCTGACCGACGCCAGGGTGTCTGCTGTCAATCACGAGATGGCCGCACCTGCGCTGCGCCTGGCCTGGGCGCTCTCGCTCAGCACCTCCGGCTTAGCGCCTAAAGAGAGGCGTCCAGCACCAGTTTTAGCGCTCGAGCAAACTCTTAGGGCGAAGCTAATGAATATCGCAGAAGTGGCCTCGATTTGGCGGCGGGCGCAAACTTTAGCGGCCGCCCGACTTTAATGCCCGAAAAGTGGCTACAATGAATTTCTAGGCCAATGTCTTTTAATCTAAAGTCTGTTCAACTCTTTATACAGCATTTCAGGAGACACGATGCTAGTGATGCATTTAGAACGAAACTGAAATTAAACTCCTCTGCCTTGCTTGTCTCTGTCACATGCCCTCTGCTGGTCAGGCACAAGCAATCAATACATGCAATCATGCTGGTAAGGCATCATAATCGAACAGGCAAATACCATCTCTATTTGCTGATATCATTACAGGGACAGCAGTTGAGAGTCCTCGCCGGAGGCCACAGGGCGCCTCTTGTTCTGTTTAGCTGCATGTGGACACTGTGCCTCCAGGTCCATCCAGAAAGAGAGTGGTGCTGGAACTCCAGGAACAAGTGCAGGAGCCTCCTGCAGGTTTTGCACCCAGGGTAATTGTGAGTGTGGAGAGGATGGAGGAGTCCATCTCTAACATGAGCACTGCCTTTGTGGACATGAACACACCACCATGGATAGGATGGCAACCTCCTTGGACAGGATGGCTACCTCCATGGAAAGGATGGCTACGGTCATGGAGGAAATAAGTCGCCAGAGTCAGGAAAACATGGTGAATGTTCAGAATAAATTGACATCTCTGGAGGAGCGATGGGCAGCTATTGAGCAGAGAGACCAGAGCTTCATGGATGTCCTTTTGAGGACTGCCAGTGCAGATACGGGTCCTTATGGCCTCACTGATGTGCAGCAAGGTGCTATCCAGCCACTTGCTAGCACTGAAGTGCGGCTGACCCATGAGAGGGATGCTGGTGGCAGGCAACAAGGAAGTGTGGGCTCCTCTCCAAGCGCTCACACTCCCATGCCACTGAGTAGCCCTTGGTCAGAGCCTCACCAGAGTCCTCACCCAACTGAGATGGTCGTCTCAGCCCCTGCACAGCCGCAGAAGGAGCAGACTGTTGCCAAGCCCTCCCAGGCTCACAATCCCAGAGGACGCCTGCCAAAGGTGTCGAAGCAGGTGCAGCATGAAAGTGAGCAAGGTGCCTCAACATCTGCTGAAGTCACAGGGGAAGCACCACATAGAAGCACGCGTAAGAGAAAGATTAAGCACCTATAGTCACAAGGTTAGTCACTTGGGTGTTTTGATGTAATACTGTACATCTTTAATATAATCATCGCCATTTCAAATGCAAACATTCAAAGAGTTGACCTATGCATGCCCAGAAATGGAAGTGTCACAGTGAGGTGCCAGGACGCCTTTCTTCTGTAATGATGGTGATGAGAGTGATAGGAACCCACACTTTATTGTACATTGTGTATGGTGTGTTAATAAGGTGGCAGCCACATGTGTTTGCTCCGTAAACTTAAGCGAATCTGGCAAAGATTAGTGCATCCTTTGCATCACAGGCAGCAATGTGCTCGTGTGCTAGTGGAACTGGCGCATCCGCCGCCGCAAGGTCTTCCTCCTCCTCCTCCTCCTCCTCCTCCTCTTCCTCCTCATCCTCCTCCTCATCCTCCTCCTCCTCAGAGGAGGAGGCTGTGCGCTGAGCCACTTGTTCCTCAGGCAGCAGTAAGCCATGTTGCTGTGCGATGTTGTGCAGAGCACAGCAGACCACGATGATTCTGGACACCCTGGCTGGTGAGTGCTTTAGGGCTCCACCTGATCTGTCGAGGCATCTGAAATGCATTTTGAGGAAGCCGATGACTTGCTCGATGTTGGCTCTGGTAGAAATGTGGCTGGAGTTGTAGCGCTCCTCAGCTTCGTTTGATGTCCTCCTCAATGGCGTCATTAGCCACGTCTTCAGGGGATAGCCCTTGTCTCCAAGTAGCCATCCAGAAAGTTGGGCTGCCGCAGGATGAACGAGTCATGGCAACTGCCAGGGAACTTTGCGCAAACATGCATAATGTTCTTCCTGTGGTTACACACCAGCTGGACATTAAGGGAGTGGAAGCCCTTTCAGTTGACAAATACTGGGTTGTGATGGGATGCCCTAATGGCCACATGTCTGCAGTCTACAACGCCCTGCACCCTTGGCAAGCCTGCCATATTTGCAAAGCCAACCGCACACGTGGTTACACTTGCTTCATCCGTGGAGAAGTGGATGTAATTGTGTGCCTTTGCAAAGAGGCCATTGGTTACCTGCATGATGCAAGTGTGTGCAGCCGACTGGGAGATTCTGCTGATGTCTGCTGATGATCCCTGGAAGGACCCTGAAGCAAAAAAATTGAGGGCGGTGGTGACTTTGACAACCACTGGTAAGGGGTGTCCACCCGCTCCTCTGGGCTCCAGGTGTTGGTGCAGCATTGCGCAGATGTCAGCGACTACCTCTCGCAAAACTCTCAGCCTCCTTTGGCACTGCTGGTCACTCATGTTGAGGAAGCTCATCCTCGGCCTGTAAACCCTGTGTTGGGGGTATCACCTCTGGCGAGGTGCAGCCCTGCACTGACGCCCTCTGCCCTGTGCAGCATCAGGTGGGTGAGGAGGAGGTTGGTGCTCCTGTTGTTGCTGCTGCTGTTGTGCCTGGTTCTACTGCTGCCGCGGTGCTCTTCCTCTGAATCTGAGGACCAGAATGAGAGGGTATAAATGGTTCCCATCCCGCTGGTATATATGTTAGTTGAGGACTAGAAGTTATAAGCGCTCAGTCAATGTGGGCAGAGGGTTTTCCAAGGAGGTCACATTGCATATGTATCTCAGCTTCACCACTTACAAGCTCAGTAGACCTGCAAAAAGATTTCCAACACCTGAAAAAACAAAGTTCTGTCATCTGTAAGTGAGCCAGGTTAGAGCTGCAGCTGTCAAGAAGTCAGGCATCTGCTGAACCCGGCACAATCAGCTGGCATGGTTTGGGAACGGCGTGGAAATGCTGAAAATGTAATAAAATTGAAATACCCTGTTAAAAATGGCTTAACCAGGCAGTTAACAAACTGTTAACTGCCTTAAGTGCCTCTCCCACCGCTTGGTGGCGGGACTGATCAGAACTCCCAGAGCCGGCACTTGGTAAAGTAGCGTGGAGGCAGGTCGATGGCGGGATCGCAACCCGCCGTCAATCAAAAAGATTTTAACCTCTGACCTGCCTCCAAACCCGCTCTCTGAGCGCTGGCAAAATCGCAGCCAAACAGTTGCAATGTATGGAAATGTCTCCCATCTCCACTGTTTGAATTTATACAGGCCAATAATCAAAGAATGTTCATGATTTTCTGACCATTATTTGAAATTGTTGGAAAATCTGCAACATCCACCCAAATGTTTGGTTTGTGCTGCCAGCAGATAAGTCCGCTGGAAGCACAAATTCAGAAAATAACCCTTTAATATATTTTAAAGTCAGTCATTCTTTTTTAAATTTTTCTCATGATGTGGGCGACACTGATGAGGTTGCATTTATTGATCATCCCGAGTTGCCCTGACAAGGTGGTGGTGACCAATGTTTCCTCTAATTATTTTTTCCCTGCACAGGCCCTTTAAATTTACTGTGCGGTATCTCTTCCAGCGGCAGCGCTGGCGAGCGGCCTATGCGGGACCTCGCGACCTTAGGGGGAACATTGGTGATGGTCATTCTTCTTGAACTGCTGTTGTGCTTGTGGTGATGATGCTCCCATACTGACATGAGGTAGGGAATTCCAGTATATTGACTCAGCGACAATGAAGGAATGGCGATACATGTCCAAGTCAGGATGCTGTGTGGTTTGGAGGGGAGTTCAGAGGTGACATTGCTCCCTTGCCATTGCTGCTTTCATCCTTCTCAGTGGTAGGAGTCGCTGGGGAGGGAGGTGCTATTAAAGTAAACTTGGTGAATTCTGTAGACCATACTGCAGCTACAGCACACTGGAGATGGATGAGGTGGCTATTGGGTCCAGTGGCAGGGGTGCCGATCAAGTAAACTGCTCTCTCTTGGATGGTGTTGAGCTTCTTGTGTGTTGTAGCAGCTGCACTCCTCCAGGCGAGTGTTGAGAATTCTATCAAACTCCTGACCTGAGCCTTGTAGATGGTAGAGAGGCTTCAAGCGGTCAGAGATGATCCACTCATTGCAGAATATCCAGCCTCTGCCCTGCTCTTGTAGCCACGTTGTTGATATGACTGGCCTGGTCAAGCTTCTGATCAATGGTGACCCTCAAGATATTAATGGAGGGGGACTTAGTGATGGTGGTGCCATTCAAGGTCAGATGGAGATGACTGGGATTTTTCTTTTTTGAGGTAGTCATTATGTGGCACAAATGTTACCTGCCACTTGTAAGCCTAACCCTAGATGTTATCCAGGTTCTGCTGTAGGCTCGCATGGACTGCTTCATTAGTGGAGAAGTTGTGAATGGAACTGAGCACAGTGCAATAATCAGCAAACAGCAGCACTACTGACCTTATGATAAAATAAATATCTTTAATGGTACAGTTGAATATGGTTGAGTCAAGTAAGCTTGCCTGGGGAACCCCTGCTGTCATGTCTGTCATAATTGGTCCTTTTACAACCACAACCATCTTCCATTCCAGGAGGTATAACTCCAGCCACTGGAGAGTTTTCCCTTTAACACTCATTGACCTCAGTGTTGTTCGGACTGCCTGGTGCCTTGTTCAGTTGAACATTGCATTGATGTTGAGCGGAGCTACTCTCACCTCTCTTCGAGCATTCAGGTCTTGCATCCTTGTCTGGATCAAGGTTGTGATGAGGTCTAGAGTGGTTCTGGCAGAACCTGAATGAGCGTCAGTGAGTAGGTTATTGGTGAGTAGCTGTCAATTAATGAAGGCACTGCTGATGACTTCTTCCATCACTTCACTGATGATTGAGGGGAGGCCAATAGGGTAATAATTGACTGGGTTAGATTTATCCTGATTTTTGTCAATGGGACATATTTGGGCAATCTTTCACATTGTTGGGTAGATGCTAATGTCATAGCTGTACTGGAGCAGCTTGGCTAGGGAGTGGCTAGCTCCGGTGCACAGGACGTCAGTATTTCAGCCAGGATGTGGAGTGAACTGAATTGGCTGGACACTATTATCTATGAAGGTGGTGCCCTCAGTAAGATGTCAAGTAGGATTCTGCACTCAGCACTTTTGGCTGAAGATGCTTGCAAACACTTCAGCCTTATCTTTTGCATTCATGTGCTAGGCTCCACCATGATTGAGGAAAGGGATGTTCATGAAGTCTTCCCTTTCCATTAGTTTCATGGTTGTCCACCACCATTCTTGACTGGATGTGGTAGGGCTACATATCTTTGTTCTGATCTAGTGTTAAACTTGCAGGTTGCTCTGCACAGTAGTTTCATTAGGTTAGTACCTCATTGTAAGGCATGCCTAGGGCTACTCTGGGCACATCCTTCTATGCTCTGCATTGAACCAGGGTTGGCTTCCTTTCATTCTGCAGCAAATAAAGCATGAGGGAGGAATATTTATTCTGTGCAAACCATGTTATGAAATTATAAAGCTGTTAATAAAGAAATGGATTTATGATTTTGTTACGTATTGTACCTAAAGAAAATCTTTCCCTCCAGCTATCGAAAAGTTAAGCAAACAAAATGGCTGACTCCTGAGAGACGAGAAGGACCACGTGGCATAAAAATTGACAGAAGTGATTACTTTCACTGCCGTTGGTAGTACATGACAGATCATTAACTGCCCCTGCAGATCTCCTTGGGTGAAGTAACACACCTCTGTTACAGCTTCACTGGTGAGCTTGAGCTTCATCTTGCACGGTCTCACCATCATGTCCAGGTAGCCGACTTCATTGCATTAGACTCACTAAATGAAGCAACATTTGCTGTGAGTCGTGAATCTCCTACACACACCTGGGCTGCCCTCTCTCCCTGCATCATTGCAATATACCCACCAATGGCCTCTACACCCAGGATAAATTACATCTACTATTTATGGCCCCTTCATTAAGTTCACTAACTCAGGATCTGACCTGGAGTGCAATGTTCACATTTCAAATTGACACTGCGCTGCAGAAACCTGCAGAGGTTCATTATTAATGGCCTTAATAATGTATTCACAAGTGAAAATCAATTTTCTTTTGCACCTTTTGCTAGCCTCTTTTACTTCAATATCAGAGAGAGCCTCCAGTGGAAACAAATAGATGTTTTATGTTAGTGATATACTTTTTTATTTCTTTTGCTGAGGTGTGGAGAGCAACCTGTACAACTCGTGTATGTGAAGCCCGACAGCTTGGGTAGGTGTGTTGCTGTTAGGATGTTTCATCTTCATAGTCAGTGACTTGCTTCACTTCCAGCGCCGATACAGAAAGGATACTTTCTTACAGAGCAGCTTCTTAACATTAATGTCTGCTATCAGCTGCATGCAGAGACTGCTAAAAGCAGCAGCAGATTCAATTTAAATGCCATTAGCAGGGCATATCCCTCATTCAATTCAGGAGGGATAAAATTTGCTTTTATTGTCAAATAGCTTGAGGGAGTTGACCAATCAATTGCTTAAAAATCAGTAAGTTATACACTATAGCTCAGCATTACATAAAGCCCCTTAACCGAGCCTATGGTATTACCCTCAGAAAAGCAACAGATTAATGTGTCAGGAACACAATTAACACCCTCCATCTATTTCATCACAGATTCATAAAATCAATATAAAAGGTTCTTGCCATTCATTAAACATGCTTACAGCACACAAGTTCACTTCGGCATTCTATTAATTTCTCCTCAAAGTCACATTCACATAGCACACTATTGTCTCCAGTAGGTCCAGCTTAACAGTCTCCCTAGATTAGGTGGGACATGTGCCTCTATCTCTCCTTCCTCCCAGACAGCTTAGAGAACATGGATGAAACTGGAGTGTCAGAGATCAGATTCATACAGTTTCATTACACTGCTAGTGATCAGATACCATCCCAAAATAAATAATGTGCCACCTTATTAAACTACCAGAACTTAAATACAGGAAAGAAGAAGAATTGCACTCTGCTATTAAAACTCTGCACTTATCCTAACTGTTTATCCGTGTTTATATTAAGAAGTTCTTAATCTGTACACATCCATATGGCATGGGAAAGTGACATGGACTTGCCACATGTCCATAGGATGCAAAGCTTTCTAATTGGCTGAAATTGCATGGTAACTACTGGAAACTCTTTGGTATCCGGTACCGACAGGACCGGGATGGTGCCGGTTGATTAAAAATTCCGGATGATGGAGAGGGTTATCTACCGAGGCTATTTTTAACAAACAAAGAGTCAGACTCCTGTTATTGAGGTGTTCGGACTTCCGACAGCGCCAAGAAGCCGAGTAGTGGCAGTTTGGAGAACTACCCCCACTGACTAACTCAGCCACCGCGGGAGACTCGGACTCGGACTTGGCAACATTTCCAGTTATTGAGGTGTTTTCGGAGTAGAAATTTTGCCGGTTAATAGAGAATTCTGGATATTTAGGTGCCATTTAAATGAGAGTTTCCTGTAGTGCAAAACATCCTGATTGGCTCAAATTTGACAATTCTCCATTCACCAAAAAAAGGACCAATAAAATGTCTTAAATAGCATTCAATCACATCCTGACATTTTTTCCTTTCACTGGTCATGTTGATTCCCACCCAGTCTAATATATAACCCTAAACATTAAATTTGTAACATAGCAAACAGCAAAAAAATGTGTCCATACACACCTTGTTCTAATAAGGTTAAATAAGTTCCCTTCTTGCTCCTAACTTCCTCATTTTTAAACCTATGTCTCCTGGTACTTCAATTTTGCAATGTTACGTAAACAATGCTTTGGTAAATTTACTAATATGGGATTTACTTTCCCATATGCCCATTTTGCAGATTATCTTTTCCTGCTTTCCCACAAACAGAGCTAAGGTGGACATGTTAGCAGGAGGTGCCTTCAACCTGGTTGATTTTAACTGCCTACCCACCTGTTTTTGTCTTGTCCCACTACATTCTGGCCCTGTCAGTTAATACAATATAATAATAATGGTGAGTAATAGTAGCATGACGGAACATTTTGGCACAAAAGCTAATGAGGTCAGATTATGAGTAGTTTTTAGGCTGTTTAGAAAATGATATGCTAATTATATCTGTGGGTCACAGTATTAGGCTTTCATTTGTACTTAAAAATGATGAGCAAAAATGAGCTGTGCTTTCAGCAGCTGCAGCAACATATTAAGCAAACCATTTTTCTACTTGCCTACCTGATTTAGAAACTGAGAAAGATGCCTTGTAATCTCCTATTAAACCATCCTTTGCCTGTCTCCTCATTATTCAGAATATGTTCAATTATTTGTAATTAAGGTAATGAAAAGGAGTGGCAGTAATGTGGAAGGTAATTGGAGGCAGCCTACTGAGAGAAATGTAAACTGTTTTTGATTCATCAGAACATATCACAAATGATAAGCATTTATTAAATGGTAAAAATTTGAAAATTAAAGACAACCCCTGCACAGTTGTAATAAGATCTGGGAATGTTAGCACTATTTCAGGGAACGGCAGTTTTAATTACAGTTTGCCTCATGAAATACTATATTTTAGACAAATGTTAACTGAGGGATGGCAACCCTCTTGAGCAAAACCAGAATTTGGAGCCCATTTGTGAAAAGTAATCACCACTCTAAGCTTCATCGGGCATGAACTTTCCACCGAACTAATGGTATGTATTAAAAATATACGGTTATCATTCAAATATATTTGACAAGGTTCTTCTGATCACTGCCCTATCAATTATTGACAAAAGAATACATATTTTAAAATATCGGCTGGCATTACACAGGTTCGCAAAATTATAAGAATAAAAGATGGAATATTTAATACCCATGAGAGGCGGTGGGGTTATTTTCACCTTCACTGCTTACGCAGTAATCTGACGTAGTGGATTACCCAACCATTGTAGAACCCATGGATTATGGGGTGATGGTCGGATGGGTTCGACAATAAGCAGAAGATCCGGTCGCCACATTACCACCTAGGCAGTGAAGGTGAAATTTACCCAGTGAGTCATGACCCAGTGTAGTCTGAAGTGGGAATAGAGGCCAGGGGATAACCTGGCATGCAGACATAATTCAGTCCACATTTTGAAGTAATGCTTTCTGTCCTTATTTTTACTTTCCATTATAAATTCCTGTGTCCACGTTTATAATGGAAACTGCCTATGTAAACTTTCCACACTGTAATTTTACCCTCCCACCAGTCCTCATCCCCTTGCTCTCATCCCTCGCTCCCTCCCTTCCTCCTTTGCAGCCTCTTCTGACACTCTCCACCTCTACTCCTCCCTCCCTGTCCTCTCATCCTCCTTCACTCCCCCTTATCTCTTCCTCTATATCCTCCTCCTCTCTTCTTCTTTTCCACTGTCCCCCTCCTCCCCATCCTCCCTCCTCTCCCTTCTCTTTCCTTTACTTATCACCCCCTTCCTGTGCCCCACCTCCTGCCCTCTGCTTTTCACTCTCTTCCCCTCCTCCACCCTTTCTTTCCTCCAAATTTCCTCCTCCTCTTCTCTTTGCTCTATTCCCTTCTTTTATCCCTTCCTCTCATCCCTCTTCTTTCTTCTCATAAGAACATAAGAATTCAGAACAGGAGTAGGCCATATCGCCTCTCAAGCCTGCTCCGCCATTCAATAAGATCATGGCTGATCTGATCTTGGCCTCAACTCCACTTTCCTGTCTGTTCCCCATATCCCTTGATTCTCCTAGAGTCCCTTCCTTCCCTCCCATTCCCCAACAAATTCTCCCCTTCCCCATCCTCTCCGTCCCACCTCTTCTCCTCCCCATTCTCCACCTCCCTTCTCCATTCGCATTCCTCTTGTCCCCTTCCTCTCTCCTACCTTGTCTCCACCCTCCCTTCCTCTTTTCCCCATCTTCTCTTCCCACCTTCTTCCCTTCTCCCTATGCTTAGCTGGGAGTGGTCCGATATGGAAGCAGGTGCTCAGTCGGGGGCAATCTTACAAATGATACCGTCTGTGGTGGTCATGGCAGATAGATGCAGCAGGCTAGCTCTGAAGCAGTTCCACCAACATGATGGAGAGTGGCAGGTCTCAGGGCATCCCATGGCAGAAGTACAATGGCGCCTATATCAAAACTGTTGCAGGATCGGAGTCCCGGGCTGTGATATTGGGCAGCCATGTTCAGGGAGGCAAGGAATTAAAGATCTCCAACAACAACAGCAACTTGAAGTTATATAGCGCCTTTAACATAGTAAAACATCCCAAGGCACTTCACAGGAGTATTTAAAAACAATATTTTGACACCAAGCCACATAAGGAGAAATTAGGGCAGATGACCAAAAGCTTGGTCAAAGAGGTAAGTATTAAGGAGCGTCTTAATGGAGAAAAGAGAGGCAAAAAGAGGTGGCGAGGTTTAGGGAGGGATTTCCAGAGCTTAGGGCCTTGGCAACAAAAGGCACGACCATCAATGGTAGAGCGATTATAATCAGGGATGCTCAAGAGGGCAGAATTAGAGGAGTGCAGATATCTCGGGGGGGTTGTGGGGCTGGAGGAGATGACTGAGATAGTGAAGGATTCGAACATTTCATACATCTCTCCCCGCCGCCCCCCCCCCCCCCCGAAGATTTTTTTTTAAAGAAACCCTGGTCAGACTGAGTTTTAAAATCCAGGGCACAACAAAATGGCTGCGGTCAGACCTCGTGACCGAAAGCCTGTCAGTTTCAATTTGGACCCTGGCAAGCTAACAGCTTCTGTATTTTAATGTCTGCAGCAAGGAGATCACGAAACCAGACAAGACTTTTGCATATGCATTGGGGACAAACCCAATTACAATCAGGCCTACGCATAGAGGCCATGAAGGTGTTTGCTCAAACAATCAAAATAATCAGCGGGGCCGTCGAGACGGGGCTGGCCCCCATCAAAGAACCTGTTGGACAAAGGAGAGCAGTGGCAGAACCAGCAGGAACCGATTACCGGCCATCCAAGTCGATGGGCCAAGATCGATACCTTCTGTTTTAAACGAGCTCACCCAAATCATACAAAGGACTGAACTGATTAGCTGAGCAGATAAGGGCTACCGAGAGGAGTATAAATATAGTCCCTCAGGAAGCCATGCTCTCTCTCTCTCTCACCTCGCCTCCTGCACCCTGCCTTGCCATCAACCAAGGACAAATGTAAGAAATCACACAACACCAGGTTATAGTCCAACAGCTTTATTTGAAATCACAAGCTTTCGGAGCGCTGCTCCTTCTTCAGGTGAAGTGGAGAAATGCATAAAGACACAGCTTATATAGTCAGAGAATCATGTCAGATGTTTACAGATAACCTTTCCAACTGCCATTTATCACACCTCGGCAGAGAGATAATCACAGCAGTCAAAGGTGTGAATGGTGTCCAAACAGGTCAGTCAGGGAAACATTACATCAAAGAACAATGAGGTGGGGTCACAAGGGGTCAAATATTGCAGATGCTGGGGTCTGTATGAAAAACAAAAAAAGACAAAAAACATTTTTTTTGGCTGGAAATCACAGCAGGTCCGGCCGCATCTGTGTAGAGAGAACAAGCCAATGTCGACTCGAGTCTGGATGACCCTGCATCAGGTGGGGTTACATGTAGCGTGACATGAACCCAAGATCTCGGTTAAGGCCGTCCTCATGGGTGCGGAACTTGGCTATCAGTTTCTGCTCGACGATTTTGCGTTGTCGTGTGTCTCGAAGGCCACCTTGGAGAATGATTTCAAATAAAGCTGTTGGACTATAACCTGGTGTTGTGTGATTTCTTACATTTGTCCACCCCAGTCCAACTCCGGCATCTCCACACCATCAACCAAGGAAGAAGACCACCGAAGGAGAGCCTGTCCAGAGAGGTAGGATACCCTGTCAGAGACCTTTTAATTACTGGGGTATCTCTATCTGGACGGTGAAGTCTGTGCAACAGCGGGACCACGTGACATCGGCAGGCAACAGGGCAAAAGGGCAAGGCTTTTCTTTCAACATCTCAGACCAGTGAGCATTATACTTCTGACCCATCGCAAGATAATCTAGCTAGGTGTAGAGGGTGGGAGTTAAGGGGATTGCTGAATTGTCATTTTAGCCACTTTCCCTCGATGTGCCGTTTCTCCTCCCCTGTTAAGTGTAAGTGTACTGCATTCATATCATCCTTTTGTATAGTATTGTTATCTTATTTTCTCTGTTAATAAATTTTGGTTTTTCTTTGTACCAAACCACTGGTCTGCTCGTTTGTCTATATCGCTAACTGCCAATAAGTCCGGGGGTCAGAACTAAGGGATGAGCGATTCGAACCGCTCAGAGATAAGGCAGCCGGAGACACAACCGACTGGCCAAAGCAAGTAGCAAAAACCCCCTTACAATAGGGAGGGGCGAGGCCATGGAGGGATTTGAAAACAAGATTAAGAATTTTGAAATTGAGGCGTTGCTTAACCGGGAACCAATGTAAGTGAGCGAGCACAGGGGAGATGGGCGAATGGGACTTGGTGCGAGTTAGGACATGGGCAGCTGAGTTTTGGATGACCTCAAGTTTACGTAGGGAAGAACGTGGGAGGCCAGGAGTGCGTTAGAATAGTCAAGTCTAGAGGTAACAAAGGCATGGATGAGGGTTTCAGCAACGGATGAGCTGAGGCGGGGCGGCGACGAGCAATGTTACAGAGGTGGAAATAGGCGGTCTTAGTTATGCTGAGGATATGTGGTTGGAAGCTCATTTCAGGGTCAAATATGACACCAAGGTTGCGAACAGTATGGTTCAGCCTCAGACAGATGTTAGAGAGAGGGATGGAGTCAGTGGCTAGGGAACTGAGTTTGTGGCGGGGACCGAAAACAATGCCTTCGGTCTTCCCAATATTTAATTGGAGAAAATTTCTGCTCATCCAGAACTGGATGTCGGACAAGCAGTCTGACAATTTAGAGACCGTGGAGGGGTCGAGGGAAGTGGTGGTGAGGTAGAGTTGGGTGTTGTCAGCTGACACACGTGGAAACTGACAGTGTTTTCGGATGATGTCACTGAGAGATAGCATGTAGATGAGAAATAGGAGGGGGCCAAAGGTAACGATGTGGGAGTGGGAAGAGAAGCTGTTGCAGGTGATTCTCTGGCTACGATAAGATAGATAAGAATGGAACCAGGCGAGTGCAGTCCCACCCAGCTGGACGATGGTGGAGAGGCATTGGAGAAGGATGGAGTGGTCAACCGTGTCAAAGGCTGCAGCCAGGTCAAGAAGGACAAGGAGGGATAGTTTACCTTTGTCACAGTCACAAAGGATGTTATTTGTGACTTTGATGAGAGCCATTTCGGTACTGTGGCAGGGGCGGAAACCTGATTCGGACTAATGATCCAGGCACGGTAAATATTCCAGTACTGTTATTTCTTATCGAAATCTGTACAGATTTGAACTTAAACACTCAGGTGTTTACATCAGTTAAAAACAGCAGAGATTGACAGCGTGGGGAGTGGAACAGCTCGGAGGCCAGTGAAACCTGACAATTTTTTAATTTAAAAAAGCTGTGAGTTACACAGTAAGATATTATAAACTATGGTTGACTAAAATCTAAACTGAGACATTAAATTTTAAAAGGTTACAAACTTTAATGGGCAGATTAATCTTTGCCTTGTGGAAGCTCAGCCAAAAAATCCCAAGTTAGCAGCTAAGGTGGCGAAGGCAGCTGAGAAAGAGTCTGAACAGGCACAAGCCATTGAGCAATCAGCGTGACACATTTACAGAGGTTTTTTCCATTATAACTGTACATGTAGGAATTTATAATCGGGAACGGTAGCATAGTGGTTATGTTACTGGACTAGTAATCCAGAGGTCTGGACTAATGATCCGGATACATGAGTTCATAATCCCACCACAGCAGTGGGGGAGTTTAAATTCAGTTAATTAAATAAATCTGGAATAAAAAGCTAGTATCAGTAATGGTATCAGTGACCATGAAGCTACCGGATTGTCATAACAACCCATCTGGTTCACTAATGTCCTTTAGGGAAGGAAACCTGCTGTCCTTACACAGTCTGGTTTATATGTGACTCCAGACCCACAGCAGTGTGGTTGACTCTTAACTGCTCCTCTGAAATGGCCGAGCAAGCCACTCAGCTGTCAAGAAGGCAGCTCACCACCACCTTATCAAAGGCAAAGGATGGGTAATAAATGCTGGTTTTGCCAGCGATGCCCACATCCCATGAATGAATTTTTAAAAATGGAAAACACTGGCACAAAACGTGTGATAACAGGAAGTCAAATGGTGCAGACAGGAAGTGCGAGCAGATGTAGGATCTTTAATATGTAATAGATAGATTGTAATGTGTGATACACAGCACCATAAAGACAAATTTCATGAACATGTATAAAAGCTTAAAATTCTTGCCAGCATTAATTATTATGCTGAGCAGACCTGATGAAATGCAGTTTTACAGTGAAATTATCAAGGTAAAAATATATCTTATATAATAGTTTTCAAAACCATAAGTAATTTAATAATGGAATAAATAGACTTTTGTTCATTTGTATTAGAGGGAATGTCAGACCTATGAATCGGTTGTTTTTTTATCCCACATATGGATGTTCTTCATAATGTAACATTTAAAATATTCATCTGAACTGCATCATGCCAGTTAACTTAACCTAACTCATTAATAGTGCATAATCCAAAATTCAGATTGCACGCGCACCTCATTATCATGTTTAATCAATGCATCTTTCAGGCAGAAAATCTTAAAAGGATATCATATCACATGACTCTGAGGACCCCAAGTGGAGAACTCCTGAAAAACACTGTATAAATGTCCAATTTTAAAGAAATAATATTTTCCACTCAATTGTGATAAACTTAAAACTTTCATCTTACATGAAATTTGTATGCATTGATATTTTTCCACTCTATGACCAGCGATTCGTATTAATAACTTCAAAATTACACTTATAGTCAAGCACGTTCTTCTGAATGGCACACACAATGCACCTTGTCTTTGAAATATATGTAAGATTGATCTGCTAATAAATTTTGATATTGTTTTCATCATTGAAAATTAATAAAAGTGATGGTAACTAATAAGCATAGCAGTATTTAAATTATGCCAGTGTGGCAGCACACAATGAGAACAGTTTTGTATCATTGCTCTAATGCTATCTATTTGAATACTATAGAATAACTAATTTCCCACTAAAATTAGAAGCAGGTTGAATACTAATTTTCAAAAGGGAATTGGATAAATACTTGAAGGGGAAAAATTTGCATGGCTATGAGGAAAGAGCAGGGGAGTGGGAATAATTGGATAGCTCTTTCAAAGAGCTGGCACAGGCACAATGGGCCGAATGGCCTCCTTCTGTGCTGTATCATTCTATGATTCTATAAAGTTAAATTTGTAAGACATGTAAGAGCCTAAAATTCAGAGGACATATTCCTGGGTTCCTGCTCTAACAAGGATGCTGGATGAGCATCACACTCAGAACGGGGCACTGAGAACCATCTTGAGGGGCCTGAGACAGACAGCAGGGGTTAAGACAAAGTCCAATGCCAACATCAGTGCCAATATCTGAGGAGCATTAACACAATGCAGTGCTAACTGTATGTAGCAAGTGGTGGCATCACCAACATCTGTGGTGTCAGGCTTGGCTCAGTGGTAGCACTCTCTAGGTGGGAGGGGCTAGGAGTGAACCAGGTGTTACTGGTTGCCTGATTGCAGCAGGGAGTTGGAGTGAGTTGGTAAAAAAGTTGGTGGTGGGTTTTGGAGTTTTTGTTTTCAGGTTTTAGGGCCTTTTTGGCCCACAAAAAACAGCCAGATGGCTGCTGAGGGGTCCGGAGTGTCAGGCCGCTCAGAGGACAGTGTTCCCAAGAGGAATTTAATTAGGGAAGAAACTGTGGTTGGAAGGGAAAGAAA
This sequence comes from Somniosus microcephalus, assembly GCF_052327205.1. Classification (NCBI taxonomy): domain Eukaryota; kingdom Metazoa; phylum Chordata; class Chondrichthyes; order Squaliformes; family Somniosidae; genus Somniosus; species Somniosus microcephalus. The sequence continues at coordinate 127,181,066 of NC_140987.1, read as the reverse complement.
AAAGCCCAAAGATTTGGGCCGGGACCCCAGGAGGTTTGGTAAAGAAAACACGGTGGTGGTTCAGTGCGAGGATAAGGAGATACGAGCTTGGGATATTATCCAAGCGGTACATGAGGACTGTGGCGAAGGAAGCTGCTTTGCTTGCCGACCAAAGCCAAATGTTGGGTTCGAGGTGACGGTCAGTGGCCGAGAGGAGGTGGAATCACTTTTACTCAGTCTGAAAGTTGGCGATAAGTTCTTGGAGGTATCTCTGCTATATTCGGAAGAGGTGGTGGTCTCATTCTTAAACTTGCCAGTTTATATTGAGGACGAAGTGCTAATCAAAAAGTTGGAGTCGTGGGACATTAAAATTTGCTCAGCAATAAAGAGGAGATGCTATCCAGGAACACGGGTAGCAGATGGAACCCGTTACATAAAGGTGCGGTTCCCAGAGGGGGTGAGGTCATTACCGTACAGAATGAAATTCGAGACACTGGAAGGAGTGCAGTACTTTCGAGTGCTGCATGATAACCAAGTGAAGGTTTGCTATTATTGTCTTGGACACGACCATCTTGTAAGAAACTGTCCAGACTTGTACTGTTATAATTGCGGCGAGTCTAGACACATCGCTTGGAGCTGCAAGGCGACGAGCTGTGGGGTGTGTCACAAAGGCCCCACCCGCTGTGAGTGTGAGGCAGAAGGAAGAAATGAGATGGGAGAAGGAGCAGGAGATGTGAGTGGAATGGCCGGAGGAGTGGAGCAGTCGGAGGACACAGCTGGTAAATTGAAGGAGAAAAGAGCACAGGAAGAGGCAGAAAATTGTGGAGCAGAGAACAGGATGGAGATGGCGGAAAACACACCAAGTACTGTGGAAAAGAACAAAGACAGCAGCGGGCAGCAAGGGTCGAGTGCAGGCTTGAGCCTTAATACAGTTCAGCTCTCCCTAAAGAATCTGGTGTCCGCGGGGGGAGAGGAGGCGGGAGCGGTGTGTGTGGTAAATGTACGTACTCCAAAGAAAGATGGGGAGTCAGACATCTCAGTGAGCAGGAGGGGGCAAGACAAGGAGAGGGTGCAAGAGGCAGTAGCCTTAAAGGGGCAGCAGGACGGGATCGGCAAGACAAAGACACCAGAAGGGAACAATATAGGTGCGCCATTGTCTCATAGAGAGAAGGAACAGGGAGCAAGGGTCAGAGGTGGAGATGTGGTCGAAGGGAGCGGCACTGTTGGAGAAACTACGATAGCAGGAAGACTCTCTATGGGAGGTGATGTATCTGACGGGGAGCAGGATTATGTATCGGACGGGGAGCAGGTGCAGGGGGTTGCAGAAGAGCTTGAGAGTGAGGAATTAGAGGGGGACAGAGACATGGAAGTCGGGGATGGGGTGGCATCATGTGAAAAGGGAAAGGTTAATGAGGGGCAGAAGGAGGGAGAAAGGGCAGCTCCTGGGCCCAAACTTAATGCAAGGAAGAGGCTGAAACAGCAGGGAAGGTTCAAACAGGAGGTGAAAAAGAGTAGGAGGCTGCAGGAAAAAGCAACAGCTGGCCGAAAAGTTGGGAAGGAGCATGTGAGGAGGGAAGGGCCAGAGATTAAATGATGGGGAGATTATCAGGCATACTTTCCTTCTTTGGAGCCATGATTACATTGGTCTTGATTAATGTGAATGGACTGAGGGGTGAGATGAAATTGCAGCAGTTGTTGCAGGGTTTTAAAGGTACGGACTTGTTGTGTCTACAAGAAACCTTTTGGGATGAGGATATCCTAGAAAGAGTTCAGAGGGTTTGGAAGGGAGAGGTGTTTGCAAGTTGTGCAAACAATAACCGTAGAGGGGTGGCTGTTTTGGTGAGTCCGTCCATAAAAGAGAACGTTGCCTTGGTGGACAAGGACACTGAGGGGAGATTTTTATGGCTAAGGGTAAAAATGGAGGGATTTAATTGCGATCTCTTTAATATCTATGCACCGAACAACCATTGCAAGCGTCGCGAGTTTTTTCAGGGGTTATTCACTGAAGCGGCAGAGGTGGAAAATCCTTGTATAGTGGGGGATTTTAATGTATTTTTATCTCGGATGGACATTTCAGCCCAGATGACCTTTAAGGATGATAACTCCAGAGGGATGATTGTAAAAATGATGGCAACTTTAAATTTGAGAGACTTATGGAGGGACCGGAACCCCATAAAAAGGGAATTCCCCAGATCAGGTTGGGTGGGTGATGTTTTAAAACAGAGCCGAATAGATTTTGTGTTAATGTGGGAAGGGTTAAGTTCTGAGGTGATGGAGATTTATTGGCCCAGAAATTCGGGTCCCAACGCGTGAGTACGGACGGAGTACTCACGCGTGGACCCGATGGAAGTGCCGGTTTCTTGCATGCACTACGCATGTACGGGAAACCGGCATTTCCGATCCTCTGAACGAAGGGGTTCAGAGGTCGAACGCGTGCGCGCAGGAGTCTGCGCGTTGAACTTCCTTTTTTTACAGGTTTGCCCGTGCGTGAAGGCCTCTACATTTTACACATTAAAAAAGCAGACGTAAGGACTTCATTTTAAAAGGTAAGTGGTCAATTAATTAAAATTAGAACATTTTTTCCACAGGTTTATTATTTTTAAATACTTTACAGTAAGGTAAGTGTATTTTTAGCCCCGATTTTTTATAAAATTATTTTTTTTCAAAAATATAAATTATTGTTTAAAATAGTTATTTAATGTTATTTATAGTTGATTTAAATAGTGTGATTTTTTTCAAATTTATTTTAAGGTTAAGTACTGCTTTGGGCGCCTGGAGTTTTCAGGAGTTTGACAGTTCTTTCTGTCAAACTCATGAATGGGCTTTTCCCTCCTCCGATTGGTTGCCCGTGGCTCACGTGATCCCAGCAGACGCATCGCACTAAGTACACCGCTGAATCACGCAAGCACAGCGCGCCGGGAGCTGGACCGGGCCACAGACAGGAAATCCACGCAGGCCCAGGCCTCAACTGCCGGCGCGCTAGGTAAGTGTAGGTCGGGGGCTTGCACCCGCGGGAAGCCCCCGACACGAATTTCTGGGCCAAAATTATAAAAAAGTATTTTTTTGTGATCACTCGGCTTTGGTTCTTAGAATTAGGAACAGCAGAGTTAAGATCGGTTCAGGGGTGTGGATTTTAAACAATCAATACCTGAAAGAAATTGCTTATAAAGAAGGGATTATAAATATAATAAAGAATGCTCAGAAGGAACCTTTGTTCTTGAAAGAGAGCAGAGTTTGGTGGGACAATTTCAAATATGAGGTAAAAGTTTTTTCGGTACGTTATGGGAAAAAGAGAGCGGCAGCTAATCGGCGTCGAGAAGAGAATATAAACAAAAGGTTTACGGGTGTCTGTAAAGCAGTTGACGGAGGGGATAAGGGAGCGGAGACTAAGTTCCGGGTGCTAAAGGAAGAGTGGGAATTATTGCAAGCTGAAAAATGCAAGGGGGCCATTCTCCGTGCAAAGGCTAGAGATGCATTGGAGGGCGAAAGATGCACTCGATATTTTCTAGAGCAAGAGAAGCTGCGACAGAGATTATCGTTAATTGAAGAGTTGAAGGTTGGGGAGAAGATCATTCATGAAAGTGGGGAGATTTTAGAGGCGGCTAGCAGCTTTTATTAAGAGTTATATACAAATTTCCAATTTGGCGATGGGGAAGGTTACTGCTTTTATTGAAGAGGGTTTAAAGGAGGATGAGAGAAGCATGTGTGACGAAGTAGGATTAGCGGAAATAAAAGTAGCAATAAGTGGAATGAAGGGGGGGAAAAGCCCACGGTCCGATGGACTAAGTGCAGAATTTTATAAAGAATTTTTCGAGATTTTAAGTCCATTGCTCTTGGAAGTTTTTAAGGAAATTAAAATTGAGGGAAGCCTGGCCCCATCTATGTGGAGAGGTATCATAAGCTTAGCTCATATAAAAATAAAGGGGATAGACGGGATCTGAAGAATTGGAGGCCCATCACATTATTAAATGTGGATTATAAGATTTTGGCGAGGGTTATGGCAAATCGTTTGAAGGAGGTGTTACTGCAGATAGTTTTGCCCTCTCAGTCCTATGGAGTCATAGGCCGGGACATCGCAGACTCTGTGGTCTCAATCCGAGATGCGATAGAGCTCATGGAAGTGAGTGGGAGGGAGGCTCAGGTATTAAAGATAGATCAAGAGAAAGCCTTTAATAGGGTCTCTCATGAGTTTTTATTGAAGGTTTTGGAAGCATTTGGTTTCAAGGAAAATTTCATTCAGTGGGTAAGGATTTTTTATTCAAACATATTTAGCTGTGTTAAATGTAATGGTTGTTTATCCAAGTATTTTCCGGTACAGAGATCAGTGAGACAGGGTTGGCCCCTGTCCCCATTGTTGTACACATTGGTAGCAGAACCATTAGGTTACATGATGCGAAAGAAACAAGGTATAGTTGGGATTGTGGTCCCCAGTTCTGGGCTGGTGTCGGTGATACACCAATATGCAGATGACACAACCTTAACATTGAGAAATGGGGAGTCAGTGAGGAAAGCTATGGATGTAGTGGAGGAATATTGTAGAGCTTCAGGAGCCAGAGTGAATTATAGTAAGTCCCAATGCCTGGTTGCAGGGAGGGGTAGGGGGGAAGGGTTGGGGGAATGTATATGGGGTGCAAGAAAGACAGGGATGAAGTGGATCGATTAAATTGGGAACTGAATGTTATGAAAATTAGAAAGATTTTGGGAAGATGGGAAAGAAGGTGGTTGAAAGTGCAAGGAAGAGCAACAGTGGTGTCTGCTCTCCTGCTATCTAAGCTATGGTACTTATTGACAGTGGAGGATATTCCTGAGTGGGTGGAAAAGTCCATCCGAGAGGCTTGTGTGAGGTTTTTATGGGAAGGGAAACCAGCCTTGGTGACTTACAATACCATCATTGGACGGAGAAATCAGGGAGGACTCAATTTCCCAGATATTGATTTGAAGAAAAAATCCTTTAGAATCAAAATGGGTGAAGAGTTTTCTTCAGAAGTCAAATACAAGTTTTTGGAAGAGTTGTTTTGAGCATTTTAAAAAATGAAGTGGGATAGGAGGGCAGGGGATATTGTATATGGAATACAATAATATGTTTTTGAAATCGATTAAACTTCTCCCTAGGTTTTATAAGGGGGTTGCAGAGACTTGGGCCCAATTTTTAAAAAGTGTGCAGTTTATGCCCAAGGGGGCTGAAGAATTTTTAGAACAGCCCTTATTTTTGAACAGGTAGGTCAACATCGAAGGAGAGGTTTTATTTAATCAAGCTTTTATAAAAGCTGGGATAATATCTGTGAAAGATGTATTATACGAGGTAATTCCAGGTTGGTTGCCGGAAGCGATAGTGAGGGACACTATGGGAGGAGGATCAGGAAGTAGAGGAAAAAGCAATAGGAATCATGTATGAGAAGATTGTGAGGGCAATGCCACAGGATTGGATGGAAGAAATAAATGCGGAAATCGCAAAAAGGAAGTAAAATGCGTCCTGCTTTTCCAAGCTTTGTACTGGAGAAAGGGGGAGAGTTGGTCCAATTTGACAACTGTAATACTCGAGATTTCTATGAGATGTTTAGAGAATGGAGATTCAAGACACCTGCTGGTCAGGAGTTTTGGCAGAGTATATACCCACAGTTGGACTTCAACAGGATTTGGAAGGGAGTGTGGGCGAATTTTAAATGTCCAGAATGGATTGAACTTGATTTCAAATTGGCTCATAACCGGATTTTTACCATGACGGTCTTGTGCAAGATTGGACGAGTGGAGGCGGCAAATTGCCCAGTGCGTGGGACACGGGATGAGACTCTGTCCCATTTACTGGTGTTATGTCCGCAGTTAAATGATTTTAAGTACTATGTTCGACAGTTATGTGAAGCTTTTTTGCTGGGTGGAGGCCGAAGAGCGAGAATGGGAATCCCGTGGGACTCAATTTTGAGATGGGGATTGCAGGAGAGTCTGCCCGAGTCTAGCGGAGCGGCAATTAATTTAATGTTCAGTTTGGCTAGATTCGTGATTGTGCAAAGGAGGAATGCTTTTTTTTAAGGGGAGGAGAATCAATCTAAAAGAGTATTTTAAATATAAGCTGAAAGATCATTATAAAGCTCTGTGGATGTTTTATTCAGAAAGGAATTTAAGGATAGTATTTTACAACCAATTTTTAAAGTACAATCGATTAATATATGTTACAGGAGACAAATTAAACTTCAGGTTTTGATGTTAAAATGTGGTGGTGGAATGGCTGTGCAGAGCGGCGGAATTGATTTGTATCATACAATGAAATGATCACGATGTTGTAAATGTTCTTAATGTTCAATAAAGTATATTAATAAAAAAAAAGTGGTAGCACTCTCACCTCTGTGGTCAGGTGATTGTGGGTTCAAACCCCACTCCAGAAATTGAGCACAAAATGTAGGCCGACACAGGTGCCATCTTTTAGATGAAGCATTAAACTAAGGCCTCATCTGCCCTTTAAAGTGGATGTAAAAGATCCCAAGTCACAAGTCAAGAAAGAGTAGCAGAGCTCTCCTAGTGTCCTGGGCAATATTTATCTTTCAACCAACATCACTAAAACTGATTATCTGGTCTGACATCTCATTGCTGTTTGTGGAATCTTGCTGTGTGCATATTAGCTTCTGTGTTTGCCTACATTACAATATGGCTACATTTCAAAAGTATGTCATTGGTTGTGAAGCATTTGGGATGTCGGAGGATGTGAAAGGTGCTATATAAATGTAAGTTCTTTCTCTCCTTGACCACTGACCTTCAGTCCTTGGGAGAGAATGATGGAAAGTGGCTTCGGAAAGCAGAGTCTGCAGGATCATCAAGTCTGCCTTCCTGCTGATCAGTGATCACTCAAATCCAACACAAGTAGCATGGCTAGAGTCCACTTTTATGTCACGGTCCTCGCTCCTGGTGACAGCTCATGTAGACAGTCCCACCCACACCTTCCCAGATGCCTATTCATACAGGTGTCAGGATACAGGACCAGACTGCCAATGTGCCTGCAGTAGTGATACAGTCACCTGGGACTTAGAGCCCTGAGGTGAGGCTCACCTTGGTCCTGGCCCTGAAGTATCACCTCAGTACAGCATCAGGATAGGCTTAAGAACAGCCTGTGAAGGATCAGAGTAGGCATAGTGTTAATAAGAAACACTTGCTGTAAATATATATGTGTACAGTAAAACCTAAGCCAATCTGACGACCTGTGCACTTCTGGCACAGCAGACCATGTCACAAAATTCAGAGATCTAACACTGATTTTACGCTGGAAAATCAAGCATGTGCAATAGTCCTATTTCTATTCCTGAGACCCTGTTTAACTCCAATTGGCCATTTTTGCCAAATAAATAAAGGAGGGTGTACAACCAAATATTTTCAAATTTTACAAAAGTGAAAGAAAGAACTTGAGTGGAATTTCTCCCCCATGATCCAACCATTACTTACAATGTCTCTGTATGCTGCTAACAGTATTTTCTTATAGAACCTTACATCTGTACTATACATGTGGTCTTCACAGGGTAACATGCTTCACCTTTAGCAAGCCCGCAACTATTAAACTAATTAACATAATAAATTACTGTAACCTAATTTCCTTCATCGGTACTACAGTATTCTCAGATTGCGTGCTGAATAATGGGGTGATTCAAATGGTTGAATGGCCTTTTCTCATTCCCATCTCTAATCACAATGCTGTTGCATCAGCTCACTTCAGTTCTAAAGAAAAAGAACATTTAAAAACCTTCCAGGAACATTCCCCCAAATTGTCAATCACTACAAGCCCTGTCAACTACTAGCACAGAATTAGGTAATAAGCCTCATTTGTATACAATTAAAGGAATATTATGAACTGGAACAAGCTGATAGGCAATGGATGCCCAGGGATAAGAATTGGACAAAGAAGCTGACACTAGTGCCCTATAATTGGCAGAGTTTAAGAGACTGAATGCCAGTCTTAACTGGCATTCCGACTCAATTCTCCTCAGTGGGTCATTGGATGAATATCACTGACACTCAGCTGGTTGCTAGATGGAGTACTTTGCAGTGGACAAGCACTTCATTTTCAGGGGTAGGAAAAAGCTGGCAGGCCTGTCCCACCCTCCTGTCAGTTGATCCCAGAGCAGCAGTGACAGAAGCTACAGAGCAACCCATGGCCCCGAATATGCCAGCCTGCAGCTGTTACAACTCTAACGGAAGGGAAATTATGGATTTTTTTTTAAGTAACAGATTTTCTAAATGATAAACACAATGCTCATTAAAAAATACTTTGTAAAAGAATTAGATTGCTGTTTATTTCCCCAGGACAATAATCAAATAGCCATATAGGAAAATAAAACTATGTTCATATTAATATATATCTTACCAATGACCTGCTATGACCTTTGAAGTAACAGGTTAACAAAATTACAACAGAAGTAAAAAGTCACAACGTGCCATCCCTATGTTAATCTGGTCAAACAACAGTTCTATCTAGCCACTTTTCACAGGTTTGCAACTGTGACTAGGCAACATGCATTAACGTGGTCATCAACAAGGCGAAAGAGGATGATGTTCTGCTAAACAAAAGGCTGAGCACCAACACTGTGGACTTTCAGAAGAATTTATTTTCTGAAACATAACAAAACTCGTGTCCTCCCTGCATCTGTCACCATAGACATTTGGCTCCTAACACGGATTCTGTCTGAACCAATCAGATCAGAGGCTTCATGCCAGCAGGTGCCATTTTATTCCTGTGAAATTCATCAACTCAACAACCCGTGAAACATCAGCGGACAGAAAAATTCATTAAAATGGGATAGGATCTAGGCAGTGTGCATGGGTGACTTCCGAGAAGTGGCAGGAACATGGTAGGGGGAAGAAAAGCATCTCAGGTGCACAAAGCAAATAAACAGGACTCCCAAGTATTGCCTGCTCAGACTGATTCACCGCAGTCAAGTTCATCGCAATGGAAAACAAGGAAAGTAACCTTTTGCTGAAATGACTACTGCCTGTAGTAGTATATGAGGTAAACGAGAATATCACAGGATATTAGATAAACTAGAATTACATCGTGACATTTGTTGCAAGCAGCTCTTATGAATAATGTTTTGTATTAGTGTTTATTTCTCTGAATCGTTGATCATTTCCATTTGTCTGCCAATAAAGTAGAAAATCACCATTACGGCCACACAGTTGCGGTTTTGTCAATGAGTTTGGTGGCATCAAAAGATTTGGTGGCATTTGGTGATAAATGCTGAGTTATTAGCTTCACAATGACTCCGCTGGTATGTGCTCTCCCCAGTCTGGGCTTGAGCCACAGACCAGCAATCTCCCAGGTTGGATGTTTGCTATATGGTGAGTTCGCTGATCTGAGCTGAGATAGCGGCAGGACTCCGATAACTGACAACAACAACTTGCATTTATATAGTGCCTTTAAAGAAGAAAGACTTGCATTTATATAGCACCTTTCATGATCTCAGGATGTTCCAAAGCGCTTTACAGCCAATTAAGAACTTTTGAAGTGTAGTCACTGTTGTAATTTAGGAAACATGGCAGCCAATTTGCACACAGCAAGGTTCCACAAACAGCAATGTGATAATAACCAGATACAGTAATCTGTTTTTTAGTGATGTTGACTGAAGGATAAAAATTGGCCAGGACACTAGGTATAACTCCCCTGCTCTTCTTCAAAACAGTGCCATGGGATATTTTACATTCACCTCAGATTCAGATTCAGTTTCAGATTCAGATTAGATTTATTTGCCATATGTAACAAGTACAATGGAATGCTTGTTCCCCGTAGGGACGCGTCAGCTATACATACAGCGCCACGTTCAGAGTCAATACAATGGCTTCCCGTGGCAGTGGGAGCACGATGTCCCTCAGCCGCTCCGTCCTCCTCTTCACCGCGGCCTCCTCCTCACTGTTGCCAGCTCCACGTGTGGTGGCCTGCTTCTCCCGCTCTGGCCACCATGCCCGGCTCCCCTCCTCCCATCCGGACTGCGAGTTACCCGAAATGGAGCTGCCGGCCGACGTGCTGCAGCGTGTCGTCAGTCTGCTGCTGCTGCTCGTTGCGCTGCGCTCCTCCGCCCGACTCGCCGAACACATCGTCGGGATGTGAATGCTCCAATTCGGCCTCCTCTTCACCGTCGCCGGCTCCACGCTCCACGGCCCGGGGCCTACTTCTCTCTCTTCACGGGTCGGCCTCTGGCCACCATGCTCGGCTCCCCTCCTCCCAGTCGGAATTCCTTCCCGCCAAGGAGCTGCCAGCCGATGTGCTCTAACGGGTCGGCTTGGCTGCTGCTGCTGCTCATCGCGCTGCGCTGCCTCTGCCCGACTCGCCGAGCACCTCGCTCCGGTTGCGGGAGCGAGTGGCGAGAGCTGGCCGCCCGAAGCAGGGAGAGCGATCTCAGCACCGGACCGTCACGGCCGCCATCTGAGAGAGTAAACGCAGCCTCAGTTTAATGTTTCATCCGAAAGATGGCACCTCCAACAGTGCAGCACTCCCTCAGCACTACACTGGAGTGTCAGCCTAGGTTTATGTGCTCAAGTCTCTGGGGTGGGACTGAAACCCACAACCTTCTGACTCAGAGGTGAGAGTGCTGCCACTGAGCCACGGCTGACCTATGTAAGGTAGGAAGATAGTAAAATGTCCCGACTGAACTCAGAGCTTCTGAGGAAGACAAAATTATCTACAGTCCCCGCTCATTATTGCAATACAGTAACCTCTGCTGAAAAGTGCAGGTGTGTAGACATCAAGTGAGGATGGGCACGTTTGGTTGTGATGGTCTCAAAGATGAATAGTCTTTTGACACTTAACGGAGACCTTTAGTGGAAGCCTTGGTGCAGGCTCTGGGGCACCTCTGCTGCTTTAAGGTGACTTGACACCATTTCTCGCTGCAACACCATCGAGATTCTCCTCCAGCTGCTGTGCATTGAAAATTACCTCACGACCCAGGGAAATAGGTCAGAACCATGGGGGGGCTGAATGGAAGGCCCACCTTATCAGAACCCTGCCCCAAACGGAAGAACCCAGCACATGAAGCCAGAAAACCTATTAGCAGGTGTCTGCTGGAAACATGATCTGACACTGTAGTATTTTAATGAACAGTTTCCATGGTTTGACAACATTTTCCATTGATAGATATATAATGACTTGTTCGTCATCTAGTTTCCAGAATTTTAACTAGTTCCCTGACTTTGATGACAAGGTGATGAATAAAGCACTTTGGCCTAGAAATTCAGTTGGTTGCGCCAGCAGTTAGCGCCTAAAGAAAAGTGAATGTCGGGCGCTATGCGTGTAGCGCCCGGGCGCAGCGCAGTTTGCGCCTCGCCCCAAATTAAGTTGGCCGTTAGCGCCGGCGCAAAGTTTAGCGCCCGCCCGGATGCGCGCGCAGAAAATGACGTCACATCCTCGTGCAACGCCCTTTGGCCGCCCCGATTCCAAACTTCAGTTGGACCGCCCCATTGTGCGGCTGGCGGCCGGAGCGTTTGAAAAAGGGAACGCAACACAGCCAGCGCGGGCCCCGGGGGGGCGCAAATTAAAGGGGACGTACCCTCCAGTATAAAGGCCAGCCATTTTGCAGCAAACACTCTTGTGCAACGCATTTCTGGACACACAACAAGGAGGAGAGCTAACTGGTTTCAAGCAGCAACAGCTCAGGTATTTTTGGACTCAGGCCAGAGCGCTGCAAGTGGCCTTTTGGAAATTTGACTGTTTGCCAGGATTTGATGGGGGTTGCATGGGGTGCCAACGCGGAGCTGCAGCGCCATGTCCGTAGGGCTCGCAGACGCATTGTGAGAGGGGCAGCCCTGGCTAGAGGCAGAGGGGGCAACAGGCGTCGGCCACGTAGGCCTTACCTAGTCAGGCTATACCGCCAGCAGCGCTCCTACCTCAACATGACTGGCGTGCGATGTGTTAGAAGGCTCCGATTCCGAAAGGAGGTGATTGCAGAGATCTGCCACCTGCTTCGCAGAGATCTGCGTCCAAAGCTCAGGTGCAGGACGTCTCTGTCGGTGGAAGTGAAGGTGACGGTGGCATTGAACTTCTATGCCACCGGCTCCTTCCAATCCGCTGCTGGGGACATAGCTAACATCTCCCAGTACGGCGCGCATCGCTGCATCCGCCAGGTGACCGAAGCACTGTTCAGAAGGAGACGCCAATTCATCTCCTTCCCCATGGCCCTGGAGAGCCAGCATCAGCGCGCATTGGGATTTGCAAGACTCGCGGCCTTCCCCTTGGTGCAGGGCGCCATTGACTGTATGCATGTGGCTTTGCGGGCCCCTCTGGAGCATGGCGAGCAGTATCGCAACAGGAAGGGCTACCATTCTCTGAATGTGCAGCTGGTGTGTGACTACAAGCAGCGCATCATGGCTGTCAATGCCAGCTTTCCAGGCAGCAGCCACGATGCGTTTATCCTGCGGCAGAGTACTGTGCATGACATGTTCGAGGCACAGCCTCCCCCAAGAGGATGGCTACTCGGGGACAAAGGCTATCCTTTGTGTACCTGGCTCATGACCCCGCTCCGCGCGCCCAGGACCGCTGCTGAAGAGGCATACAACGAGAGCCATCAAACCACCCGCAACATCATCGAGCAAACTATTGGGGTCCTCAAGCAGCGGTTCCGCTGCCTTGATCGCTCCGGAGGATCTCTGCAGTATTCGCCAGACCAGGTCTCCCAATTTGTGGTAGTTTGCTGCATGCTACACAACCTGGCTATCCGCAGGACTCAGGCACTGCCACCTGACATTGGACCACCACCTCAGGAGGAGGAGCAGGAGGAGCAGGAGGAGGAGGAGGAGGAGCAGGAGTACGTTCCCAGGAGGGAGCGACCAGGGCCAAGGGCCGCGCGACGCCACCTTATTACACGTTACTTCTAAGCCCCCTGTCAGGGAATGCCTTGTGGCCATGAGGGAAGATGAATGCAGCCGCTCCGCAAGCCCTCAGCCGGCGAAGCCAACAAAGACTAACAAGAACAACCATGGAGACTCTATGAATAAAGATAATTATTTATTACACAAAAATGAAAACCCCTTCCCACATGAATCCCCAAAAACAATCAACGGGCCCCACAAAAAGCCCAACAAACGACTCACTCCCACTGAGGGTAACGCAGTGGATGTGGTATACATGGATTTCAGTAAGGCCTTCGATAAAGTCCCGCACAGGAGACTGGTCAAGAAGGTAAGAGCCCATGGAATCCAGGGTGCCTTGGCACATTGGATACAAAACTGGCTTAGTGGCAGAAGGCAGAGGGTGATGGTCGAAGGTTGTTTTTGTGACTGGAAGCCTGTGGCCAGTGGGGTACCACAGGGATCGGTGCTGGGTCCCTTGCTGTTTGTGGTCTACATTAATGACTTGGATATGAATGTAAAGGGTATGATCAGTAAGTTCGCGGATGATACAAAAATTGGTAGGGTGGTAAATAGCGAGGAGGGTAGCCTCAGTCTGCAGGACGATATAGATGGGTTGGTCAGATGGGCGGAACAGTGGCAAATGGAATTTAACCCGGAAAAGTGCGAGGTGATGCACTTTGGGGGGACTAACAAGGCAAAGGAATACACAATGAATGGAAAGACCCTAGGCAAGACGGAGGGTCAGAGGGATCTGGGTGTGCAAGTACACAGATCCCTGAAGGCGGCGGAACAGGTGGATAAGGTGGTAAAAAAGGCATATGGGATACTTGCCTTCATTAGCCGAGGCATTGAATATAAGAGCAAGGAGGTTATGATGGAGCTGTATAAAACACTGGTTAGGCCACAGCTGGAATACTGTGTGCAGTTCTGGTCGCCACACTACAGGAAGGATGTGATCGCGTTGGAGAGGGTGCAGAGGAGGTTCACCAGGATGTTACCAGGGCTGGAGCGCTTCAGCTATGAAGAGAGACTGGGCAGATTGGGTTTGTTTTCCTTGGAGCAGAGGAGGCTGAGGGGGGACATGATTGAGGTGTACAAAATTATGAGGGGCATAGATAGGATGGATGCTGAGGAGCTTTTTCCCTTAGTAGAGGGGTCAATAACTAGGGGGCATAGATTCAAGGTAAAGGGCGGGAGGTTTAGAGGGGATTTGAGAAAGAACTTTTTCACCCAGAGGGTGGTTGGAGTCTGGAACTCACTGCCTGAAAGGGTTGTGGAGGCAGGAACCCTCACAACATTTAAGAAGCATTTGGATGTGCACTTGAAATGCCATAGCATACAAGGCTACGGGCCAAATGCTGGAATATGGGATTAGATTAGACAGGGCTTGATGGCCGGCGCGGACACGATGGGCCTCTATCCGTGCTGTATTACTCTATGACTCTATGACTCTATGGGCTAGATTTTCAGTTGCTTGCGCCAGCAGTTAGCGCTTTAAGAGAAGTGATTTTCGGGCGCTATTCGTGTAGCGCCCGGGCGCAGCGCAGTTTGCGCCCCGCCCCAAATTAAGTTGCCCGTTAGCGCCGGCGCAAAGTTTAGCGCCCGCCCGGATGCGCGCGCAGAAAATGACGTCACATCCTCGTGCAACGCCCTTTGGCCGCCCCGAATCCAAACTTCAGTCGGACCGCCCCATTCTGCGGCTGGCGTCCAGAGCGTTTGTAAAATGGAACGCAACACACCCTGGGGAGCGCAAATTAAAGGGCACTCCTCCTGCACTATAAACGGCAGTCTGCATGTGTTGTGTGGAAGGATCCAGTGTGTTGTTGTGTCGTCGTCGTCCTTCTCCTCCTCCTCCTCCTCCTCCTCCTCATCCTCATCCTCATCCTCCTCCTCATCCTCATCCTCCTCCTCATCCTCATCCTCCTCAAACACATGCACCCTTCCCCTTTAAGAGCTCACTGGCACCAGAGTGTCTGCTGTGCGCTGCGCCCGAGCTCGGGCGCTGCGCTCTGCACCGCCGGCTTAGCGCCTAAAGATAGTAGTGGAACGCCTCTTTTAGCGCTCCACCAACTTCTTAGGGCGAAGCCACTGAATTTCCGGCAACGGGGCGCTACTTTGGGGTGGGCGCTAACTTCGGGCAGGCGCTAAGGTTAGCCCCCCAAAACTGTCTATACTGAAAATCTAGCCCACTGACTCTAAACTGGGGAGGAGTAACTCCACATTTGTACAAACCTGGCCTCAACCTCGGCCTTAACGCAAAAAATAAGCCCACGAACCAAACAACCATGGGCAAAAGAAAGATGGCCACCGCCATATAAAACGAAAGCTGGCCACACCCTCTACTGAGTGGCCCGCGAGGGCGAGACCTTGTCCAGCCTTTTGCCTCCCCTGCCCGGCCTGCTGCTCCTTCGCAAGCTCTGCCCAGTGGCTGCTGCGAGGCTGGGGGAAGGCGCCTGAGGCTCAGATGTCCTTCCGCCAGATGCCCTTGGGGGGCGGCCTACATGCCCTTTGGGCCTCGAGGGGCCAGCTGCTGAGTGGCGCACCTGAGCCTGGCCACCATCAGCTCCAGCCGCTTGCCCTTGACGCCCCAGTGGGGGAGTGGCGGCGACGGATGGCGCAATGTGGGCAAGCTGGCATCTGGGATGCGCTGGCTGGTGCTGTGGCGCGCTGGCACTCGGCCGGGCCCGCACTGCAGGATCCGCACCAATCAGCCGAGGGGCGGCTCGCTGGGATGCTGCAGCGCGGCGGGTGCCCTGGCGATGCCTGCCTGAGACAGCGCGTGTGGCAGCAGTGAGTGCCCCTGTTGTCCTGGTGTGCGCCCGCATCACACCCGCCAGGGACTTGACGGCATCAGTGAGCATGCGGCCACTCGCGGCAGTTGATGCCCCGAACTCGCGCACACTGGTCGCCAGCGACTCGATGGCCTCAGGCATGCGCCCCACCACGCGCATGAGCTCCGTGTGGCGCCGGTCCGAATCCTCGGCCATCTTGTCCAGCTTCCGCGCCTCCTCCGAGGTGAAGGTGTCCGGACTGGAGTCGGGACTCTCCCGCTGGGGAGCAGGGGACCGAACTAGGGGAACCTTGCCACGTTGGTGGCAGCGAGTGTCCCGATCAACTGCACTCCCCTCTGATCCTTCCCCCCTTTGGGGGGGAAGGCCGCGGCCCACGCGCAGGGCTCCTGGGTGGCTGGACGCCACTGGTCCCAGCAGCTGCAATCCCCTGCGACAGTTGGTCCAGGCACTCGTCCAGTGAGGACGTGTCAATCATTTCGTCCTCTCCTGCGGGACCTGAGTGTTCCCCTGATGGTCCGGCTTGCTCTTGCTCCTCCTCCTCCTCCTCCTCCTCCTGCTCGGAGGGGCTGTCACTGGCAGCTTCAGGGACCTGGTCGTCACCAGCTGAAAGCAGGAATGCACAAGAGTAGCTTCAGAGTGAGGAGACGGCGTCAGCGAGGGAGTCAGGACTGGTGGCATTCAGCGCATTGGTGGGACAGTGGCAAAGGAGGTAGCTCGGATGCGCAAGTGCGACGCGAGAGGGCCAAAAGGCGAGGTCCTTACCACTGCCGGGCAGTGGAGGGTCAGCTACTCCGCACGCTGTGGGCACGATCAGCCGGGCTCCCATGAGCCCACTCACGCGCTCCTCCAGGGGAGTGAGCTTCTGCAGCTTGGCGTGGCCTCCCCTGGTCCTGGCACGGGCCTGGCGATTATTGGCAAGTTTAGCCTGCAAGAGAAAGGACGGGCTGTAAGTACGGAGTGTAGCCCTGATGTAGTGTGCACTGCCTCCCATGGTGGAATAGCTTGGCCAGAGTGTAGCCCTGATGTACTGTGCACTGCCTCCCATGGTGGAATAGCTTGGCCAGAGTGTAGAGTGCAGAATGGGCAATTGATGCTCATGACTGTCCCAAAGCTGCTGGCTGAGGGCTGGCCATTAGGCCTTTCAGCTCCCTTTGCCCATCATGTCAGGTGTACATGCAAGAATGAGGAGGAGACTGGAAAGGGTACTCACCCTGACAGTCCTGGTCAGGTCGTTGTATTTTTTCCGAAATTGGGTGTGGGTCCTGGGGGCATCGCCGGTGACCGTCACCCTGTTGGCGATCTGCTTCCAGGCTCTGGTGTATTCTTGGTGGGTCGGATTCCTCCCAGTCTCTGGGAACAAGATCCTGCGCCTCTTCTCCAGAGCTGTCACCATTATTCCCAGATCACGCTCTGAGAAGCGCAGGGCACGCTCACGGGCCTTCTCTGGCGTTGCCATGACTCCCTGGGGCTGAGCAGCAGTGTTGAGGCTTATTTGCAAAGCTGCAGTGTGCAGGGCGTGGCAGCAGACCAAATCGTCCCTTCCCCCTTTAAGAGCTGGTCGGCGCCACGGGGTCTGCTGTCAATCAAAAAATGACCGCACCCGCGCTGCGCCCCGCCTCGGCGCTATCCCTCTGCACCGCCGGCTTAGCGCCTAAAGATAGTAGTGGAACGCCTCTTTTAGCGCTCCAGCAACCTCTTAGGGTGAAGCGACTGAATTTCCGGCAAGGGGGCGCAACTTTGGGGCGGGCGCTAACTTCGGGCGGGCACTAACGTTAGCGCCCCAAAACTGGCTATACTGAAATTCTAGGCCTTTATGCTGTCCTATTGACTAACCAATGAAACTGTCAATGAAACACCAATAATAATCAACAAACTTTACAAAGACAATAATAAAATTTAGCCACCAGAGGGCAACAGTGAGCTCCTCTCCACGGGGTGTGACTGACCAGCCCCTCAGCTGGAACCAGATGAAGGTGACAAAGATTGTTCCGAGTCCACTGGGATCGTTTGGGTACAAAACCTATGAACCAGTGTAGAACTCAGACGAATTGGAAGCCTGGTTCCTAGATCAGCAGGAGGATCTAGCACACACACACACACACTCCACTAAACTACTGGAGTGAGTGGACGTAGACATATCCCATTAGATTATCAGAGATTGAATACACATAATTCCATTGAAAGCATGCATGCAAACATAGAAGCCTGCCAAATTTTAGCATGTTGGTTACAAATATATGCAGAATGGGCCAAAAGAATTAGAGTGTAAAAGTGGCAGGTAATCTGAAGGGGCAGGAGATATGACGGCTCCACTGTGAAGCCCAACCAATCCAGTTAAGTTAAGGGGGAGAAGATGATCTCAAGGGATAGCCGCAGAGGGTGAGGCATCATGGGGATCGATTTTTGTGTGGCCAGGGGGAGCACTAATGCAGCAGTCCCTTTGAGGATCAGTGGTTAGACCTCTTAACAAGAACCACTGGTACTTCAAAAATGCATGGGGCTCCTATTGACAGCATAGGGCTCCACTCCCCAACATACTGGCCCAGAAATTCGGGTCGGAGGCTTCCTGTGGGTGCAAGCCTCCGACCTGCACTTACCTAGCGCGCCGGCTGTTGAGCTGTGGGCCTGCATGGGATTCCGATCCTGGGTCTCCTCCAACTGCCGGCGCGCAGTGCTTGCGTATCCCAGGGGCGCAGTTAGTTTGATGCATCCCCTGGGATCACGTGGGCCATGGAGAGCCAATGGTAGCAGGGAATGCTTCATTCATAAATTTGACAGGAAGAGCTGTCAAACCTATAAATACTATAAGCCCCAAAACATAACTAAAACTTCAAATATATATATATTTTTTAAATCACATTTTTAAAATAACTATGAATTACATGAAATAACTATTATAAACAAAAATTTAAATTTTTGATAAAATGAATTACATTTTCTAACAGGGCTAAAAATAAACTTACCTTTCTTTAAAGTATTTAAAAATAATAAACCTGTGGAAAAAATGTGTTAATTTTAATTAATTCACCACTTATCTTGTTAAAAGCAGGCCTTGTGCCTCCTTTTTAAAAGTGTAACTGCTGGAGACTTACCCTCCCGGAGAACCCTGCTAAAAAAACGTAAGTTCGATGCGCACGCGCTGCCTCACCGGGGCACGCGTTCCACCTGTCAACCCCTTCTTTCAGGGGAATGGAAGTGCCGGTTTCCCACGCATGCGCAGTGCATGCACAAAACCGGCACTTTCGTTGGGCTTACACGTGAGTACCCAGCGCGTACTCAAGCGTGGAGACCCGAATTTCTGGGCCAATGAGACTTCTACCTTTTTCCGCGGGCACCTGGGCTGCCCATATTAAGGCCTCCAACCAAAATAGCAACAACCCAGACGTCAGTAGGACCAGGGCAATAAGTTGACATTTTTATCTCACTCCTGCCCCCTTCCCACCTAGCAGAGGAGACGCATTTTCTCATCCTCTGAAGGTTTTATGGCTCGTTCAAGATGACTTGAAGGGGGTGAACTTCTGTCACTGAGCCACTGTAACTTCGACAGAAGTTTAGCGGGAACCCCATCTACGCACATAAATGGAGTTTCCACTGAATCCCCACCAAAGTTATTGCGGTGGAGTAACACAAGCTCGGAGGAAATTCACGGCATAAGTCATTTTGTTGCAAACCAACAATTTGTAGCACTTTATAAAGTCACCTATGATGCTGAAATTTCTCAGGAATGTTTCCACAAATATTTTTGATACAATGTTGGAGTTTGAAAACATCACACATTCCCAGGAGCCCTTTTCCTAAACAAGAATTTATAGAAATCACATTTCAAAATTGCAAATGCTTCAAAAGAGTTTCCCACTGCCCATTTAAGAGAAAATTAATCGATGGGCAAAAGGTATTCAGCTGCAGTAATGGGAAAATCTGAATGGAAAATACCTCCACACAACAGCCTTGATCAGAGACCACTTCCTAGTGACATGAATGAAAAGTGGAAATTGCTTTATAATTATACTTCTGGCTATAGTTGAGTCCATTTTTTCTGGATAATCAGGCCAGCATTTAAGCACCAGCTGTGATTGAAATGTCTCTTTATCTACCTATGTATTAAAAGCACATCTCATAAATTGGAAATCATCGCACCAGTACTGAAAGCACCTTCCTGCATTAAATAAGGGCTGGCATAATCACCACTAACACAGTGAAATAAAGCTAGTTCCGTTCATATCATGGGGACAGGTTATCTGTCAGTATTCTCTATGACACTTCTCTGTGAAAGTAATTATTAGATTGAACTCTTAAGGTGTAATTTTATGAGTCCACATTGTAGGGGGGAATTTTTGCTCATTGCAGCATATATCAGAAATTTGGGTGTCAGCTGTACTCGGTTTTCCAACCAATGGCTGGAATATGTGGGGTAACATAGCCCAGATTTCTGACATGTGCTGCCAGCAGGTGAGGATGTCTACCAGTAGTGCAGACACATAGGGGGCTATTTTGGTGAAAGGGTGAAAACAGGCACTAAGTGGGTGCTGTGCTAATAAGACAAGCCTGTTTGAAAGTTTGGTTTTAGCACACAATTTTGGTCCTAATTGCTGATTACCATATTTTGAACTTGCCTGGAGGAGCTAAACCTGAGTCACCTGCATTTAGCGCTGATTAGACACAATTTTCGTGGAACAGTACATGTGAGCTCCACTCACCCACTTCCACTGAAGGTGTGGATTGTGCTGGCTGACACAGAGGCACTTTTCAAAATGGCTCAGGGACCGAGTGAGAGGGCACACAGGTTCTGGGACATGACAGTGGAGGTCCTGGTGGGGGAGAGCTGTCCTGTATCGGCAGGAGGGAAGGAGCCTACCTCGCCTTCCTGTCCCTCTCTCCTGCAGCAGCTGGTGCTGCACTGCCTGGCCTCATCTCCTCCTCCCATTCCTCCTGCAGATCAAGGGGGACCCTAGCAAGATGCCGATGACCAGGCACTCCCATTCTCCTGGTGACAGTTTTTTGTTGCCCACCCCTAATTGCCCTTGAGAAGGTGGTGGTGAGCCACCTTCTTGAACCGCTGCAGTCCGTGTGGTGAAAATACTCCCATCAAATCAAATCAAATCAAATCAAATCAACTTTTATTGTCATTGTTAGTGCACAAGTGCAGTACAACGAAATGTAGGCTTGCGGCTCCCGAGAGTGTACATTTAGATTAAGACATTTAAACATTCAACATACATTTGGCTTGTAATACATTAACATAAACATAACCATAATAAAGTGCATTGGCAGGTGTGCAGGCTTTAGAGTTTATTTGTGGAGTTCAGTAGGATGACAGCCCTGGGAAAGAAGCTGTTCCTAAATCTGGTCGTATGGGTGCGAATGCATCTGTAGCGTCTCCCAGATGGCAGGAGGGTGAACAGACTGTGGCTGGGGTGGGTAGGGTCTTTGATGATGGACCGTGACCTCCGTAAACAGCGTTTCTGGTATATGTGCTCTATGGTCGGTAGCCGGGTGCCGGTAATGCGTTGGGCAGTTTTAACTACCCGCTGCAGGGCTTTCCGGTCATAGTAGCTACAGCTGCCATACCATACTGTGATACAGTGCTGTTAGGTAGCGAGTTCTAGGATTTTGACCCAGTGACAATGAAGGATCGACAATATACTTCTAAGTCAGGATGGTGTGTGACTTGGAGGTGGTGGTGTTCCCATGTGCAAGTTGGTCGCAGGTTTGGGAGGTGCTGCCGAAGAAACCTTGGCGAGTTGCTGCAGTGCATCTTGTAGATGGTACACACTGCAGCCACAGTACGCCGGTGGTGGAGGGAGTGAATGTTTAAGGTGGTGGATGGGGTGCCAATCAAATGGGCTGCTTTGTCCTGGATGGTGTCGAGCTTCTTGAGTGTTGTTGGAGCTGCACTCATCCAGGCAAGTGGAGAATATTCCATCACACTCCTTACTTGTGCCTTGTAGATTGTGGAAAGGCTTTGGGGAGTCAGGAGGTGAGACACTCACCGCAGAATACCTAGCCTCTGACCTGCTCTTGTTGCCACAGTATTTATGTGGCTGGTCCAGTTAAGTTTCTGGTCAATGTTGACCACCAGGATGTTGATGGTGGGGGCTTCAGCAATGGTAATGCCATTGAATGTCAAGGGGTGGTGGTTAGACTCTCGCTTGTTGGAGATAGTCATTGCCTGGCACTTCTGTGGCATAAATGTTACCTGCCACTTATCAGCCCAAGCCTGAACGTTGTCCGGATCTTGTTGCATGCGGACATGGACTGCTTCATTATCTGAGGAGTTGTGAATGGCGCTGAACACTGTGCAGTCATCAGCGAACATCCTCATTTCTGACCTTATGTTGGAGGGAAGGTCATTGATGAAACAGCTGAAGATGGTTGGGCCTAGGACACTGCCCTGAGGAACTCCTGCAGCTGTGACGATTGACCTTCAACCAGCACAACCATCTTCCTTTGTGCTAGGTATGACTCCAGCCAGTGGAGAGTTTTCCTCCTGATTCCCAGTGACTTCAGTTTTACTAGGGCTCCTTGGTGCCAGATTCGGTCAAATGCTGCCTTGATGTCAAGGGCAGTCACTCTCACCTCACCTCTGGAATTCAGCTCCTTTGTCCATGTTTGGACCAAGGCTGTAATGAGGTCAGGAGCCAAGTGGTCTTGGCAGAACCCAAACTAGGCATCAGTGAGCAGGTGCCGCTTGATAGCGCTGTCGATGACACCTTCCATCACTTTGCTGATGATTGAGAGTAGACTGATGGGGTGGTAATTGGCCGGGTTGGATTTGTCCTGCTTTTTGTGGACAGGACATACCTGGGCAGTTTTTCACATTGTCAGATAGATGCCAGTGTTGTAGCTGTACTAGAACAGCTTGGCTA
Source organism: Somniosus microcephalus (assembly GCF_052327205.1). NCBI lineage: Eukaryota > Metazoa > Chordata > Chondrichthyes > Squaliformes > Somniosidae > Somniosus > Somniosus microcephalus. The sequence continues at coordinate 127,158,613 of NC_140987.1, read as the reverse complement.
GAGGCATGGCTAGTTCTGTAGCACAAGTCTTCAGCACGATAGCCATGAGGTCCGGAGTCAATGTTGAAGACTCCCAGGATCACTCCTTCCCGACTGTATAGCCACCCCTGGTGGGCCTGGACATACCCAGGGATGGTGATGGAGGAGTTTGGGACATTGGCTGAAAGGTATGATTCTGTGAGTATGACTATGTCAGGCTGTTGCTTGACTAGTCTGTGGGACAGCTCTCCCAATTTTGGCACAAGTCCCCAGATGTTGGTGAGGAGGACTTTGCAGAGTTGATAGGGCTGGATGTGCTGTTGCGCTGTTGCTGTGTCCATAGCCAATTTCATTCTTATTATGTTTCACAGCAGTTACTTACAACTGAGTGAGTTGCTCGGCCATTTCAGAGGGCAGTTAAGAGTCAACCACATTGCTGTGGGTCTGGAGTCACATTATAGGCCAGACCAGGTAAGAACGGCAGATTTCCATCCCTAAAGGGCATTAGTGAACCAGATGGGTTTTTACGACAATCCAATAGTTTCATGGTTACCATTACTGATACTAGCTTTTAATTCCAGATTTATTTAATTAGCTTAATTTGAATTCCCCAGCTGCCATGGTGGGATTTGAACACCTACCTCTTAAGATCATTAGTTCAGGCCCACTGGCTTACAACCCAGTGGCATTACCACTACACTACCGTCCCCACCATATGAGGTGGCCTCCTATAAGGTGTCCAACAAGGTAGAGTAGCACAGCACTCACTCTCTTTAGGTGAAGTCTTCAGAGAATTTCCGGAATAAATGTTGCTCGAGTGTTGGTGAAGTCTTGACAAAGTGTCCCAGAAAGTCTCCCAATGTGTTTCAGAGACCCTCTTCACAGCTCCAGCAGCAAGTGAACAGTAAAAGGTAATGTACCTTTAAAGTAGTGCTCAAAATCCTCTGTAACGACTTGTTTATTCCCAATCAGCTGATCGCTATTCAGAGAGGGTGTTAGGTCACACACTATCCACCAATCAGGTAATTTAAGTAGCAACGAGCCCCTTAATGATCCCCAAGGTGGCCGTTCCTAGCGCAAGCTTCAACTCCTTTACCAGCTGGTGTCTTAGACTAAACACGTGCTAAACCAGCATTTCAGCTAAACCGACCACCTTGGCCACCTCGGAGGCTCTTTAGCACCTAAAGTATCTTGGGAAATCACCCCCATAAAATTACCCCTTTGATCTCTACCCATTGTAATGATATCAGCAAATAGAGATGGTATTTGCCTGTTCGATTATGATGCCTTAACAGCATGTTTGCATGTATTGATTTCTTGTGCCTGACCAGCAGAGGTCATGTGACCGAGACAAGCAAGGCAGTGGAGTTTAGTTTCAGTTTCATCCTAGATGCATCACTAGCATGATGTCTCCTGTAAATGCTGTATAAAGAGTTGAACAGACTTTAGATTAAAAGACATTCTCTTTCATAAATGTCTCATCATTGAACCCACAAAGAAATCAATACATGGTGTCAGAAGTGATTGAAAGAGATGAAGAGGAAAAATCTGAAGATAAATCAGCTCTCCACAGATTAGCAAGCCAAAAGAGAACATCGTTACTTACCATTAGAGAATAGCTAACGAAGTGAAAAATGGAAGGTTTACTCCCACCGGCGAAGCTTCAGTTGACAGGTAATGTGGCTGAAAATTGGAGGAGATTCAAACAACGTGTGGAATTGTATTTAGCGGCAATCGGAGCTGACGAGAAAAGTAATAAAAAGAAATCGTCACTGTTCTTACATGTCGTGGGTGATGAAGCGCTGGAGGTGTATAATAACTTCACATTCGCTGTTGATGGAGACAAAATGAAGCTAGATAAAATAATGGAACAGTTTGAGGCCTACTGCATACCTAAACGTAACGTGACGTTTGAGAGGCACAGATTTTTCACATGTGTACAGAAAACGGGTGAGACTATTGATCAGTATGTGACTGAACTGAGAAACAGAAGCAAATCGTGTGAATTTGGGGGACTGACAGACTCGCTGATAAAAGACAGACTGGTGTGTGGTATTCCAGATAATGGTCTAAGGGAAAGACTGCTAAGAGAGCAAGATCTAGACCTGGGAAAAGCCATAGCACTGTGTAGGGCTACAGAGACTGTGAAGTTGCAGGCAAAGGAGCTGTTCAGTGACAATAGCTGCAACGTGGATGCAGTGAGTAAGAACGGACACAAACCGTTTAACAAAAAGAGCGCCAATGTGAAAAAAGAAGCGTGGCCAGCGAACGAAAATGAAAGGGACAATCGAAAGACATGTAGTCGATGCGGTACACAGCATCCACCAAGAAAGTGTCCAGCATATGGTAAAACATGCAATAGTTGCAACAAGAACAACCATTATGCCCATTGCTGTAAGAACCAAGCGCAACAAAGCAAGGTCCATGCAGTAGATGAAAGCGACATAGAGGAGTTCTATGTAGATGTTGTGTCTGAAAACAAAAAAGAAGAAAGAGACTGGATGTTGACACTAAAAGTGAATGACATACACATTCCATTTAAATTGGATACTGGAGCACAAGTTAATGTGATATCAGAGACTGATTTTAAGAAAATTAGACCCAGACCAAAGATACATGGAATCAAAGTGAAAGTGACAGGATACTCAGGTACTGATATACCAGTGAAAGGAAGATGCATTGTCAAAGTAACACACAAGGACAGAAAGCACACGCTAGCATTAATCGTGGTGCCAAAGGATGTGCAAGCCATACTAGGTTTAAAAGCCTGTGAGAGACTGAACCTGGTAAAGAGAGTCCTCGTTGTGGAAAGCGAAGGAGAGACAGTCTATGATGAACTGAATGTTGCGTACACACCGGGTAAGCTGATGTATACAGCAGACACATTGTCCAGAGCTGTTGACCCAGGAGAGCCCGCAAACACAGTGAAAAGACTGATGTACAAGGCAAAAGACAGTGGAACTGACTTCTACCAGGGCATGCTTGTATACCGCACAATGCCGCTCGAGTGTGGTAAGTCACCAGCCCAACTCCTTATGGGCGTCGGCTAAGATCAAACCTACCCATCCCGGAGAACCTCCTGAAAACAAAAGAGGGGGAGAAAGTGAGGAAGTTCTAAGAACAACAGAAAGAAAAGCAAAAGTACTACTATGACAGAGGAACACAAAACCTACCTGAACTCCACACTGGTGACCAAGTAAGGTTCAAAGACAAAACAAACTCAGAAGGGAACTGTCCTGAGTGAAGTTCAACCAAGATCATACACCATTCAGACAGATGAGGGTGCTGTTCTGAGAAGAAATCATCGAGATCTTCTCATGGGACCAGCCACAGCAGGTCAAGAGACTGATACTGTTGAACAACCTGATCACACAGCTGAGAAACCATCATCTGAGGCAACAACTCAGATTCAAGGACAATCAATCAGAAAATCCTCAAGACACGTGAAGTCCCCTGAGAGACTCTTTGAGCAAATTTAAGGACTATTGTTATAGAAGGAAGTAATGTTATCTTATTCTTTCTTCAAGTTCTAATGTATTGACATATTTCATGTGAACACACAAAGCAAGGTTAAAAAACATTGATCATGATAATGATAATGTAAGTTCATTAAGTGTTACAGTTAAAATGCAGATTAATACAAAGAAAACATGTTGTTAGTTAAAAGTAAAATACTTTTGTTTTAAGAAAAGGAGATGTAATGATATCAGCAAATAGAGATGGTATTTGCCTGTTTGATTATGATGCCTTAACAGCATGTTTGCATGTATTGATTGCTTGTGCCTGACCAGCAGAGGTCATGTGACCGAGACAAGCAAGGCAGTGGAGTTTAGTTTCAGTTTTGTTCTAGATGCATCACTAGCATGATGTCTCCTGTAAATGCTGTATAAAGAGTTGAACAGACTTTAGATTAAAAGACATTCTCTTTCATAAATGTCTCGTCATTGAACCCACAAAGAAACCAATACACCCATCATTCCACTCTTTGGTTTCTAAATCATGTCCCAATTTGTTATTGTTAGTTCTGTAAAAGATGCAACTCCACATTGACAATGCTGTTTTGATGATGGGTTACACCCAAAGCAGTAACCTATCTTTCTCTTTCAAATGCTGATCCAAGTTACTGTCCTCCTGATGATCCACTTCATGCTCTTCTGCCTCCTAAGCAGCTAGGGCCACCTTGCAGGGAATTTCTATGTCCAGACCTTTTTGGATGGTAAAGTTGTGCAGGGCACAGCAAGTTACAACTATGCAGGATACAGGCTCTGGCATTGCTGCAGAACCCCTTCTGGTTTATCAAGGCTGCAAAAGTGGGCCTTTAAGACCCCCTATGGCTCTCCCAGAGATAACACTGGTTGAGGCATCTACCACTCCTCAGCTCCTTTTCTTGCAACTCTTAGTGAGGTTTATTGAAGTGGTTAACAGTAGCAGCTTGCAATGTTATGTGCGTGCCATCTATTGCACCCTGCACTATGGAGCAGGGAGTGCTGTGGTGAATCTGAATGGCCCTATCACACCACTGCCTGGCTGTTGCCAAGCTTGATGAATTCCCCAGCTCTCTTAACAGTGGGAACTACATGAGGGATGCATGCCCGATGGCACCTTAGTCGATATTACACAACTCCCCTGTGGCTGTTTGAATTGAGCATAAAAATTAAGTGTGGTTCGCAATTTCACACCGATTGCTTCTCTGGTGAAACAGACTCTTCACACACAGTGCTCCTAATTGAGATCTTCATACAATCTGTGTGGCCCTTTGTGGGGGAGGGGTGGGGGTGGCAGGGTGGGGGTAATATATTGTTGGGCACATCTTCCTCAAGTGATGCTTCATTCTCCCTTCCCAACCTCCCACCCCCGGCCTCATTCAGTACTCCTTTTCCATCCAGTACTCCTCCTCCTTTAAAATTTCAAACAAGGGTGTTCTCACTGGGAATCCCATACCTGCTACCCGTACTCAAAACCTCTTAATGTGAGTGGGCACAAAAATCTCCCAGTGTCTCACAGGTCCTTAGAGAGCCAGGCTCTATCCATCTGCAAGGCTAAGAGCTCTTCTGTAACTGTAGCAATCTCTTTTGAAAGATTCTTCAGGTTGCAGGCTCCATGTCACTTCTGCCAGTCTCAGCTGGTGCTAGCAACAGCTGCACCCCTTTTATTTCATTTGGCAACGTAAGTGACAAGTTTTGGGAACGCTAAGGGGAAAAATTCGGTATCGACCATTTTGGGGCACTAACATTGCCTGGGCGCTAACTTTAGCGCCTGGTGGGCGCCGGTGACAGCGAAGTTCAGTTTTAGCACCCCAAGGGGGAGGTGGAGCGCTAATTCAAGTGCTCCACTTCCTTCTTAGAGCGCTAACCCCGAATATTGGGGCGGTGCATTCTGTAGCGTTACGCACTGGGCCACGCAGCGCTGCCGCATGGAAGGGCTCTTCCCCTTATTAAAGGGGAGGGCCCAAGCCCACAACTCTGCGGGGCTCAAGAGGAGCGCCGGGCTGCCAGACCGCGGCACGGACCCCGCGTTCAATAATGCAATGGGCCGCGACAAGTAAGTCGGACGATTTTTTTTCGCCACCCGCCACCTCCCCTTTAGTTAGCACCCCGCAAGCCTCCTGCTGCTCCATTCCCACCCCCTGAATCGGTCACTGTCATTGCCCGGCGCAGATTCAGGGGGCGCGGGCCAATTTTGCAGACAGGGCAAAAATGGGGCACTGCGCACGGTGATTACGTCATCATCACCTGCGCAGTGGAGCGGGCACTACCGGTTACCACCGCCGCTAAACCCCCGCTGAATTTAGCGGGAGTCGTTAGCGGCGCTGTGCCCGGGCAAAAAGTCATTTGCTCCCTGTTAGCACCCCCAGAAGCACTAACAGGAGGCACGAACCCAATTTCTATAAATCTGTACATTTTTTTCACATTTTTTTAAAAGATCCTCTTGCTGCATTGGTGCACGCATCAGCGGAGGGCCCCAGTCAACAAAGGAAATTGGACCACAGCCATTTTGTAAATTATTATTCATTCTCAGGATATGGGCATCGTTGGCAAGGCCGGCATTTATTGGCCATCTCTAGTTGCCATTGAGAGGGTGGTGGTGCTGGGGCTTCTTATTGAACTACTGCAGTCCATGTGGTGAAGATGCATTTCATGACAAATGTAAGTTGTTTCAGTTATAAACAAGTATATTTACTATTTATCACCAGTGTACTCCAGTGATGTAAAGTAACCTGCACCTGCTCTTAAAATGAATCCAAAACACTATAATGTTCTTGGTCTTCTTCTTATGTCGTTGATTGTGAGATTATTGCACTACGTCACAGTACACAAGCTTTATCGCTTCCAATCAGAGCTGCAAGCAGGAGTTCTACAGATCTTCGGCAGTAACTCTACAAACACCAGGTAAACCAGCAGGTGGCATTCGTAACCAGACAGGTTTAAGCAGGAATTCATCCCTCTTCAAATTTCACACCACTGTGATTTCTCTACTAAGTACATGTCAAACTTTTACTTGCAAAGCAAGAGCAACTTTGGCTATCCAAATGTAAGACTAGAAAGTACTGTTAGACCGATCTGGGGCACTGGCAGGCCTGCACATCCTATGTGTTTGCATATGTTTTATGTTGCACTGTGATGACCCAATCTCTTCCTCACAAGTGGGCCTTACTAACACTTAACAGACCTACTGCTCAGTTTGTTTTTCTCCCTCGCAGTGGGGTGTTGCTAGTGCTAGGATTAGGGATAGATGTGTTCCTACATCTGCTCCCCTCGCTCTCCTGCAAAAGAAAGCAAGAGAACAATATTAGGAAATACAGCTATCCCAGCAGATAGAGCGTAAGTTTTAGTAAAAGAACAGAAAGAGAGAGCCAGAGAAAACAGAGAGAGCGAGAGAACCATAAAGAGAAATAGAGACCCATGAAAAAGAAAGAAACAAAGCACAGAAGGGAATAGAGATTAACAGATAGAGGCGGGATTTTCTTTCCTCCCCAGTAATGTTTCTGTTTGTGTTCTGTTCCCTCTCCTACACCTCACACCGTCTCCATGGGAGAGGATGGGCTGGATACCTGTTCTCAGGGTTCCACCCATGTCACTCTGTTGTTGATCATTAGAAGGTGCAGGTTGGGTGGCCATATGATGTTTATTTTCTCCCTGTGGGATTGCACTTGGCCTGCAAACTGCAGCTTCCCACAGCAGCATGGTTGAAATCAGGAGCTCACACTGTCAGGAATCACAATGTAACATCAAGCTGGGCTTTAGAAATCATCTGACTCCTTAGTGATCAAGTGTTCATTTACTGGCGAAAAGATCTGACAGTTTGAAGAACAAAGGTCATTTTTTTCTCAGATGCCCACATCACACAAAGCTCTGTCTAGGTTTACTGTCTCTGTACCTCCTTCAATTACATTGATGTTATTTGTGGTTTTGATAAATAGTTCACACATAATAAATAACCAATCTACAAAATTCTACCGTAGAAAAACAATTACTGTTCAGGATATTTTTAATGTTATATATTGTTATTCATTTATGGGGTGACTTTTCAGTGTTTTTTTTGGCATGCCATGATTACTCGAGCATGTAGGTCAACAACCCTTTAAATGAATGTTCAAACAGTCATTACGGACCACTACATTTAATTATTTCCTCTCTATGCTAAATTACCAAATCACATTTACTTCCATCCATATTCAATTAATACTCAACAGGGGTTCCTAAAAGGTGTCAGGTCTGATACATCATCAATCATATAACGCTTGCATCTCTCTGCTTAAAAAGAAAAAAATTGAAATTCCCATTCCAAGACCTAAAATAATTCCACATTAGCTGTACTGAGCACACTCAATGAGGATTGATGAGATATGGATTACCTCACGTAGGTGTAGACGACCTCAAGATCCATTGTGTCACGAGTGAGTAGCTCCATTTTTCCAATGTACATGTACATGTAAGGTTTCAAGAGGCTGACCTGTTAAAAATGTAGCTTCCCAGCAGTGTCCATCAGGAAGATTGTCAAGTTTTCATAGTACAAATTAGCTCTGATACTGAGCAGTTATGGAATTATCCCACTAACCATTCTGCTGGATTCTATAATGTTAAAGAAAGAAAATCTTGCATTTATACAGATGCTGTCACAACCTCATGACATCCCAAGACACTTCATAGCCATGAACTACTTACGAATTGTAGTCACTATTGTAATGTTGACAAACACGCCAGCCACAAAGCCAGGTCCCACAAACAGCAATGAAATGAATGATCTGTTTAGTGATGTTGGTTGAGGGATAATGTTGATGAGGACACAAACACCGGGAATCTCCTCAGAGCTGCTCTTGCTCTGGAACTTCACCAGAATTGCAATGGTAACCCCGATTATGCACATAAACAGGGTTTCAGCAGCACTTGCAGAGAATTTATGGCGGCGGAGTGGGAGCAACTCCGATGAAATTCCCAGCCTAAGAGATCACCACTGCTCTTCTTCGAATAGTGCCATGGGATCTTTCCCGTCCACCTGAAAGGGCAGACGAGGCCTTGGTTTAACATCTCATCTGAAAGATGGCACCTCTGACAGTGCAGTACTCCCTTAGTACTGACTCAAAGGCAAGAGTGCTACCACTGAGCCAAGGCTGACAGCCTAAGGGCGAAAGGTAGGGGTCAGAATACACAAACTACGTGTTCAATAAATAATAGATGAGGCTAGGAAGAAATATCTCTTATCAGGGATCAGCCTTCTCAGTTATCTACCAGTGATCCCATGGCAGTGTGGGGCTCTGTGATTTTATTTTAAAAAGAGATGTCTGTGTCAACCTGGTGTAGAAAACTCAACTTCCCTGGTCCCACATACTATTGAAAGGTTTTTCGAAACTGCGTTCCAGCATGTAACTTTTTCTCATTATTTTTTTCTTCAGGAGCAAAATGGATCAAACCTAAATCTTCAACGTGCCATTGAGCCAGCAGGGGTAACATAGCTGTTCAAATTTAGCCTGATGTTAATGCAAGACTGTTCATTGATCCATATGAATGTCCAAAAGTGAAGTGACCTGGTTGTTGCACTGGGGTCGGATTTCAATTTAGAATGGGTTTATTCAGATGGAATTCCATCATGTACACTATCCCTTAATGTCAAACTGATTTGTGTATCACACTTTATCAAACTGTAATCTTAGACTGGGTATTATGTAATGAGAAAGGATTGATTAGCAATCTTGTTGTGCGAGGCCCCTTGGGGAGGAGCGATCATAATATGATAGAATTCTTCATTAAAATGGAGAGTGAAGTAGTTGACTCAGAAACTAGGGTCCTGAATTTAAATAAAGGAAACTATGATGGTATGAGGTGCAAGTTGGCTAGGATGGATTGGGGAACGTTACTTAAAGGGTTGATGGTGGATAGGCAATGGCAAACATTTAAAGATCGCATGGATGAACTATAGAATTTGTTCATCCCTGTCTGGCATAAAAATAAAACAAAAAAGGTGGCGCAACCGTGGCTAACAATGGAAATTAGGGATAGAATAAGATCCAAGGAGAGGACAAATAAATTGGCCAGGAAAAGCAGCAAACCTGAGGATTGGGAGCAGTTTAAGATTCAGCAAAGGAGGGCAAAAGGATTAATTAAGAGGGGGAAAATAGAGTATGAGAGTAAGTTTGCAGGGCACATAAAAACTGACTGTAAAAGCTTCTATAGATATGTGAAGAGAAAAAGATTGGTGAAGTCAAGTGTAGGTCCCTTGCAGTCAGAATCAGGGGAATTTATAATGGGGAACAAAGAAATGGCTGACGAATTAAATACATACTTTGATTCTGTCTTCACAAAGGAGGGCACAAATAACCTCCCAGAGATGTCAGGGAACATAGGGTCTAATGAGAGGGAGGAACTGAATGAAATCAGTATTTGTAGGGAAATGGTGTTAGAGAAATTGATGGGATTGAAGGCCGATAAATCCCCAGGGCCTGATAATCTGCATCCTATGGTACTTAAGGAAGTGGCCCTAGAAATAGTAGATGCATTGCTGGTCATCTTCCAAAATTCTATAGACTCTGGCAGAGTTCCCATGGATTGGAGGGTAGCTAATGTAACCCCACTATTTAAAAAAGGTGGTAGAGAGAAAACGGGGAATTATAGACCGGTAAGCCTGATATCGGTAGTGGGGAAAATGCTAGAATCCATTATAAAAAATGTAATAGCAGAGCACTTGGAAAACAGTGACAGAATTGGACAAAGTCAACATGGATTTACAAAAGCTAAATCGTGCTTGACCAATCTACTGGAATTTTTTGAGGATGTAACTGGTAGAATAGATAAGGGAGAGCCAGTGGAAGTGGTGTATTTGGACTTTCAGAAGGCTTCCGATAAGGTCCCGCATAAGAGATTAGCGTTAAAGCACATGGGATTGGGGGTAAGATACTGACTTGGATAGAGAACTGGTTGGCAGACAGGAAGCAAAGAGTTGGAATAAACAGGTCTTTTTCCGAGTGGCAGGCAGTGACTAGTGGAGTACCGCAGGGATCGGTGCTAGGACCCCAGCTATTCACGATATATATTAATGATCTAGATGAGGGAACTAGATGTAATATCTCCAAGTTTGCAGATGACACAAAGCTGGGTGGGCGTGTGTGCTGTGAGGAGGATGCAGAGAAACTCCAGTATGATTTGGACAGGTTGGGTGATTGGGCAGATGCATGGCAGATGCAATATAATGTGGATAAATGCGAGGTTATCCACCTTGGTGGCAAAAACAGGAAGGCAGATTATTATCTGAACGGCAATAGATTGAGAGAAGGGGAAGTGCGACGAGACCTGGGTGTCCTTGTGCACCAGTCGCTGAAGGTAAGCATGCAGGTGCAGCAGGCAGTTAAGAAGACAAATGGTATGTTGGCCTTCATAGCGAGAGGATTCGAGTACAGGAGCAAGGATGTCTTGCTGCAGTTGTACAGGGCCTTGGTGAGACCACACCTTGAGTATTGTGTGCAGTTTTGGTCGCCTTATCTGAGGAAGGATGTTCTTGCCATGGTGGGAGTGCAGCGAAGATTCACCAGACTGATACCTGGGATGGCAGGAATGACGTATGAGGAGAGATTGGGTCAATTGGGCTTATATTCGCTGGAGTTTAGAAGAATGAGAGGGGATCTCATTGAAATTTATAAAATTCTAACAGGACTAGACAGACTAGATGCAGGAAGGATGTTCCCGATGGCCAGGGAGTCCAGAACCAGGGGTCACAGTCTAAGGATAAAGGGTAAGCCATTTAGGACTGAGATGAGGAGGAATTTCTTCACCCAGAGAGTGGTGAACCTGAGGAATTCTCTACCACAGACGGCAGTTGAGGCCAATTCATTAAATATATTCAAGAAGGAGTTAGATATATTTCTTAAGGCTAAAGGGATCAAGGGATATGGGGAGAAAGCAGGGACAGGGCACTGAATTTGGATGATCAGCCATGATCTCATTAAATGACGGAGCAGGCTCGAGGGGCCGAATGGCCTACTCCTGCTCCTAGCTTCTATGTTTCTATGTAATCTCATTCAAGCACTGAGTCAGTGAGGTTAGCAGAACAGAGGCTGAGAGGATTTATACCATTCCCATTGGAGTCCAACTACTTCAGAGTTATAAGCTCTAAACAACCTCACATTGTTTGATGAAGTTTCTGCATATTCTGCAGGATAAGATCTGAACCAGTATTGAGAATGGAGAGATTTTAGCCTGAAGGTGTTGTTGGCATATCGGTTTCAACAATTTAATTCCACACAAGGGGAAGAACTACTCTAATCACAATATGTAGCAGCATCGTAAATGCGATCAGGAAGATTTCCTCTGGCTGGTACTTCTGGAGAAATCATAAAGACATTTTTTTTTTATGTTTGTAATTTCACTAGAAATACTGAGCAAGGAAATCTTCAGAAATATAGTTACATATAGCGAGCAGAGCATGTCCTTTCCCCATGGTCACCACAGTTGAAACAGCGAGATGACTAGGCACTTCAGATCTGTTTGATATTGATCAGCTGGTTCACAGAATGGAGGTGTTTAACTTTTGGTGATATCAGATAGCCATCCATTATATACCTCTCCAATGGACAGGAAAATTGAGAGAGATGTATAACGGGCAGCCGATCCGATAATATCGCGTTTACAGTATCGGCAAAAATTTAATTTGCCTCCAATAAGCTTTGTTGGTGCATCTGGCAATTTGGAGTTAACCAACCAAACCATCATATGGTTGTCCAATGGATATCGAACCCCGTGATCGCAGGTTGGCAAAAATGATCCAGTTAACAAGCATCTCCTGAAGCAGATGAGTGACATGGTCAAGGTAGCCTAATGATCAATTGGCCAGTATTGGAAATGATGGGTCAAGTGATCATGGGTCACCTCCCATTGGCCCTGGATTTCTATGGGAGTTGTCCTGATTTCCCGCTGTAACTTCAATGGAAGATCAGAGGAAACTTCAGAGAAACAGGCTAAGTGGCTATTTTCAGCTTTTACGCCATTTTATTAGGGACTTCTGACGTTCTCCCACGGATGTTATGATGGGAGGTTAGATGAAACCCCATGGAAATTCAGGGCTACTTTTGCAATTTTTTTCATGTTCCCCTTTCCAAACTCCCTCTGATCCCCCCAGAGGATCTCCCTCCATCTGTCTGCTCTGTGTTGCTGTGCAAAACCTCTGTATGAGTCATTTTGGCAGGGGTTCTCCGATCCCCCACTGTAACTTCAGCGGAAGATCACCGGAATACAATGAGAAGCAGTATAGATGGCCATTTACCTAATTTCTCCTGGATTTATGTTGATCTTCCACTGAAGTTATGGTGGAAGATCAGAGAACTCTCACGGAAATTTTACCCCTTCCCTCTCATGAGGAAGAGAACCTCCCCATCGATACATAATGTCAGCCAGTGGCTCAGTTGGTAGCACTCTCTGCTTCGGAGTCAGAAGATTGTGGATGTAAGTCCCACTCTAGAGACTTGAGCACAAAAATCTTGGCTCATGCTCCAGTGTAGTACTGAAGGAATGCTGCACTGTCAGAGGTGCCGTCTTTTGGATAAGACGTTAAACTGAGGCCCCGTCTGCTTTCTCAGGTGGACGTAAAATATTCCATGGCACTATTTCAAAGAAGAGCAGGAGAGTTATCCCTGGTGTCCTGGCTAATATTTATCCCTCAATCAACATCACTAAAAATATAAATTATCTGGTCATTATCACATTGCTGTTTATGGGAGTTTGCTGTGTACAAATTGGCTGCCGCGTTTCCTGCATTACAACAGTGACTGCACTTCAAAAAGTACGTAATTGGCTGTAAAGCACGTTGGGGCATCCGGTGGTTGTGAAAGGTGCTATATAAATGCAATTCTATCTTTTTAATCCTAGAGAAGCATACTGACCTAGCTCATCAGGGGTGACTCTTTCCCCCTCATCAAAACTCCCCCATGGAGCTATGCATTCCAACATATTCCTGTCCTAACAGTGGGGATGCTGCCAATTCCACCACTTAGCCTATCCTCTTACACCTCTAACAATTTTCTATATTTGAGCACCTAACTCTCTTTAAAAAAAACACCCCCATTGTCTGCCATCTTCCAAAGCTCCATCCCCATTCCTTCCCCTCCCTCTCCTCCCAGTGACTTCCTCACCAAAATATGGTCCCTTCTGACCTCACTTAGCCTCTGCGCTTAGCATTTCCTCATCCTTGGTGACTTCAACCTTCCCTCTCACCTCAGATTTCTCTGCCAGCCTGTCCTCTCTCTCAATTTCACCTGTACATTAATTCTTCCACCTACAACCACAGCCAGCCACTTCCAAGGTAATAGTCATTGTTAAGGACATTTTGGATCACATCCTTTAAACTAGTATGGCAGGGGGCTAGAAACCTATGTAGTGAAATAGAGGAAAGTGAAAGGCAGACAGAAATAAATGATAAAAGGGTGAGGAACAAAAAACAAAGGGCCAAACTAATTCATAAAAAATGTGAGCATAAAAAAAGCCTGAGGGTTTTATACCTTAATGCGAGAAGCATCAGGAACAAGGTAGATGAATTAGCTGTGGAAATAGAGGTTAATAATTATGATCTAATTGGGATTACGGAAACATGGTTGCAGGGTGAGCAGGGCTGGGAGCTTAACATACAGGGGTATTCAGTATTTAGGAAGGACCGACAAAAAAGAAAGGGAGGAGGGGTAGCATTGCTAGTAAAAGAGGGGATAAATGCAATTGAAAGGAAGGATATTAACTCAGTTAATACAGAATCTATATGGGTGGAGCTAAGAAATAGCGAGGGGCGAAAAACATTAATAGGAGTGGTATATAGGCCTCCAAATAGTAAAATAGAGGTTAGGGAGGGCATCACGAGGGAAATTAGAGAAGCGTGCAATAAGAGCACAGCTGTCATCATAGGTGACTTTAACTTACATATAGATTGGACTAGCCTAATCAGTAAAAATAATGAGGAGGAGGAATTCCTTGAGTGTTTGAGGGATGGTTATCTGGATCAATATGTCGAGGAACCAACTCGGGAACAGGCTATATTGGACTGGGTACTGTGCAATGAGAAGGGACTAATCAGTAATCTTGTTGTACGGGGACCCTTGGGTCAGAGCGATCATAACATGATCGATTTCTCACTCGAAATGGAGAGCGAAGAAATTGACTCAGAGACTAAGGTCCTGAATTTAAACAAGGGGAATTATGATGCCATGAGACGGGAACTGAGTAGGTCTGAGTGGACAACGTTCCTGGGAGGACTGGAGGTAGATAAACAATGGCAAACATTTAAAGATAGAATGACAAAATTGCAAAAATTGTTTATACCAATCTGGCATAAAAGGAAATCTAAAAAGGTGACTCAACCGTGGATAACAGGGGAAATTAGAGACAGCATAAAATCCAAAGATAGGGCGTATAAAATAGCCAAAAAAAGCGCCAGAGCGGAAGATTGGGAACAGTTTAAGATAGAGCAAAGGAGGGCAAAGGGCATAATCAAGAGGGGCAAAATAGCTTACGAAAACAAGCTGGCGGAAAATATAAAAACTAACTCCAAAAGCTTTTATAAGTATATCAAAAGGAAAAGACTGGTGAAAACCAAAGTTGGTCCATTGCAGTCAGATACGGGGGAATATATAATGGGAAATAAGGAAATGGCAGATCAACTAAATGCATACTTTGGGTCAGTCTTTACGAAGGAAGACACAAAAAACCTCCCTGGGATATCGGGAAAAATAGGGACATTGGCAAAGGAGGAACTGACGCAAATCAATATCTCTAAGGATATGGTGTTAAGGAAGCTAAAGGGATTGAAGGTGGACAAATCCCCAGGGCCTGATAACATGCATCCTAGGGTACTGAAGGAGGTGGCCCTAGAGATAGCGGATGCACTAAGGATGATTTTTCAGAATTCATTAGACTCGGGAACAGTACCGATGGATTGGAGGGTAGCTAACGTTACCCCACTATTCAAAAAGGGGGGTAGGGAAAAAGCAGGTAATTACAGACCTGTAAGCCTTACATCAGTTGTGGGCAAAATGCTGGAGTCCATCATTAAGGATGAAATAGCGGAGCACTTAGCAAATGGGGACAGGATAGGACAGAGTCAACATGGATTTACAAAGGGTAAATCGTGCTTGACTAATCTATTGGAATTTTTTGAGGGAGTAACTGGTAGAATAGATGGGGGAGAGCCAGTAGATGTGGTGTACCTGGACTTCCAAAAGGCCTTCGATAAGGTCCCACATAAAAGATTAGCATGGAAAATTGAGGCTCATGGGATAAAGGGGAAAGTTTTGGCGTGGATAGGGAACTGGCTGTCAGATAGAAAACAGAGAGTTGGAATAAACGGCTCATTTTCTGAATGGCAGGCAGTAACAAGTGGGGTACCACAGGGATCTGTCCTGGGCCCCCAGCTGTTCACAATTTACATTAATGACCTGGATCAGGGAGTCGGATGCAGCATTTCCAAATTTGCAGACGACACTAAACTAGGAGGGGGGGTGGGCTCAGAGGAAGAGACCAGGAAGCTCCAGAGCGATTTGGACAGACTGGGCGATTGGGCGGATAAATGGCAGATGCACTATAATGTGGACAAGTGCGAAGTTATCCACCTTGGGTGCAGGAACGGGAGGGCAAATTATTATTTAAATGGCAATAGATTGGGAGAGGGGGAAGTACAGAGAGACCTGGGTGTTCTTGTACACCAGTCACTGAAGGCGAGCATGCAGGTGCAACAGGCGGTCAAGAAGGCAAACGGTATGCTGGCCTTCATAGCAAAAGGGTTAGAATACAGGAACAGGGATACCTTGCTGCAGCTGTACAGGGCACTGGTGAGACCACACCTCGAGTACTGTGTACAGTTTTGGTCGCCTCATCTGAGGAAGGATGTTCTTGCCATGGAGGGGGTGCAGCGGCGATTCACCAGGCTGATACCAGGAATGGCGGGAATGACCTATGAGGAGAGACTATGTAGTTTAGGGATGTACACACTGGAGTTTAGAAGATTGAGAGGGGACCTCATAGAAGTGTATAAAATTCTGACAGGTCTAGACAGACTGGATGCAGAAGGAATGTTTCCCTTGGCGGGTGAGAACAGAACTAGAGGACATAATTTAAGGATAAGGGCTAAACCATTTAGGACAGAGATGAGGGGGAATTTCTTCACTCAGAGAGTGGTGAACCTGTGGAACTCATTGCCACAGAGGGCAGTGTACGCCAGCTCATTAAATATATTTAAGAGGGAATTAGATATATTTCTACGGGCAAAAGGGGTTAAGGGTTACGGAGAGAAGGCGGGGACGGGATACTGAATTAAAGGATCAGCCATGATCTCATCGAATGGCGGAGCAGGCACGAAGGGCCGAATGGCCTACTCCTGCTCCTATCTTCTATGTATCTATGTATCTACCCTCTTGCCTGCCTGAAACCTTGTTTTTCTCTTATCCTTTGTAATAAGATACTCTCTGTTGTGTCTGTGTGTTGATAAAGACACTGAAGACAGGAGTTGGTTCATAGGTGTTTACTAAGCAAAGTCTGGAGGGGAACTAACGGATATAACACAATATACAGGCTTATATAGCCCGAGTGGCCATTACCGGCATTACAGCACACATGGGGCTCTTAAAGGCACATACACTACAATTCCTCCCCTTTTAGCTAACCAGTACATAATATTTTACGTAATTATTAATTACATGTTATAAGAAAAATAATATACACATTGCTGCAGTTAATTAATTATAAGTCAGTCTCTCTGGAGGCTTCCTGACTCGGTCCGGATAACGCCTCGGTGGTGTAGTAGTTTCTGGTGGTGTAGTAGGTTCTTTTGGCAAGGCTGATTCGGCTTGAATGCCAGTGTCGGGTTCATCGGGTTCCAGTATCACCGGATCGGAGGTAGATATGGGTATCTCTACTTCATCGTTAGGCGTATAGAGTTGTGGTGTAGGTTGTCCCTTTTCGGATGACTCTATGATTTGGTCAGCATGGCGCCTTATTATGCTTTCTCCGATGTCCACGGTATACATCAGTGGTCCTAGTCGTGTGCAGATAGTTCCAGGCTGCCATTTCTCGGTACGGTAGTCCCGGGCCAAAACTTGTTGACCTATCTGGAAGGTTCTAGTTGGCCTTTCATTCATACCTTGAAATTGCCGGTTCTCCACGTCCCTTCTGATGTTGGGCTTGATCAAATCCAGCCGGCATCTTAGGCTTCTATTGAAGAACATCATGGCGGGAGTTTGGTTGGCAACCATATGTGTTGCATTCCTGTATGCGAACAAGAAGTTATCCACCTTGTGCTGAAGTTTTATGTCTTCATTACCCATGGCCTTTATGGCCTTCTTGAAGGTCTGGACAAACCTTTCAGCCAATCCATTGGTGGCGGGATGGTATGGGGCGGACGTGTAGTGCTTAACCCCATTGTTTTTTAAGAACTTCCTGAATTCTTCGGACACAAATTGCGGTCCATTATCAGAACAGATCTGTTCAGGCAGCCCATTCCTGGCAAATATGGTCCTTAATACTGTGATGGTTTTTTCCGTGGTGGTGGAGGACATCTTTATTACCTCCGGCCACTTGGAGTGTGCATCAACCGCGATTAAGAACATTGAGTCCATAAATGGACCAGCAAAGTCGATGTGTACCCTTTGCCAGGGAGATGAGGGCCACTCCCATGGTGGAGCGTTTTGGACCTTCTGGCATCCTAGGCAGCTCTTGGTCATTTCTTCTATGTCTCCATCGATACCTGGCCACCATACAAACGCTCTGGCTAGGTTCTTCATTTTCACTCCACCCAGATGCCCCTCGTGAAGCTCCTTTAGCACTTTATCCT
This sequence comes from Somniosus microcephalus, assembly GCF_052327205.1. Classification (NCBI taxonomy): domain Eukaryota; kingdom Metazoa; phylum Chordata; class Chondrichthyes; order Squaliformes; family Somniosidae; genus Somniosus; species Somniosus microcephalus. Next base: position 127,140,343 of record NC_140987.1, on the reverse strand, counting down.
GGAGTTTGGGTGGAATCACCACTCTGGATCCACACATCAAGGTTCCTCGGCATACTGACAGCTGTTCTCTTCTTTGCGAGAATGCTGGCAACAGTGGTTCGCCATGTGCTGGCCATCCCTTCACCGTTAAGTCGTAGACTCGTGAGAGAGTCGGGTCATTTCTCGTTTCCTTTTCAATGGCAGAATTTGTTACTGGTAGACATTCCACCATGGTTGAGTGGAACATCGCCACTGGGTCTACTGTGGGTGCCTCTTCTACCATTGGCAACGGTAGGCGCAATAAACCGTCAGCATTCCCATGCTGTTTTGATCCTTTGTATTCTATGTTGTATTGGTGTGCCCCTAGAAAAAGGGACCACCTCTGTAGCCTTTGCGCTGTCATAATGGGAACATCTTTTTTACGGTTGAATATGGAGATGAGGGGTTGATGGTCAGTCAACAAGGTAAATTTTTGTCCGTGTAGGTAATGGTTGAATTTCTTCACTCCCCATACCAGGCTGAGTGCTTCCCTGTCGATTTGGGCATAGTTACGCTCAGCTGAGTTCAATGAGTGTGACGCAAAAGCTATCGGCCATTCCGAGCCATCAGGGAATTTATGCGATAATACTGCTCCTATGCCATAAGGGGATGCATCGCACGCCAGTCTGATTGGCAGTGATGGGTTGTAATGAGCCAAAACCTCTTTGGATGTGATTAAGCCTTTGCCTTTATGGAAGGCACGTTTACAGTCTTTGCTCCATTTCCAAATTACTCCTGTTTATAGCAGTTCATTAAGAGGGTGTAGAAGAGTTGATAAGTTCGGTAAAAATTTATGATAGTAATTTATTAATCCCAGGAACGACCTTAATTGTGAAACATTTTCAGGTGCTGGGGCTTTTATGACCGCTTCAATTTTTTCAGGTGACTTATGCAACCCTTCCTTCTTAACTATGTGGCCACAATATGATATTTGATTTTGGAAAAATTCGCACTTCGGGCGATTTGCTCGTAGGCCCCGTTCTCTCAGCCTAGTGAGCACCTGCTCCAAATTGGCAAGGTGCTCGTTGTCATTTTCTCCTGTTACAAGGATGTCGTCTAGGTAGCATTAAGTACCCGAAATCCCTTGGAGGACTTGCTCCATAGCTTTTTGCCAGATAGCTGGAGCGGATGCTACTCCGAAAACCAGTCGATTGTACTGGTACAGACCTTTGTGTGTATTTATCGTGAGATATTTTTTAGAGGCCTCTTCAACCTCCATCTGTAGATATGCCTGTGCCAAGTCAATTTTGGTGAAACGTTTCCCTCCGGATAGTGAGGTGAAAATATCTTCTATCCTCGGAAGAAGATACTGTACCGTGTGAAGGACCGGGTTTACCGTCACCTTGAAGTCTCCACAGATGCGAATTTTTCTCTGTTCTTCAGATTTATCATTATTCAATGCTTTCTTCATGACTGGAACGATGGGTGTTGCCCACTCGCTCCAATCTATTTTGGATAATACGCCTGCATTTTCCAAATTCTCCAGCTCTGCCTCGACTGCTGGACGAATTGCGTATGGCACTGGTCTTGCTTTAAAAAACTTGGGAATTGCTGCATCTTCCACTTTTATTGAGGCGGTGATGCCTTTCAAGGTTCTTAGTTTCTCTTGAAACACTTCTTTGGCGTTGGCCAAGATGTCTTTTAATCATTCAGGAATGACGTCATCATTGTTTTTTTTCTTACTGGTCACCATCAGTGCCTGAATGGAGTGCCAGTCTAAACGTATTTTCCTGATCCATTCACGTTCTAACAGCGGTGGGCCACCATCTTGTAGAATGTATAAATACAACTTTTGTATTTCCTTGCCGTTGTATACAACAGGCACCCTTATTTTTCCTTTGGGGTATACTTTCTGCCCCGTATATGTTTTTAAGATAATGGATGTGTCTTTTAAAGGTATATGCGGAAATAGTCTCTCGTAATCCCGTCGATTTATTACGGTCAGAGCTGATCCTGTATCTAGCTCCATTTTAACTGGGGACCCAGCTATCGTGAGGGTAACCCAAATGGTCTGGTAATCATCTTTGGCAAGTACATTATGTAATTTGAGACAGCTTAGTCTCTTGTTTTCGGAGTCGCTATCGCTCTTCTGGTCTTCGGAGCTACTGTCCGTCATCATTTGTACCTTTCTGTACTTTTCTTTATTGATTTTTTTTTTCCTGTCTGTGGATTTATTTTGTCCAGATCGGCATACCCGTGCACTATGTCCAATCTTTCTGCATTGCCTGCATGCTTTGTCCTTGAACCAGCAGTCCCTCTGGTCATGGGTGGATCTGCCGCAGCGATAACATCTCTCGAAACCCTGTGTCATTTCATGGGTGCCGAAGTCCTGTGTCTTTTGTTGTATTTCTGCAGCTCCTCTTGCGGCTGCTTCGTATGATACAGCCATACTGAAAGCCTTGTCCAGTGTTAAATCTTTTTCAGAAAGCAGCCTTTTCTGTGTTCCTTCACTTAAGAGACCGCAGACGAATTTGTCTCGAAGATAATCTGCTAGTCCTGCCCCGAATTGGCAGTGTTTTGATAGCTTTCTTAATTCGGTGAGGTAATCAGCGTTACTTTCATTCTTGTGTTGATTTCTCTTGAAGAATTTGAATCGTTCCGCTATCAGCAGCGGTGTTGGGTTTAAGTGCTCCTGTAGGGTATCAACAATTTCTTTAAAATTCTTGTCCTTTTGTTTGGCTGGAGTGATTAAATTTCGTAACAGCCCGTATGTCTTTGCGCCCATTAGATTCAGCAGTACTGAAGCTTTTTTTTCATCTTCTATTCCATTTGCAGTGCAATATACCTCCACTCTTTCCACATATGTGGTCCAATCCTCTATCTCGCTATCAAAAGCATCAATATTGCCAGACTTAGGCATCTTAGAAAAGATATGGCGCTTCCCGCGCTTTTCTTTCTTTTCTGCAGAAAAGATATGGTGCTTCCCGCACTTTCCCGCCGCTGCTGCCGATGACAACGCTGTTTCCCGCGGTTTCCGTTCTTTTTTTATTTATTTATTTACAGTTGGAGACTCGTTCCCGCCGGACTTTCTCTCTAGGTCTGAACGCCGACCTTTTTGCAGCGCCGGCCGTCTCCTGAGTGCTCCCTCCCCGTCTGTTACTGCTTGCCTCTGCTTTCGCTGCTTGGCCCAGCTGTAAAACCAGCCGCTGGAACCCCAGCCTGACGCCCAGGAAGGATTAGCGCAGTACCTGCCACCAGCTTGGCCAGCTGGTGAAACCACAGCTTTTTTCACTTTCTTGATTCTTCTGGACGCCAGAGGAATCGATGTGCTTGAGGTGCTGCCGAATTGCAGGTAAGTCCGTTTCCGCTTCATCGCCACTGTTGTGTCTGTGTGTTGATAGAGACACTGAAGACAGGAGTTGGTTCATAGGTGTTTACTAAGCAAAGTCTGGAGGGGAACTAACGGATATAACACAATATACAGGCTTATATAGCCCGAGTGGCCATTACCGGCATTACAGCACACATGGGGCTCTTAAAGGCACATACACTACACTCCCTTGCTCCCTAACTCCCCGCTCCCTCCCCTCTGGTCCACAATGTATCATTGAATTGGCCCCTCCATCAACTTGTCTGCATCCTTGACACCCTCATCATCACTAGATTTCAGATGGTCTCCAATCATTACAGCTCAGTGTGCTTCCCAAACCTGCCAGCACACCCCATCCCCATCCGAGTGCACATACCACAACACAGTAGTTTCTTATCCATCTCTCACCTCTACATCCTCATCAAGCTCATTTATCTATGATGCCCAGCACCTGCCTCACCTCCTCACCATTTAACCACCATTCATTCCACAGCCCACTGCTTGCCTACATCACCTGTCCTCAAGCAATGTTTCACTAACCCTTCAAAATTGCAGTCAACACCACCCTTTTTCAACTTTGTCTAGCACTCCCGATTCAGCTCATTCCAATCGCACCCAGAACAGGGATACTGCATTGGTCAAATGGTGTCTTGTATTGTGACTGTGACTGTGACACACTATCTGTTCTTGATTATTCTGGGACCTTCAGTACGTTTAGCCACTCCATCCTCCCCCACCGCCTCCCCTCCACGATACAGCTCCATTATAGCAAAGCTCAAATTCTCTAATGCTATCCTCCCCCATGCTACACAACCTCCAACTTATCAGGAACTCAGCGACCCATATCCTTTCCAGCACAAGGTTCCACCCCTCTCCTAGTTGCACTCTCTTCGCCTCTCACCGTTCCAATTTCAAAATTTCTGTTCACTTTTTTAAATTGGCCCATGGCCTTGCTTTACCTCTTTGCAGCATTCTACAGCCTAAGACTTGGGATGCTTCATCACATGACAGGTGCTGTATAAATGTAAGGTGTTGCATCATCAACATCACTATATCATAACCCACTCCAAATCTTCTACCCTGGGGCCTGGGTCCTAGCATCCTTCTCTTTAACCTTGAAGTAAAGCCCATCATGTGATGCACTAGCTGTTTAGACATAACCTTGTTGGCAATTGCAATATACCTGACACAGGTCCTGTGAAAACATTTTACCCTCTGTGTTGTTACACAGATTCTTTTGAGTCTTTTCAGATTTAGAAGAGCCATTGGCTGGTTCTTTTCCAGTCACAAGGAAATATACACTCTGTTGGCCCCTGGCTTTTAGCAATTAAGCAATAATTTGCAAATAATGAAACAGCCAGAGGGGTTTGATCAATGACCTGTGTCTCAGGCATGTTGTTCTGCGAAAACCACATCTGCCAACATAAAGTATTGAAGCAATCATAGCTCAGTGAACGCCATAATAAGCAACTGTTATACTGGAACCATCAGTCATGTTTGGTTACAGACCTGAAAGGATATGACACCTCAGGGAGCAATGTCCTTCCATAAATTTGGGCAGCAATGAATAATGATTTGCAATCAAGTGATGAAGGAGCAAAGGAGAGACAGAGAAAAAAGGTCTTTCATGCATATAAACGTACGGCACGGTTAAAAAACCGCTAAACTTGGCAACATTACTGTGTTATGTAAAGTATACAGCTGTCGAAGTAATTAAGATACAATTTGGGGAATTTTATCACAGAATTTGCTAACCATGCTACTGCTGAAGAAGATGGCATTCATTCCTCCTTATAAACCGACCACATTGCATTTAGCTAATGCAATTCAATCTAACCCAATAGAAACAGTTGATTAACCTTATGGCATGCATGTGTAAAGAAGCACAATATTAATTTTTCCTCCTGCAATGTGAGGAAAATTAACATCAACTGACATGTTGGGAATAATTATAAATTAATAGATTTTTTGTGATACCATAAATGACAAGAAAATGTGTGATAAATTAATTATTGAATCAAAGAGTGGGCCCGATGGAATAATGCGGCTCTTTCTCCAGCATTGAGAGTTTTCCATCTGCGGAGGAGAAAGCATATTGGCTCTTTTGAACTCAGACCATCTCCTAATGCGTGATTCACACTGCTTGTGTTAGTAAGTCCCTGCCATCCTGCTCTGTGACCAGAATGTAAAGCTTCTCAGGAGAGACATTAGACTGCTAACAGAACGCAGCAGCAGATGGTCCAAGGTTGTCATGTGCTTCCTATCTGGACAGACGTGGCGATTACACCTGAACACTTTATGAACTGTAATCCACAGCGATTGGCTGTGATTTTTTTTAAAAAAGCATCTCCATATTATTGGGTTACGACATAGGCCTCATATCACAACTATGAAAAATCAATTACATTAAAGGGGAAGGACAACAGGTTTCCTTTAATGGCTTATTTACCCCACCTCAAAAAAAATAACAGCAGTATTTCAAAGTTAATTAATTCAATTAGAGTTCCCAACTCTGGTTAAATGTGTGCCTGGATGTTTCATTACATGAGATCCCACCTCCAACTGCCCTGTCCAGTCAAACAGCCTTTATACCCATCGCCAATATTTTTATAACTAATAAATTAAACTGTTCAATCAAAGAAAATGGAAAAAAACACCATTTTTTTTAATGCCCCTATGATTTTTCTCCTGGGCTTTTCGCAGCAGTGTCCAGGAGAGTAATCTTTAATTCCTGGAGACTCCAGGGCTACTCTGGAGGGTTGGCAACCCCAGGCCCAATACTCACAATAGATTTGCTGCATCAGTGGGAGAGGAAGTGAGAAAAAGGCTGAAGTCTCACATTTGCTTGCTGTTGGTAAATATGTATTAATAATCCAATTAACTAATTGACATAAGAAAACTACTAGGCACTTGGTCTAAGCGTTAAACAAAGCTTTAATCAACTGTTTTACAACATGGTCTAGTTGTGTCCTTCACTAGCTCTTGTTAAGAATGTCCTGCGCAAGCTGGGCCCGTGCCCGAGTATTTATACTCTCCCTGGACAGTGCCACCCATAGGCCGCTCAGTTGATTCATGTCACTAATGTCTTCACATTACAAATCACAGCGGGAAAAAAATGGATTTATTTTTAGCAAGTTCAGGTAGAAACTGAACCCCGTTGTGCCTGTTTTCCAGCACAGGGATGAGCCAGAAAATAGGGACAGATCAGAAAACAAGAGCAAGCTGGAAAACACAGGGGCGAGCCAGAAAACACAGGGTATGAGCCGGAAAACACAGGAGAGAGCCGGAAAACACAGGGGGGTGAGCCGGAAAACAGAGGAGTGAGCCGGAAAACACAGGGGATGAGCCGGAAAACACAGGAGAGATGCGGAAAACAGAGGGGGGTGAGCCAGAAAACACAGGGGGGCGAGTCGGAAAACACAGGGGGGCGAGCCGGAAAACACAGGAGTGAGCCAGAAAACACAGGGGATGAGCCGGAAAACACAGGAGTGAGCCAGAAAATACAGGCAGCGAGCCGGTAAACACAGGGGGGTGAGCTGGAAAACACGGGGTCAAGCCAGAAAACACGGGAAAGAGCTGGAAAACACAGGAGAGAGCCGGAAAACACATGGGGGCAAGCCAGTAAACACAGGGGGCGAGCCGGAAAATACAGGGGGCGAGCCGGAAAATACAGGGGTGAGCCGGAAAATACAGGGGTGAGCCGGAAAACACAGGAGCGAGCCATAAAACCCAGAGGGACAAGCCAGAAAACCCAGGAGTGAGCTGGAAAACACATGGGGGCGAGCCGGAAAACGCAGGGGGGCGAGCCGGAAAACACAGGGGTGCAAGCCGGAAAATGCAGGGAGTGAGTCGGAAAACCCAGGAGCAAACCGGAAAACACAGGCGGGCGAGCCAGAAAACCCAGGGGGGCAAGCCGGAAAACACAGGGGTGCGAGCCGGAAAACACAGGGGGGCAATCCAGAAAACTCAGGGGAACGAGCCGGAAAACACAGGGGGGAAAACCAGAAAACACAGGAGCAAGCCGGAAAACACAGGGGAGCGACCGGAAAACACAGGAGAGAGCCGGAAAACCCAGGGGGGCGAGCCGGAAAACATGGGAGCGAGCCGGAAAACAAAGGGGGGGCAAGCCGGAAAACACAGGAGAGAGCCGGAACACACAGCGGGGTGAGCCGGAAAACACAGGAGAGAGCCGGAAAACACATGGGGGCTGGCCGGAAAACACAGGGGAGCGAGCCGGAAAACACAGGAGAGAGCCAGATACAACAGGGAGGTGGGCCGGAAAGCACGGGAATGAGGCGGAACACCCAGGGGTGCGAGCCAGAAAACACAGAAGAGAGCCGGAAAACACACGAGGGCGGGCCGGAAAACACAGGGTGGTGGGCCGGAAAACACAGGAGCGAGCCGGAAAAAAAGCGGGGGCGAACCGGAAAACCCAGTAGCGAGCCGAGAAAACACAGGAGAGAGCTGGAAAACACAGAGGGGTGAGCCGGGTATCACGGGAGCAAGCCGGGAAACACAGGGGAGTGAGCTGGGAAACACAGGAACGAGTCGGAAAACCCAAGGGGGGGACGAACTGGAAAACACAGGAACGAGTTGGAAATCCCGGGGGGGCGGGCCGGAAAACACGGGGGTGAGCCGGAAAACACAGAAGGGCAGGCCAGAAAACACAGGAGGGCGAGCCGGAAAACACAGGAGAGCAAGCCGGAAAACACAGGGGGCGAGCCGGAATATACAGGGGGCGAGCCGGACAATACAGGGGTGAGTAGGAAAACCCAGGGGGGCGAGCCAGAAAACACGGGGGGGGCGAGCCGGAAAACACAGTGGGGCAAGCCGGAAAATACAGGGAGTGAGTCGGAAAACCTAGGAGCGAACCGGAAAACACAGGCGGGCGAGCAGCAAAACACAGGGGGGCAAGCCAGAAAATTCAGGGGGTCGAGCCGGAAAACACAGGGGGGCGAGCCGGTAAACACAGTGGGGCAAGCCGGAAAATACAGGGAGTGAGTCGGAAAACCCAGGAGCGAACCGGAAAACACAGGCGGGTGAGCCGCAAAACACAGGGGGGCAAGCAAGAAAATTCAGGGGGTCGAGCCGGAAAACACAGGGGGGCGAGCTGGAAAACACAGTGGGGCAAGCCGGAAAATACAGGGAGTGAGTCGGAAAACCCAGGAGCGAACCGGAAAACACAGGCGGGCGAGCCGCAAAACACAGGGGGGCAAGACAGAAAATTCAGGGGGTCAAGCCGGAAAACACAGGGGGGCGAGCCGGAAAACACAGTGGGGCAAGCCGGAAAACACAGGACTGAGCCGGAAATCACAGGATAGCGAGCCGGAAAATACAGGAGAGAGCCGGAAAACACACGGGGGTGGGCTGGAAAACACAGGAACGAGTCGGAAAAACCAGGGGGGCGAGCCAGAAAACACAAAGTGAGCCGGAAAACACAGGGGGTGATCCGGAAAACACAGGGGGGCGAGCTGGAAAACAAAGGGGGAAGATCCGGAAAATACAGGGAGCGAGCCAGAAAACACAGGGGTGAGCCAGAAAACATGAGGGTGCGAACTGGAAAACACAGTGGGGCGAGCCGGAAAATACAGGGAGCGTGCTAGAAAACACATGAGAGAGACGGAAAATACAGGGGGGTGAGCCGGAAAACCCAGGAGCGAGCCGGAAAACACAGGAGCAAGCCGCAAAACCCTGCAGACAGCCAGAAAACACGAGCGCGGGCTGGAAAACACAGGAGTGAGCCGGAAAACACATGAGGGTGGGCCGGAAAACACAGGGGAGCGAACCGGAAAACACAGGAGCGAGCCGGAAAACAAAAAGTGGCGAGCCAGAAAACCCAGGAGCTAGCCGGAAAACACAGGGTGGCGAGCCGGAAAACCCAGGGGAGCAAGCTGGAAAACACAGGGGGGCGAACCGGAAAACACAGGAGTGAGCCGGAAAATACAGGGGGGGCGAGCCTGAAAACATGGGAGCGAGCTGGAAAACACAGGGGACGAGCCGGAAAACACAGGGGAGCAAGCCGGAAAACACAGGGGTGAGCCGGAAAACACAGGGGAGAGCTGGAAAACACAGGGGGGCGAACCGGAAAACAAAAGGAGAGAGCCAGAAAACACAGGGGAGAGAGCTGGAAAACACAGGAGCAAAATGGAAAACACAGGGGAGCGAGCCGGAAAATACAGGGGGGCGAGCTGGAAAACACAGGAGCGATCCGAAAAACACAGGGAGGCGGGCCAGAAAACCCAGGGGTGCAAACTGGAAAACAGGGGGGAGTGCCGGAAAATATGGGAGCAAGGCGGAAAACACAGGGGGGGGGGGGAGCCGGAAAACACATGAGGGCGAGCCGGAAAACACAGGGGGGAGAGCTGGAAAACACAGGGGGGCGAGCCGGAAAACATAGGAGCGAGCTGGAAAACACAGGGGGGAGAGCTGGAAAACACAGGGGAGCGAGCTGGAAAACACAGAGGAGCAAGCTGGAAAACACAGGTGGGCAAGCCGGAAAACATGGGAGCGATCCGGAAAACAAAGGGGGGGTGAGCCGGAAAGAACACAGGGGGGCGAGCCGGAAAACACGGGCGGCTAGCCGGAAAACACAGGGAAACGAGCCGGTAAACACTGGAGTGAGCCGGAAAACACAGGGGGGCGAGCTGGAAAACAGAAGAGAGAGCCAGAAAACACAGGGGAGCAAGCCGGAAAACACAGGGGAGCGAGCCGGATAACACAGGAGAGAGAGCCGGAAAACACAGGAGAGAAAGCCGGATAACACAGGGGTGCCAGCCGGAAAACATAGGAGCGAGCCGGAAAACACAGGGGGGCGAGCCGGGAAACCCAGGAGTGATCCAGAAAACAAAGGGGGGTGAGCCGGAAAACATAGGGGGTGAACTGGAAAATACAGGAGTGAGCCGGAAAACACAGGGGGACGAGCCAGAAAACATGGGAGCGAGCTGGAAAACCCAGGGAGCAAGCCGGAAAACACAGGGGGCGAAAGGGAAAACACAGGGGGGCTAACCGGAAAACACAGGGGGGCTAGCTGGAAAACACAGGAGTGAGCCGGGAAACACAGGAGTCAGCCAGAAAGCACAGGAGTGAGCCAGAAAACACAGGGGAGTGAGCCGGAAAACACAGGGGAGCGAGCCGGAAAACACAGGGGGGCGAGATAGAAAACACAGGGGGGCGAGATAGAAAACACAGAAGAGAGCCGAAAAACACACGGGGGCGGGCTGGAAAACATAAGAGTGAGCCGGATAACACAGGGGAGTGAGCCGGAAAACACAGGAGAGAGGTGGAAAACACATGGGGGCAGGCCGGAAAACACAGGAGCGAGCCAGAAAACACGGGGGGAGGGCGAGCCGGAAAACACACGGGGGCGAGCCATACACAGGAACGAGTTGGAAAACACAGGGGGGCGAGCCAGAAAACACAGGGGTCGAACCGGAAAACACAGGAGGCAGCCGGAAAACACAGGAGTGAGCCAGAAAACACAAGTGCAAGCCGGAAAACACAGGAGGGAGCCAGAAAACACAGGGGAGCGAGCCGGAAAACAGAGGGGAGCGAGCCGGAAAACACACGGGAGCGAGCCGGAAAACACAGGGGAGCGAGCCGGAATACACAGGAGTGAGCCCGAAAACACAGGGGAGCGAGCCGGAAAACACACGGGAGCGAGTCGGAAAACACAGGGGAGCGAGCCGGAAAACACAGGGGAGCAAGCCGGAAAACACAGAAGTGAGCCGGAAAACATAGGAGTGAGCCGGGAAACACAGTGTGGTGAGCCGGAACACAAAGGAGCATGCCAGAAAACACAGGGGAGCGAGCCGGAAAACACAGGAGAGGCGGGACAACACAGGGGGCGAGCAGGCAAACATTGGGGGCCGAGCCGGAAAACACAGGAGTGAGCCGGAAAACACAGGGGGGCGAGCCGGAAAACACAGGGGAGCGAGCAGGAAAACACAGGGGAGCAAGCCCGGAAACACAGGGAAACAAGCCAGAAAACACAGAGGGGTAAGCTGGAAAACACAGGGGGGCTAGCCGGAAAAAACAGGGGAGCGAGCCGGAAAACACAGGGGAGCGAGCAGGAAAACACAGGGGAGCAAGCCGGAAAACACAGGGAAGCAAGCCGGAAAACACAGGAGCGAGCCGGAAAACACAGCAGTGAGCCGGTAAACACAGTGGGGTGAGCCGGAAAACACAGGAGCGTGCCAGAAAACATAGGGGAGCGAGCCGGAAAACACAGGAGAGGCGGGACAACACAGGGGGGCGAGCCAGAGAACATTGGGGGGCGAGCCAGAAAACACAGGAGTGAGCCAGAAAACACAGGGGGGTGAGCCGGAAAACATGGGAGCGAGCTGGAAAACCCAGGGGAGCATGCTGGAAAAAACAGGGGGGTAAGCCGGAAAACACAGGGGGGCTAACCGGAAAACACAGGGGGGCGAGCCAGAAAACACAGAGGGCGAACCGGAAAATACAGGAGTGATCCGGAAAACACAGGGGGGCGAGCAGAAAAACATGGGAGCGAGCCGGAAAACACAGGGGAGCGAGCCGGAAAATACAGGGGGGCGAGCCGGAAAATACAGGGGGGCGAGCCGGAAAACACAGGAGCGATCCGAAAAACACAGGGAGGCGGGCCAGAAAACCCATGGGTGCAAAGTGGAAAACAGGGGGGAGTGCTGGCAAATATGGGAGCGAGCCGGAAAACACAGGGGGGGGGAGCCAGAAAACACATGAGGGCGAGCCGGAAAACACAGGGGGGAGAGCTGGAAAACACAGGGGGGCGAGCCGGAAAACATAGGAGCGAGCTGGAAAACACAGGGGGGAAGGCTGGAAAACATAGGGGAGCGAGCTGGAAAACCCAGAGGAGCAAGCTGGAAAACACAGGGGGGCGAACTGGAAAATAGAGGAGGGAGCCGGAAAACACATGGGACGAGCCAGAAAACATGGGAGTGAGCCGGAAAACACAGGGGGGCAAGCCAGAAAACATGGGAGCGATCCGGAAAACAAAGGGGGGCGAGCCGGAAAGAACACAGGGGGGCGAGCCAGAAAACACGGGCGGCTAGCCGGAAAACACAGGGAAACGAGCCGGTAAACACTGGAGTGAGCCGGAAAACAGGGGGGCGAGCTGGAAAACACAGGAGAGAGCCAGAAAACACAGGGGAGCAAGCCGGAAAACACAGGGGAGCGAGCCGGAAAACACAGGAGAGAGAGCCGGAAAACACAGGAGAGAAAGCCGGATAACACAGGGTGCCAGCCGGAAAACATAGGAGCGAGCCGGAAACACAGGGGGGCGAGCCGGGAAACCCAGGAGTGATCCAGAAAACAAAGGGGGGTGAGCCGGAAAACACAGGGGGTGAACTGGAAAATACAGGAGTGAGCCGGAAAACACAGGGGGACGAGCCGGAAAACATGGGAGCGAGCTGGAAAACCCAGGGGAGCAAGTCGGAAAACACAGGGGGCGAAAGGGAAAACACAGGGGGGCTAACCGGAAAACACAGGGGGGCTAGCTGGAAAACACAGGAGTGAGCCGGGAAACACAGGAGTCAGCCAGAAAACACAGGGGAGTGAGCCGGAAAGCACACGGGAGCGAGCCGGAAAACACAGGGGAGCGAGCCGGAAAACACACGGGAGCGAGCCGGAAAACACAGGGGAGCGAGCCGGAAAACACAGGGGAGTAAGCCGGAAAACACAGAAGTGAGCCGGAAAACACAGGAGTGAGCCGGAAAACACAGTGTAGTGAGCCGGAACACACAGGAGCATGCCATAAAAAAACAGGGGAGCGAGCCGGAAAACACAGGAGAGGCGGGACAACACAGGGGGCGAGCAGGCAAACATTGGGGGCCGAGCCGGAAAACACAGGAGTGAGCCGGAAAACACAGGGGGGCGAGCCGGAAAACATGGGAGCGAGCTGGAAAACCCAGGGGAGCATGCCGGAAAACACAGGGGAGCGAGCAGGAAAACACAGGGGAGCAAGCCGGGAAACACAGGGAAGCAAGCCGGAAAACACAGGGGGGTAAGCTGGAAAACACAGGGAAGCAAGCCGGAAAACACAGGAGCGAGCCGGAAAACACAGCAGTGAGCCGGTAAACACAGTGGGGTGAGCCGGAAAACACAGGAGCGTGCCAGAAAACATAGGGGAGCGAGCCGGAAAACACAGGAGAGGCGGGACAACACAGGGGGGCGAGCCAGAGAACATTGGGGGGCGAGCCAGAAAACACAGGAGTGAGCCAGAAAACACAGGGGGGTAAGCCGGAAAACACAGGGGGGCTAACCGGAAAACACAGGGGGGCGAGCCAGAAAACACAGAGGGCGAACCGGAAAATACAGGAGTGATCCGGAAAACACAGGGGGGCGAGCAGAAAAACATGGGAGCGAGCCGGAAAACACACAGGAGTGAGACGGAAAACACAGGGGAGCAAGCCGGAAAACACAGGGGAGCGAGCCGGAATACACAGGAGTGAGTCCGAAAACACAGGGGAGCGAGCTGGAAAACACAGGGGAGTGAGCCGGAATACACAGGAGTGAGCCGGAAAACACAGGGGAGCGAGCCAGAAAAAACAGGGCAGCAAGCCGGAAAACACAGAAGTGAGCCGGAAAACACAGGAGTGAGCCGGAAAACACAGTGCGGTGAGCCGGAACACACAGGAGCATGCCAGAAAACACAGGGGAGCGAGCCGGAAAACACAGGAGAGGTGGGACAACACAGGGGGGCGAGCAGGCAAACATTGGGGGCCGAGCCGGAAAACACAGGAGTGAGCCGGAAAACATAGGGGGGCGAGCCGGAAAACATGGGAGCGAGCTGGAAAACCCAGGGGAGCATGCCGGAAAACACAGGGGGGTAAGCCGGAAAACACAGGGGGGCTAGCTGGAAAACACAGGGGAGCGAGCTGGAAAATACAGGGGAGCGAGCAGGAAAACACAGGGGAGCGAGCCGGAAAACACAGGGAAGCAAGCCGGAAAACACAGGGGAGCGAGCCAGAATAGACAGGAGTAAGCCGGAAAACACAGGGGAGTGAGCCAGATAACACTGGGCAGCAAGCCGGAAAACACAGGGGGGTAAGCCGGAAAACACAGGGGAGCGAGCCAGAAAACACAGGGGAGCGAGCAGGAAAACACAGGGGAGCGAGCCGGAAAACACAGGGGAGCAAGCCGGAAAACACAGGAGCGAGCCGGAAAACACAGCAGTGAGCCGGTAAACACAGTGGGGTGAGCCGGAAAACACAGGAGCGTGCCAGAAAACATAGGGGTGCGAGCCGGAAAACACAGGAGAGGCGGGACAACACAGGGGGGCGAGCCAGAGAACATTGGGGGGAGAGCCAGAAAACACAGGAGTGAGCCAGAAAACACAGGGGGGTGAGCCGGAAAACAAAGGAGAGAGCTGGAAAACACAGGGGAGAGAACCGGAAAACACAGGAGCGAGCCGGAAAACACAGGGGGGCGAGCCGGAAAACCCAGGAGCGATCCGAAATACACAGGGAGGCGGGCCAGAAAACCCAGTGGTGCAAACTGGAAAACAGAGGGGGGAGTGCCGGAAAACATGGGAGCGAGCCGGAAAACACAGGGGTGCGAGCCGGAAAACACAGGAGGGCGAGCCGGAAGAAACAGTTGGGAGAGCCGGAAAACACAGGGGAGAGCCGGAAAACATAGGGGAGAGCCGGAAAACACAGGGGGGCGAACCGGAAAACCCAGGAGTGATCCGAAAAATACAGGGAGGCGGGCCGGAAAATCCAGGGGTGCAAACTGGAAAACAGAGGGGGGAGTGCCGGAAAACATGGGAGCGAGCCGGAAAACAGAGGGGGGCGAGCGGGAAAACACAGGAGGGCGAGCCGGAAAAAACAGTTGGGAGAGCCGGAAAACACAGGGGAGAGCCGGAAAACAAAAGGCGAGAGCCGGAAAACACAGGGGGGCGAACCGGAAAACACAGGAGCGAGCCAGAAAACACAGGGAGCAAGCCGGAAAACCCAGGAGCGATCCGAAAAACACAGGGAGGCGGGCCGGAAAACCCAGTGGTGCAAACTGGAAAACAGAGGGGGGAGTGACGGAAAACATGGGAGCGAGCCGGAAAACACAGGGGGGTGAGTCGGTAAACACAGGAGGGCGAGCCGGAAAAAACAGTTGGGTGAGCCGGAAAACCCAGGAGCGAGCGGGAAAACACAGGGGGGAGAGCCGGGAAACACAGGGGTGCGAGCAGGAAAACCCAGGGGAGCAAGCTGGAAAACACAGGGGGGAGAACTGGAAAATAAAGGAGTGAGCCGGAAAACACAGGGGGCAAGCCGGAAAACATGGGAGTGAGCCAGAAAACACAGAGGGGCAAGCCGGAAAACATGGGAGCAAGCCGGAAAACACAGGGGGGGCGAGCCGGAAAAAAGAAGGGGGGGCGAGCCGGAAAACACAGGGAAACGAGCGGGAAAACACAGGGAAACGAGTCGGAAAACACAGGAGTGAGCCGGAAAACACAGAGGAGCGAGCCGGGAAACACAGGGGAGCAAGCCGGGAAACACAGGTGAGCGAGCCGGAAAACACAGGAGCGAGCCGGAAAACACTGGGGGACGAGCTGGAAAACACAGGGGGGCAAGCCGGAAAACACAGAGTGGCGAGCCGGAAAACGCATGAGTGAGCCGGAAAACACAGGGGAGAGAACCGGAAAACACAGGAGAGTGAGCTGGAAAACTCAGGAGTGAGTTGGAAAACACTGCAGGGCGAGCCAGAAAACCGAGGAACGAGCTGGAAAACACAGGAGCGAGCATAAAACAGGGAGCGAGCCAGAAAACCAAGGGAGTGAGCTGGAAAACACAGGGGGGCGAACCGGGAAATACAGGAGTGAGCCAGAAAACACAGGGGGGTGAGCCGGAAAACCCAGGAGCGAGCTGGAAAACACTGTGGGGCAAGCCAGAAAACCCTGGAGCAAGCCGGAAAATACAGGGGGGCAAGCTGGAAAATCCAGGGGAGCGAGCTGGAAAAAACAGAAGTGAGCCGGAAAAGAAAGCGGGGCGAGCCGGAAAACACAGGAGGACGAGCCGGTAAACACGGAGGGGTGAGCCGGAAAGTACGGGGGCGAGCCAGAAAACACAGGGGGAGAGAGCCGGAAAACACAAGGGAGGCGAACTGGAAAACACAGGGGAGCGAACCAGAAAACAGGAGAGTGAGCCGGAAAACATAGGAGTGAGCCGGAAAACACAGGGGGGCGAGCCGGAAAACACAGGAGGGCGAGCCGGAAAAAACAGTTGGGAGAGCTGCAAAACACAGGGGAGAGCCGGAAAACATAGGGGAGAGCCGGAAAACACAGGGGGGCGAACCGGAAAACAAAAGGAGAGAGCCGGAAAACACAGGGGAGAGAGCCGGAAAACACAGGAGCGAGCCGGAAAACACAGGGGGGCGAGCCGGAAAACCCAGGAGCAATCCGAAAAACACAGGGAGGCGGGCCGGAAAACCCAGTGGTGCAAACTGGAAAACAGAGGGGGGGAGTGACGGAAAACATGGGAGCGAGCCGGAAAACACAGGGGGGCGAGTTGGTAAACACAGGAGGGCGAGCCGGAAAAAGCAGTTGGGTGAGCCAGAAAACCCAGGAGCGAGTGGGAAAACACAGGGGGGAGAGCCGGGAAACACAGGGGTGCGAGCAGGAAAACCCAGGGGAGCAAGCTGGAAAACACAAGGGGGAGAACTGGAAAATAAAGGAGTGAGCCGGAAAACACAGGGGGCAAGCCGGAAAACATGGGAGTGAGCCAGAAAACACAGAGGGGCAAGCCGGAAAACATGGGAGCGAGCCGGAAAACACAGGGGGGGCGAGCCGGAAAGAAGAAGGGGGGGGCGAGCTGGAAAACACAGGGGGCTAGCCGGAGAACACAGGGAAACGAGCGGGAAAACACAGGGAAACGAGTTGGAAAACACAGGAGTGAGCCGGAAAACACAGGGGAGCAAGCCGGAAAACACAGGGGAGCGAGCCGGGAAACACAGGAGTGAGAGCCGGAAAACACAGGAGAGCAAGCTGGAAAACAGAGGTGAGCGAGCCGGAAAACACAGGAGCGAGCCGGAAAACACTGGGGGGCGAGCTGGAAAACTCAGGAGTGAGTTGGAAAACACTGGGAGACGAGCTGGAAAACACAGGGGGGCGAACCGGAAAACAAAAGGAGAGAGCCGGAAAACACAGGGGAGAGAGCCGGAAAACGCAGGAGCGAGCCGGAAAACACTGGGGGACGAGCCGGAAAACGCATGAGTGAGCCGGAAAACGCAGGGGAGAGAACCGGAAAACACAGGAGAGTGAGCTGGAAAACTCAGGAGTGAGTTGGAAAACACTGCAGAGCGAGCCAGAAAACCGAGGAGCGAGCCGGAAAACACAGGAGCGAGCCATAAAACAGGGAGCGAGCCGGAGAACCAAGGGAGTGAGCCGGAAAACACAGGGGGGCGAGCCGGAAAACATGGGAGCGAGCCGGAAAACACAGGGGGTCCAGTCGGAAAACATAGGAGCAAGCCGGAAAACACAGGGGGGCAAGCCGGCAAACACAGGGGTGCGGGCCGGAAAACACAGGGGGGCGAGCCGGAAAACATGGGAGCGAGCCGGAAAACACAATGGGATGAGCCGGAAAACATGGGAGCGAGCCGGAAAACATAGGGAGGCCAGCCGGAAAACATAGGAGTGAGCTGGAAAACTCAGGGGGGATGAGCCAGAAAACACAGGGGAATGAGCCGAAAACACATGAGTGAGCCAGAAAACACAGGGGAGAGAACGGGAAAACACAGGAGAGTGAGCCAGAAAACCCAGGAGCGAGATGGAAAACACTGCGGGGCGAGCCGGAAAACCCAGGAGTGAGCCGGAAAACACAGGGGGAGCAAGCCGAAAAACACAGGGCGGCGAGCTGGAAAACCCAGGAGCGAGCCGGAAAACACAGGGGAGCGAGCCGGAAAACCCAGGGGAGCGAGCTGGAAAACACAGGGGGGCAAACTGGAAAACACAGGGGGCGAGCCGAAAACTTGGGAGCGAGCCGGAAAACACGGGGACGAGCCTGAAAACACAAGGGGGTGGGCCGGAAAAAACAGGGGGGTGAGCCTGAAAGCACAGGGGGCAGGCCGGAAAACACAGGGAGCGAGCCGAAAAACACAAGGGGACGAGCTGGAAAAAACAGGGGGGCGAGCCGTAAAACACAGGGGCACGATCCGGAAAATGTATGGGTGAGCCGGAAAACACAGGGGAGAGCCGGAAAACACAGGAACGAGTCGGAAAATCCAGGGGGGCGAGACTGAAAACACAGGAGCGAGTCGGAAAACACAGGAACGAGTCGGAAAACCCAGGGGGGTGAGCCGGAAAACATGGGAGCGAGCCGGAAAACACAAGGGGATGAGCCGGAAATCATGGGAGCGAGCCGGAAAACATAGGGGGGCCAGCCGGAAAACATAGGAGTGAGCTGGAAAACTCAGGGGATGAGCCAGAAAACACAGGGGAATGAGCCGAAAACACATGAGTGAGCCAGAAAACACAGGGGAGAGAATCGGAAAACACAGGAGAGTGAGCCAGAAAACCCAGGAGCGAGATGGAAAACACTGCGGGGCGAGCCAGAAAACCCAGGAGTGAGCCGGAAAACACAGGGGGAGCAAGCCGAAAAACACAGGGGGGCGAGCTGGAAAACACAGGGGGGCGAGCTGGAAAACACAGGGCGGCGAGCTGGAAAACCCAGGAGCGAGCCGGAAAACACAGGGGAGCGAGCCGAAAACCCCAGGGAGCGAGCTGGAAAACACAGGGGGGCAAACGGGAAAACACAGGGGGGCGAGCCGGAAAACTTGGGAGCGAGCCGGAAAACACGGGGATGAGCCTGAAAACATAGGGGGGTGGGCCGGAAAAAACAGGGGGGTGAGCCTGAAAGCACAGGGGGCAGGCCGGAAAACACAGGGAGCGAGCCGAAAAACACAAAGGGACGAGCTGGAAAAAACAGGGGGGCGAGCCGTAAAACACAGGGGCACGAGCCGGAAAATGCATGGGTGAGCCGGAAAACGCATGGGTGAGCCGGAAAACACAGGAACGAGTCGGAAAACACAGGAGGGCGAGACTGAAAACACAGGAGCGAGTCGGAAAACACAGGAACGAGTCGGAAAACCCAGGGGGGCGAGACTGAAAACACAGGAGCGAGTCGGAAAACACAGGAACGAGTGGGAAAACCCAGTAGGGCGAGTCAGAAAACACAGGAGAGCGAGCTGGAAAACCCAGGGGAGCAAGCTGGAAAACACAGGGGGGAGAAGCGGAAAACACAGGGGGGAGAGCCGTAAAACAGAGGGGGCGAGCCGGAAAACCCATGGGGGCGAGCCCAAAAACACAGGGAAACGAGCCGGAAAAAACAGGAGTGAGCCGAAAAACACAGGGGGGCGAGCTGGAAAACACAGGGGAGCGAGCCAGAAAACACATGGGGGCGAGCCCAAAAACACAGGGAAACGAGCCGGAAAAAACAGGAGTGAGCCGAAAAACACAGGGGGGCGAGCCGGAAAACACAGGGGGGCAGGGGGGGGCGAGTCGGAAAACACAGAGGGGGCGAGCTGGAAAACACAGGGGAGAGCCAGAAAACACAGGAATGAGTCGGAAAACCCAGGGGAGAGAACGGAGAAACACAGGAGAGTGAGCTGGAAAACCAGGAGCGAGCTGGAAAACACTGTGGGGCGAGCCAGAAAACCCAGGAGCAAGCCGGAAACACAGGGGGGCAAGCTGGAAAATCCAGGGGAGCGATTCGGATAACACAGAAGTGAGCCGGAAAAGACAGCAGGGCGAGCCGGAAAACACAGGAGGACGAGCCGGTAAACACGGAGGGGTGAGCCGGAAATACAGGGGCGAGCCTGAAAACACAGGGGGAGAGAGCCGGAAAACACAGGGGAGGCGAACCGGAAAACACATGGGAGCGAACCAGAAAACAGGAGAGTGAGCCGGAAAACATAGGAGTGAGCTGGAAAACACTGCGGGGCGAGCCGGAAAACCCAGGAGCGAGCCGGAAAACACAGGGGAGAGAGCCAGAAAACACAGGAGTGAGCCAGAAAACCCAAGGGAGCGAGCTGGAAAACACAGGGGGGCAAACCGGAAAATACAGGAGGGAGCCGGAAAACACAGGGGGGGCGAGCCGGAAAACATGGGGGCAAGCCGGAAAACACAGGGGGGCCAGCCGGAAAACAAAGGAGTGAGCCGGAAAACTCAGGGGAGCGAGCCAGAAAACACAGGGGGGCAGGCCGGTAAACACAGGGGGACGAGCTGGAAAACACGGAGGTGTGAGCCGGAAATTACGGGGGCAAGCCGGGAAAACACAGGAGAGAGCCGGAAAACACAGGGGAGCGAGCCGGAAAACACAGGAGCGAGCCAGAAAAACCAAAGTGAGCGAGCTGGAAAACACAGGTGGGCGAACTGCAAAATACAGGAGTGAGCCGGAAAACACAGGCGGGCGAGCCCGGAAAACATGGGAGCGAGCCGGAAAACACAGGGGAGCAAGCCGGAAAGCACAGGGGAACGAGCCGAAAACACAGGTGGATGAGCTGGAAAACACAGGGGAACGAGCCGAAAACACAGGGGAGCGAGCCGGAAAGCACGGGGAACGAGCCGAAAACACAGGGTGCGAGCCAGAAAACATAGGCAGGCGAGTCGGAAAACACAGGGGGGGCGAGTCGGGAAACACAGGGGGGGCGAGCCGGTAAACACAGGGGGGGCGAGCCAGAAAATACGGGGCTGAGGCAGAAAACACAGGGAGAGAGAGCCGGAAAACACAGGAGAGCAAGCTGGAAAACAGAGGTGAGCGAGCCGGAAAACACAGGAGCGAGCCGGAAAACACTGGGGGGCGAGCTGGAAAACTCAGGAGTGAGTTGGAAAACACTGGGAGACGAGCTGGAAAACACAGGGGGGCGAACCGGAAAACAAAAGGAGAGAGCCGGAAACACAGGGGAGAGAGCCGGAAAACGCAGGAGCGAGCCGGAAAACACTGGGGGACGAGCCGGAAACGCATGAGTGAGCCGGAAAACGCAGGGGAGAGAACCGGAAAACACAGGAGAGTGAGCTGGAAAACTCAGGAGTGAGTTGGAAAACACTGCAGAGCGAGCCAGAAAACCCGAGGAGCGAGCCGGAAAACACAGGAGCGAGCCATAAAACAGGGAGCGAGCCGGAGAACCAAGGGAGGTGAGCCGGAAAACACAGGGGGGCGAGCCGGAAAACATGGGAGCGAGCGGAAAACACAGGGGGTCCAGTCGGAAAACATAGGAGCAAGCCGGAAAACACAGGGGGGCAAGCCGGCAAACACAGGGGTGCGGGCCGGAAAACACAGGGGGGCGAGCCGGAAAACATGGAGCGAGCCGGAAAACACAATGGGATGAGCCGGAAAACATGGGAGCGAGCCGGAAAACATAGGGAGGCCAGCCGGAAAACATAGGATGTGAGCTGGAAAACTCAGGGGGGGATGAGCCAGAAAACACAGGGGAATGAGCCGAAAACACATGAGTGAGCCAGAAAACACAGGGGAAGAGAACGGAAAACACAGGAGAGTGAGCCAGAAAACCCAGGAGCGAGATGGAAAACACTGCGGGGCGAGCCGGAAAACCCAGGAGTGAGCCGGAAAACACAGGGGGAGCAAGCCGAAAAACACAGGGCGGCGAGCTGGAAAACCCAGGAGCGAGCCGGAAAACACAGGGGAGCGAGCCGGAAAACCCAGGGGAGCGAGCTGGAAAACACAGGGGGGCAAACTGGAAAACACAGGGGGCGAGCCGGAAAACTTGGGAGCGAGCCGGAAAACACGGGGACGAGCCTGAAAACACAAGGGGGTGGGCCGGAAAAAACAGGGGGGTGAGCCTGAAAGCACAGGGGGCAGGCCGGAAAACACAGGGAGCGAGCCGAAAAACACAAGGGGACGAGCTGGAAAAAACAGGGGGGCGAGCCGTAAAACACAGGGGCACGATCCGGAAAATGTAATGGGTGAGCCGGAAAACACAGGGGAGAGCCGGAAAACACAGGAACGAGTCGGAAAATCCAGGGGGGCGAGACTGAAAACACAGGAGCGAGTCGGAAAACACAGGAACGAGTCGGAAAAACCCAGGGGGGTGAGCCGGAAAACATGGGAAGCGAGCCGGAAAAACACAAGGGGATGAGCCGGAAATCATGGGAGCGAGCCGGAAAACATAGGGGGGCCAGCCGGAAAACATAGGAGTGAGCTGGAAAAACTCAGGGGGATGAGCCAGAAAACACAGGGGAATGAGCCGAAAACACATGAGTGAGCCAGAAAACACAGGGGAGAGAATCGGAAAACACAGGAGAGTGAGCCAGAAAACCCAGGAGCGAGATGGAAAACACTGCGGGGGCGAGCCAGAAAACCCAGGAGTGAGCCGGAAAACACAGGGGGAGCAAGCCGAAAAACACAGGGGGGGCGAGCTGGAAAAACACAGGGGGGCGAGCTGGAAAACACAGGGCGGCGAGCTGGAAAACCAGGAGCGAGCCGGAAAACACGAGGGAGCGAGCCGGAAAACCCCAGGGAGCGAGCTGGAAAACACAGGGGGGCAAACGGGAAAACACAGGGGGGGCGAGCCGGAAAACTTGGGAGCGAGCGGAAAACACGGGGATGAGCCTGAAAACATAGGGGGGTGGGCCGGAAAAAAACAGGGGGGGTGAGCCTGAAAGCACAGGGGGCAGGCCGGAAACACAGGGAGCGAGCCGAAAAACACAAAGGGACGAGCTGGAAAAAACAGGGGGGCGAGCCGTAAAACAAGGGGCACGAGCCGGAAAATGCATGGGTGAGCCGGAAAACGCATGGGTGAGCCGGAAAACACAGGAACGAGTCGGAAAACACAGGAGGGCGAGACTGAAAACACAGGAGCGAGTCGGAAAACACAGGAACGAGTCGGAAAACCCAGGGGGGCGAGACTGAAAACACAGGAGCGAGTCGGGAAAAACACAGGAACGAGTGGGAAAACCCAGTAGGGCGAGTCAGAAAACACAGGAGAGCGAGCTGGAAAACCCAGGGGAGCAAGCTGGAAAACACAGGGGGGAGAAGCGGAAAACACAGGGGGGAGAGCCGTAAAACAGAGGGGGCGAGCCGGAAAACCCATGGGGGCGAGCCCAAAAACACAGGGAAACGAGCCGGAAAAAACAGGAGTGAGCCGAAAAAACTCAGGGGGGCGAGCTGGAAAACACAGTGGGAGCGAGCCAGAAAACACATGGGGGCGAGCCCAAAAACACAGGGAAACGAGCCGGAAAAAACAGGAGTGAGCCGAAAAACACAGGGGGGCGAGCCGGAAAACACAGGGGGGGCGAGTCGGAAAACACAGAGGGGGCGAGCTGGAAAACACAGGGGAGAGCCAGAAAACACAGGAATGAGTCGGAAAACCCAGGGGAGAGAACGGGAAAACACAGGAGAGTGAGCTGGAAAACCCAGGAGCGAGCTGGAAAACACTGTGGGTCGCGAGCCAGAAAACCCAGGAGCAAGCCGGAAAACACAGGGGGGCAAGCTGGAAAATCCAGGGGAGCGATTCGGATAACACAGAAGTGAGCCGGAAAAGACAGCAGGGCGAGCCGGAAAACACAGGAGGACGAGCCGGTAAACACGGAGGGGTGAGCCGGAAATACAGGGGCGAGCCTGAAAACACAGGGGGAGAGAGCCGGAAAACACAGGGGAGGCGAACCGGAAAACACATGGGAGCGAACCAGAAAACAGGAGAGTGAGCCGGAAAACATAGGAGTGAGCTGGAAAACACTGCGGGGCGAGCCGGAAAACCCAGGAGCGAGCCGGAAAACACAGGGGAGAGAGCCAGAAAACACAGGAGTGAGCCAGAAAACCCAAGGGAGCGAGCTGGAAAACACAGGGGGGCAAACCGGAAAATACAGGAGGGAGCCGGAAAACACAGGGGGGGCGAGCCGGAAAACATGGGGGCAAGCCGGAAAACACAGGGGGGCCAGCCGGAAAACAAAGGAGTGAGCCGGAAAACTCAGGGGAGCGAGCCAGAAAACACAGGGGGGCAGGCCGGTAAACACAGGGGGACGAGCTGGAAAACACGGAGGTGTGAGCCGGAAATTACGGGGGCAAAGCCGGAAAACACAGGAGAGAGCCGGAAAACACAGGGAGAGCGAGCCGGAAAACACAGGAAGCGAGCCAGAAAAACCAAAGTGAGCGAGCTGGAAAACACAGGTGGGCGAACTGCAAAATACAGGAGTGAGCCGGAAAACACAGAGCGGGCGAGCCGGAAAACATGGGAGCGAGCCGGAAAACACAGGGGAGCAAGCCGGAAAGCACAGGGGAACGAGCCGAAAACACAGGTGGATGAGCTGGAAAACACAGGGGAACGAGCCGAAAACACAGGGGAGCGAGCCGGAAAGCACGGGGAACGAGCCGAAAACACAGGGTGCGAGCCAGAAAACATAGGCAGGCGAGTCGGAAAACACAGGGGGGGCGAGTCGGGAAACACAGGGGGGCGAGCCGGTAAACACAGGGGGGCGAGCCAGAAAATACGGGGCTGAGGCAGAAAACACAGGGGAGAGAGCCGGAAAACACAGGAGCGAGCCGGAAAACACAGGACAGAGCCAGAAAACACATGGGGATGAGCAAGAAAACAGAGGGGAGAGAATCGGAAAACACAGGAGAGTGAGCCTGAAAAGCCAGGAGCGAGCTGGAAAACACAGGGGAGAGAGCCAGAAAACACAGGGGGGGTGAGCCGGAAAACACAGGCGGGGGGGGAGCCGGAAAACACAGGGGGGGGCGAGCCGGATAACACAGGGGAGGGAGCCGAAAACACAGGGGGGCAAGTCAGAAAAAATAGGGGAGAGAGCCGGAAAACACAGGGGAGCGAGCCAGAAAACCCAGGAGAAAGCCAGAAAACACAGGAACGAGTTGGAAAACCCAGGGGTTGAGCCTGAAAACACAGGAGCGAGTCGGAAAACCCAGTGGGTGTGAGCTGCAAAACACAAGAGAGAGCCGGAAAACACAGGGGGCGAGCTGGAAAATCCAGTGGGAGCGAGCTGGAAAACACAGGGGGGCGAGACGGAAAACACAGGAGAGAGCCGGAAAAACCAAGGGGGCGAGTGGGAAAACACAGGAGAGAGCCGGAAAACACAGGGGGGTGAGTTGGAAAACACAGGGGGACGAGCCGGAAAACACAGGGGGACGAGACGGAAAACATAGGGGGACGAGACGGAAAACACATGAGTGAGCCGGAAACAGAGCGTGGCGAGCCGGAAAACACAGGGGGGCGAGACGGAAAACACAGGAGAGAGCCGGAAAAACCAAGGGGGCGAGTGGGAAAACACAGGAGAGAGCCGGAAAACACAGGGGGGTGAGCTGGAAAACACAGGGGGACGAGCCGGAAAACACAGGGGGACGAGACGGAAAACATAGGGGGACGAGACGGAAAACACATGAGTGAGCCGGAAACAGAGCGTGGCGAGCCGGAAAACACAGGGGGGCGAGCCGGAAAACACAGGGGAGCAAACCGGAAAAAATGGAGGGGCGAGCCGGAAACCACAGGAGTGAGCCGGAAAACACAGGGGTGCGAGCCGGAAAACCCAGGGGAGCGAGCTGGAAAACACAGGGGGGCGAACCAGAAAATACAGGGGGGCAAACTGGAAAATACAGGGGGGCGAACCGGAAAATACAGGGGGACGAGCCAGAAAACACAGGGGGGCGAGCCTGAAAACACAGGGAAACGAGCCGGAAAAAACAGGAGTGAGCCGAAAAACACAGGGGGGCGAGCCGGAAAACACAGGGGGGCGAGTCGGAAAACACAGAGGGGGCGAGCTGGAAAACACAGGGGAAGAGCCAGAAAACACAGGAATGAGTCGGAAAACCCAGGGGGGCAAACCTGAAAACATAGGAGTGAGTCGGAAAACCCAGTGGGGCGAGCAGAAAAACACAGGAGGGAGCCGGAAAACATAGGAGTGAGCTGGGAAACACTGCGGGGCGAGCCGGAAAACCCAGGAGCGAGCCGAAAACGCAGGGGAAAGAGCCGGAAAACACAGGAATGAGCCGGAAAACACAGGAGCGAGCTGGAAAACAGGGGAGTGAGCCGGTAAACCCAAGGGAGCAAGCTGGAAAACACAGGAGAGCAAGCTGGAAAACACAGGGGAGAGAGTCGGAAAACACAGGAGCGAGCCGGAAAAAACAGGGGGACCAGTCGGAAAACACGGGGGGTGGTGGCTAGCCGGAAAACATAGGGGAGAGAGCCGGAAAACACAGGAGCGAGCCGGAAAACAAAAAGTGGCGAGTCGGAAAACCCAGGGGCGAGCTGGAAAACACAGGGGAGCGAGCCGGAAAACCCAGGGGAGCGAGCTGGAAAACACAGGGGGGCGAGCCAGAAAATATAGGAGTGAGCCGGAAAACACAGGGGACGAGCCTGAAAACAGAGGATGGGGAGCCAGAAAAACGCATGAGTGAGCCGGAAAACACAGGGGAGAGAAGGGGAAAACACAGGAGAGTGAGCTGGAAAACCCAGGAGCGAGCTGGAAAACACTGTGGGGCGAGCCAGAAAACCCAGGAGCAAGCCGGAAAACACAGGGGGGCAAGCTGGAAAATCCAGGGGAGCGATCCGGAAAACACAGAAGTGAGCCGGAAAAGACAGCAGGGCGAGCCGGAAAACACAGGAGGACGAGCCGGTAAACACGGAGGGGTGAGCCGGAAAGTACGGGGGCGAGCCAGAAAACACAGGGGGAGAGAGCTGGAAAACACAGGGGAGGCGAACCGGAAAACACATGGGAGCGAACCAGAAAACAGGAGAGTGAGCCGGAAAACATAGGAGTGAGCTGGAAAACACTGCGGGGCGAGCCGGAAAACCCAGGAGCGAGCCGGAAAACACAGGGGAGAGAGCCAGAAAACACAGGAGTGAGCCAGAAAATACAGGAGCGAGCCGGAAAACAGGGGAGTGAGCCGGAAAACCCAAGGGAGCGAGCTGGAAAACACAGGGGGGCAAACCGGAAAATACAGGAGTGAGCCGGAAAACACAGGGGGGCGAGCCGGAAAACATGGGGGCGAGCCGGAAAACACAGGGGGGCCAGCCGGAAAACAAAGGAGTGAGCCGGAAAACTCAGGGGAGCGAGCCAGAAAACACAGGGGGGCAGGCCGGTAAACACAGGGGGGCGAGCCGGAAAACACAGGGGGACGAGCTGGAAAACACGGAGGGGTGAGCCGGAAATTACGGGGGCGAGCCGGAAAACACAGGAGAGAGCCGGAAAACACAGGGGAGCGAGCCGGAAAACACAGGAGCGAGCCAGAAAAACCAAAGTGAGCGAGCTGGAAAACACAGGTGGGCGAACCGCAAAATACAGGAGTGAGCCGGAAAACACAGGCGGGCGAGCCGGAAAACATGGGAGCGAGCCGGAAAACACAGGGGAGCAAGCTGGAAAGCACAGGGGAACGAGCCGAAAACACAGGTGGATGAGCTGGAAAACACAGGGGAACGAGCCGAAAACACAGGGGAGCGAGCCGGAATGCACGGGGAACGAGCCGAAAACACAGGGAGCGAGCCAGAAAACATAGGCAGGCGAGTCGGAAAACACAGGGGGGGCGAGTCGGGAAACACAGGGGGGCGAGCCGGAAAACACAGGGGGGCGAGCCAGAAAATACGGGGCTGAGGCAGAAAACACAGGGGAGAGAGCCGGAAAACACAGGAGCGAGCCGGAAAACACAGGGGGGGCGAGCCGGAAAACACAGGACAGAGCTGGAAAACACATGGGGATGAGCCAGAAAACAGAGGGGAGAGAATCGGAAAACACAGGAGAGTGAGCCTGAAAAGCCAGGAGCGAGCTGGAAAACACAGGGGAGAGAGCCAGAAAACACAGGGGGGTGAGCCGGAAAACACAGGGGGGGGGAGCCGGAAAACACAGGGGGGGGCGAGCCGGATAACACAGGGGAGGGAGCTGGAAAACACAGGGGGGCAAGTCAGAAAGAATAGGGGAGAGAGCCGGAAAACACAGGGGAGCGAGCCAGAAAACCCAGGAGAAAGCCGGAAAACACAGGAACGAGTTGGAAAACCCAGGGGTTGAGCCTGAAAACACAGGAGCGAGTCGGAAAACCCAGTGGGGTGAGCTGCAAAACACAAGAGAGAGCCGGAAAACACAGGGGGCGAGCTGGAAAATCCAGGGGAGCGAGCTGGAAAACACAGGGGGGGCGAGACGGAAAACACAGGAGAGAGCCGGAAAAACCAAGGGGGCGAGTGGGAAAACACAGGAGAGAGCCGGAAAACACAGGGGGGTGAGCTGGAAAACACAGGGGGACGAGCCGGAAAACACAGGGGGACGAGACGGAAAACATAGGGGGACGAGACGGAAAACACATGAGTGAGCCGGAAACAGAGCGTGGCGAGCCGGAAAACACAGGGGGGCGAGCCGGAAAACACAGGGGAGCAAACCGGAAAAAATGGAGGGGTGAGCCGGAAACCACAGGAGTGAGCCGGAAAACACAGGGGGGCTAGCTGGAAAACACAGGAGCGAGCCGGAAAACACAGGGGTGTGAGCCGGAAAACCCAGGGAAGCGAGCTGGAAAACACAGGGGGGCGAACCAGAAAATACAGGGGGGCGAGGCGGAAAACACTGGGGGGCAAACTGGAAAATACAGGGGGCGAACCGGAAAATACAGGGGGACGAGCCAGAAAACACAGGGGGGCGAGCCTGAAAACCACAGGAGCGAGCCAGAAAACAGAGGGGGACGAGCCGGAAAACACAGGGGGACGAGCCAGAAAACACAGGAGCAAGCCGGAAAACACAGGGGGACGAGCAGGAAAACACAGGGGGACGAGCCAGAAATCACAGGAGCAAACTGGAAAACACAGAGGGGTGAGCCGGAAACACATGGGGGCGAGCCGGAAAACACAGGGGGGCGAGCCGGGAAACACATGAGTGAGCCGGAAAACACAGGGGAGAGAACCGGAAAACACAGGAGAGTGAACCGGAAAACCCAGGAGCGAGCTGGAAAACACTGCGGGGCGAGCCGGAAAACCCAGGAGCGAGCCAGAAAACACAGGGGAGAGAGCCAGAAAACACAGGGGGGTGAGCCCAAAAGCACAGGGGGGCGAGCCGGAAAACATGGGAGCAAGCCGGAAAACACAGGGGGGGCGAATCGGAAAAATTAGGGGACAGAGCCGGAAAACTCAGGGGAGCGAGCAGGAAAACCCAGGAGAGAGCCAGAAAACACAGGAACGAGTCGGAAAACCCAGGGTGGCAAGTCTGAAAACACAGAAGCGTGTCGGAAAACCCAGGGGGGCGAGCCGGAAAACACAGTAGAGCGAGCTGGAAAACACAGGGGGGTGAACCGGAAAACCCAGGAGAGCATGCTGGAAAACACAGGGGAGCGAGCCGGAAAACAGAGAAGAGAGCCGGAAAACACAGGGGCGAGAGCCGGAAAACACGGGGGGGGGCGGGCTAGCCGGGAAACATAGTGGAGAGAGCCTGAAAACTCAGGAGCAAGCCAGAAAACACAGGGGAGCGAGCCGGAAAATACAGGAGTGAGCGGGAAAACACAGGGGGGCGAGCTGGAAAACATGGGAGCGAGCGGAAAAAACAGGGGGCGAGCCGGAAAACACAGGGGGGCGAGCCTGAAAACACAGGGGGGGCGAGCCGGAAAACACAGGTGCGAACCGGAAAACACAGGAGAGAGCCGGAAAACACAGGAGATGCCGGAAAACACGGGGAATGAGCCAAAAACACAGGAGTGAGCATCGGACCTGTGTGGGAGCAGCGGCAGCTTAAAACCGGCAGCAGTGAACGAGACCCGACCAGAGCATCAGACCTGTGTGGGAGCAGCGGCAGCTTAAAACCAGCGGCAGTGAACGAGGCCCGACCAGAGCATCGGACCTGTGTGGGAGCAGCGGCAGCTTAAAACCGGCGGCATCAGCGAGCAGCGAGGCTTACCACTTCAACAGCGGGGAGAGAGGTAAATAGTAATCAAAGTGTGACGTCACCAGGAAGCAGGTAAGTGATAGGTTGGTGAGTATTTCTCTCTTCTTTAAACTTTAACTCTGGTTTATAGTTACTAAGGTCTCTCTGGTGTAGCGGGGACTGTTGGTAAACCAGTTAACGGTAGTGTAATTAGTGGGATTGATTGATTTAATTTAAATTAAATTAATTAAAGGTAAGTCATGGCAGGAGAGCCCGGCCCCGTTGAATGCACCTCCTGCAGTATGTGGGAACTCAGGGACACTTCCTGTGTCCCTGACAACTTATGTGCAGGAAGTGCATCCAGCTGCTGCTACTGACAGACTGCATTGCGGCACTGGAGCTGCGATTGGATGCATACTGGAGCATTCACAATGCTCAGGACATCGTGAATAGCACGTTTACGGAGTTGGACACACCGCAGGTAGAGGTTGGACAGGATGAAAGGGAACGGGTGACCAACAGGCAGAGTACTAGGCACAGGCAGGTAGTGCAGGGGTCCCCTGTGGCCATCCCCCTCTCCAACAGATACACCACTTTGAGTACTGTTGGGGGGGGGGATGGCTTATCAGAGGAAGGCAGCAGCAGCCAACTTCCTGGCACCAGGGGTGGCTCTGCTGCACAGAATGGGAGGAAAAAGAGGGGTAGAGCTATAGTAATAGGGGATTCAATTGTAAGGGGAATAGATAGACGTTTCTGCGGCCGCAAACGAGACTCCAGGATGGTGTGTTGCCTCCCTGGTGCAAGGGTCAAGGATGTCTCTGAGCGGCTGCAGAACATCTTGGAAGGGGAGGTTGAACAGCCAGTTGTCGTGGTGCATATAGGCACCGACGATATAGGTAAAAAGCGGGATGAGGTCCTAAAAGCGGAATATAGGGAGTTAGGAGAAAAATTAAAAAACAGGTCCTCAAAGGTAGTAAACTCAGGATTGCTACCAGTGCCACGTGCTAGTCAGAGTAGAAATAGAAGGATACTTCAGATGAATACGTGGCTAGAGGAATGGTGCCAGGGGGAGGGATTCAAGTTCCTGGGAAATTGGAACCGGTGTCCTAGGGGGAGTGTTTGCTAGTGCTATGGGGGAGGGTTTAAACTAAAATGGCAGGGGGTTGGGAACCTGAGCAGGGAGACAGAGGAAAGGGAAACAAGGATAAAAGCAAAAGATAGGAAGGAGAAAAACAAAAGAGGCAGTCAGAGAAATCAACAGTTTAAATCAAACATGGCCACAGTAAATAATAATTCTAATAGGTCTAAGAGCGTTAAAAAAACAAGCCTGAAGGCTTTGTGTCTTAATGCGAGGAGCATTTCTAATAAGGTGTATGAATTGGCTGCACAAATAGAGGTAAACGACTATGATTTGGTTGGGATTACTGAAACGTGGCTCAAGGATGGCCAAGACTGGGAACTCAACTTTCAGGGGTATTCGATATTCAGGAAAGATAGGCAAAAAGGAAAGGGAGGTGGGGTAGCATTACTGGTTAAAGAAGGGATTAACACAATTGTAATGAAGGATATTAGCTCTGATGATGTGGAATCTGTATGGGTAGAATTGAGGAATACCAAGGGGAAAAAACATTAGTGGGAGTGGTATATAGACCTCCAAACAGTAAGGCGGAGTTGGGGATGGCATTAAAAGGGAAATTAAAGAAGCGTGCAATAAGGGCACAGCAGTCATCATGGGTGGCTATAATCTACATATAGATTGGGCCAACCAAATTAGTAACAATACTGTGGAGGAGGAATTCCTGGAGTGTTTACGGGATGGTTTCCTGGACCAATATGTCGAGGAACCAACCAGAGATCAGGCCATCTTAGTCTGGGTATTATGTAATGAGAAAGGATTAATTAGCAATCTTGTTGTACGAGGCCCCTTGGGTCGGAGCGATCATAATATGATCGAATTCTTCATTAAGATGGAGAATGAAGTAGTTGACTCAGAGACTAGGGTCCTCAATTTAAATAAAGGAAACTACGATGGTCTGAGGAGTGAGTTGGGTAGGATTGATTGGGGAATGGCACTCAAAGGGTTGATGGTGGATAGTCAATGGCAAACATTCAAAGACCGAATGGATGAGCTACAGAATTTGTTCATCCCAGTTTGGCATAAAAATAAAACAAAAAAGGTGACTCAACCGTGGCTAACAAGGGAAATTAGGGATAGCATAAGATCCAAAGAGAGGACACAGAAATTGGTCAGAAAAAGCAATAATCCTGAGGATTGGGAGCAGTTTAGGATTCAACAAAGGAGGACAAAGGGATTTATTAAGAAAGGGAAAATAGAATATGAGAGTAAGCTTGCAGCGAACATAAAAACTGACTGTAAAAGCTTTTATAGATATGTGAAGAGAAAAAGAATGGTGAAGTCAAGCGTAGGTCCCTTGCAGTCAGAATCAGGGGTATTTATAATGGGGAACAAAGAAATGGCAGACCAAATAAATACATATTTTAGTTCTGTCTTCACAAAGGAGGACACAAATAACCTCCCAGAGATGCCGGGGAACATAGGGTCTGATGAAAGGGTGGAACTGAAAGAAATCAGTATTTGTAGGGAAATGGTGTTAGGAAAATTGATGGGACTGAAGGCCGATAACTCCCCAGGGCCTGATAATCTACATCCCAGGGTACTTAAGGAAGTGGCCCTAGAAATAGTAGATGCATTGCTGGTCATCTTCCAGAACTCGATAGACTCTGGAACAGTACCCATGGGTTGGAGGGTAGCTAATGTTACCCCACTATTCAAAAAAGGTGGTAGAGAAAAAGCAGGGAATTATAGACTGGTAAGCCTGACATTGGTAGTGGGGAAAATGCTAGAGTCCATTATAAAAGATGTAATAGCAGAGCACTTGGAAAGCAGTGACAGGGTCGGACAAAGTCAACATGGATTTACAAAAGGTAAATCATGCTTGACTAATCTACTGACATTTTTTGAGGATGTAACTGGTAAAATAGGTAAGGGAGAACCAGTGGATGTGGTGTATTTGGACTTTCAGAAGGCTTTCGATAAGGTCCCACATAAGAGATTAGCGTGCAAAATTAAGGCACATGGGATTGGGGGCAAGGTATTGACTTGGATAGAGAACTGGTTGGCGGACAGAAAGCAAAGAGTTGGAATAAACGGGTCGTTTTCCGAGTGGCAGGCAGTGACTAGTGGGGTACCGCAAGGATCGGTCCTACGACCCCAGCTGTTCACAATATATATTAATGATCTGGACAAGGGAATTGGATGTAATATCTCCAAATTTGCAGATGACACAAAGCTGGGTGGGAGGGTATGCTGTGAGGAGGATGTTGTGAAACTCCAATACGATTTGGACAGGTTGGGTGATTGGGCAGAAACATGGCAAATGCACTACAATGTGGATAAATGTGAGGTTATCCACTTTGGTGGCAAAAACAGGAAGGCAGATAATTATTTGAATGGCAATAGATTGGGAGAAGGGGAAATGCAAAGAGACCTGGATGTTCTTGTGCACCAGTCGCTGAAGGTAAGCATGCAGGTGCAGCAGGCAGTTAAGAAGGCAAATGGTATGTTGGCCTTCGTAGCAAGAGGGTTCGAGTACAGGAACAAGGATGTCTTGCTACAGTTATACAGGGCCTTGGTGAGACCGCACCTTGAGTATTGTGTGCAGTTTTGGTCACCTTACCTGAGGAAGGACGTTCTTGCCATGGAAGGAGTGCAGCGAAGATTCACCAGGCTGATACCTGGGATGGCAGGAATGACGTATGAGGAGAGATTGTGTCAATTGGGTTTATACTCACTGGAGTTTAGAAGATTGAGAGGGGACCTCATCGAAACCTATAAAATTCTGTCAGGCCTGGACAGACCAGATGCAGGAAGGATGTTTCTGATGGCTGGGGAGTCCAGAAACAGGGGTCATAGTCTAAGGATGAGGGGTAAGCCATTTAGGACTGAAATGAGGAGGAATTTCTTCACCCAGAGAGTGGTGAACCTATGGAATTCTCTGCCACAGAGGGCGGTGGAGGCCAGTTCATTAAATATATTCAAGAAAGAGTTGGATATATTTCTTAAGGCTAAAGGGATCAAGGGATATGGGGAGAAGGCAGGGACAGGGTACTGAATTTGGATGATCAACCATGATCTCATTGAATGGCGGAGCAGGCTCGAAGGGCCGAATGGCCTACTCCTGCTCCTATCTTCTATGTTTCTGTGTAAAACACAGGGAGCGATCCAGAAAACACAGGGGATGAGCCGGGAAACACAGGGGGATGAGCAGGAAAACACAAGGGGGCGAGCCGGAAAACACAGGGGGGCGAGCCGGAAAACCCAGGAGTGAGCTGGAAAACACTGCTGGGTGAGCCGGAAAACCCAGGAGCGAGCCGCAAAACACAGGGTAGAGAGCCGGAAAACACAGGAGTGAGCCGGAAAACACAGGGGAGTGAGCCGGAAAACATGGGAGCAAGCTGGAAAGCACAGGGGTTCAAGCCAGAAAACACAGGGTGGTGGGCCGGAAAACATGAGAGCCGGAAAACACAGGGGAACGAGCTGAAAACACAGGAGTGAGCCAGAAAACACAGAGGGGCGAGCCGTAAAACACAGGGGGGCGAGTCGGAAAACACAGGGGGGCAAGCCAGAAAACACGGGAGCGAGCCAGAAAACACGGGAGCGAGCCAGAAAACACGGGGGGTGAATCGGAAAAAACAGGGGAGAGAGCCAGAAAACACAGGAGTGAGCCGGAAAACACAGGGGGGCGAGCCGGAAAACACAGGGGGACGAGCCAGAAAACACGGAGTGGTGAGCCAGAAAATACGGGGGCAAGCCGGAAAACACAGGGAGGGCCAGAAAAACCAAAGGGAGCGAGCTGGTAAACACAGGTGGGTGAACCACAAAATACAGGAGTGAGCCGGAAAACACAGGGGGGCGAGTCGGAAAACATGGGAGCGAGCCAGAAAACACAGGGGAGCAAGCCGGAAAGCACAGGGGAACGAGCCAAAAACACAGGGGGACTAGCCGGAAAACACAGGGGAACGAGCCGAAAACACAGGGGAACGAGCCGAAAACACAGGGGAACGAGCCGGAAAGCACAGGGGAACGAGCCGAAAACACAGGGGGACGAGCCGGAAAACACAGGGAATGAGCCAAAAAAACAGGCAGCGAGCCAGAAAACACAGGAGAGTGAGCCTGAAAACCCAGGAGCGAGCTGGAAAACACAGTGGAGAGAGCCAGAAAAACAGGGGAGAGAGCCGGAAAACACAGGGGAGCGAGCCGGAAAACCCAGGAGAGAGCCGGAAAACACAGGAACGAGTTGGAAAACCCAGTGGGGTGAGCCTGAAAACACAGGAGCGAGTCGGAAAACCCAGGTGGGTGAGCTGGAAAACACAGGAGAGAGCCGGAAAACACAGGAGGTGAGCCGGAAAATCCAGGGGAGCGAACTGGAAAACACAGGGGGGCGAGACGGAAAACACAGGAGAGAGCCGGAAAACTGAAGGGGTCAAGCGGGAAAACACAGGAGGGAGCCGGAAAACACAGGGGGGCGAGCTGGAAAACACAGGGGGACCAGCCGGAAACACAGGGGGACGAGCCGGAAAACACAGTGGGACGAGACGGAAAACATAGGAGGACGAGACGGAAAACACATGAGTGAGGCAGAAAACAGAGGGGGGCGAGCCGGAAAACACAGGAGCGAGCCGGAAAACACAGGGGGGCGAGCCGGAAAACACAGGAGCGAGCCGGAAAACACAGGGGAGCAAGCTGGAAAGCACAGGGGAACGAGCCAAAAACACGGGGGACTAGCCGGAAAACACAGGGGAACGAGGCGAAAACACAGGGGAACGAGCCGGAAAACACAGGGAACGAGCCAAAAAAACAGGCAGCGAGCCAGAAAACACAGGAGAGTGAGCCTGAAAACCCAGGAGCGAGCTGGAAAACACAGTGGAGAGAGCCAGAAAAACAGGGGAGAGAGCCGGAAAACACAGGGGAGCGAGCCGGAAAACCCAGGAGAGAGCCGGAAAACACAGGAATGAGTTGGAAAACCCAGTGGGGTGAGCCTGAAAACACAGGAGTGAGTCGGAAAACCCAGGTGGGTGAGCTGGAAAACACAGGAGAGAGCCGGAAAACACAGGAGGTGAGCCGGAAAATCCAGGGGAGCGAACTGGAAAACACAGGGGGGCGAGACGGAAAACACAGGAGAGAGCCGGAAAACCCAAGGGGTCAAGCGGGAAAACACAGGAGGGAGCCGGAAAACACAGGGGGGCGAGCTGGAAAACACAGGGGGACCAGCCGGAAACACAGGGGGATGAGCCGGAAAACACAGTGGGACGAGATGGAAAACATAGGGGGACGAGACGGAAAACACATGAGTGAGGCGGAAAACAGAGGGGGGCGAGCCGGAAAACACAGGAGCGAGCCGGAAAACACAGGGGGGCGAGCCGGAAAACACAGGAGCGAGCCGGAAAACACAGGGGTGCGAGCCGGAAAACCCAGGGGAGCGAGCTGGAAAACACAGGGGGGCGAACCGGAAAATACAGGGGGGCGAGCCTGAAAACCACAGGAGCGAGCCGGAAAACACAGGGGGCTGAGCCGGAAAACACAGGGGGATGAGCCAGAAATCACAGGAGCAAACCGGAAAACACAAAGGGGCGAGCCGGAAAACACATGGGGGCGAGCTGGAAAACACAGGGGAGCGACCTGGAAAACACAGGGGGGTGATCCAGAAAACCCAGGAGAGCATGCTGCGAAACACAGGGGAGCGAGCCGGAAAACACAGAAGAGAGCCGGAAAACACAGGGGAGAGAGCCGGAAAACACAGGAGCGAGCCGGAAAACACAGGGGGGCCAGGTGGAAAACACGGGGGGTGGGCTAACCGGGAAACATAGGGGAGAGAGCCCGAAAACACAGGAGCGAGCCAGAAAACACAGGGTGGCGAGCCGGAAAACCCAGGAGTGAGCCGGAAAACACAGGGGAGCGAGCCGGAAAATACAGGAGTGAGCCGAAAAACACAGGGGGGTAAGCCGGAAAACATGGGAGTGAGCCGGAAAAAACGGGGGTCAGCCGGCAAACATGGGAGTGAGCCGAAAAACACAGGGGGCGAGCCGGAAAACCCAGGAGCGAGCCGGAAAACACAGGGGAGCGAGCCGGAAAACACAGGGGAGAGAGCCGGAAAACACAGGAGCGAGCTGGAAAACACAGGGGAGAGAGCCGGAAAACACAGGAGCGAGCCGGAAAACACAGGGGGGCCAGGTGGAAAACACGGGGGGGGGGGCTAGCCGGGAAACATAGGGGAGAGAGCCCGAAAACACAGGAGCGAGCCAGAAAACACAGGGAGGCGAGCCGGAAAATACAGTAGTGAGCCGAAAAACACAGGGGGGTGAGCCGGAAAACATTGGAGTGAATCGGAAAACACAGGGGGCGAGCCAGAAAACACAGGGGGGCGAGCCTGAAAACATGGGAGTGAGCTGCAAAACACAGGGGGCCCAGCCGGAAAACATAGGAGTGAGCCGGAAAACACAGGGGGTCAAGCCGGAAAACACAGGGGGGCGAGCCGGAAAATATGAGAGCTGGAAAACACAGGGGAACGAGCCGCAAACACAGGAGTGATCCAGAAAACACAGAGGGGCAAGCCGGAAAACACAGGGGGGCGAGCCGGAAAAGACAGGGGGGCGAGCCGGAAAACACAGCGGGGCGAGCTGGAAAACATGGGAGCGAGCCGGAAAACACGGGGGGCGAGTCGGAAAAAACAGGGGAGTGAGCCGGAAAACCCAGGAGTGAGCTGGAAAACACTGCTGGGTGAGCCGGAAAACCCAGGAGCGAGCCGGAAAACACAGTGTAGAGAGCTGGAAAACACAGGAGCGAGCTGGAAAACACAGGGGAGCGATCCAAAAAACCCAAGGGAGCGAGCTGGAAAACACAGGGGAGTGAACTGGAAAATACAGGAGTGAGCCGGAAAACACAGGGGGGCGGGCCAGAAAACACGGGAGCGAGCTGGAAAACACAGTGGGCCCAGCCGGAACACATAGGGGCGAGCCGGAAAACACAGGGGGTCAAGCCGGAAAACACAGGGGGGCGGGCCGGAACACATGAGAGCTGGAAAACACAGGGGAACGAGCCGAAAACAGGAGTGAGCCAGAAAACACAGAGGGGCGAGCCGGAAAACACAGGGGGGCGAGCCGGAAAACACAGGGGGATAAGCCGGAAAACACGGAGGGGTGAGCCGGAAAATATGGGGGCGAGCCGGAAAACACATGAGAGAGCTGGAAAACACAGGGGAGAGAGCCGGAAAACACAGGGGGGCGAGCCGGAAAACACAGGGGGGCGAGCCAGAAAACATTGGAGCGAGCCGGAAAACACGGGGGGCGAGTCAGAAAAAACAGGGGAGAGAGCCAGAAAACATAGGAGTGAGCCGGAAAACACAGGGGGACGAGCCGGAAAACACGGAGGGGTGAGCCGGAAAATATGGGGGCGAGCCGGAAAACACAGGAGAGAGCCGGAAAACACAGGGGAGAGAGCCGGAAAACACAGGAGCGAGCGAGAAAAACCAAAGGGAGTGAGCTGGAAAACAGGTGGGCGAACCGCAAAATACAGGAGTGAGCCGGAAAACACAGGGGGGCGAGACAAAAACACAGGGGGACGAGCCGAAAACACAGGGGGACGAGCCGGAAAGTACAGGGCAACGAGCCGAAAAACACAGGGGGACAAGCCGGAAAACACTGGGAGGCGAGTCGGAAAACACAGGGGGGTGAACCGGAAAACACAGGGGGGTGAGCTGGAAAATACGTGGGCAAGCCGGAAAATACGGGGAACGAGCCAAAAACACAGGAGCGAGCCAGAAAACACAGGGAGCGATCCAGAAAACACAGGGGATGAGCCGGGAAACACAGGGGATGAGCTGGAAAACACAGGGGGGCGAGCCAGAAAACACAGGGGGGCGAGCCGGAAAACGCATGAGCAAGCCGGAAAACACAAAAGAGTGAGCCGGAAAACCCAGGAGTGAGCTGGAAAACACTGCTGGGTGAGCCGGAAAACCCAGGAGCGAGCCGGAAAACACAGTGTAGAGAGCTGGAAAACACAGGAGCGAGCTGGAAAACACAGGGGAGCGATCCAAAAAACCCAAGGGAGCGAGCTGGAAAACACAGGGGAGTGAACTGGAAAATACAGGAGTGAGCCGGAAAACACAGGGGGGCGGGCCAGAAAACACGGGAGCGAGCTGGAAAACACAGTGGGCCCAGCCGGAACACATAGGGGCGAGCCGGAAAACACAGGGGGTCAAGCCGGAAAACACAGGGGGGCGGGCCGGAACACATGAGAGCTGGAAAACACAGGGGAACGAGCCGAAAACAGGAGTGAGCCAGAAAACACAGAGGGGCGAGCCGGAAAACACAGGGGGGCGAGCCGGAAAACACAGGGGGATAAGCCGGAAAACACGGAGGGGTGAGCCGGAAAATATGGGGGCGAGCCGGAAAACACATGAGAGAGCTGGAAAACACAGGGGAGAGAGCCGGAAAACACAGGGGGGCGAGCCGGAAAACACAGGGGGGCGAGCCAGAAAACATTGGAGCGAGCCGGAAAACACGGGGGGCGAGTCAGAAAAAACAGGGGAGAGAGCCAGAAAACATAGGAGTGAGCCGGAAAACACAGGGGGACGAGCCGGAAAACACGGAGGGGTGAGCCGGAAAATATGGGGGCGAGCCGGAAAACACAGGAGAGAGCCGGAAAACACAGGGGAGAGAGCCGGAAAACACAGGAGCGAGCGAGAAAAACCAAAGGGAGTGAGCTGGAAAACAGGTGGGCGAACCGCAAAATACAGGAGTGAGCCGGAAAACACAGGGGGGCGAGACAAAAACACAGGGGGACGAGCCGAAAACACAGGGGGACGAGCCGGAAAGTACAGGGCAACGAGCCGAAAAACACAGGGGGACAAGCCGGAAAACACTGGGAGGCGAGTCGGAAAACACAGGGGGGTGAACCGGAAAACACAGGGGGGTGAGCTGGAAAATACGTGGGCAAGCCGGAAAATACGGGGAACGAGCCAAAAACACAGGAGCGAGCCAGAAAACACAGGGAGCGATCCAGAAAACACAGGGGATGAGCCGGGAAACACAGGGGATGAGCTGGAAAACACAGGGGGGCGAGCCAGAAAACACAGGGGGGCGAGCCGGAAAACGCATGAGCAAGCCGGAAAACACAAAAGAGTGAGCCGGAAAACCCAGGAGTGAGCTGGAAAACACTGCTGGGTGAGCCGGAAAACCCAGGAGCGAGCCGGAAAACACAGGGTA
Organism: Somniosus microcephalus; assembly: GCF_052327205.1. Lineage (NCBI taxonomy): Eukaryota > Metazoa > Chordata > Chondrichthyes > Squaliformes > Somniosidae > Somniosus > Somniosus microcephalus. Next base: position 127,099,952 of record NC_140987.1, on the reverse strand, counting down.
GAGAGCCGGAAAACCCAGGAGCGAGCTGGAAAACACAGGGGAGCGATCCAAAAAACCCAAGGGAGCGAGCTGGAAAACACAGGGGAGTGAATTGGAAAATACAGGAGTGAGCCGGAAAACACAGGGGGGGGGGCCAGAAAATATGGGAGCGAGCTGGAAAACACAGGGGGCACAGCCGGAAAACATAGGAGCGAGCCGGAAAACACAGGGTTCAAGCCGGAAAACACAGGGGGGCGGGCCGGAAAACATGAGAGCCGGAAAACACAGGGGAACGAGCCAAAAACACAGGAGTGAGCCAGAAAACACAAAGGGGCGAGCCGGAAAACATGGGAGCGAGCCGGGAAACACGGGGGGGGGCGAGTCGGAAAAAACAGGGGAGAGAGCTGGAAAACACAGGAGTGAGCCGGAAAACACAGGGGGGCGAGCCGGAAAACACAGGGGGACGAGCCGGAAAACACGGAGGGGTGAGCCGGAAAATATGGGGCCGAGCCGGAAAACACATGAGAGAGCTGGAAAACACAGGGGAGAGAGCCGGAAAACATAGGAGCAAGCGAGAAAAACCAAAGGGAGCGAGCTGGGAAACATAGGTGGGTGAACCGCAAAATACAGGAGTGAGCCGGAAAGCACAGGGGAACGAGCCGGAAACACAGGGGGACGAGCCGAAAACACAGGGGAACGAGCCGAAAACACAGGGGGACGAGCCGGAAAACACAGGGGAATGAGCCGAAAACACAGTGGAACGAGCCGAAAACACAGGGAGACGAGCCGGAAAACACAGGGGAATGAGCCGTAAACACAGGGGAACGAGCCGAAAACACAGGGGAACGAGCCGAAAACACAGGGAGACGAGCCGGAAAACACAGGGGAACGAGCCGTAAACAGAGGGGAACGAGCCGAAAACACAGGGGAACGAGCCGAAAACACAGGGGAACGAGCCGAAAACACAGGGGAATGAGCCGAAAACACAGGGGAGTGAGCCGGAAAGTACAGGGGAGCGAGCCGAAAACACAGGGGGACGAGCCGGAAAACACAGGGGGGCGAGTCGAAAACACAGGGGGACGAGCCGTAAACACAGGGGAATGAGCCGAAAACACAGGGGAACGAGCCGGAAAACACAGGGGGACGAGCCGAAAACACAGGGGAGCGAGCCGGAAAACACAGGGGGGCGAGTCGGATAATACGGGGGCAATCCGGAAAATACGGGGAACGAGCCAAAAACACAGGGGCGAGCCAGAAAACACAGGGAGCGATCCAGAAAACACAGGGGATGAGCCGGAAAACCCAGGGGGACGAGCTGGAAAACACAGGATCGAGCCGGAAAACACAGGGGTCCAGGTGGAAAACACGGGGGGGGGGGCTAGCCGGGAAACATAGAGGAGAGAGCCCGAAAACACAGGAGCGAGCAAGAAAACATTGGGTGGTGAGCCGGAAAACCCAGGAGCAAGCCGGAAAACACAGGGGAGCGAACCGGAAAATACAGGAGTGAGCTGAAAAATGCAGGGGGGCGAGCCGGAAAACATGGGAGCGAGCAGGAAAACACAGGAGTGAGCCGGAAAACACGGAGGCGAGTTTGAAAACACAGGGGAGAGAGCCGGAAAACACAGGGGGGCGAGCTGGAAAACACATGAGTGAGCCGGAAAACACAGGGGAGAGAACCGGAAAACACAGGAGAGTGAGCCGGAAAACCCAGGAGCTAGCTGGAAAACACTGCAGGGTGAGCCGGAAAACCCAGGAGCGAGCCAGAAAACACAGGGGAGAGAGCCAGAAAACACACGGGGGCGAGCCCAAAAAAACAGGGGGGGGGCGAGCCGGAATACATGGGAGCGAGCCGGAAAACACGGGGGGGGGGGAGTCGGATAAATTAGGGGCAGAGCCGTAAAACACAGGGGAGCGAGCAGGAAAACCCAGGAGAGAGCCGGAAAACACAGGAACGAGTCGGAAAACCAAGGGTGGCAAGCCTGAAAACACAGGAGCGTGTCGGAAAACCCAGGGGGGCGAGCCGGAAAACACAGTAGAGAGAGCTGGAAAACACAGGGGGGTGAACCGGAAAACCCAGGAGAGCATGCTGGAAAACACAGGGGAGCGAGCCGAAAAACACAGAAGAGAGCCGGAAAACACAGGGGAGAGAGCCGGAAAACGCAGAAGAGAGCCGGAAAACACAGGGGAGAGAGCCGGAAAACACAGAAGCGAGCCGGAAAACACAGGGGAGAGAGCCGGAAAACACGGGGGGGTGTTGGCGGGAAACATAGGGGAGAGAGCCCGAAAACACAGGAGCGCGAGCCAGAAAACACAGGGTGGCGAGCCGGAAAACCCAGGAGCGAGCCGGAAAACACAAGGGAGCGAGCCGGAAAATACAGGAGTGAGCCAAAAAACACAGGGGGGTGAGCCGGAAAACATGGGAGTGAGCCGGAAAAAACGGGGGCCAGCCGGAAAACATGGGAGTGAGCCGGAAAGCACAGGGGGCGAGCCGGAACACACAGGGGGGCGGGCCGGAAAACACAGGTGCAAGCCGCAAATCACTGGAGAGAGCTGGAAAACACAGGAGAGAGCCGGAAAACACGGGGAATGTGCCAAAAACACAGGAGCAAGACAGAAAACAGAGGGAGCGGTCCAGAAAACACAGGGGATGAGCCGGGAAACACAGGGGGACGAGCTGGAAAACACAGGGGGCGAGCCGGAAAACACAGGGGGGCGAGCTGGAAAACCCAGGAGTGAGCTGGAAAACACTGCTGGGTGAGCCGGAAATCCCAGGAGCGAGCCGGAAAACACAGGGTAGAGAGCCGGAAAACACAGGAGCGATCTGGAAAACACAGGGGAGCGATCCGAAAAACCCAAGGAAGCGAGCTGGAAAACACAGGGGAGTGAACTGGAAAATACAGGAGTGAGCCAGAAAACACAGGGGGGCGAGCCGGAAAACATGGGAGCGAGCTGGTAAACACAGGGGGCACAGCCGGAAAACATAGGAGCGAGCCGGAAAACACAGGGGGCCAAGCCTGAAAACACAGGGGGGCGGGCCAGAAAACATGAGAGCTGGAAAACACAGGGGAACGAGCCGAAAACACAGGAGTGAGCCAGAAAACACAGAGGGGCGAGCCGGAAAACACAGGGGGGCGAGTCGGAAAACACAGGGGGACAAGCCGGAAAACACTGGGAGGCGAGTCGGAAAACACAGGGGGGTGAACCGGAAAACACAGGGGGGTGAGCTGGAAAATACGTGGGCAAGCCGGAAAATACGGGGAACGAGCCAAAAACACAGGAGCGAGCCAGAAAACACAGGGAGCGATCCAGAAAACACAGGGGATGAGCCGGGAAACACAGGGGATGAGCTGGAAAACACAGGGGGGCGAGCCAGAAAACACAGGGGGGCGAGCCGGAAAACGCATGAGCAAGCCGGAAAACACAAAAGAGTGAGCCGGAAAACCCAGGAGTGAGCTGGAAAACACTGCTGGGTGAGCCGGAAAACCCAGGAGCGAGCCGGAAAACACAGTGTAGAGAGCTGGAAAACACAGGAGCGAGCTGGAAAACACAGGGGAGCGATCCAAAAAACCCAAGGGAGCGAGCTGGAAAACACAGGGGAGTGAACTGGAAAATACAGGAGTGAGCCGGAAAACACAGGGGGGCGGGCCAGAAAACACGGGGAGCGAGCTGGAAAACACAGTGGGCCCAGCCGGAACACATAGGGGCGAGCCGGAAAACACAGGGGGTCAAGCCGGAAAACACAGGGGGGCGGGCCGGAACACATGAGAGCTGGAAAACACAGGGGAACGAGCCGAAAACAGGAGTGAGCCAGAAAACACAGAGGGGCGAGCCGGAAAACACAGGGGGGCGAGCCGGAAAACACAGGGGGATAAGCCGGAAAACACGGAGGGGTGAGCCGGAAAATATGGGGGCGAGCCGGAAAACACATGAGAGAGCTGGAAAACACAGGGGAGAGAGCCGGAAAACACAGGGGGGCGAGCCGGAAAACACAGGGGGGCGAGCCAGAAAACATTGGAGCGAGCCGGAAAACACGGGGGGCGAGTCAGAAAAAACAGGGGAGAGAGCCAGAAAACATAGGAGTGAGCCGGAAAACACAGGGGGACGAGCCGGAAAACACGGAGGGGTGAGCCGGAAAATATGGGGGCGAGCCGGAAAACACAGGAGAGAGCCGGAAAACACAGGGGAGAGAGCCGGAAAACACAGGAGCGAGCGAGAAAAACCAAAGGGAGTGAGCTGGAAAACAGGTGGGCGAACCGCAAAATACAGGAGTGAGCCGGAAAACACAGGGGGGCGAGACAAAAACACAGGGGGACGAGCCGAAAACACAGGGGGACGAGCCGGAAAGTACAGGGCAACGAGCCGAAAAACACAGGGGGACAAGCCGGAAAACACTGGGAGGCGAGTCGGAAAACACAGGGGGGTGAACCGGAAAACACAGGGGGGTGAGCTGGAAAATACGTGGGCAAGCCGGAAAATACGGGGAACGAGCCAAAAACACAGGAGCGAGCCAGAAAACACAGGGAGCGATCCAGAAAACACAGGGGATGAGCCGGGAAACACAGGGGATGAGCTGGAAAACACAGGGGGGCGAGCCAGAAAACACAGGGGGGCGAGCCGGAAAACGCATGAGCAAGCCGGAAAACACAAAAGAGTGAGCCGGAAAACCCAGGAGTGAGCTGGAAAACACTGCTGGGTGAGCCGGAAAACCCAGGAGCGAGCCGGAAAACACAGGGTAGAGAGCCGGAAAACCCAGGAGCGAGCTGGAAAACACAGGGGAGCGATCCAAAAAACCCAAGGGAGCGAGCTGGAAAACACAGGGGAGTGAATTGGAAAATACAGGAGTGAGCCGGAAAACACAGGGGGGGGGGCCAGAAAATATGGGAGCGAGCTGGAAAACACAGGGGGCACAGCCGGAAAACATAGGAGCGAGCCGGAAAACACAGGGTTCAAGCCGGAAAACACAGGGGGGCGGGCCGGAAAACATGAGAGCCGGAAAACACAGGGGAACGAGCCAAAAACACAGGAGTGAGCCAGAAAACACAAAGGGGCGAGCCGGAAAACATGGGAGCGAGCCGGGAAACACGGGGGGGGGGCGAGTCGGAAAAAACAGGGGAGAGAGCTGGAAAACACAGGAGTGAGCCGGAAAACACAGGGGGGCGAGCCGGAAAACACAGGGGGACGAGCCGGAAAACACGGAGGGGTGAGCCGGAAAATATGGGGCCGAGCCGGAAAACACATGAGAGAGCTGGAAAACACAGGGGAGAGAGCCGGAAAACATAGGAGCAAGCGAGAAAAACCAAAGGGAGCGAGCTGGGAAACATAGGTGGGTGAACCGCAAAATACAGGAGTGAGCCGGAAAGCACAGGGGAACGAGCCGGAAACACAGGGGGACGAGCCGAAAACACAGGGGAACGAGCCGAAAACACAGGGGGACGAGCCGGAAAACACAGGGGAATGAGCCGAAAACACAGTGGAACGAGCCGAAAACACAGGGAGACGAGCCGGAAAACACAGGGGAATGAGCCGTAAACACAGGGGAACGAGCCGAAAACACAGGGGAACGAGCCGAAAACACAGGGAGACGAGCCGGAAAACACAGGGGAACGAGCCGTAAACAGAGGGGAACGAGCCGAAAACACAGGGGAACGAGCCGAAAACACAGGGGAACGAGCCGAAAACACAGGGGAATGAGCCGAAAACACAGGGGAGTGAGCCGGAAAGTACAGGGGAGCGAGCCGAAAACACAGGGGGACGAGCCGGAAAACACAGGGGGGCGAGTCGAAAACACAGGGGGACGAGCCGTAAACACAGGGGAATGAGCCGAAAACACAGGGGAACGAGCCGGAAAACACAGGGGGACGAGCCGAAAACACAGGGGAGCGAGCCGGAAAACACAGGGGGGCGAGTCGGATAATACGGGGGCAATCCGGAAAATACGGGGAACGAGCCAAAAACACAGGGGCGAGCCAGAAAACACAGGGAGCGATCCAGAAAACACAGGGGATGAGCCGGAAAACCCAGGGGGACGAGCTGGAAAACACAGGATCGAGCCGGAAAACACAGGGGTCCAGGTGGAAAACACGGGGGGGGGGCTAGCCGGGAAACATAGAGGAGAGAGCCCGAAAACACAGGAGCGAGCAAGAAAACATTGGGTGGTGAGCCGGAAAACCCAGGAGCAAGCCGGAAAACACAGGGGAGCGAACCGGAAAATACAGGAGTGAGCTGAAAAATGCAGGGGGGCGAGCCGGAAAACATGGGAGCGAGCAGGAAAACACAGGAGTGAGCCGGAAAACACGGAGGCGAGTTTGAAAACACAGGGGAGAGAGCCGGAAAACACAGGGGGGCGAGCTGGAAAACACATGAGTGAGCCGGAAAACACAGGGGAGAGAACCGGAAAACACAGGAGAGTGAGCCGGAAAACCCAGGAGCTAGCTGGAAAACACTGCAGGGTGAGCCGGAAAACCCAGGAGCGAGCCAGAAAACACAGGGGAGAGAGCCAGAAAACACACGGGGGCGAGCCCAAAAAAACAGGGGGGGGGCGAGCCGGAATACATGGGAGCGAGCCGGAAAACACGGGGGGGGGGGAGTCGGATAAATTAGGGGCAGAGCCGTAAAACACAGGGGAGCGAGCAGGAAAACCCAGGAGAGAGCCGGAAAACACAGGAACGAGTCGGAAAACCAAGGGTGGCAAGCCTGAAAACACAGGAGCGTGTCGGAAAACCCAGGGGGGCGAGCCGGAAAACACAGTAGAGAGAGCTGGAAAACACAGGGGGGTGAACCGGAAAACCCAGGAGAGCATGCTGGAAAACACAGGGGAGCGAGCCGAAAAACACAGAAGAGAGCCGGAAAACACAGGGGAGAGAGCCGGAAAACGCAGAAGAGAGCCGGAAAACACAGGGGAGAGAGCCGGAAAACACAGAAGCGAGCCGGAAAACACAGGGGAGAGAGCCGGAAAACACGGGGGGGTGTTGGCGGGAAACATAGGGGAGAGAGCCCGAAAACACAGGAGCGAGCCAGAAAACACAGGGTGGCGAGCCGGAAAACCCAGGAGCGAGCCGGAAAACACAAGGGAGCGAGCCGGAAAATACAGGAGTGAGCCAAAAAACACAGGGGGGTGAGCCGGAAAACATGGGAGTGAGCCGGAAAAAACGGGGGCCAGCCGGAAAACATGGGAGTGAGCCGGAAAGCACAGGGGGCGAGCCGGAACACACAGGGGGGCGGGCCGGAAAACACAGGTGCAAGCCGCAAATCACTGGAGAGAGCTGGAAAACACAGGAGAGAGCCGGAAAACACGGGGAATGTGCCAAAAACACAGGAGCAAGACAGAAAACAGAGGGAGCGGTCCAGAAAACACAGGGGATGAGCCGGGAAACACAGGGGGACGAGCTGGAAAACACAGGGGGCGAGCCGGAAAACACAGGGGGGCGAGCTGGAAAACCCAGGAGTGAGCTGGAAAACACTGCTGGGTGAGCCGGAAATCCCAGGAGCGAGCCGGAAAACACAGGGTAGAGAGCCGGAAAACACAGGAGCGATCTGGAAAACACAGGGGAGCGATCCGAAAAACCCAAGGAAGCGAGCTGGAAAACACAGGGGAGTGAACTGGAAAATACAGGAGTGAGCCAGAAAACACAGGGGGGCGAGCCGGAAAACATGGGAGCGAGCTGGTAAACACAGGGGGCACAGCCGGAAAACATAGGAGCGAGCCGGAAAACACAGGGGGCCAAGCCTGAAAACACAGGGGGGCGGGCCAGAAAACATGAGAGCTGGAAAACACAGGGGAACGAGCCGAAAACACAGGAGTGAGCCAGAAAACACAGAGGGGCGAGCCGGAAAACACAGGGGGGGTGAGCCGGACAACACAGGAGGGCGAGCCGGAAAACATGGGTGCGAGCCGGAAAACACGGGGTCGAGTCGGAAAAAACAGGGGAGCGAGCCGGAAAACACAGGGGGACGAGCCGGAAATCACGGAGAGGTGAGCCAGAAAATATGGGGGCGAGCTGGAAAACACAGGAGAGAGCCGGAAAACACAGGGGAGAGAGCCGGAAAACACAGGAGCGAGCGAGAAAAACCAAAGGGAGCGAGCTGGTAAACACAGGTGGGCGAACCGCAATATACAGGAGTGAGCCGGAAAACACAGGGGGGCGATCCGGAAAACATGGGAACGAGCCGGAAAGCACAGGAGAACGAGTCGAAAACACAGGGGGACGAGCCGGAAAACACAGGGGGACGAGACGGAAAACACAGGGGGTCGAGTCGAAAACACAGGGGATGAGCAGGAAAACACAGGGGAATGAGCCGAAAACACAGGGGAACGAGCCGAAAACACAGGGGGTCGAGTCGAAAACACAGGGGATGAGCCGGAAAACACAGGGGAATGAGCCGGAAAACACAGGGGAATGAGCCGAAAACACAGGGGAACGAGCCGAAAACACAGGGGAACGAGCCGAAAACACAGGGGGGCGAGCCGGAAAACACAGAGGGACGAGCCGGAAAACACAGAGGGACGAGCCGGAAAACACAGGGGGTCGAGTCGAAAACACAGGGGATGAGCAGGAAAACACAGGGGAATGAGCCGAAAACACAGGGGAACGAGCCGAAAACACAGGGGAACGAGCCGAAAACACAGGGGAACAAGCCGGAAAGCACAGGGGGGCGAGCCGGAAAACACAGGGGGACAAGCCGGAAAACACAGGGGGGCAAGTCGGAAAACACAGGGGGGCAAGCCGGAAAACACAGGGGGGCGAGCCGGAAAATACGGGGGCAAGCCGGAAAATACGGGGAACGAGCCAAAAACACAGGAGCGAGCCAGAAAACACAGGGAGCGATCCAGAAAACACAGGGGATGAGCCGGGAAACACAGGGGGACGAGCTGGAAAACACAGGGGGGCGAGCCGGAAAACACAGGGGGCCGAGCCGGAAAACGCATGAGTAAACCGGAAAACACAGGAGAGTGAGCCGGAAAATCCAGGAGTGAGCTGGAAAACACTGCTGGGTGAGCCAGAAAACCCAGGAGCGAGCCGGAAAACACAGGGTAGAGAGCCGGAAAACACAGGAGCGAGCTGGAAAACACAGGGGAGCGTTCCGAAAAACCCAAGGGAACGAGCTAGTAAACACAGGGGAGTGAATTGGAAAATACAGGAGTGAGCCGGAAAACACAGGGGGCGGGCCGGAAAATATGGGAGCGAGCTGGGAAACACAAGGGGCCCAGCCAGACAACATAGGAGCGAGCCGGAAAACACAGGGGGTCAAGCCGGAAAACACAGGGGGGCGGGTCGGAAAACATGAGAGCCGGAAAACACAGGGGAACGATCCGAAAACAGGAGTGAGCCAGAAAACGCAGAGGGGTGAGCCGGAAAACACAGGAGTGAGCCGGAAAACATAGGGGGGGCGAGCCGGAAAACACAGAGGGACAAGCCGGAAGACACGGAGGGGTGAGCCGGAAAATATGGGGGCGAGCCGGAAAACACAGGAGAGAGCTGGAAAACACAGGGGAGAGAGCCGGAAAACACAGGAGAGAGCTGGAAAACACAGGGGAGAGAGCCGGAAAACACAGGAGAGAGCTGGAAAACACAGGAGAGAGCTGGAAAACACAGGGGAGAGAGCCGGAAAACACAGGAGCAAGTGAGAAAAACCAAAGGGAGCGAGCTGGAAGACGCAGGTGGGCGAGCCAGAAAGCACAGGGGAACGAGCCGGAAAACACAGGGGGACGAGCCGGAAAACACAGGGGGACGAGCCGGAAAACACAGGGGAATGAGCTGTAAACACAGGGGAACGAGCCGAAAACACAGGGGAACGAGCCGAAAACACAGGGGAACGAGCCGAAAACACAGGGGGACGAGCCGGAAAACACAGGGGAATGAGCTGTAAACACAGGGGAGCGAGCCGAAAACACAGGGGAACGAGCCGAAAACACAGGGGAATGAGCCGGAAAGTACAGGGGAACGAGCCGAAAACACAGGGGAACGAGCCGGAAAACACAGGGGGGCGAGTCGGAAAACACAGGGGGACGAGCCGGAAAACACAGGGGAATGAGCTGTAAACACAGGGGAACGAGCCGAAAACACAGGGGAACGAGCCGAAAACACAGGGGAACGAGCCGAAAACACAGGGGGACGAGCCGGAAAACACAGGGGAATGAGCTGTAAACACAGGGGAGCGAGCCGAAAACACAGGGGAACGAGCCGAAAACACAGGGGAATGAGCCGGAAAGTACAGGGGAACGAGCCGAAAACACAGGGGAACGAGCCAGAAAACACAGGGGGGCGAGTCGGAAAACACAGGGGGGCGAGCCGGAAAATACGGGGGCAAGCCGGAAAATACGGGGGCGAGCCGGAAAACACAGGACAGAGCCGGAAACACAGGGGTGCGAGCCGGAAAACACATGAGAGAGCTGGAAAACACAGGGGAGAGAGCCGGAAAACATAGGAGCAAGCGAGAAAAACCAAAGGGAGCGAGCTGGAAAACACAGGTGGGCGAACCGCAAAATACAGGAGTGAGCCGGAAAGCACAGGTGAGCGAGCCAGAAAGCACAGGAGAACGAGCCGGAAACACAGGGGGACGAGCCGAAAACACAGGGGAACGAGCCGAAAACACAGGGGGACGAGATGAAAACACAGGGGAACGAGCCGAAAACACAGTGGAACGAGCCGAAAACACAGGGAGACGAGCCGGAAAACACAGGGGAATGAGCCGTAAACACAGGGGAACGAGCCGAAAACACAGGGGAACGAGCCGAAAACACAGGGGAACGAGCCGAAAACACAGGGGAATGAGCCGAAAACACAGGGGAATGAGCCGAAAACACAGGGGAGCGAGCCGGAAAGTACAGGGGAGCGAGCCGAAAACACAGGGGGACGAGCCGGAAAACACAGGGGGGCGAGTCGAAAACACAGGGGGACGAGCCGTAAACACAGGGGAACGAGCCGAAAACACAGGGGAACGAGCCGGAAAACACAGGGGGACGAGCCGAAAACACAGGGGAGCGAGCCGGAAAACACAGGGGGGCAAGTCGGATAATACGGGGGCAATCCGGAAAATACGGGGAACGAGCCAAAAACACAGGGGCGAGCCAGAAAACACAGGGAGCGATCCAGAAAACACAGGGGATGAGCCGGAAAACCCAGGGGGACGAGCTGGAAAACATATGGTAGAGAGCCGGAAAACACAGGATCGAGCCGGAAAACACAGGGGTCCAGGTGGAAAACACAGGGGGGGGGCTAGCCGGGAAACATAGAGGAGAGAGCCCGAAAACACAGGAGCGAGCAAGAAAACATTGGGTGGTGAGCCGGAAAACCCAGGAGCAAGCCGGAAAACACAGGGGAGCGAACCGGAAAATACAGGAGTGAGCTGAAAAACGCAGGGGGGCGAGCCGGAAAACATGGGAGCGAGCAGGAAAACACAGGAGTGAGCCGGAAAACACGGAGGCGAGTTTGATAACACAGGGAAGAGAGCCGGAAAACACAGGGGGGCGAGCTGGAAAACACATGAGTGAGCCGGAAAACACAGGGGAGAGAACCGGAAAACACAGGAGAGTGAGCCGGAAAACCCAGGAGCTAGCTGGAAAACACTGCAGGGTGAGCCGGAAAACCCAGGAGCGAGCCAGAAAACACAGGGGAGAGAGCCAGAAAACATACGGGGGCGAGCCCAAAAAAACAGGGGGGGGGGCGAGCCGGAATACATGGGAGCGAGCCGGAAAACACGGGGGGGGGGGGGGAGTCGGATAAATTAGGGGCAGAGCCGTAAAACACAGGGGAACGAGCAGGAAAACCCAGGAGAGAGCCGGAAAACACAGGAACGAGTCGGAAAACCAAGGGTGGCAAGCCTGAAAACACAGGAGCGTGTCGGAAAACCCAGGGGGGCGAGCCGGAAAACAGAGTAGAGAGAGCTGGAAAACACAGGGGGGTGAACCGGAAAACCCAGGAGAGCATGCTGGAAAACACAGGGGAGCGAGCCGGAAAACACAGAATAGAGCCGGAAAACACAGGGGAGAGAGCCGGAAAACACAGAAGAGAGCCGGAAAACACAGGGGAGAGAGCCGGAAAACACAGAAGCGAGCCGGAAAACACAGGGGAGAGAGCCAGAAAACACAGGAGCGAGCCGGAAAACACAGGGGAGCCAGGTGGAAAACACGGGGGGGTGCTAGCCGGGAAACATAGGGGAGAGAGCCCGAAAACACAGGAGCGAGCTAGAAAACACAGGGTGGCGAGCCGGAAAACCCAGGAGCGAGCCGGTAAACACAAGGGAGCGAGCCGGAAAATACAGGATTGAGCCAAAAAACACAGGGGGGTGAGCCGGAAAACATGGGAGTGAGCCGGAAAAAACGGGGGCCAGCCGGAAAACATGGGAGTGAGCCGGAAAACACAGGGGGCGAGCCGGAACACACAGGGGGGCGGGCCGGAAAACACAGGTGCGAGCCGCAAATCACTGGAGAGAGCTGGAAAACACAGGAGAGAGCCGGAAAACACGGGGAATGTGCCAAAAACACAGGAGCAAGCCAGAAAACACAGGGAGCGGTCCAGAAAACACAGGGGATGAGCCGGGAAACACAGGGGGACTAGCTGGAAAACACAGGGGGCGAGCCGGAAAACACAGGGGGGCGAGCTGGAAAACCCAGGAGTGAGCTGGAAAACACAGGAGAGTGAGCCGGAAAACCCAGGAGTGAGCTGGAAAACACTGCTGGGTGAGCCGGAAATCCCAGGAGCGAGCCGGAAAACACAGGGTAGAGAGCCGGAAAACACAGGAGCGATCTGGAAAACACAGGGGAGAGATCCGAAAAACCCAAGGATGCGAGCTGGAAAACACAGGGGAGTGAACTGGAAAATACAGGAGTGAGCCAGAAAACACAGGGGGGCGAGCCGGAAAACATGGGAGCGAGCTGGTAAACACAGGGGGCACAGCCGGAAAACATAGGAGCGAGCCGGAAAACACAGGGGGCCAAGCCTGAAAACACAGGGGGGCGGGCCGGAAAACATGAGAGCCGGAAAACACAGGGGAACGAGCCGAAAACACAGGAGTGAGCCGGAAAACACAGAGGGGCGAGCCGGACAACACAGGGGGGCGAGCCGGACAACACAGGAGGGCGAGCCGGAAAACATGGGTGCGAGCCAGAAAACACGGGGTCGAGTCGGAAAAAACAGGGGAGCGAGCCGGAAAACACAGGGGGACGAGCCGGAAAACACGGAGAGGTGAGCCAGAAAATATGGGGGCGAGCTGGAAAACACAGGAGAGAGCCGAAAAACACAGGGGAGAGAGCCGGAAAACACAGGAGCGAGCGAGAAAAACCAAAGGGAGCGAGCTGGTAAACACAGGTGGGCGAACCGCAATATACAGGAGTGAGCCGGAAAACACAGGGGGGCGATCCGGAAAACGTGGGAGTGAGCTGGAAAACACAGGGGAACGAGCCGGAAAGCACAGGAGAACGAGCCGAAAACACAGAGGGACGAGCCGGAAAACACAGGGGGACGAGCCGGAAAAAACAGGGGAACGAGTCGAAAACACAGGGGAACGAGCCGAAAACACAGGGGGTCGAGTCGAAAACACAGGGGATGAGCCGGAAAACACAGGGGAATGAGCCGAAAACACAGGGGAACGAGCCGAAAACACAGGGGAACGAGCCGAAAACACAGGGGAACGAGCCGAAAAACACAGAGGGACGAGCCGGAAAACACAGAGGGACGAGCCGGAAAACACAGGGGGTCGAGTCGAAAACACAGGGGATGAGCAGGAAAACACTGGGGAATGAGCCGAAAACACAGGGGAACGAGCTGAAAACACAGGGGAACGAGCCGAAAACACAGGGGAATGAGCCGGAAAACACAGGGGGGCAAGCCGGAAAACACAGGGGGACAAGCCGGAAAACACAGGGGGGCAAGTCGGAAAACACAGGGGGGCAAGCCGGAAAACACGGGGGGCGAGCCGGAAAATACGGGGGCAAGCCGGAAAATACGGGGAACGAGCCAAAAACACAGGAGCGAGCCAGAAAACACAGGGAGCGATCCAGAAAACACAGGGGATGAGCCGGGAAACACAGGGGGACGAGCTGGAAAACACAGGGGGGGCGAGCCGGAAAACACAGGGGGCCGAGCCGGAAAACGCATGAGTAAGCCGGAAAACACAGGAGAGTGAGCCGGAAAATCCAGGAGTGAGCTGGAAAACACTGCTGAGTGAGCCAGAAAACCCAGGAGCGAGCCGGAAAACACAGGGTAGAGAGCCGGAAAACACAGGAGCGAGCTGGAAAACACAGGGGAGCGTTCCGAAAAACCCAAGGGAACGAGCTGGTAAACACAGGGGAGTGAATTGGAAAATACAGGAGTGAGCCGGAAAACACAGGGGGCGGGCCGGAAAACATGGGAGCGAGCTGGAAAACACAGGGGGTCAAGCCGGAAAACACAGGGGGGCGGGCCGGAAAACAGGAGTGAGCCAGAAAACGCAGAGGGGCGAGTCGGAAAACACAGGGGGGCGAGCCGGAAAACATGGGAGCGCGCCGGAAAACACGGGGGGCGAGTCAGAAAAAACAGGGGAGAGAGCCGGAAAACACAGGAGTGAGCCGGAAAACATAGGGGGGGTGAGCCGGAAAACACAGAGGGACAAGCCGGAAAACACGGAGGGGTGAGCCGGAAAATATGGGGGCGAGCCGGAAAACACAGGAGAGAGCTGGAAAACACAGGAGCAAGTGAGAAAAACCAAAGGGAGCAAGCTGGAAAACACAGGTGGGCGAGCCAGAAAGCACAGGGGAACGAGCCCGAAAACACAGGGGGACGAGCCCGAAAACACAGGGGGACGAGCCGAAAACACAGGGGGACGAGCCCGAAAACACAGGGGAATGAGCTGTAAACACAGGGGAACGAGCCCGAAAACACAGGGGGACGAGCCGAAAACACAGGGGGACGAGCCCGAAAACACAGGGGGACGAGCCGAAAACACGGGGGGACGAGCCCGAAAATACAGAGGGACGAGCCGAAAACACGGGGGACGAGCCGGAAAACACAGGGGAATGAGCTGTAAACACAGGGGAACGAGCTGAAAACACAGGGTAACGAGCCGAAAACACAGGGTAACGAGTCGGAAAACACAGGGGAACGAGTCGGAAAACACAGGGGGACGAGTCGGAAAACACAGGGGGGCGAGCCGGAAAATACGGGGGCAAGCCGGAAAACACATGGGGATGAGCCAGAAAACACAGGGGAGAGAAGCGGAAAACACAGGAGATTGAGCCTGAAAACCCAGGAGCGAGCTGAAAAACACAGGGGGGCGAGCCGGAAAACATAGGGGAGGGAGCCGGGAAACACAGGAGAGTGAGCCGGAAAACCAAGGAGCGAGCTGGAAAACACTGCGGGGCGAGCCGGAAAACCCAGGAGCGAGCCCAAAAAAACAGGGGGGGGGCGAGCCGGAATACATGGGAGCGAGCCGGAAAATACAGGGGGGGCGAGTCGGAAAAATTAGGGGACAGAGCCGGAAAACACAGGGGAGCGAGCAGGAAAACCCATGAGAGAGCCGGAAAACACAGGAACAAGTCGGAAAACCAAGGGTGGCAAGCCTGAAAACACAGGAGCGTGTCGGAAAACCCAGGGGGGCGAGCCGGAAAACACAGTAGAGAGACCTGGAAAACACAGGGGGGTGAACCGGAAAACCCAGGAGAGCATGCTGGAAAACACAGGGGAGCGAGCCGGAAAACACAGAAGAGAGCCGGAAAACACAGGGGAGAGAGCCGGAAAACACAGAAGAGAGCTGGAAAACACAGGGGAGAGAGCCGGAAAACACAGGAGCGAGCCGGAAAACACAGGGGAGCCAGGTGGAAAACACGGGGGGTGCTAGCCGGGAAACATAGGGGAGAGAGCCCGAAAACACAGGAGCGAGCCAGAAAACACAGGGTGGCGAGCCGGAAAACCCAGGAGCAAGCCGGAAAACACAAGGGAGCGAGCCGGAAAATACATGAGTGAGCCAAAAAACACAGGGGGGTGAGCCGGAAAAAATGGGAGTGAGCCAGAAAAAGCGGGGGCCAGCCGGAAAACATGGGAGTGAGCCGGAAAACACAGGGGGCGAGCCAGAAAACACAGGGGGGCAAGCCTGAAAACACAGGATGGCGAGCCGGAAAACATAGGTGCGAGCCGCAAAACATTGGAGAGAGTCGGAAAACACAGGAGAGAGCAGGAAAACACGGGGAATGTGCCAAAAACACAGGAGCAAGCCAGAAAACACAGGGAGCGGTCCAGAAAACACAGGGGATGAGCCGGGAAACACAGGGGGACGAGCTGGAAAACACAGGGGGCAAGCTGGAAAACACAGGGGGGCGAGCTGGAAAACGCATGAGTAAGCCGGAAAACACAGGAGAGTGAGCCGGAAAACCCAGGAGTGAGCTGGAAAACACTGCTGGGTGAGCCGGAAAACCCAGGAGCAAGCCGGTAAACACACGGTAGAGAGCCGGAAAACACAGGAGCGAGCTGGAAAACACAGGGGAGCGATCCGAAAAACCCAAGGAAGCGAGCTGGAAAACACAGGGGAGTGAACTGGAAAATACAGGAGTGAGCCAGAAAACACAGGGGGGCGAGCCGGAAAACATGGGAGCGAGCTGGTAAACACAGGGGGCACAGCCAGAAAACATAGGAGCGAGCCGGAAAACACAGGGGGGCGGGCCGGAAAACATGGGAGCGAGCTGGAAAACACAAGGGGCCCAGCCAGACAACATAGGAGCGAGCCGGAAAACACAGGGGGTCAAGCCGGAAAACACAGGGGGGCGGGCCGGAAAACATGAGAGCCGGAAAACACAGGGGAACGAGCCGAAAACAGGAGTGAGCCAGAAAATACAGAGGGGCGAGCCGGAAAACACAGGGGGGGCGAGCCAGAAAACATGGGAGCGAGCCGGAAAACACGGGGGGTGAGTTGGAAAAAACAGGGGAAGAGAGCCGGAAAACACAGGAGTGAGCCGGAAAACACAGGGGGGCGAGCCGGAAAACACAGGGGGACAAGCCGGAAAACACGGAGGGGTGAGCCGGAAAATATGGGGGCGAGCCGGAAAACACAGGAGAGAGCTGGAAAACACAGGGGAGAGAGCCGGAAAACACAGGAGCAAGTGAGAAAAACCAAAGGGAGCGAGCTGGAAAACACAGGTGGGCGAGCCAGAAAGCACAGGGGAACGAGCCCGAAAACACAGAGGGACGAGCCGAAAACACAGAGGGACGAGCCGAAAACACGGGGGACGAGCCGGAAAACACAGGGGAATGAGCTGTAAACACAGGGGAACGAGCTGAAAACACAGGGGAACGAGCCGAAAACACAGGGGAACGAGCCGGAAAACACAGGGGGACGAGTCGGAAAACACAGGGGGGCGAGCCGGAAAATACAGGGGCAAGCCGGAAAATACGGGGGCGAGCCGGAAAACACAGGAGAGAGCCAGAAAACACAGGGGTGAGAGCCGGAAAACACAGGAGAGAGCCGGAAAACACATGGGGATGAGCCAGAAAACACAGGGGAGAGAAGCGGAAAACACAGGAGATTGAGCCTGAAAACCCAGGAGCGAGCTGAAAAACACAGGGGGGCGAGCCGGAAAACACAGGGGAGGGAGCCGGGAAACACAGGAGAGTGAGCCTGAAAACCAAGGAGCGAGCTGGAAAACACTGCGGGGCGAGCCGGAAAACCCAGGAGCGAGCCCAAAAAAACAGGGGGGGGCGAGCCGGAATACATGGGAGCGAGCCGGAAAATACAGGGGGAGCGAGTCGGCAAAATTAGGGGACAGAGCCGGAAAACACAGGGGAGCGAGCAGGAAAACCCATGAGAGAGCCGGAAAACACAGGAACAAGTCGGAAAACCCAGGGTGGCATGCCTGAAAACACAGGAGCGTGTCGGAAAACCCAGGGGGGCGAGCCGGAAAACACAGTAGAGAGAGCTGGAAAACACGGGGGAGTGAACCGGAAAACACAGAAGAGAGCCGGAAAACACAGGGGAGAGAGCTGGAAAACACAGGAGCGAGCCGGAAAACACAGGGGGGCCAGATGGAAAACCTAGGAGCGAGCCGGAAAACGCAGGAGCGAGCCGGAAAACACAGGGGAGCGAGCCGGAAAATAGAGGAGTGAGCCGAAAAACACAGGGGGGCGAGCCGGAAAACATGGGAGTGAGCCAGAAAACATAGGGGGCGAGCCGGAAAACACAGGGGGGCGAGCCTGAAAACACAGGGGGGCGAGCCGGAAAATATGGGATCGAGCCGGAAAACACGGGGGGCGAGTCGGAAAAAACAGGGGAGAGAGCCGGAAAACACAGGAGTGAGACGGAAAACACAGGGGGGCGAGTCGGAAAACACAGGGGGACGAGCCGGAAAACACAGGGGGACGAGCCGGAAAACACAGAGGGGTGAGTCGGAAAATATGGGGGTGAGCCGGAAAACACAGCAGAGAGCTGGAAAACACAGGGGAGAGAGCCTGAATACACAGGAGCGAGCCAGAAAAACCAAACGGAGCGAGCTGGAAAACACAGGTGGGCGAGCCGCAAAATACAGGAGTGAGCCGGAAAACACAGGGTGACGAGCCGAAAACCCAGGAGCGAGCCGGAAAACACAGGGGAGCGAGCCGGAAAATACAGGAGTGAGCTGGAAAACACAGGGGGGTGAGTTGGAAAACATGGGAGCGAGCCGGAAAAAAGGGGGCCAGCCGGAAAACATGGGAGCGAGCCAGAAAACATAGGGGGCGAGCCGGAAAACACAGGGGGGTGAGCCTGAAAACACAGGGGGGCGAGCCGGAAAATATGGGATCGAGCCGGAAAACACGGGGGGCGAGTCGGAAAAAACAGGGGAGAGAGCCGGAAAACACAGGAGTGAGCTGGAAAACACAGGGGGGTGAGTTGGAAAACATGGGAGCGAGCTGGAAAAAAGGGGGCCAGCCGGAAAACATGGGAGTGAGCCGGAAATCACAGGGGGGCGAGCCGGAAAACACAGGGGGGCGAGCCTGAAAACACAGGGGGACGAGCCTGAAAACACAGGTGCGAGCCAGAAAACACATGAGAGAGCCGGAAAACACAGGAGAGAGCCGGAAAACACGGGGAACGAGCAAAAAACACAGGAGTGAGCCAGAAAACACAGGGAGCGATCCAGAAAACACAGGGGATGAGCCGGGAAACACAGTGGGACGAGCTGGAAAACACAGGGGGCGAGCCGGAAAACACAGGGGGTGAGCCGGAAAAAATAGGGAGCGAGCCGGAAAATGCATGAGTAAGCCGCAAAACACAGGAGAGTGAGCCGGAAAACCCAGGAGTGAGCTGGAAAACACTGCTGGGTGAGCCGGAAAACCCACGAGCGAGCCGGAATACACAGGGTAGAGAGCCGGAAAACACAGGAGCGAGCCGGAAAACACAGGGGAGCGATCCGAAAAACCCAAGGGAGCGAGCTGGAAAACACAGGGGAGTGAACTGGAAAATACAGGAGTGAGCCGGAAAACACAGTGGGGCTGGCCGGGAAACATGGGAGCAAGCTGGAAAACACATTGGGCCCAGCCGGAAAACATAGGAGCGAGCCGGAAAACGCAGGGAGTCGAGCCGGAAAACACAGGGGGGGCGGGCCGGAAAACATGAGAGCCGGAAAACACAGGGGAACAAGCTGAAAACACAGGAGTGAGCCAGAAAACACAGAGGGGAGAGCCGGAAAACACAGGGGGGTGAACCGGAAAACATGGGAGCGAGCCGGCAAACATGGGGGGCGAGTCAGAAAAAACAGGGGAGAGAGCCGGAAAACACAGGGGGGCGAGCCGGAAAACACAGGGGGGCGAGCCGGAAAACACGGGAGCGAGCCGGAAAACACAGGAGCGAGCCAGAAAACACAGGGGAACGAGCCGAAAACACAGGGGAATGAGCTGAAAACACAGGGGGACGGGCCAGAAAACACAGGGGAACGAGCCGAAAACACAGGGGAACGAGCCGAAAACACAGGGGAGCGAGCTGGAAAACACAGGTGGGCGAACCGCAAAATACAGGAGTGAGCCGGAAAACACAGGGGGGCGAACAGGAAAACATGTGAGCGAGCTGGAAAACACAGGGGAACGAGCCGAAAACACAGGGGAACGAGCCAGAAAACACAGGGGAACGAGCCAGAAAACACAGGGGGACGGGCCGAAAACACAGGGGAGAGCCGGAAAACACAGGAACAAGTTGGAAAACCCAGGGGGGGTGAGCCAGAAAACACAGGGGGTGAGCCGGAAAATCCAGGGGAGCGAGCTGGAAAACACGGGGGGGGGCGAGATTGAAAACAAAGGAGAGAGCCGGAAAACCCAAGGGGGCGAGCGGGAAAACACAGGAGAGAGCCTGAAAACACAGGGGGGCGAGCTGGAAAACACAGGGGGACGAGTCGGAAAACACAGGGGGACGAGCCGGAAAACACAGGGGGACGAGACGGAAAACACATGAGTGAGCCAGAAAACAGAGGGGGGCGAGCCGGAAAACACAGGGGGGGCGAGCCGGAAAACACAGGGGAGCAAGCCGGAAAAAACGGAGAGGCGAGCCGGAAATCACAGGAGCAAGCTGGAAAACACAAGGGGGCGAGCCGGAAAACACAGGGGTGTGAGCCGGAAAACCCAGGGGAGTGAGCTGGAAAACACAGGGGGGCGAGCCGGAAAACACAGGGAGGTGAACCGGAAAATACAGGGGGGCAAACCGGAAAATACAGGGGGACGAGCCAGAAAACACAGGGGGGCGAGCCTGAAAACCACAGGAGTGAGCCGGAAAACACAGGGGGATGAGCCGGAAAACACAGGGGAGCGATCCGAAAAACCCAAGGGAGCGAGCTGGAAAACACAGGGGAGTGAACTGGAAAATACAGGAGTGAGCCGGAAAACACAGGGGGGCGGGCCGGGAAACATGGGAGCAAGCTGGAAAACACATTGGGCCCAGCCGGAAAACATAGGAGCGAGCCGGAAAACACAGGGGGTCGAGCCGGAAAACACAGGGGGGGCGGGCCGGAAAACATGAGAGCTGGAAAACACAGGGGAACAAGCTGAAAACACAGGAGTGAGCCAGAAAACACAGAGGGGAGAGCCGGAAAACACAGGGGGGTGAACCGGAAAACATGGGAGCGAGCCGGAAAACATGGGGGGCGAGTCAGAAAAAACAGGGGAGAGAGCCGGAAAACACAGGGGGGCGAGCCGGAAAACACAGGGGGGCGAGCCGGAAAACACGGGAGCGAGCCGGAAAACACGGGAGCGAGCCAGAAAACACAGGGGAACGAGCCGAAAACACAGGGGAACGAGCCAGAAAACACAGGGGAATGAACCGAAAACACAGGGGAATGAGCCGAAAACACAGGGGGACGGGCCGAAAACACAGGGGGACGAGCCAGAAAACACAGGGGAACGAGCCGAAAACACAGGGGAACG
The DNA here is from genome assembly GCF_052327205.1 of Somniosus microcephalus. Lineage (NCBI taxonomy): Eukaryota > Metazoa > Chordata > Chondrichthyes > Squaliformes > Somniosidae > Somniosus > Somniosus microcephalus. Next base: position 127,078,626 of record NC_140987.1, on the reverse strand, counting down.
AGCCGAAAACACAGGGGGGAACAAGCCGAAAACACAGGGGAATGAGCCGAAAACACAGGGAGCGAGCCGAAAACACAGGGGAACGAGCCGAAAACACAGGGGGGCGAGCCGGAAAACACAGGGGAGGGAGCCGGAAAACACAGGGGGGCAAGTCGGACAAAACAGGGGAGAGAGCCGGAAAACACAGGGGAGTGAGCCGGAAAACCCAGGGGAGAGCCGGAAAACACAGGAACAAGTTGGAAAACCCAGGGGGGGTGAGCCAGAAAACACAGGAGAGAGCCGGAAAACACAGGGGGTGAGCCGGAAAATCCAGGGGAGCGAGCTGGGAAACACGGGGGGGGCGAGACTGAAAACAAAGGAGAGAGCCGGAAAACCCAAGGGGGCGAGCGGGAAAACACAGGAGAGAGCCTGAAAACACAGGGGGGCGAGCCGGAAAACACAGGGGGACGAGTCGGAAAACACAGGGGGACGAGACGGAAAACATAGGGGGACGAGATGGAAAACACATGAGTGAGCCAGAAAACAGAGGGGGGCGAGCCGGAAAACACAGGGGGGGCGAGCCGGAAAACACAGGGGAGCAAGCCGGAAAAAATGGAGAGGCGAGCCAGAAACCACAGGAGCGAGCTGGAAAACACAAGAGGGCGAGCCGGAAAACACAGAAGCGAGCCGGAAAACACAGGGGTGTGAGCCGGAAAACCCAGGGGAGTGAGCTGGAAAACACAGGGGGGTGAACCGGAAAATACAGGGGGGCGAGCCGGAAAACACAGGGAGGTGAACCGGAAAATACAGGGGGGCGAGCCGGAAAACACAGGGAGGTGAACCGGAAAATACAGGGGGGCGAACCGGAAAATACAGGGGGACGAGCCAGAAAACACAGGGGGGCGAGCCTGAAAACCACAGGAGCGAGCCGGAAAACACAGGGGGATGAGCCGGAAAACACAGGGGGACGAGCCAGAAAACACAGGAGCAAGCCAGAAAACACAGGGGGACGAGTAGGAAAACACAGGGGGATGAGCCAGAAATCACAGGAGCAATCCGGAAAACACAGAGGGGCGAGCCGGAAAACACATGGGGGCGAGCCGGACAACACATGGGGGCGAGCCGGAAAACACGGGGGGGCGAGCTGGAAAACACAGAGAGGCGAGCCGGAAAACATGGGAGCGAGCAGGAAAACACGGGAGTGAGCCAGAAAACACAGAGGAGAGTTTGAAAACACAGGGGAGAGAGCCGGAAAACACAGGGGGGCGAGCCGGAAAACACAGGAGAGTGAACCGGAAAACCCAGGAGCGAGCAGGAAAACACAGGGGGACGAGCCGGAAAACACAGGGGGACGAGACGGAAAACATAGGGGGACGAGACGGAAAACACGAGTGAGCCAGAAAACAGAGGGGGGCGAGCCGGAAAACACAGGGGGGGCGAGCCGGAAAACACAGGGGAGCAAGCCGGAAAAAACGGAGAGGCGAGCCGGAAACCACAGGAGCGAGCTGGAAAACACAAGGGGGCGAGCCGGAAAACACAGAAGCGAGCCGGAAAACACAGGGGTGTGAGCCGGAAAACCCAGGGGAGTGAGCTGGAAAACACAGGGGGGCAAACCGGAAAATACAGAGAGGTAAACCAGAAAATACAGGGGGGCGAACCGGAAAATACAGGGAGGTGAACCGGAAAATACAGGGGGGCGAGCCGGAAAACACAGGGAGGTGAACCGGAAAATACAGGGGGGCGAACCGGAAAATACAGGGGGACGAGCCAGAAAACACAGGGGGGCAAGCCTGAAAACCACAGGAGCGAGCCGGAAAACACAGGGGGATGAGCCGGAAAACACAGGGGGACGAGCCAGAAAACACAGGAGCAAGCCAGAAAACACAGGGGGACGAGTAGGAAAACACAGGGGGATGAGCCAGAAATCAAAGGAGCAATCCGGAAAACACAGAGGGGCGAGCCGGAAAACACATGGGGGCGAGCCGGAAAACACAGGGGGACGAGACGGAAAACATAGGGGGACGAGACGGAAAACACGAGTGAGCCAGAAAACAGAGGGGGGCGAGCCGGAAAACACATGGGGGCGAGCCGGACAACACATGGGGGCGAACCGGAAAACACAGGGGGACGAGTAGGAAAACACAGGGGGATGAGCCAGAAATCAAAGGAGCAATCTGGAAAACACAGAGAGGCGAGCCGGAAAACATGGGAGCGAGCAGGAAAACACGGGAGTGAGCCGGAAAACACGGAGGAGAGTTTGAAAACACAGGGGAGAGAGCCGGAAAACACAGGGGGGCGAGCCGGAAAACACATGAGTGAGCTGGCAAACACAGGGGAGAGAACCGGAAAACACAGGAGAGTGAACCGGAAAACCCAGGAGCGAGCTGGAAAACACTGCGGGGTGAGCCGGAAAACCCAGGAGCGAGCCAGAAAACACAGGGGAGAGAGCCAGAAAACACAGGGGGGCGAGCCCAAAAACATAGTGGGGGGTGAGCCGGAAAACATGGGAGCGAGGCGGAAAACACATGGGACGGCGAGTCGGAAAAATTAGGGGGCAGTGCCGGAAAACACAGGGGAGCGAGCAGGAAAACCCAGGAGAGAGCCGGAAAACACAGGAACGAGTCGGAAAACCCAGGGTGGCAAGCCTGAAAACACAGGAGCGTGTCGGAAAATCCAGGGGGGCGAGCCAGAAAACACAGTAGAGAGAGCTGGAAAACACAGGGGGGTGAACTGGAAAATGTAGTGTCCGCGCCTTAATAATACACGGACTGCAGGAGAACAATAAAACAGGTATTTACTGAACGGAGGGTAACTTAAGACTGAAGTACAGAAGCCTGCTGTGGCTTTATATACAGGGGTGGTCACTGCGGTACTGCAGTATAGAATCAGTTCTTCTCTTAAAGGTACATACACAACAATTCCTCCCCTTTTAGATAAACAGTACATAACATTCATTTAACAACTAAACAATAACTAATTACAATTACAATTTTCTCTGTACTATATACAGCAACTGAAATAATCATTTATAAGTTCAGTTTTTGAGGAGGCTTCCTGATCCTGACTGGATAGCGCCTTTCTCGAGTATCCTGTTCTTGCGGCGGAGTTGATTCTGGCTCATTCTCATTGGTTGGTTCGTCAGCTTCCAATACCACTGCTTCTGAAGTAGATGCAATCTGTACTTCAGGTTGATTACCAGGTGCACCTGCTCGTGGTATGGGTTTGGCTTGTTCCTGTGACTCTAGAATCTGGTCAGCATGGCGTCTCACAATGCTCTCTCCAACGTCCACTGTGTAGATTAGTGGTCCCTGCTGTGTGCATATCGTTCCTGGCTGCCATTTTTCTGTTCGGTAGTCGCGGGCCAAGACTGGTTGCCCTACATTGAAGCTCCTGGTTGGCTTCTCATTTATGTGCTGGAATTGCTTATCCTCAACATCTCATCTTATGTTTGGTTTGAGCAAATCCAGGCGACATCTTAGCCTTCGGTTGAAGAACATTATGGCTGGAGTTTGGTTGGTGACTGCATGTGTCGCATTCCGGTAAACAAAGAAGAAATTAACCACCTTGTGTTGTAGTGGTATGTCGTCATTATGCATTGCCTTTATTGCCTTTTTAAAGGTCTGAACAAACCTCTCAGCCAATCCATTTGTGGCTGGATGATATGGGGCAGATGTGTAATGCTTTACCCCATTATTCCTCAGTAAACTCTGGAAATCCTCGGACACAAACTGTGGCCCATTGTCGGAGCAAATCTGTTCTGGCAAGCCATTCCTGGCGAAGATGGTCCGTAGGACTGCAATAGTTTTCTCTGTGGTGGTGGAGGACATTTTGATGACCTCTGGCCATTTCGAATGGGCGTCCACAGCGATTAGGAACATTGAGTACATAAATGGACCAGCAAAATCAATGTGTACCCGTTGCCATGGAGATGAGGGCCACTCCCATGGATGTAGCGGGGCCTGTGGTGGAGCGTTTTGGACCTTCTGGCATCCTGTGCATCTCTTGGTCATATCCTCGATTTCTTTATCAATTCCCGGCCACCACACAAACGCCCTGGCTAGGCTCTTCATTTTTACCACTCCCAGATGACCCTCATAAAGCTCATTGAGCACTCTATCTCTCAACTTGGGTGGAATTACCACTCGGGATCCACACATCAAGGTCCCCCGGCACACTGACAGCTGTTCTCTCCTTGGCGAGAATGTTGGCAACAGTGAGTCGCCATGTGCTGGCCATCCCTTCACCGTCAAATCATAGACCCGAGAGAGTGTCGGGTCATTTCGGGTTTCCTTCTCTATACTTGAGTTTGTAACAGGTAGACATTCGACTATGGTCGCATGGAATATCTCAACAGGGTCCACTGCAGGTGCTTCCTCTACCGGAGGCAACGGTAGGTGCGACAGCCCATCAGCGTTTCCATGCTGTTTCGTACCCTTGTACTCTATGTCGCACTGATGTGCCCCTGGAAAAAGTGACCATCTTTGCAGCCGTTGCGCCGTCATCATCGGAACGCCTTCTTTGGGTTAAAAATGGAGACCAGGGGCTGATGATCAGTCAGTAGGGTGAATTTCTGCCCGTGCAGATAGTGATTGAACTTCTTCACCCCCCACACCAGGCTGAGGGCCTCCCTGTCAATCTGGGCGTAGTTATGCTCGGCTGAAGTTAACGAGCGCGACGCAAAGGCTATTGGCCTCTCTGAACTGTTAAGGAATTTGTGTGACAGCACCGCTCCGATGCCGTAGGGAGACGCATCACATGCTAACCGAATCGGTAGTGTTGGATTGCAGTGGGCCAATACTTCTTTTGAAGTGATTAGGCATTTACATTTCTGAAAGGCACGCTTACACTCATTACTCCATTTCCATGTTACTCCAGTTTGCAGTAGGGCGTTCAGTGGGTGCAGAATTGTAGATAAATTCGGCAAGAACTTATGCTAGTAGTTTACCAATCCGAGGGGCGACCTCAGTTGCGACACATTTTCTGGTGCTGGAGCCTTGACTGCAGCCTCAATCTTGTCCGGGGACTTATGCAACCCTTCCTCATCAATCATGTGGCCACAATACGAGATTTGTCTCCTGAAGAACTCGCATTTGGGGCGGTTGGCTCGTAGCCCATATTCCTGTAATCTCGTGAGCACCTGCTCCAGGTTGGCAAGGTGTTCACTGTCATTTTCGCCCGTAACCAGGATGTCGTCCAAATAACACTGGGTCCCCGGGATCCCTTGCAGGACTTGTTCCATCGTCCTCTGCCAAATAGCCGTGGCTGATGCTACCCCGAATACCAGTCGATTGTACTGGTAAAGGCCTTTGTGAGTGTTTATCGTGAGGTATTTCCTAGATGCTTCTTCCACCTCCATTTGTAGATACGCTTGGGCCAGATCAATCTTTGTAAAGCATTTCCCTCCAGATAGTGAGGCGAAAATATCTTCTATCCGTGGAAGTGGATATTGTACTGTGTGCAGGACTGGGTTCACAGTTACCTTGAAGTCCCCACAGATGCGAACCTTCTTCGGTTCCCCAGGCGTGCTGCTCAATGATTTCTTCATTACAGGAATGATGGGTGTGGGCCACTCGCTCCAGTCCACCTTGGACAGCACACCCGAACGCTCCAGACTCTCCAGCTCTGCTTCAATGAATGGGCGGATCGCGTAAGGTACTGGTCTGGCCTTAAAAAATTTTGGGTTTGCGTTATCTTCGATTTTTATCATTGCCATTACTCTTTTAGAGTCCCAAGTCCTTGTTGGAACACCTCTTTCGTGTCAGTTAGAATTTTTGACAGTCGTCCAGGTGTGACGTCATCATCCTTTTTATCAGTCACTGTTAGCGCCTGAATGGAATGCCAAGCCAATAGTATTTTTCGGATCCATTCACATCCCAATAGTGGTGGTCCTCCATCCGGTAGTATATATAGATATAGTTTCTGTGTTTCCTTGCCGTTGTATTCAACTGGCACCCTTATTTTTCCTCTGGGGTAGATTTTTTGCCCCGTGTATGTCTTCAATACAATGGACGTGTCCTTCAAGGGTATGTGTGAAAATAGCCGCTCATAGTCACAGAAATCACAGAAATCACAGAAACCACACAGTGCAGATAGAGGCCATTTCGGCCCATCGAGCCTGCACCGACACATATCCCACCCGATCCCCGTAACCCCTACACCAACACATATCCCACCCTATCCCCGTAACCCCACGTATTTAATCCCCCTAACACTAAGGGTCAATTTATCATAGCCAAATCAACCTAACCCGCACATCTTTGGACTGTGGGAGGAAACCGGAGCACCCGGAGTAAACCCACGCAAACACGGGGAGAATGTGCAAACTCCACACAGACAGTCGCCCGAGGCTGGATTCGAACCCGGGTCCCTGGCGCTGTGAGGCAACAGTGCTAACCACTATGCCACCGTGCTGCCTTGTCTCGTCGATTCATGACAGTTAGGGCTGATCCTGTGTCCAATTCCATCTTTACTGGGGACCCTGCTATCATAAGGGTGACCCAAATGGTTCAGTGATCCTCCTTTGCGATCACGTTGTGTAACTTTAGACAAATTAGTCTCCTGCTCCCGGAGTCCTTATCACTCTCCTGATCTTCCGAACTACTGTCTGTCAATTTCTTTACTTTCTTGCACTTTTCCTTAGTAGTTCTTGTAGTGTTGGTTTTCTTTCCCGACCTGCAGACTCTTGCTATGTGTCCCATTTTCCCACATTGCCTGCGTACTTTGTCCTTAAACCAGCAGTCCTTCTGATCATGGGTTGTTCTGCCGCAGCGATAGCACTTTTCTGCTCCATACGCCATTTCGTTAGCGCTGTATTCCTGTGGTTTCTGTTGTATTTCCGCAGCTCCCCGTGCTGCTGCTTCGTAGGATACTGCCATGCTAAAAGCCTGTTCTAACATCAGGTCCTTTTCCGAAAGTAGTCGTTTCTGGGTTCCTTCACTCTGTAGCCCGCAGACAAACTTATCCCGTAACGTGTCTGCCAGTCCTGCTCCGAACTGGCAGTGCTTCGATAACTTGCGTAGTTCCGTAAGATAGTCAGCATTGCTCTCATCTTTGTGCTGGTTTCTTTTATGGAACTTGAATCTTTCTGCTATCAGCAGCAGTGTAGGGTTTAGGTGTTCCTGTAAGATATTAACAATCTCCTCAAAACTTTTCTCCATTGGTTTAGCTGGGGTAATTAAATTTGGCAATAGGCCGTACGTTCTCGCGCCCATCAAATTTAATAATACTGACGCCTTCTTTCCATCGGCCACCTCATTTGCCTTGCAGTACACTTAAATTCTTTCCGCATACGTGGTCCAGTCTTCTACCTCGTTGTCGAAAGCAGTGATACTGCCACTTTTCGGCATCTTGGGTGATTTAAAATGGCGCCTCCCGTGCTTTTTCTTCTTCCCCAATGGAATAAAATGGCGCCTCCCGCGCTTTTCCTTCTTCCCCTTGCTGCCACGCTGCTCCTAGCGTTCTACAGGGTATTGGCGGCGACCCGTGGCTTCGGCGCGTCTCACTTTTCCTTCCCCTCGTTTATTTTCTCTCCGCTGCCCGGTTCTTGAGCACCGACCGCGCCCTCTGTGCTCCACCCTCTCTCTCTCTCTTTCCTCCCGGCGACACTGCGCGGCCCCCTTTTGCAGAGCCGCTCGATCGAGCTCGAGCCCGCCGCAGTCCGGAAGGGTCAGCGCACTACCTGCTACCAGCACGATTTGCTGGAACACCTTGACTGGGGAGCGAAGCTCAGCTCTCCACAGCCTCTCCCGCAATTCTCCGAACACCGATGGATCCTTGGGCGGTTGCCCGCGGTCGACGCCCGTTGCTCTGACTTCGACCTCCAAGAAACTTCTTCTCAGGGAAAGGTCCCCGTGAGGTGATGCAGTACTGCAGGTGAGTTCGAACTTGCTCGTCGCCACTGTAAAGTCCGCGCCTCAATAATACACGGACTTCGGGAGAACAATTAAACAGGTATTTTACTGAACAGAGGGTACTCTTTTATTTGGACCCAAAAAAAACCAATTCGACTGTAAATAAACAAAAGTTCAACTAAAACTTAATAAATCAAATTAAAATTTGGTTTTCCGTGTTGATGATGCACTCCAGTCCCCGCGGCGCCCACCGGTCGCGGAAATACTCAAGCGCACCGGCGGACACCGCGTGCTCCATCTCCAGGGCCACCCGGGCGCGAACATGGCCGCGGAAGAGATGCAGGCAATCCGGCTGGACGACCCCCTCGACCGCCCGCTGCCTGGACCAATTGATGGCTCTTTTAGCCAGGCCCAGGAGCAGGCCCACAAGGAGGTCCTCCAACCTGTCCGCTCCCCTCCGCACCGGGTGACCGTAGATCAAGAGCGTGGGACTGAAGTGCAACCAAAAATCGAGGAGCAGCCCCTTCAAGTAGTGAAAGAGGGGCTGCAACCTCTCACAATCCATATAAACGTGAAACACGGACTCCTCCAGGCCGCAAAAAATGCAGGCGGCCTGGGAGTCCGTGAACCTACTTAAAACCTTATTGCACGGGACCGCTCCGTGCAACACCCTCCAGGCCAAGTCCCCGATGGAACAAGGGAGGACTCCCGCATAGAGAGCCCTCCATTGGGGACCTCCGCTACCGCCGGTCGGCAAAACGCCACGCCAAGGCGTGTCCGGATGGTAGACGAAGATGGCAAAGTGGAGAGTGTGCAGGAGCAGCCCGTACAGGAAACCCCTCCGCGCGGAATGAAAAGGCACGGAGGGTATTTCCTCGAGACGGCTCAAGTTGTGAGGCGCCGGTTCCCGAGGGGAGTTTCGGGGCCGGGCGCCGATGAGGAATTCCGTCCGAACGGGGGTAAGCTCGGACGGGATCGCCCCACGTGCTTGAGCCGCCTTGATACACCTAGTGGAGTCGGGGCCCAGTGCCGCTTTTACCGATTCGATGGTTTCGACCGCGAGCCGGACGTTGGCCCAGGACAGGCGCCGCGCCAGCTCCTCCGGCGCCATCCAGCCCGCTCCTCCGCCATCGAGCAGGTCCCCGACTCTGGTCACCTTGCCAGCCACAGCCCTACCCTCCGCCAGCCGCCCGAACCCGTGTTCGTGGAGGTGCGGATTCCTGAGCAGCGGCTCCCGAAGGAGAGCCGCCGCTCCTGACTGGGGAGAGCTCCGCCTGGAAGCGACGTAGTTCCAAACCCATAGTAGTTCCTGGTAGAAGACAGGCAGCTCCCGCAGGCCGGCACGCCTGCTGCCCACTTTCGCAAACAGGAGCTGCGTGTCGTAATTGAGGCCATGCAGCTGGCGGAAGAAAAACGTCGCCAGCGCACACCATCTCGGAGGATTCTCGACGTACAGGTATCTCTGCAGCGTCTGAAGACGGAAAGTCGCAGCCTGGGTGCGAAGGCACACCAGCGCCTGACCGCCCTCCCTAAGCGGGAGACACAGAACCGCGGCAGAGACCCAGTGCTTCCTTTTGTCCCAGAAGAAGTCGATGAGCTTCTTCTGAATCTTGGCGACAAACGCAGGGGGAGGGATCAAAGTGACCAACCGGTACCACAACATGGCGGCCACCAGCTGGTTTATGACCAGCGCTCGACCCCTGTAGGACAACACTCGGAGCAGTCCTGTCCAGCGTCCTAGGCGAGCGGTGACTTTGGCCTCCAGCTCTTGCCAGTTCGCCGGCCAAGCGTCCTCGGCAGGGCTAAGGTAGACTCCCAAATAGAGGAGGTGCGTGGTGCTCCAGGCGAAAGGCCTGAACTCCTCCGGCAGGGAGTCCACCCGCCACTGACCCACCAGGAGTCCGGAACATTTCTCCCAGTTGATCTTGGCGGAGGATGCGTCCGAGTAAATCTGCTGGCATTCCCGCATCCTCCGCAAGTCAGCGGGATCCGTGACCGTGAGGAGCACATCATCGGCGTAAGCCGAGAGGACCACCTCCACGCCCGGCCCTTGCAGAGCCAGTCCCGTCAACCTCTTCCGCAAGAGGCGCAGGAAAGGCTCCACGCAAATGGCATATAACTGACCGGACATGGGGCATCCCTGACGCACCCCCCTCCCGAAGCGAAGGGGCGCCGTCAAGGACCCGTTAACTTTAATCAGACACTCCGCGGCGGTGTACAGAAGTCGGATCCGGGCGACGAAATGCGTCCCGAACCCGAATGCGCGCAGAGTCCCGAAGAGATACTCGTGATCCACCCTGTCGAACGCCTTCTCCTGATCCAGGGAAAGGAAGACGACCGACAGACCAGCCCTCTGGGAGTGGTGGACCAGGTCCCGGACCAGATGGATGTTGTCGTGGATGGTCCGGCCCGGGACCGTGTAGGACTGGTCGGGGTGGATCATGTGGGCCAGCACGGTGCCAAGGCGAGCAGACATGGCCCTGGCAAAGATTTTATAGTCCGTGCTGAGGAGGGAGACCGGGCGCCAGTTCTTAAGGAGGCGGAGATCGCCCTTCTTAGGCAGCAGGACAATGACCGCCCTGCGCCAAGAGAGGGGCATCTCCCCGGTCGCCAAACTTTCCCCCAGGACCCGCGCGTAGTCGCCCCCCAAGACGTCCCAGAACGCCGGGGACTTTCCCCTAGAGAGCTGGCGGAGGGCGCCGGTCAGCTCCGCCAGACTTAGCGGAGCGTCCAATTTTTCGGCGCCCTCCGGGCCAACCTTCGTCAGGTCCTCCCACAAAACTCTGCGCGCATCCTCGCTGGACGGATCCAGAGAGAACAGAGCCCCGTAATAGGCGCGGGTCTCCGCGCTGATTTCCTCCGGATCCGAGACCAGAGATCCGTCGTCGGCCAGCAGCCCCAAGAGCTGCTTACGGACCCCCCGTCTTTTTTCCAGCGAGTAGAAGAAGGGGGAGCCGCGGTCCAGGTCCCGCAGGAGCTGGATCCGCGACCTCACGTACGCGCCTCGGGACCCGACGAGCTGCAGGTCCTTCAGCGCGCCCTTCTTCTCTTCGTACACCTTCCGCAGGGCCGGGTGCTCGACGATCTGACCGAGTCGGGACTCCAGGTCGAGCACCTCCTTCTCCAACCGCCCGACCCGGGCCTCCCGCCTCTTGGTCGACCCCTTCGCGTACTCCTGACAGAAGAGACGGATGTGAGCCTTGCCCACATCCCACCATAGCCTCAAGGAGGGGAAGCCCCCCTGCTTCCTTCTCCAGTCGGCCCAGAATCGACGAAACGAATCCCGGAACCGTGCGTCCTCCAGCAGCAGGTTGTTAAAATGCCAGTACACGGACCCCCCCCGCACGCGCAGCGGAGCGAGCTCTGCCCACACCAGGTGGTGGTCCGTGCACGGCACCGGCCGCATGGAAGCTGCCGGAACGCAGGAGACGAACGCCCGGGAAATGTAGAGGCGGTCGATTCTGGACCTTCCTCCCCCAGACCTCACGCTAGTGAAGGCGCTGGAGTCGGGGTGGAGATTTCGCCAGACGTCCACCAAGTCGAAGGACCCAACCAGGTCCCTCAACTTCTCCATCGCCGCCGGGCTTCGCGGGGGACCCGAACGGTCCCTCGCCTCGAGGGTGCAGTTAAAATCCCCCCCGAGGATGACGCACTCGCCCACGTCGATGGAGCCCAAGAGAGCGGACACTTCTTCGAAGAAGCGCACTTGCTGCGCACTGGTCTGAGGGGCGTACACGTTCACTAGATGGAGCGGCACGCCCCCCAGGCGAACAGTGACATGGAGCAAGCGGCCCGGCACGTGCTCCTTGACCCCCAAGATCTCCGGCTGAAAATGCGGGGCCAGCAAGATAGCCACCCCGCTGGAATTGTTGGAGAGGTGACTCATGCTGACCCCTCCTTGCCACTCCAGGAGCCACGTGGCTTCGTCTCCCGGAACGGTGTGGGTTTCTTGCAGGAAGCACACCGCATACTTCCCGTCCCGAAGGACCGAGAAGTTATTGAATCTGCGGCGCGCCTCCCTGCTGCCGTTGATGTTGAGGCTGGCTATGGTTATCTTCATGTCAGAAGCATAGTGCAACCTCTACCTACACCTAACGGGGCGAGGAAGCGCAGCCGCTGGTCCGCCGCCACTTCCTCAGCAGCCCAGTGAGAAACGTTGTGAGCCGACGCAGCTCGAGCGGGTTCACACCCTCGTCCGCGCCCAAGATCTTAACGGCGGCGCGGACGGAATCGATGAGCAGCGCCAGCTCCGACCACCTGTCGAGGGCCAGCCGGACCTTATTGCGCTGACCCAGGCACGTGGCCATAAAATCCCGGAGTTCCCTTACGGAAATGAGGGGAGACTCGGCAAGGGGCACGAGGTCATCCATCGCCACGTCGGCGCTGGAGTCCGAATCATCCTCCGTGCCCATCACCGAGTCCCCATCCTCCTCCAGGGGGTCGTCACCAGCGGCCGACCCGTCCGCCGCGCAGTGCGAAGCGAACGACTCGGCCGCGCCAGCCAGCCCCGCCTCCGCCCGGATCCCACCCCCAGGATCGGCGGCAGAGGATTTCTCCCTGGGCTCCTCTAGGGGTGCCGGGCCAGAAGACGGCGGCGGTTCAGAGCTCCCCTCTGCCTCAGACGCCGGAACGACCGGAGAAACTGGGGAGAGAACAATTTCCAGCTCCTCCAGTACGTCCGGCACCAGAGACGCAGCCAGGGGGCCATCCTCCTCCCCGCCACCAACCTCCGACCCAGCGGACGGGGGGTTTTGAATTAAAAGCTCTACCAGGACGAGCATCCCCTGGGAGACGTCCGGGTCGCATTGGGCGAGCTCATTATCCTCGAGCTCGCCCGACCCAGCCCCCAGGCTGCCCGACCCGGCGAGGGGTAACGACACCGATAAAAGGTCAACTTCAATTACTGCCGCGGGTTGTTCCGCAACCCCCCCCACGGGCAGGGTCTCATCCCCATCCCCGGGAGGCACGTGCTGGACAGACACATCTGCCTCAGCCTCCCGAGGGACAGGCGACCCCTGCCGATCGCTGGTGATGACGACAGCGCTGGGGGGGCGGGGGGGCGCAGTACCCGCGGCGGGCGACGACTCCCCCTGCTCGGAGGGACCTTCCTCCTCCCGGTCCTCCTCCTCATCCAGGGGGTCGCGCCTTCTTTTTAGCACGGAGGGAGCGAGGGAGACCTCCATGTCTGCAAAGGCCTCCTCCTCGACTCCCTCCGGCGGAGCAGGTTTGTCAGGTTCCTCGGGCCCGAGCCCGGCCACAGGTATTGGCATTACCGCTGCGGCGGTTGCGGCCACAGGCTCGGGCACGGGGCCCCTCCCGCTCACATCTGCCCTGATCAACTCCGCGAGGAGCGCGGGTGTAAGGGGCTCAAGGGGCAAGGGCTCACCATCCACGGGGGGACCTGCCCTAAGGTGCTTCTTTTTTCCCCGCGCCTTCTTTCCGGCCAGACACGCTCCCTCCCCCCCGTCGGAGGCCTTGGTGGCATCGGCCCCCGACGTCAACCGCGCATCAGACGTACTTGACGCGCGGGCAGATCCGGGGGGAAGGGCGGCGGCGGCGGCGCCAGCCTCGGCCGCACGAGATGATCCGGCGGCCTTGGAGGCAGGGCAGTTCCTCCTGATGTGCCCCACCTCCCTGCAGGCATGGCACCTCACACCGTCCGACGTCCAAAAGGCGCGGTAGGCGGTCCCCTCGTGGAGGACGACGAACGCCCCTTCAGTGTCCTCCTCCCGCGCCAGCTGGATAAACAGCTGGCGCCGGAAGGAGAAGACGTGGCGAAGGCTGGCCTCCCGGAAGCCGAGCGGGATGGGCGTGATCCCCGACCTCACCTCCCCAAGTTGTCGCAAATGGGGAAGGAGGAGCTCACCAGGAACATAGGGCGGGACGTTGGAAATAATGATCCTCTGCGCGGTGGCCTCGAGAGGATCCACCGGCAGGAAGGTCCCGCCCACGGTGAGCCCCTTGGCGACAGCCAGGGACACCGCCCGCTCCGACCCCAGGAAGAACACAGCCTTCCCATACATTTTCGAGGCCGCGACGATGGCTGAGGGGCCGACAACCCCAGCCATGGCCTTGACGCAGGCCTCGATGGTCATAGTGGGGTGAGTGTAGCTCTTCACCCCAAGCTTTTTTGTTATTAATCGAAAAGGTGACGGGGCAGCAGGAACAGCGGGAGCAGCTGTGGCTGTGGCTACCACTCTCGCATAGGTCCCAGCTGGCCCCGCCACCGGCGAAGATGCAGTCGCCATTCTGGGGTGCTTTTTTTAAGGGCTACACTCACCCCAAGTCACAGGCCTGAAGGTGTTAATGGCCTCGGTGTATATATATATATATTTTTTTGTCCTCTATTGAGCAGAGGGAGCTGATTAAAATGAGGACACACCTCTCTCCTTATTGATTTAAATTGGGAGAGGAGCCCTCGCCCCTCTGCTCAATTGGCAATTAATAAAATAGATGAAACTAAGGTGCCTTAGAAAGACAGGCAGAGAGAGACAAAGAGAGAGAGAGAGGTGGGGGGGGTGGGAAGGAGGGAGGCCGCAAAGGGCAGTGTTGCCACTCAGGATGGTGGGTGGGTGTAGGCAGGGTTGCACTCTCCGATGGAAAAAGTCTTTGGTGATGGTGGTCTTCTGGCAGGGGGAGAAGACGTCTTCACCTGGAAAAGCTGGAGAAGCCCAGGCTTAGTCCTGCAACAGGTCTTAACGATGTAATTAAATTAAATTAAGGACTTCACCTTGGGCAGCTCCAAGCTCTCCCAGAACAGGCAATAGAAGGGATGCTAATTAGTGGTGTGTGTGGCCTAGCTTTTAACAAGAGCACACACACACTACACCCCTTGATGATCCGGCCTTGCTTCTTCTTTTCTCCCCCCACCTAAAATACAAAGTCTTGGGAGAGTGCCCCAAATAACACCCACCTGTAGATGTTCCGGATGAAGTTTTCTTCCCTCCTTTCAAGCAGTTGGTTTCTCTCCCCTCTCTCCCTCTCCTGAAGTGGAGGCCAAATTGGGGAGGCAGTGATAGAAAGGCCTCTCCCCTGGTTGATGTTGATGTAGGCCTCCTTTCTCCTTCTCCTCCTCTGTCCTCTCTCTCCAGGCACCTCAGTTGATGTAATGATGGTGGAGTTGGTGGTGGTGGTCCAACGTTCTCCTCCTCTTCCTGGTCAGGGGACCACCACTTTAATCCACTCTCCAAAGTCTGGCTGCTCCCTCTGCTCGTGCTTGCAGCTGAACAGAGGGTACTCTTTTATTTGGACCCAAAAAAAAAAACCCAATTCGACTGTAAATAAACAAAAGTTCAACTAAAGCTTAACAAATCAAATTAAAATTTGGTTTTCCGTGTTGATGATGCACTCCAGTCCCCGCGGCGCCCACCGGTCGCGGAAATACTCAAGCGCACCGGCGGACACCGCGTGCTCCATCTCCAGGGCCACCCGGGCGCGAACATGGCCGCGGAAGAGATGCAGGCAATCCGGCTGGACGACCCCCTCGACCGCCCGCTGCCTGGACCAATTGATGGCTCTTTTACTGAACAGAGGGTACTCTTTTATTTGGACCCAAAAAAAACCAATTCGACTGTAAATAAACAAAAGTTCAACTAAAGCTTAACAAATCAAATTAAAATTTGGTTATCTGTGTTGATGATGCACTCCAGTCCCCGCGGCGCCCACCGGTCGCGGAAATACTCAAGCGCACCGGCGGACACCGCGTGCTCCATCTCCAGGGCCACCCGGGCGCGAACATGGCCGCGGAAGAGATGCAGGCAATCCGGCTGGACGACCCCCTCGACCGCCCGCTGCCTGGACCAATTGATGGCTCTTTTAGCCAGGCCCAGGAGCAGGCCCACAAGGAGGTCCTCCAACCTGTCCGCTCCCCTCCGCACCGGGTGACCGTAGATCAAGAGCGTGGGACTGAAGTGCAACCAAAAATCGAGGAGCAGCCCCTTCAAGTAGTGAAAGAGGGGCTGCAACCTCTCACAATCCATATAAACGTGAAACACGGACTCCTCCAGGCCGCAAAAAATGCAGGCGGCCTGGGAGTCCGTGAACCTACTTAAAACCTTATTGCACGGGACCGCTCCGTGCAACACCCTCCAGGCCAAGTCCCCGATGGAACAAGGGAGGACTCCCGCATAGAGAGCCCTCCATTGGGGACCTCCGCTACCGCCGGTCGGCAAAACGCCACGCCAAGGCGTGTCCGGACGGTAGACGAAGATGGCAAAGTGGAGAGTGTGCAGGAGCAGCCCATACAGGAAACCCCTCCGCGCGGAATGAAAAGGCACGGAGGGTATTTCCTCGAGACGGCTCAAGTTGTGAGGCGCCGGTTCCCGAGGGGAGTTTCGGGGCCGGGCGCCGATGAGGAATTCCGTCCGAACGGGGGTAAGCTCGGACGGGATCGCCCCACGTGCTTGAGCCGCCTCGATACACCTAGTGGAGTCGGGGCCCAGTGCCGCTTTTACCGATTCGATGGTTTCGACCGCGAGCTGGACGTTGGCCCAGGACAGGCGCCGCGCCAGCTCCTCCGGCGCCATCCAGCCCGCTCCTCCGCCATCGAGCAGGTCCCCGACTCTGGTCACCTTGCCAGCCACAGCCCTACCCTCCGCCAGCCGCCCGAACCCGTGTTCGTGGAGGTGCGGATTCCTGAGCAGCGGCTCCCGAAGGAGAGCCGCCGCTCCTGACGGGGGAGAGCTCCGCCTGGAAGCGACGTAGTTCCAAACCCATAGTAGTTCCTGGTAGAAGACAGGCAGCTCCCGCAGGCCGGCACGCCTGCTGCCCACTTTCGCAAACAGGAGCTGCGTGTCGTAATTGAGGCCATGCAGCTGGCGGAAGAAAAACGTCGCCAGCGCACACCATCTCGGAGGATTCTCGACGTACAGGTATCTCTGCAGCGTCTGAAGACGGAAAGTCGCAGCCTGGGTGCGAAGGCACACCAGCGCCTGACCGCCCTCCCTAAGCGGGAGACACAGAACCGCGGCAGAGACCCAGTGCTTCCTTTTGTCCCAGAAGAAGTCGATGAGCTTCTTCTGAATCTTGGCGACAAACGCAGGGGGAGGGATCAAAGTGACCAACCGGTACCACAACATGGCGGCCACCAGCTGGTTTATGACCAGCGCTCGACCCCTGTAGGACAACACTCGGAGCAGTCCTGTCCAGCGTCCTAGGCGAGCGGTGACTTTGGCCTCCAGCTCTTGCCAGTTCGCCGGCCAAGCGTCCTCGGCAGGGCTAAGGTAGACTCCCAAATAGAGGAGGTGCGTGGTGCTCCAGGCGAAAGGCCTGAACTCCTCCGGCAGGGAGTCCACCCGCCACTGACCCACCAGGAGTCCGGAACATTTCTCCCAGTTGATCTTGGCGGAGGATGCGTCCGAGTAAATCTGCTGGCATTCCCGCATCCTCCGCAAGTCAGCGGGATCCGTGACCGTGAGGAGCACGTCATCGGCGTAAGCCGAGAGGACCACCTCCACGCCCGGCCCTTGCAGAGCCAGTCCCGTCAACCTCTTCCGCAAGAGGCGCAGGAAAGGCTCCACGCAAATGGCATATAACTGACCGGACATGGGGCATCCCTGACGCACCCCCCTCCCGAAGCGAAGGGGCGCCGTCAAGGACCCGTTAACTTTAATCAGACACTCCGCGGCGGCGTACAGAAGTCGGATCCGGGCGACGAAATGCGTCCCGAACCCGAATGCGCGCAGAGTCCCGAAGAGATACTCGTGATCCACCCTGTCGAACGCCTTCTCCTGATCCAGGGAAAGGAAGGCGACCGACAGACCAGCCCTCTGGGAGTGGTGGACCAGGTCCCGGACCAGATGGATGTTATCGTGGATGGTCCGGCCCGGGACCGTGTAGGACTGGTCGGGGTGGATCATGTGGGCCAGCACGGTGCCAAGGCGAGCAGACATGGCCCTGGCAAAGATTTTATAGTCCATGCTGAGGAGGGAGACCGGGCGCCAGTTCTTAAGGAGGCGGAGATCGCCCTTCTTAGGCAGCAGGACAATGACCGCCCTGCGCCAAGAGAGGGGCATCTCCCCGGTCGCCAAACTTTCCCCCAGGACCCGCGCGTAGTCGCCCCCCAAGACGTCCCAGAACGCCCTGTGGAACTCCACGGTCAGCCCGTCCAGCCCCGGGGACTTTCCCCTAGAGAGCTGGCGGAGGGCGCCGGTCAGCTCCGCCCGACTTAGCGGAGCGTCCAATTTTTCGGCGCCCTCCGGGCCAACCTTCGGCAGGTCCTCCCACAAAACTCTGCGCGCATCCTCGCTGGACGGATCCGGAGAGAACAGAGCCCCGTAATAGGCGCAGGTCTCCGCGCTGATTCCCTCCGGATCCGAGACCAGAGATCCGTCGTCGGCCAGCAGCCCCAAGAGCTGCTTACGGACCCCCCGTCTTTTTTCCCGCGAGTAGAAGAAGGGGGAGCCGCGGTCCAGGTCCCGCAGGAGCTGGATCCGCGACCTCACGTACGCGCCTCGGGACCCGACGAGCTGCAGGTCCTTCAGCGCGCCCTTCTTCTCTTCGTACACCTTCCGCAGGGCCGGGTCCTCGACGACCTGACCGAGACGGGACTCCAGGTCGAGCACCTCCTTCTCCAACCGCCCGACCCGGGCCTCCCGCCTCTTGGTCGACCCCTTCGCGTACTCCTGACAGAAGAGACGGATGTGAGCCTTGCCCACATCCCACCATAGCCTCAAGGAGGGGAAGCCCCCCTGCTTCCTTCTCCAGTCGGCCCAGAATCGACGAAACGAATCCCGGAACCGTGCGTCCTCCAGCAGCAGGTTGTTAAAATGCCAGTACACGGACCCCCCCCGCACGCGCAGCGGAGCGAGCTCCGCCCACACCAGGTGGTGGTCCGTGCACGGCACCGGCCGCATGGAAGCTGCCGGAACGCAGGAGACGAACGCCCGGGAAATGTAGAGGCGGTCGATTCTGGACCTTCCTCCCCCAGACCTCACGCTAGTGAAGGCGCTGGAGTCGGGGTGGAGATTTCGCCAGACGTCCACCAAGTCGAAGGACCCAACCAGGTCCCTCAACTTCTCCATCGCCGCCGGGCTTCGCGGGGGACCCGAACGGTCCCTCGCCTCGAGGGTGCAGTTAAAATCCCCCCCGAGGATGACGCACTCGCCCACGTCGATGGAGCCCAAGAGAGCGGACACTTCTTCGAAGAAGCGCACTTGCTGCGCACTGGTCTGAGGGGCGTACACGTTCACTAGATGGAGCGGCACGCCCCCCAGGCGAACAGTGACATGGAGCAAGCGGCCCGGCACGTGCTCCTTGACCCCCAAGATCTCCGGCTGAAAATGCGGGGCCAGCAAGATAGCCACCCCGCTGGAATTGTTGGAGAGGTGACTCATGCTGACCCCTCCTTGCCACTCCAGGAGCCACGTGGCTTCATCTCCCGGAACGGTGTGGGTTTCTTGCAGGAAGCACACCGCATACTTCCCGTCCCGAAGGACCGAGAAGTTATTGAATCTGCGGCGCGCCTCCCTGCTGCCGTTGATGTTGAGGCTGGCTATGGTTATCTTCATGTCAGAAGCATAGTGCAACCTCTACCTACACCTAACGGGGCGAGGAAGCGCAGCCGCTGGTCCGCCGCCACTTCCTCAGCAGCCCAGTGAGAAACGTTGTGAGCCGACGCAGCTCGAGCGGGTTCACACCCTCGTCCGCGCCCAAGATCTTAACGGCGGCGCGGACGGAATCGATGAGCAGCGCCAGCTCCGACCACCTGTCGAGGGCCAGCCGGACCTTATTGCGCTGACCCAGGCACGTGGCCATAAAATCCCGGAGTTCCCTTACGGAAATGAGGGGAGACTTGGCAAGGGGCACGAGGTCATCCATCGCCACGTCGGCGCTGGAGTCCGAATCGTCCTCCGTGCCCATCACCGAGTCCCCATCCTCCTCCAGGGGGTCGTCACCAGTGGCCAACCCGTCCGCCGCGCAGTGCGAAGCGAACGACTCGGCCGCGCCAGCCAGCCCCGCCTCCGCCCGGATCCCACCCCCAGGATCGGCGGCAGAGGATTTCTCCCTGGGCTCCTCTAGGGGTGCCGGGCCAGAAGACGGCGGCGGTTCAGAGCTCCCCTCCGCCTCAGACGCCGGAACGACCGGAGAAACCGGGGAGAGAACAATTTCCAGCTCCTCCAGTACGTCCGGCACCAGAGACGCAGCCAGGGGGCCATCCTCCTCCCCGCCACCAACCTCCGACCCAGCGGACGGGGGGTTTTGAATTAAAAGCTCTACCAGGACGAGCATCCCCTGGGAGATGTCCGGGTCGCATTGGGCGAGCTCATTATCCTCGAGCTCGCCCGACCCAACCCCCAGGCTGCCCGACCCGGCGAGGGGTAACGACACCGATAAAAGGTCAACTTCAATTACTGCCGCGGGTTGTTCCGCAACCCCCCCCACGGGCAGGGTCTCATCCCCATCCCCGGGAGGCACGTGCTGGACAGACACATCTGCCTCAGCCTCCCGAGGGACAGGCGACCCCTGCCGATCGCTGGTGATGACGACAGCGCTGGGGGGGCGGGGGGGCGCAGTACCCGCGGCGGGCGACGACTCCCCCTGCTTGGAGGGACCTTCCTCCTCCCGGTCCTCCTCCTCATCCAGGGGGTCGCGCCTTCTTTTTAGCACGGAGGGAGCGAGGGAGACCTCCATGTCTGCAAAGGCCTCCTCCTCGACTCCCTCCGGCGGAGCAGGTTTGTCGGGTTCCTCGGGCCCGAGCCCGGCCGCAGGTATTGGCATTACCGCTGCGGCGGTTGCGGCCACAGGCTCGGGCACGGGGCCCCTCCCGCTCACATCTGCCCTGATCAACTCCGCGAGGAGCGCGGGTGTAAGGGGCTCAAGGGGCAAGGGCTCACCATCCACGGGGGGACCTGCCCTAAGGTGCTTCTTTTTTCCCCGCGCCTTCTTTCCGGCCGGACACGCTCCCTCCCCCCCGCCGGAGGCCTTGGTGGCATCGGCCCCCGACGTCAACCGCGCATCAGACGTACTTGACGCGTGGGCAGATCCGGGGGGAAGGGCGGCGGCGGCGGCGCCAGCCTCGGCCGCACGAGATGATCCGGCGGCCTTGGAGGCAGGGCAGTTCCTCCTGATGTGCCCCACCTCCCTGCAGGCATGGCACCTCACACCGTCCGACGTCCAAAAGGCGCGGTAGGCGGTCCCCTCGTGGAGGACGACGAACGCCCCTTCAGTGTCCTCCTCCCGCGCCAGCTGGATAAACAGCTGGCGCCGGAAGGAGAAGACGTGGCGAAGGCTGGCCTCCCGGAAGCCGAGCGGGATGGGCGTGATCCCCGACCTCACCTCCCCAAGTTGTCGCAAATGGGGAAGGAGGAGCTCACCAGGAACATAGGGCGGGACGTTGGAAATAATGATCCTCTGCGCGGTGGCCTCGAGAGGATCCACCGGCAGGAAGGTCCCGCCCACGGTGAGCCCCTTGGCGACAGCCAGGGACACTGCCCGCTCCGACCCCAGGAAGAACACAGCCTTCCCATACATTTTCGAGGCCGCGACGATGGCTGAGGGGCCGACAACCCCAGCCATGGCCTTGACGCAGGCCTCGATGGTCATAGTGGGGTGAGTGTAGCTCTTCACCCCAAGCTTTTTTGTTATTAATCGAAAAGGTGACGGGGCAGCAGGAACAGCGGGAGCAGCTGTGGCCGTGGCTACCACTCTCGCATAGGTCCCGGCTGGCCCCGCCACCGGCGAAGATGCAGTCGCCATTCTGGGGTGCTTTTTTTAAGGGCTACACTCACCCCAAGTCACAGGCCTGAAGGTGTTAATGGCCTCGGTGTATATATATTTTTTTTGTCCTCTATTGAGCAGAGGGAGCTGATTAAAATGAGGACACACCTCTCTCCTTATTGATTTAAATTGGGAGAGTGGCCTCTCCCCTCTGCTCAATTGGCAATTAATAAAATAGATGAAACTAAGGTGCCTTAGAAAGACAGGCAGAGAGAGACAAAGAGAGAGAGAGAGAGGGAGAGAGAGAGAGGGAGAGGTGGGGGGGGGGTGGGAAGGAGGGAGGCCGCAAAGGGCAGTGTTGCCACTCAGGATGGTGGGTGGGTGTTGGCAGGGTTGCACTCTCCGATGGAAAAAGTCTTTGGTGATGGTGGTCTTCTGGCAGGGGGAGAAGACGTCTTCACCTGGAAAAGCTGGAGAAGCCCAGGCTTAGTCCTGCAACAGGTCTTAACGATGTAATTAAATTAAATTAAGGACTTCACCTTGGGCAGCTCCAAGCTCTCCCAGAACAGGCAATAGAAGGGATGCTAATTAGTGGTGTGTGTGGCCTAGCTTTTAACAAGAGCACACACACACACTACACCCCTTGATGATCCGGCCTTGCTTCTTCTTTTCTCCCCCCACCTAAAATACAAAGTCTTGGGAGAGTGCCCCAAATAACACCCACCTGTAGATGTTCCGGATGAAGTTTTCTTCCCTCCTTTCAAGCAGTTGGTTTCTCTCCCCTCTCTCCCTCTCCTGAAGTGGAGGCCAATTTGGGGAGGCAGTGATAGAAAGGCCTCTCCCCTGGTTGATGTTGATGTAGGCCTCCTTTCTCCTTCTCCTCCTCTGTCCTCTCTCTCCAGGCACCTCAGTTGATGTAATGATGGTGGAGTTGGTGGTGGTGGTCCAACGTTCTCCTCCTCTTCCTGGTCAGGGGACCACCACTTTAATCCACTCTCCAAAGTCTGGCTGCTCCCTCTGCTCGTGCTTGCAGCTGAACAGAGGGTACTCTTTTATTTGGACCCAAAAAAAAAAACCCAATTCGACTGTAAATAAACAAAAGTTCAACTAAAGCTTAACAAATCAAATTAAAATTTGGTTTTCCGTGTTGATGATGCACTCCAGTCCCCGCGGCGCCCACCGGTCGCGGAAATACTCAAGCGCACCGGCGGACACCGCGTGCTCCATCTCCAGGGCCACCCGGGCGCGAACATGGCCGCGGAAGAGATGCAGGCAATCCGGCTGGACGACCCCCTCGACCGCCCGCTGCCTGGACCAATTGATGGCTCTTTTACTGAACAGAGGGTAACTTAAGACTGAAGTACAGAAGCCTGCTATGGCTTTATATACAGGGGTGGTCACTGCCGGTACTGCAGTATAGAATCACTTCTTCTCTTAAAGGTACATACACAACAGAAAACCCAGGAGAGCATGCTGGAAAACACAGGGGAGCAAGCCGGAAAACACAGAAGAGAGCCGGAAAACACAGGGGAGAGAGCCGGAAAACACAGGAGCGAGCCAGAAAACATAGGGGGGCCAGCCAGAAAACACGGGGGGGGGTGCTAGCCGGGAACCATAGGGGAGAGAGCCCAAAAACACAGGTGCGAGCCGGAAAACACAGGAGGGAGCCGGAAAACACAGGAGAGAGCCGGAAAACACGGGG
This sequence comes from Somniosus microcephalus, assembly GCF_052327205.1. Taxonomy (NCBI): domain Eukaryota; kingdom Metazoa; phylum Chordata; class Chondrichthyes; order Squaliformes; family Somniosidae; genus Somniosus; species Somniosus microcephalus. The sequence goes on along the minus strand of NC_140987.1, from coordinate 127,055,439 downwards.
AACGAGCAAAAAACACAGGAGTGAGCCAGAAAACAAAGGGAATGATCCAGAAAACACAGGGGATGAGCTGGGAAACACAGGGGGATGAGCTGGAAAACACAGGGGGGCGAGCCGGAAAACACAGGGGGGCGAGCCAGAAAATGCATGAGTAAGCCGGAAAACACAGGAGATGAGCCGGGAAACACAGGGGGATGAGCTGGAAAACACAGGGGAGAGAGCCGGAAAACATGGGAGCGAGCCGGAAAACACGGGGTTCAAGCCGGAAAACACAGGGGGGCGGGCCGGAAAACATGAGAGCCGGAAAACACAGGGGAACGAGCCGAAAACACAGGAGTGAGCCAGAAAACACAGAGGGGCAAGCCGGAAAACACAGGGGGGCGAGCCGGAAAACATGGGAGTGAGCCGGAAAACATGGGGGGGTGAGTCGGAGAAAACAGGGGAGAGAGCTGGAAAACACAGGATTGAGCCGGAAAACACAGGGGGGCGAGCCGGAAAACACAGGGGGACGAGCCGGAAAACACAGAGGGGTGAGCCGGAAAATAAGGGGGCGAGCCGGAAAACACATGAGAGAGCTGGAAAACACAGGGGAGAGAGCCGGAAAACATAGGAGCGAGCGAGAAAAACCAAAGGGAGCGAGCTGGGAAACATAGGTGGGCAAACCGCAAAATACAGGAGTGAGCCGGAAAGCACAGGGGAACGAGCCGGAAACACAGGGGGACGAGCCGAAAACACAGGGGGATGAACCAAAAACACAGGGGGATGAGCCGGAAAACACGGGAATGAGCCATAAACACAGGGGAACGAGCCAAAAACATAGGGGAACGAGCCGAAAACACAGGGGAACGAGCCGAAAACACGGGGATGAGCCGGAAAACACAGGGGGGCGAGTCGAAAACACAGGGGAATGAGCCGAAAACACAGGGGGATGAGCCGGAAAACACAGGGGGGCGAGTCGAAAACACAGGGGGACGAGCCGAAAACACAGGGGAACGAGCCGGAAAACACAGGGGGACGAGCCGAAAACACAGCGGAACGAGCCGTAAACACAGGGGGGCGAGTCGGAAAACCCAGGGGGATGAGCTGGAAAACACAGGGTAGAGAGCCGGAAAACACAGGATCGAGCCGGAAAACACAGGGCTCCAGGTGGAAAACACGGGGGGGGTGCTAGCCGAGAAACATAGGGGAGAGAGCCCGAAAACACAGGAGCGAGCAAGAAAACACAGGGTGGTGAGCCGGAAAACCCAGGAGCGAGCCGGAAAACACAGGGGAGTGAACCGGAAAATACGGGAGTGAGCCGAAAAACACAGGGGGGCGAGCCGGAAAACATGGGAGCGAGCAGGAAAACACGGGAGTGAGCCGGAAAACACGGAGGCGAGTTTGAAAACACAGGGGAGAGAGCCGGAAAACACAGGGGGGCGAGCTGGAAAACACATGAGTGAGCCGGAAAACACAGGGGAGAGAACCAGAAAACACAGGAGAGCGAGCCGGAAAATCCAGGAGTGAGCTGGAAATCACTGCTGGGTGAGCCGGAAAACCCAGGAGCGAGCCGGAAAACACAGGGTAGAGAGCCGGAAAACACAGGAGCGAGCTGGAAAACACAGGGGAGCGATCCGAAAAACCCAAGGGAGCGAGCTGGTAAACACAGGGGAGTGAATTGGAAAATACAGGAGTGAGCCGGAAAACACAGGGGGGCGGGCCGGAAAACATGGGAGCGAGCTGGAAAACACAAGGGGCCCAGCCGGACAACATAGGAGTGAGCTGGAAAACATAGGGGGTCAAGCCGGAAAACACAGGGGGGCGGGCCGGAAAACATGAGAGCCGGAAAACACAGGGGAACGAGCCGAAAACAGGAGTGAGCCAGAAAACACAGAGGGGCGAGCCGGAAAACACAGGGGGGCAAGCCGGAAAACATGGGAGCGAGCCGGAAAACACGGGGGGCGAGTCGGAAAAAACAGGGGAGAGAGCCGGAAAACACAGGAGTGAGCTGGAAAACACAGGGGGGCGAGCCGGAAAACACAGGGGGACAAGCCGGAAAACACGGAGGGGTGAGCCGGAAAATATGGGGGCGAGCCGGAAAACACAGGAGAGAGCTGGAAAACACAGGGGAGAGAGCCGGAAAACATGGGAGCGAGCCGGAAAACACAGGGGAATGAGCCGGAAAGCACAGGGGAACGTGTCGAAAACACAGGGGGATGAGCCGGAAAACACAGGGGGACGAGCCGGTAAAAACAGGGGAATGAGTCGAAAACACAGGGGAACGAGCCGAAAACACAGGGGGTCGAGTCAAAAACACAGGGGATGAGCCGGAAAACACAGGTGGGGATGAGCCGTAAACACAGGGGACGAACCGAAAACACAGGGGAACGAGCCGAAAACACAGGGGAACGAGCCGAAAACACAGGGGAACGAGCCGAAAACACAGGGGAACGAGCCGAAAACACAGAGGGATGAGCCGGAAAACACAGGGGAATGAGCCGAAAACACAGGGGAACGAGCCGAAAACACAGGGGAACGAGCCGAAAACACAGGGGAACGAGCCGAAAACGCAGGGGAACGAGCCGAAAACACAGAGGGACGAGCTGGAAAACACAGGGGGGCGAGCCGGAAAACACAAAGGGACGAGCCGGAAAACACAGAGGGGCAAGTCGGAAAACACAGGGGGGGCGAGCCGGAAAACACAGCGGAGCGAGCCGGAAAATACGGGGGCAAGCCGGAAAATACGGGGAACGAGCCAAAAACACAGGAGCGAGCCAGAAAACACAGGGAGCGATCCAGAAAACACAGGGGATGAGCCGGGAAACACAGGGGGACGAGCTGGAAAACACAGGGGGGCGAGCCGGAAAACACAGGGGGCCGAGTCGGAAAATCCAGGATTGAGCTGGAAAACACTGCTGGGTGAGCCGGAAAACCCAGGAGCGAGCCGGAAAACACAGGGTAGAGAGCCAGAAAACACAGGAGCGAGCTGGAATACACAGGGGAGCGATCCGAAAAACCCAAGGGAGCGAGCTGGTAAACACAGGGGAGTGAATTGGAAAATACAGGAGTGAGCCAGAAAACACAGGGGGCCGGGCCGGAAAACATGGGAGCGAGCTGGAAAACACAAGGGGCCCAGCCGGACAACATAGGAGCGAGCCGGAAAACACAGGAGGTCAAGCCGGAAAACACAGGGGGGCGGGCCGGAAAACATGAGAGCCAGAAAACACAGGGGAACGAGCCAAAAACAGGAGTGTGCCAGAAAACACAGAGGGGCGAGCCGGAAAACATGGGAGTGAGCCGGGAAACACAGGGGGGACGAGTCAGTAAAAACAGGGGAGAGAGCCGGAAAACACAGGAGAGCGAGCCAGAAAACCCAGGAGAGAGCCGGAAAACACAGGAATGAGTCAGAAAACACAGGGGGGCGAGCCTGAAAACACAGGAGCGTGTCGGAAAACCCAGGGGGGCGAGCCGAAAAACACAGTAGAGAGCCGAGAAACACAGGGGGCGAGCCAGAAAATCCAGGGGAGCAGGCTGGAAAACACAGGGGGACGAGCCAGAAAACACAGGAGTGAGCCGGAAAACACAGGGGGGCAAGCCGGAAAACACAGGGGGACGAGCCGGAAAACACGGAGGGGCGAGCCGGAAAATACGGGAGCGAGCCGGAAAACACAGGGGGCGAGCTGGAAAACACAGGGGCGAGCCAGAAAACACAGGGGGGCAAGCCGGAAAACACAGGGGGGGCAAGCCGGAAAACACAGGGTGGCGAGTCGGAGAACATGGGAGCGAGCCGGGAAACACAGGGGGGACGAGTCAGTAAAAACAGGGGAGAGAGCCGGAAAACACAGGAGAGCGAGCCAGAAAACCCAGGAGAGAGCCGGAAAACACAGGAACGAGTCAGAAAACCCAGAGGGGCGAGCCTGAAAACACAGGATCGAGTCGGAAAACCCAGGGAGGCGAGCCGGAAAACACAATAGAGAGCCGGAAAACACAGGGGGTGAGTCGGAAAATCCAGGGGAGCGAGCTGGAAAACACAGGGGGACGGGCCTTCCAGTTAACTCTTTCCTGATCTTTCTTTGACACCTCAACCTGCTTCTGCTCACTTGTGCTTGATGAATTCCCCCAGTGCAGTCCTCCCAAACTCGTTAAGTCATCTAGGATGTCTCTTTCTGTGCTGATGCTTGACAGCCTAAGAGAAAATGATTGTCTTCAGGGTTATCCTCACCAGTCTGTCTGACTGAGTCATCTGAATGACCTAGAAAAAGAGCAGAGGGACCAAGGGTTAGTGTGTAGTCACAAGGAAGGCACTAGAAGATCAATGGCACTGCAACCATGCCTTGGAGACAATGCTATGACATTAATGTTTTCTGTCACCTCTCACCATGCCCATTCATCAATTTGCTGTGGTACCCACTTGCCATCCATGCGGAAGAAAATCTCCTTTCTGGTGTTAACTTGCTCCACCAGCATTTGCATGGTTTCATCTGAAAGCCTCAGGGCCCTGCTGGAATGTATGTTGTCTGAGACTCCATGGTATCACTTTTCCCTGTTGCCCACAAAAAAAGCACTGCCCCTTTAAGCTGCTGCAATTTCTCACCTCCTAATCGGTGAGCTGTCTATGGGGAGCACGTTTTGCACTGTCAGCTCACCTGAATCATGCTAATGAGGGGTGACCTAGAAACTCTCACCTGTTTCGTGTTCGGAAACCAAAATCACCCTGGCAGCCAATGTTCCCTTTAAGATGTGCGGCCGTGTGGCCGCGCAGCGTTCTGGAGCTCCCGTGCAGCTGGCTCGCCGGTTTTTAAATGGGAAAAACCGTGCATGTGCGGTATTTTGAATAGACCGTGCAGCCCCTTAAAGGAGCTGCGCACCTAAAAAAAAAATTAAAGGGAACATTGCTGATAGCATCTCATAGGTAGAACACTCCACCTAAACTGTTAATTCAGACATGGTCAATAAGAAAACTAATATTTTTGGTATAACACTGTATCAAAAGGCACTCTTGCCTTCTATGATAATTGTCTAAATATGTTAAAAGAAAAAAAGAAAGACTTGCATAGTACATAGAAATAAACAAAAAAAAGTATGAAGGTTTGAAAGGTTGTAGTAATAAGCAGCATTACAATGCAAATGTTAGGATAATAAGCAGGTTCCATTGTACTTACTATAAGTACTTGATCTTCAGCGACCTTCAAAACTGACAGCCACAAGCAGAGAGTGCAATTTAGCGGAGAAGGGTTTATCCTCGTTGAGTACTAGAAACATCATAACAGACCATTAATAAACCCTTTACACAACAAGTGTTTGGTGAGGTATTTTCTAGCATGTCCCCTTCAGACATTGATCAGAAATTGTCAGTTATGCCATCAGGCATTCACAGACAAGAAAGAAAAGTGTTTGCGTCAACGGTATGCAAGATCTTTATTTCCTATAGTTAGATTGTTTTTAATGAAACAGTTTTGGGGACAGGCAGTTGTTTATGCAAGTGAGGGTTGCCAACGCACCTAAGACACAGTACAGATGAAAAATAATAGAAATGCTGGAAATCTGAAATAAAAACAAAAAGTGCTGGAAATACACAGCAAAGCTCAGAATTTACTCACCATTTTTGGTGAATATGTGGCTTAAAAGGTGCATACCAGCAGGCCTGGGGGTGGATTCTGGGGCAGGATACTTTTCCTACTAAGAGTTGCAAGAACAGCAACTGAAGACTGACCTGCCTCAACCGGTGTTATCAATGAGAGAACCACAGGGACAATTTTGTTGCCTTGATAGATCAGGAGGGATTCTACAATATTCTCCAGAATGTATTTCCTGCATAGTTTTGCCCTGTTGTAGGAATTGACGAATTCCTAACTAATAACTGAGGTCGACTCAGGAGATCAAATTAAACAGGTCTTTAATGTAAAACTAAACGAGTTCAGTTTGATGAGATCGATACAGGAGAACCACAAAACAGGTCTTAACAAGATGGAGCTTCCACGAGGACTGCCTGGGCAGTCACGTGGTTTGCGACATGATGTCATCGCGTTTACCCGCGTTTTCCCGCGCTCTTAAAGGGGCCACGCCCCGTGCATACAAACACTATATACAAAACGAAGTAATGTCTAACACAATGGTACAGGCTTAGGCTGGTGTTAGAACACCGTTAAAGGGAATTATGTACAGTTGCCCAGAGTCATTCAGTGGCTCTGCCACATGCGCCCCCCCCCCCAGAATTCGCTTTAACAGACAAAGTCAAACGGTGAGGGGGTCTGATGAGCCTGTCGGAACGACTCCTGTACTCCTGAGGTGGAGGCTGCTGGGCGGCTGGCGGTCTGGCGGGCGGTTGCGCTTGGTCTGCCGGAACGGCGATGGGTGGTTGACCTCGTCTCGGCGGGAGTGCTGTCTTGACGGCGCGGTCGAGGTCCAGATGTACCGACTTCAATAGATCGACTGAAATGTGGTCCGGCTTACCACCGACATCTACGGTGAAGGTTTTGTCCCCTGCCTCCAACACGCGGAAGGGACCAGTATATGGGGCCTTGAGTGGATTCCTGTGAGCATCGTGGTGGATAAAGACGTATTCTGCCTTGTGAAGCCCCGTTGGAACGTGCGAACTCTGCAGCCCGTGGTGCGCAGTGGGCACCGGCGCGAAACAGCTGGCCGCCTCCCGGTGACTAGTAAGCTGGTCAGACGCGGACCAAGGCTTCGTCGATTCTGGTAGGAAATCTCCTGGGACTCGCAACGGTTGTCCGTACACCAGCTCCGTGGATGAAGAGTGAAGGTCTTCTTTGGGGGCCGTGCGAAGGCCCAACAGGACCCACGGTAGCTTGTCTGCCCATCCAGCGTTCTGGAGGCTCGCCCTCAGGGTGGCTTTCAGCGACCGGTGGAAACGTTCACAGAGACCATTCGCCTGTGGGTGGTAGGCTGTGGTGCGGTGTAATTTGACACCGAGTCCTTGGGCCACTGCATTCCAGAGTTCGGAGGAAAACTGTGGTCCCCTGTCTGAAGAAATATCAGCGGGCACTCCGAAACGGGCGACCCGGGTGGAAATGAACGCCCTGGCCATGTCCGCCGAAGTAGTGGACGATAGGGGAACCACCTCCGGCCATCTGGTAGTGTGGTCAACCATGGTCAGGATGTGTGAAAAAGCATGGGAGGGTGGGAGTGGACCCACCAGGTCCACATTGACATGGTTAAACCGTCGCTCCGGCACTGTGAAGGTGGTCAACGGAGCTTTGATGTGACGCTGCACTTTGGCCTTTTGGCAGACCACGCAGGCGTTGGTCCAGTCGCGGACATCCTTGTGCATGCTGTGCCATCCGAATTTCGCTGACATCAGCTTCTGGGAGGCCTTCATTCCTGGGTGTGACAACCCATGTATGGCGTTGAACACTTTGCGGCACCAGCCGGCCGGTACGATAGGGCGAGGGTCCCGTACGGAGACGTCACACAAGAGCGTGGTACCTGCCGCATGGAGCTTGACGTCGGCCAACTGGAGGCCAGTGACGGTGGTTCTGTAGGCTTGGACTTCTGGGTCCGAGGCATGATCCGCTGCCATGAGGGCGTAATCGATGCCTAAATGAACCGTATTGACGGTCGCGCGGGAGAGGCAGTCGGCCACCAGGTTGTCCTTACCGGCCACGTGCTGTATATCCGTGGTGAACTCGGATATATAGGTCAGTTGACGTTGCTGTCGGGATGACCACGGTTCAGCGGTCTTGGCCATGGCGAAGGTGAGCGGTTTATGGTCCACGAAGGCGGTGAAGGGATGTCCTTCGAGGAGGAAGCAAAAATGGCAGATGGCCAGAAAAAGAGCGAGCAACTCCTGGTCAAAAGTGCTATACGCTCTCTCGTTCCACCGTAGTTGACGGCTGAAGAATGCCAACGGCTGCCACGTCCCGTTCACCCACTGCTCTTGCACGGTGCCGATTGCGTAATCTGATGTGTCGGTGGTGAGGGCGATGGTGGCTCCTGGCAGCGGGTGCGCCAGCATAGTCGCATTGGCCAAGGCGCTTTTGGTGTCAGCGAACGCCTGGGCCATGTCATCCGTCCAGTCTACCTTATCTTTGCCAGTCTTGCCCTTGAGGGCCTCGTACAGGGGCTGCATGAATAGTGCTGCCTTAGGCATGAAACGGTGGTAAAAGTTGACCATGCCTAGGAATTCCTGCAGGGCATAATGGTTTGTGGGTTGGAAAGGCTGTCACCGCCTCTACTTTCGCTTGTAAAGGAACCGCTCCCTCTGAAGTGATGCGATGCCCCAGGAAATCAATTTGTTGCAGGCCAAACTGACACTTGGCCGGGTTGATAATCAGGCCATGTTGGCTGAGACGTCGAAAGAGGGTGCGTAGGTGACAGATGTGTTCTTCTTTATTGGGACTGGCAATGAGAATATCATCCAGGTAGATGAAGAGGAACTTGAGGTCCCGCAGCACGGAGTCCATCAGGCGTTGGAAAGCCTGGGCAGCGTTCTTCAACCCAAACGGCATTCTTAAAAACTCGAAAAGGCTGAATGGGGTGATGACTGCGGTCTTCTGGACGTCTTGGGGATGAACGGGGACCTGGTGGTAGCCCCGGACGAAGTCGACTTTTGAGAAGACAGTGTTCCCTGCCAAATGGGCGGAGAAATCCTGGATGTGGGGGATCGGGTACCGATCAGGAGTGGTGGCATCGTTTAGGCGTCGATAGTCGCCACATGGCCGCCATCCACCGCCAGGCTTCGGGACGATGTGGAGGGGTGAAGACCAGGGACTATTCAACCGGCGAATAATCCCTAACCGTTCCATGGTCGCGAACTCCGCTTTTGCGACCGCCAGCTTGCCAGGTTCCAGGCGCTGGGCCCACGCATAGACCGGGGGGCCGTTGGTGGTGATGTGGTGTTCCACACCATGTTTCATGGCTGTGGAGGAGAACGTGGGTCTGGTCAGGTCGGGGAATTCGCCTAGCAGGCGAGCGAACTCATCCGGAGCCGGAAAAGCACAGGCGACGGTGCACGACGTAGTGTTACTGCAGTAACAAGGGATAGAATGAAAAGTTGCCGCGTTGACCAACTGCTGGTTCCGCAAATCGACCAGGAGGCTGTTGGCACACAGGAAATCCGCGCCGAGAATGGGTTGCGAAACCTTGGCCGTAACAAAGTCCCAGTAAAAGCGTTGGCCCCTGAAACACAACTGCACCCGCCGTCTGCCGAAGGTCCGAATTGCTCCGCCATTGGCCGCTTCACGGGCGAGGCCGTGAATCCCGGTCTGCACATCAAGGGCGGACACGGGTAATATGCTGCACTGCGCTCCGGTGTCGCACAGAAAATGATGACCGGAGAGAGGATCGGTGATAAACAGCAACTTGCCCGCGTTGCCGATCACCACCGCGGCCGCGGGGCGCCCATTAGACCCGTTCCTTGGTGGGCGCAGTTGTTTTTTGGGGAGGGAAGCTGCAGGGAGGGCGGCAACGTCTCGCTTTCACACCGAACTGCGCGTGGTAGAAACACAGCCCAGCAGGCTGACGAGCTGGGGCGGCGTCTGTGGGGGATGGGCTGTGGGGGATGGGCACCTCGTGACGGCGCAGTAATGCTGAGTAACCGCAAAAATTTTGTCCGCCTCAGCCGCGAGTGCTGCGCAGTCCTCAACTTCGGATCTGGCCACGGTGGCTTGCACCTGCTCCAGTAGCTGGCCAAGGAATTTTTCCCGGAATAGGAAGCATTCCGGTTCGGAGCCAAGGAGTGTGAGCATTTGGCTCATTAACTCCGAAGGCTTGGAGTCCCCGAGCCCGGGCATAGCAAGCAATCGACGGGCGCGCTCCGCCTTAGTGAGCCCGAAAACTTGCAGCAACCGCGCCTTGAGGGTTTCATACTTGCGGTCCGCCGGAGGGTTCTCGAGGAGGCTGACGATCCGCGAGGCGGTAGAGCCGTCGAGGGCGGAGACCACATAGAGATATTTGGTCTGATCCACAATGATGTCCCTCGGGGCGAATTAGGCCTCGACCTGAATGAACCACGAGGTCACTTGCTGCTCCCAGAACTGCGGTAGCTTCAGCGAAACAGCGTTGGCCTCCATGCTGTGTCCTTTTTGCGAAAAACATTCACAAAAGACGGGGTCACCAATGTAGGAATTGACGAATTCCTAACTAATAACTGAGGTCGACTCAGGAGATCAAATCAAACAGGTCTTTAATGTAAAACTAAACGAGTTCAAACAGTTTGATGAAATTGATACAGGAGAACCACGAAACAGGTCTTAACAAGATGGAGCTTCCACGAGAACTGCCTGGGCAGTCACGTGGTTTGCGACATGACGTCATCGCGTTAACCCGTGTTTTCCCGCGCTCTTAAAGGGGCCACGCCCCGTGCATACAAACACTATATACAAAACGAAGTAATGTCTAACACCATGGTACAGGCTTAGGCTGGTGTTAGAACATCGTTAAAGGGAATTATGTACAGTTGCCCAGAGTCATTCAGTGGCTCCACCACACTGTACAATTTTGCCATCCAAAAAGGCCTGGATATAGAGAATCCTAGGGAGGTGGCCCTACCTGCTTTAGTGGTAGAAGAGCATAGAGTGGATCATCAGGAAGAGCATCACTTGAAAGACTCTTCAGTGACGGCTGCAAGGGGCATCGGAACTCAACTTATCAATTAAGTTTTCTCATCCATTTAACAGTCTCCCTTTATCACCACCGCCTTTGCTCCTTATTCCTCACGTTCATATACATTACAAATCATTCAACTTACTACCTATCCTAGTACATCACATCAGGCCTCTTTGGGCCTACATGAACATGCAACTCTAACTAGTATGAATGAAAAACTGATCACAACACGAGTACACCCTTTCCTGTATGACTATATAATCTTCAGTTTGTTTTAAATATGTTAACAACTTTGTTAAATTAGCAGAGGTTCAGGCCCTGTCAGACTTTTCAGTGTTTCAGGAGTCTCCTGCTGGAGTTAGAGTGGGAGTCCTCCAAAAACTAATATATATATATAGATTATTTTACTATTATTTATTCATTAGTTCATGTATTATTCAATATATTTGGCTGGCAGTTAAAGCCTAAACTAAGGTAATTTTTAATGTCTCTCTGCTGCTTTCAGGAGAATTCTGTGGAGGCCCAGGAGAGATCCAGGAGCTAAAGAATGGTTTTCTGTTCATTACAGTTGACATGCTATCAAAATTTCAGGGCCAGTGACAATACTCTCAATGTCCCAGGGATCTAAGACTCATGTATGAGAGTTAACTATGGAAGTTGAAATATTCAGAGAAAGAAGGGTCCAAAAAACTGAATGTATTTAACTTACAGAAAGCTTTTAACAAAATTACTCACAAAAGGCAGTTATATAAGCTTAAAGCACTGAAATTCAAGGTAACTGTTGAATGTGGATAAGGAATTGACTGAAGGGAAGGGTATTTTCTGAAGGAGAAATTTCAGGCTGGAGAAAAGTACAATTTGGCACTAAAGTTTTAATCTCACTCAGATTCATCAAGGATGATTGGTATGGTAACAGTAGTGATAGGAAATGAGAAAGTGCTCAGCTGACATTTCTCACTTTGAAAAGCAAAAGATTTACCAAAGTTCTTTTTAAAGAAGATTGCAACGCAAAAATGGTCAACTCACATAACACTAACAAAACACTACAGGATAGAACTACACATATAAATATGTGTTGCATGTATATAATGGCTATTTGCTACAGCAATCATAATGGGCATCTAACTTCATATTTAACTTTTAATTATAATAATTTTTTACGTTTTTACCTTAGGAATCATCTATCCTGTGTGTTACGTTTTTAGGGCTTCACAAACCCGAGGAAACGCGTATTACGGTCATTAGCCCACTGAATTGACAAGAGCCCTCCTGTTTTCCTTGTGTTAGGTTAGTAAAATAATATTCTAACAGACCATGTGAGTTAAGCTACAAATTACAAATCAAATTTACGACAATTCAAAAGTAGTTAGCAGCAGAAAATCAATACAATAAGTTTCATTTGATTACAGAAGCCACGAAATTTTGTCCCCTAGGGACCGAAATTCTGACAGAGTTGTGACGGGGAATAGGGGCGGATCAGAATTTGGTGCAAACCTGGATCCGTTGGGTTTCCATCCCATTCAAGAAGAGAAAGAACATTCTGATCTGGTGGGAAAGGGTGTTTCTTCTGCCTACCCCATTAAAGTCTCAGTAGCAGTTTGGGGGCAGGTCCGGAGTGTTCGCAGGCTATCCTAGGCGTGCCACCAGATGTGCCCTTAATAGACCCAGTGGGACCTACATCTACTGAGAGTAGGCATAGATTCCATTATGAACCTAATGAAAGCTACAACAGTTAAAAAATCAAATGGTAATTGATCCCAGAGGGATCAGTAAGTGTTGCAGAGTAGTCCTATCATTACGGCAAAAAAATACAGCTGACATCAATCTTCAGATCAATCCAGCCTCTGGCAGGCTGTCATTCCAAGGTTCTGATGTGTCCATGAGGCAAGCATCCCTGTTGCACCACTACAGGCCCAGGCACAGGCCCCCATCCCTGCATGAGTTCTCTCCTAGAAAGTTTGACTCACATCTCCTTAGATATCTAAAAATAATAACACAACATTTGACTAGCTTTCTTGGTAATCCGTAACATAAAACTGAGATATGAGCTGAATGTTCCAGGACTGTTTCTAGGAACGCCAGTGCTTAACCTATGGAAGTAAAAACTACAACTGCTTTGAAAATTTTGCCATTGGGCATTTCCAGGCTACTGGCAGAGATTATACTGGCATTGCTCAGAGCATAACATCACATTCTATACACAAGGTGACTGAAGCTTTCATGGTATATTATTCATGCTTCATCCATTTTTCTCAGAGAAGGTGATCAAACACTGCCAAGACAGCAGAAATTCTACCTGGCAGTAAGAGTTCAAAGAGACTATACACACATCAATATACAGACAACCTTTGAAAATCCTATGATCAACTGCATGTGTAAGCGGTTCCCTACCCTCAACATACAGGTCAGGGAAGTATATAGAATCTAAAACTGTTTATTACTGTTGTAATTCTAATGTATGTACCTTTAAGGGGGAGAACTACTTTTTACAGCTCATGTATACTGTAGTACCGGCAGTGACCACACCTGTATATAACGTTGAGTAGTAGTCTGTACAGTTCAGTTGCAGTCTGAGCCACGTTGAGTAAACATCGTTTGTACCATTCTCCGCAGTCTGTGTCTGATTATACATGGATATAACAGTGGCGACGAGGCAGATTCGAACCTACCTGCAACTCTGCATCACCTCCCAGGGATTCGCTACTGGAGAACAGTGGAAGAAGGTCGAGTCCAGAAGCACGGGCGTCGACCACGGGCAACCGCCCAGTCATCCAGTGGAGATTTGAGCATCGCAGGGAAAGCTGTCGAGAGCCAGGCTTGGCTTTCCAGTCACGGTGGTCCAGCGAAACGGGCTGGCAACAGGTACTGCGCAGACCCTTCCCGGACAACGGCGGTCTAGAGCCCGACCGAGCGGCACAGAAAAAGGCCGAGCAGCGTCGACGGGGGAGAGAGAGAGGGCAGAGCGCACAGGGCGCAGCCGGTGTTCAGTACCGAGCAACGTCAACGGGGGAGAGAGACGAGAGAGAGCAGAGCGCAGCCGGTGTTCAAGGGCCGAACAGCGTCAACGGGGGAGAGAGGCACGCAGGAAAACACGAGGCGCTGCCATTGCCACGAGGACCGCAGAGAGCGGCATTGGCAGCAGCGCAGGAGCAGCGCGCAAAACCCACAGGGCGTCGCCATTTGCCATGAGGACCGCCGAGAGCGGCGTTGGCAGCAGCGCGGGAGACGCCATTTTAAGCCACAGCGGGGAAGAAAGGAAAGCGCGGGAGACGCCATTTTAAGCCAGTCTAACCACACCCAAAAATGCCGAAGAGTGGCAGTATCACAGCGTTCGACAATGAAGTCGAAGATTGGACGACATATGTCGAACGCATAGAAGTATACTGCAAGGCGAATGAAGTGCCAGATGACAAGAAAGCGCTGGTATTGTTGAATTCAATGGGTGCAAAAAGTATGGCTCACTACGAAACCTAGTAACCTCAGAGAAGCCAGTAGAAAAGGATTTTGAAAACATAGGCCTAGAAATTCAGTGGGCTGCGCCACCAGTTAGCGCCCAAAGAGGGCACTCAGTGGCTTTAGCGCCACTGGCCACGCCTCCTGCGATATTTAGCGGGGCGCTAATGGCGGGGTTAGCTTGTAGCGCTGCGCCGCCACCGATGACGTCATTGGTGTGTGCAGCGCCCCGCTCCCGCCCCGATCGCGATATTTGGTCGCGCCCGCCTCTGTAACGCCGGTCGCAAATCGTGACCGGTTCACAGGGCCTACCTGTGGCGGTAGTGGCGCAAATTAAGGTGGAGGTGCGGGGCGGCCATTTTTTCCGGTGGCCGCCTGCCAGCACCTCCTCGCGCCGCCCTCCCCGGCCTCCTGATCCACCCCCCGGGCAGTGCCGGCTGTGTCCCAAAAGCCCGGCACTTCTCCTCGGTGTCAGGCTCTTTTGCTGGCACTCGCGATCGGTGATCACGCTGGTGCAGGCCCCTCCCCCTTAAGAAGGGGAGGAAGGCCTGCAGTACACCAGCGCGCCGTGCCACAGCATGTGGCGCTGTGGCACGTAGCGCGGCGATATTTAGTTTGAGCGCCCCAAGCAGGAAGTGGGGAGCCTCGAGCAGCACCCCGAGTCCCTCTTGGGGCGCTCCCACTGAATATCGGGAGGGCGCAAGCGGCTCTGGCCGGAGCGCAAATTCTGGCGCCCAGGCGAGCTTGGCGCCCCAAATGCGGCGCCACCGAATTTTTAGCCCATAGTGTCAATCCTACAGGACCACTTAAACCCCACACCGCTGCTGGTAGCAGAAAGATTTAAGTTTCACAAAAGGAACCAGCATAAAGGTGAAAGTAATGCTGAGTATTTAACGGAACTGCGCAAGCTATCGAAACACTGCCAGTTTGGAATGGGACTAGCAGATACTTTAAGGGACAAGTTTGTGTGTGGGCTTCAAAGTGAAGGAACCCAGAAACGGCTTTTATCTGAAAAGGACCTTACGCTGGAAAAGGCTTTCAGCATTGCGGTATCATATGAAGCAGCAGCACGGGGCGCTGCAGAGATACAACAGAGACCGCAAGAATATGGCACAAATGAAATGTCATATGGAACAGAGAAGTGCTATCGCTGTGGCAGAACAACACACGACCAGAATGATTGCTGGTTCAAAGACAAAGTGTGCAGACAGTGTGGAAAAGTAGGACACATAGCACGAGTCTGCAGGTCGGGAAAGAAAACCAGCAATAAGAAACCAACCAAAGGAAAGTACAAGAAGGTACAGAAGATAACGGAGAATAGTTCAGACGAACAAAAGAGTGATAACGACTCCGAAAGCAGGGAACTGAGTTGTCTGAAACTACATAATGTGATCACAACAGAGGATCACCGAACCATTTGGGTCACTCTTAAGATAGCAGGAGTCCAGGTAAAGATGGAATTGGACACAGGATCAGCCCTAACAGTCATAAACCGATGGGACTACGAGCGGCAATTCTCATACATACCCTTGAGAGACACAAAAATTATTTTGAAGATGTACACGGGGCAAAAAGTCTACCCCAAAGGAAAAATAAGGGTGACCGTTATATATAACGGTAAGGAAACACCAAAACTAGACCTGTATGTATTGTAAGATGGAGGACCACCATTACTGGGATGTGAATGGATCCGGAAAATACAACTGGATTGGCATTCCATACAGGCACTGACTGTGGCTGACAAAAAGGATGACGACGTCACACCTGGGCGACTGTCAAAGATCCTAACTGACGCGAAAGAAGTGTTCAGCAAGGACTTGGAACACTAAAAGGCATGACAGCGACGATTAAAATTGAAGAAAACGCAAGTCCAAAATTTTTTAGGGCCAGACCGATACCTTATGCGATCCGCCCAGCCGTCGAAGCAGAGCTGGAGAGACTGGAACGTTCAGGTGTACTGTCCAAGGTAGACTGGAGCGGGTGGGCTACACCCATCGTCCCTGTGATGAAAAGGTCGTTGAGCAGCACGCCCCAGAGAAGATTGAGGCTGTAGTCAAGGCTCCAGCACTGGAAAATGTGTCACAACTGCGGTCGTTCCTCGGGCTGGTAAACTACTACCATAAGTTCTTGCCAAATTTGTCTACAATACTACACCCACTGAACACCCTACTGCAAACTGGGGTGCCATGGAAGTGGAGTGACGAATGTAGACGAGCTTTCCAGAAGAGCAAAACACTAATCACATCGAAAGAGGTATTGGCCCATTACAACCCAGCATTACCAATTCGGTTGGCATGTGATGCGTCACCCTATGGCATTGGAGCGGTGCTGTCGCACAAATTCTCGGACGGCTCAGAGAGGCCAATAGCCTTTGCGTCACGATCACTAACCTCAGCCGAGCGTAACTACGCCCAGATTGACAGGGAGGCCCTCAGCCTAGTGTGGGGATTGAAAAAGTTCAATCACTATCTGCACGGACAGAAATTCACCTTGCTGACTGATCACCAGCCTCTTGTCTCCATTTTTAATCCAAAGAAGGGCGTTCCGGTGATGACTGTGCAATGACTACAAAGATGGTCACTTTTTCTAGGGGCGCACCACTATGAGATTGAATATAAGGGCACGAAATAGCATGGAAATGCTGATGGGCTATCACGCCTGCCACTGCCTACTGCGGAGGAAGCACCAGCAGTGGATCCTGTCGAAATATTCCATTCGACTATAGTTCAATACCTACCGGTAACTAACGCTTGTATCGAAAAGGAAACCCGAAATGACCCGACACTGTCTCGGGTATATGATTTGATGGTGAAGGGATGGCCAGCACATGGCGACTCACTGTTGCTAGCATTCTTGACAAGGAGAGAACAGCTGTCAGTGTGCCGGGGGTCCTTGATGTGTGGATCCCGAGTGGTAATTCCACCCAAGTTAAGGGATAGAGTGCTCAATGAGCTTCATGAGGGTCATCTGGGAGGGGTAAAAATGCAAAGCCTAGCCAGGGCTTATGTGTGGTGGCCGGGAATCGATAAACAAATCGAGGACCTGACCAAGAGCTGCTCAGGATGCCAGAAAGTCCAAAATGCACCACCACAGGCCCATCTACACCCATGGGAGTGGCCCTCATCTCCATGGCAACGGGTGCATATTGATTTTGCTGGTCCATTCATGGACTCAATGTTTTTAATAGCCGTGGATGCGCACTCTAAATGGCCTGAGGTCATCAAAATGTCCTCCACCACCACGGAGAAAACTATTGCAGTCCTACAGACCATTTTTGCCAGGAATGGCTTGCCAGAACAGATTTGCTCCGACAACGGACCACAGTTTGTGTCCGAAGAGTTCCGGAGGTTCTTGAAAAAGAATGGGGTAAGGCATTACACATCCGCCCCGTATCATCCAGCCACAAATGGATTGGCTGAGAGGTTCGTACAAACCTTTAAGAAGGCAATAAAGGCTATGTACAATGACAACATTCCGCTGCAGCACAAGGTGGACAATTTACCGTTCACCTACCGGAATGCGACACATGCAGTCACCAACCAGGCCCCAGCCATGATGTTCTTTAACCGAAGGTTAAGATCTCGCCTGGATTTGCTCAGACCAAACGTACGAAGAGATGCTGAGAGTAAGCAATTCCAGCACATCCATGAGAAGCCAACAAGGAGCTTCAATGTAGGGCAACCAGTCTTGGCCCGTGACTAGCAAACAGAAAAATGGCAGCCAGGAACGATATGCACACGGCAGGGCCCACTAATGTACACAGTGGACGGTGGGGAGAGTATCGTGAGACGCCATGCTGACCAGATCCTAGAGTCACAGGAACAAGTCAACCCCATGCCTCGCCATACGTACCTGGTGATGAACCCGACATACAGGTAGCATCTACCCCAGAAACAGTAGCATCGGAAGCTGATGAACCAACCGACGACAGGGGGCCAGAATCGCCTCCGCACCAAGAGCAAGACACTCGGGAAAGGCGCTATCCAGAAAGGATCAGGAAGCCTCCCCAAAGACTGAATTTATAAATAGACTATTTTCAGCTAATGTTGCATGTTAAAAGTGTTAATTGTAATTAGTTTGATATTTAATTGTTAAATGAGTGTTATGGTACTGTTAATCTAAAAGGGGAGGAATTGTAATGTATGTACCTTTAAGGGGGAGAACTACTTTTTACAGCTCATGTATACTGTAGTACCGGCAGTGACCACACCTGTATATAACGTTGAGTAGTAATCTGTACAGTTCAGTTGCAGTCTGAGCCACGTTGAGTAAACACCGTTTGTACTGTTCTCCGCAGTCTGTGTCTGATTATACACGGACATAACAGTATTTACCATAATTGGCACAGGATTCCTTCATTCTCTATAATGTATGTGTTTGTATTATTTGAGAAAGACTACCCAACGATGGTTATTGGGTGACCAGGGTTTTGGAATTAAATTGTGCAAAACCCATTGAATGAAGTTGAGTGGCCCAGCAACTAAAAACACAACCATGAATGCTACAAAACGTTTTTTCCTCACCAACTTTCTGCCCTTCCCTATTTTCCTGCAGACATTGACTCCTTACTAGGCAGTCTTAAAATTATTTTAAACATAGACAAAACAAAGATATCTAGACTCCTCTGATGCTGGGGGCAGGGGGCAAGTTCATTTACTTATTCATTGAATTATTTTTGTTTTTATATAGGTGGCTTATCGGCCAAACGGCCCTTACCCACTCTGGGCTTTCTGAAGTTCTTATTTGCTTATAACCAATCATTTGTTCATCCAAAACTCTGCTGCCTGTATCCTAACTCTCAATAAGTCCTCGTTCACCCTTCACCTCTGTGCTCGCTGACCTACATTGGCTTGCGGTCTGGCATAGCCTTGATTTTAAAATTCTCATCCTTGTTTTCAAATCCCTCCATGGTCTCGCCCCTCCCAATCTCTGTAACCTCCTCCAGTCCTACAACCTTCCGAGATCTCTGAGCTCCTCCAATTCTGGCCTCCTGCGCATCCCCAATTTCCTTCACCCCACCATTGGCGGCTGTGCCTTCAGCTGTGTAGGCCCTAAACTCTGGAATTTCCTCCCTAAACCTCTCCGTCTCTCTACCTCTGTCTCCTCCTTTAAGACGTTCCTTAAAACCTACCTGTGCTAATATCTCTTTATGTGGCTCAGTGTCAAATTTTGTTTGATAACGCTCCTGTGAAGAGCCTTGGGATGTTTTACTATGTTAAAGGCGCTATATATGTGCAAGTTGTTGTTGTTGTTGTTGTTTATGGAGTGAGATCAAGAAGTCTAGTGCTGCAAATGCTGACCTGCCTTCTCCTGACAAGGTCAACTAACCCACACTTCTCCCTTTCCTCTTCCTCAGTGTCTCTTTCCCCTCCAGTTAATGAAAATCAGGAAGGTGAAAAATATTACTGCCATATATCTGAAATTAGGTTCATCCTTTGGTACAATGCATCTACGCTGTAGCAGGAATGTAAAAATTCTGCCTAGAATTCAATATTTAGCCAGAGTAATTTGAGTTAATTTGAACCCATACTGTATTTTACTTTTTCTCTTCCAGTTTTCACCCTCTTATGCATGTAAATTGATCTTCCAAAATGATTCCTTTCCCACATGCTAGATGATGCTGAATTGGGTTAATAATTATCTGGACCTATTCAGCTGAAATGGGGACAATAACTGTTTGACCTTGAACGAGGAGACCTGATGTAGTTCTGTAAGGATGAATGAACACTGACTTATAGGATAATCCATCGCAAATTCCTTAGTTTTTTTTCCTGTTTGTGCATCTCTGGTCATTTATTTTAGTGGATGTGAATATAAAGCTTCGATCTTTAATGGGTTTTCAAATAAGCACAAAAGCTGCATTGTGCATAAAAACTTAGAACTGCACTGTTGACACCGGGTGAATTAGTATTCCCAAATACAAGCCAACAGATAATGCACAACGCCAAAAGCAAATATATTTACTAAGAATACTCAGCTGGTATAGCTAGCATAATTAAAAAGCATACTGCACTGTACAAAGCAGTTTGTCCATGGTCATTTATTCTGTTTGAATTTTGGGGGAAAAATTGGGTTGCGCCCCTTTGGAGCGCTAACTTTGCCGGGGCGCTAAAAGTAAATTAGCTGCCCCGCGCCCGAAATTCACTGGAAGCATCCCGCCTCCCTCTTGGGGCGCTGCGAGTGAATATCGCGCCGCTACGTGCCGCGGTACTGCAGGCATTCCTCCCCTTATTAAAGGGGAGGAGTCTTGCGCAGCCCGACCCGGGGCCCAGCTGGGCCACCAGGGATCGGAGTGCTGGCAAAAGAGCCCGGCACTCAAGAGAAGTGCCGGCCTCATGGAGCGCAGCCGGCACCCCATGGGCGGGCTGCACAGAAGGCCAGGGACAGCAACGGGGCGAGGCCCAGTCGAGGCAGCCGGAAGCAGCAGCGGGTGTCGAGCCGAGCCGCAGCAGC
Organism: Somniosus microcephalus; assembly: GCF_052327205.1. Taxonomy (NCBI): domain Eukaryota; kingdom Metazoa; phylum Chordata; class Chondrichthyes; order Squaliformes; family Somniosidae; genus Somniosus; species Somniosus microcephalus. The sequence continues at coordinate 127,034,991 of NC_140987.1, read as the reverse complement.
GAGGCGAGGCAGCCTAAACAGGCTCCACAGGCAACATTCCAAGGGGAGGTCAGAATTCAAAATTGATATCACAGCCAAGCTGGTAGGTGGTTGGCTGGTTGGTGAGCACTTTTCCTTCCCTTTTAAGCCTTTATAAGTTGGTAAGTTCAATTAAATAGAGGTGTGATATTCATCATCTAGAATCGGGGCAGAGGGTATTTAAAAAAAATAATAATAAATTTAATTAATTACACAGTATGGGGGAGCAGGTGATGTGTTACTACTGCGAAATGTGGGAGCTGGTGGACACCATTGATGCTCACGGTGATTACATTTGCGATAAGTGTTTGCTGCTAGAGGAACTCCGGCTCCGTGTTGATGAGCTTGAGACCAAGGTTCAGACACTGCGATACATCAAGGAGGGGGAGTGTTACCTGGACTCTGTGGTTCAGGAGGTAGTCACACCAATTAGATTAATTAATTCAGATGTAGTCCGTGGTCAGGGACAGGGTGGTGTGACTAGAAATGAGGCAGGTAAGGGGATCCAGGAGGTTGTGTTGGAGGAGCCGCAGCCCTTGCTCTTGTCCAACAGGTTAGAGGCTCTTACTCCCTGTGAGGATGGGAACGGGGACTGCAGGGAGGATGAGCAACCTGGCCACAGCACCGCGGAGCGGGGGGCCATTAAAGTGGGGGGAGTTAAAAGAAATGTTGTAGTGGTAGGGGATAGTATCGTTAGGGGGATAGATAGGGTTCTTTGCAGCTGAGAGCGAGAGTCCCGAAGGCTGTGTTGCCTGCCCGGTGCCAGTGTTAAGGACATCTCCTCTGGGCTGGAGAGAAACTTGGAGTGGGAGGGGGAGGATCCAGTTGCCGTGGTCCATGTTGGTACCAACGACATAGATAGGACAAGGAAAGAAGTTCTGCTGAGCGACTTTGAGCAGCTAGGGGCCAAATTAAAAAGCAGAACCACAAGGGTAATAATCTCTGGATTACTACCTGAGGCACGTGCAAATTTGGCTAGGGTAAATAAAATTAGAGAGTTAAATGCGTGGCTCAAAGACTGGTGTGGGAGAAATGGGTTTTGCTTCTTGGGACACTGGCATCAGTACTGGGACAGGAGAGAGGTGTTCCGTTGGGACGGACTTCACTTGGCCAGTGCTGGGACTAGAATCCTGGCGAATTGAATATACTAGGGCTGTAGAGAGGGCTTTAAACTAATTAGTGGGGGGGAGGTTTTAAGAGAGCGAAAAATAAAAATGACAGCGGAGAAGGCAATAGAGCAAGGTAGCAGTGGGGGAATTAAAAACCAGAGCGTGTCAGGAAGGGACAGAATGTATGATGATAAAGGTAAAGTAGTAAATGGGGTAAAAGCAGGAATAAATTGTCAGAAAACATATTTGAAAGTTCTTTATCTGAATGCACACAGTATTCGTAACAAAATAGATGAGTTGACGGTACAAATAACTACACATGGTTATGATCTGGTGGCCATTACGGAAACATGGCTGCAAGATGATCATGACTGGGAACTAAACATACAAGGGTATTTGACAATTAGGAAGGACAGACAGGAAGGAAAGGGAGGTGGGGTTGCTATGTTAATCAAGGATGGAATCACTGCAATAGTCAGAAATGATAGTCAAAGGATCAGGGTAGTGAAACAGTTTGGGTGGAGATAAGGAATAATAAGGGGAAAAAGTCACTGGTGGGCGTAGTCTATAGGCCTCCTAGCAGTTGCAACTCTGTTGGTCGGAGTATAAATCAGGAAATAGTTGGGGCTTGTAATAAGGGAACAGCTATAATCATGGGGGATTTTAACTTTCATATTGACTGGACTAATCAAATTGGGCATGGCAGCCTTGAGGAAGAGTTCATAGAATGTATTAGGGATGGGTTCCTTGAGCAGTATGTAACTGAACCAACCAGGGGGCAGGCAATCTTAGATCTGGTCCTGTGTAATGAGACAGGATTAATAAAAAAATGTCCTAGTAAAGGACCCCCTTGGAATGAATGACCATAATATGGTTGAATTCCAAATTCAGTTTGAGGGTGAGAGAGTTGGATCTCAAACCAGCGTACTGAGCTTAAATAAAGGAGACTATGAAGGTATGAGAGTAGAATTGACTAAAGTGGACTGGGAAAACAGGTTAAAGTGTAAGATGGTACAAGAGCAGTGGTCTACATTCAAGGAGATATTTCATCATCTTTCAAGAAAAATATATTCCACTGAGGAAAAAGGGGAGTAAAAGAAAAGACAGCCATCCGTGGCTTAGTAAAGTAATAAAGGATAGTATCCGACTGAAAACAAGGGCATATAAAGTAGCCAAATCTAGTGGGAGGATAGAAGATTGGGAAGCATTTAAAAGCCAGCAAAGAATAACTAAAAGATTAATTAAGAAAGGGAAGATAGATTATGAAAGTAAACTGGCAAAAAATATAAAAACAGATAGCAAGAGTTTCTACAGCTATATAAAAAGAAAAAGGGTGGCTAAAGTGAACGTTGGCCCCTTAGAGGATAAGACCGGGAAACTAGTGGTGGGGAACATGGAGATGGCAAAGACACTGAACAAATATTTTGTATCAGTCTTTACCGTAGAGGACACTAAAAATATCCCAACACTGGACAAACAGGGGGCAATGGAGGGGGAGGAGCTAAACACGATTAAAATCACTAAGGAGGTGGTACTCGGTAAAATAATGGGACTTAAGGCGGATAAATCTCCCGGACCTGATGGCTTACATCCTAGGGTCTTGAGAGAAGTAACGGTAGGGATTGTGGATGCATTGGTGATTATTTTCCAAAACTCCCTGGACTCAGGAAAGGTCCCGGCAGATTGGAAAACTGCTAATGTAACACTCTTATTTAAGAAGGGAAGTAGACAAAAAGCTGGAAACTATAGACCAGTTAGCCTAACATCTGTGGTTGGTAAAATATTGGAGTCCATTATTAAGGAAACAGTAACAGAGCATTTGGATAAACATAATTTAATAGGACAGAGTCAGCATGGTTTTATGAAGGGGAAGTCATGTTTGACAAATTTGCTCGAATTCTTTGAGGACGTAACATACAGGGTGGATAAAGGGGAACCAGTGGATGTAGTGTATTTGGACTTCCAAAAGGCATTTGACAAGGTTCCACACAAAAGATTACTGATCAAGATAAAAAATCACGGGATTGGGGGTAATATACTGGCATGGGTGGAAGATTGGCTATCTAACAGAAAACAAAGAGTTGGGATAAATGGTTCGTTCTCGGGCTGGCAATCAGTAACTAGTGGTGTTCTGCAGGGGTCAGTGCTGGGACCGCAACTCTTTACAATCCATATTAATGATTTGGAGGAAGGGACCGAGTGCAACATATCCAAGTTTGCCGATGATACAAAGATGGGAGGGAAAGCAGTGAGTGAGGAGGACATAAAAAACCCACAAAAGGACATAGACAGGCTAAGTGAGTGGGCAGAGATTTGGCAGATGGAATATAATATTGGAAAGTGTGAGGTTATGCACTTTGGCAGAAAAAATCAAAGAGCAAGTTATTATCTAAACGGAGAGAAACTGCAAAGTGCTACAGTACAAAGGGATCTGGGGGTCCTGGTGCATGAAACATAGAAGGTTGGTATGCAGGTACAGCAGGTGATCAGGAAGGCCAATGGAATCTTGGCTTTTAGTGCAAGGGGGATGGAGTATAAAAACAGGGAAGTCTTGCTGCAGTTATACAGGGTATTGGTGAGGCCACACCTGGAACACTGCGTGCAGTTTTGGTTTCCATATTTAAGAAAAGATATACTTGCTCTCGAGGCGGTTCAGAGAAGGTTCACTCGGTTGATTCCGGAGATGAGGGGGTTCACGTATGAGGAAAGGTTGAGTAGGTTGGGCCTCTACTCATTGGAGTTCAGAAGAATGAGAGGCGATCTTATCAAAACATATAAGATTGTGAGGGGGATTGATCGGGTGGATGGGGTGAGGATGTTTCCACTGATGGGTGAGACTAGAACTAGGGGGCATAATCTTAGAATAAGGGGCTGCCCTTTCAAAACTGAGATGAGGAGAAACTTCTTTACTCAGAGGGTAGTAAATCTATGGGATTTGCTACCCCAGAGAGCTGTGGATGCTGTAACATTAAATAGATTTAAAACGGAGATAGACATTTTCCTCGTAGATAAGGGAATTAGGGGTTACGGGGAGAGGGCAGGGAAGTGGACGTGAGTCTAGGTTCGGATCAGCCATGATCCTATTGAATGGCGGAGCTGGCCCGAGGGGCCTTATGGCCTACTCCTGCTCCTACTTCTTATGATCTTATGATCTTATGAACGGGGGCAGGTGCTGGCAGGCAGCCAGCAACAAAAATGGCACCCCAGCACCTCCCCTTTAATTTGCGCTGCCCCGGCCGCAGGTAGGACCCCTGACCCTGTCGGACATAGCGCCTGGCGGTAAGTCAGGGGGCGCTCCTGAAGATTACGACTGGGATGCGAGCGGGGTGCTGCGTGCGTAATAACATGATTGCCGGCAGCGCAGTGCTGTGGGGCGCTTACAGTTAACGCCGCCACAAACCTCCCGCTGAATTTCGCGGGAGGCGTTGGCGGTGCCGCACCCAGGCGCTAGTTGCTTTACGCCCCATTAGCACTCTCTTAGGGATTTTCCCCCCATATTGTTGGCGATATTAGTAGACAAACGCTTAATGCTTTTGTATGACATTCCTTTGACTGTTGCTTTAATGCAGGCTTTAACTCATTTATCTTAATTGTGTCAATGGATCCATTAAAATAGCAATAGAGAAATCTCCCATGATTATGGGAAGTGTTCTGTTGTTTATATTGCCAACAGTAATTTTTTGACTAATTACTTTAATTAAAAGGTGTTTATAAAAAGATATATATGGAAACATTGGGCTCGAATTTCCAAGCCCCGTGGAGGCGGGTTTTGAGGCGGGAGTGGTGGGAAAATTGCAGAATCGGGGGGCAGGAACCCATCCCGCCACCAACCCGCCTCCATGCCCGTTTCCCAGGAGGCAGGTATCCGACCTGTGCTGGGAGCCGCCTCCCCGAGGTGGGAAGGGGATTAGTGCCAATTAACTGCCTGTTAACAGGTAGTTAACAGGCAGTTTTTTGCCTAATCCCTATTTTTAGCCCTGAAGTGTGGGCTGTCTGACAGCTCCGAACCACGTCAAGTTAGCAAGGTGGACCATCAGTCTGAAGGGGTTGGAGGGGTCGAGATGTCCGTTGTGCAGGTGAGTGATGGGTGCATGTGTGCAGAGGTAAGTGTGTGAGGTAAGTGTAAAGTGTTTTATTAAGTTTTACTTACCTTTACTTTCTCCTGCAGGCTTCCTTCCTTCAGTTCTCGGGAGTCCCTCAGTTCATCGGCACAGAAAGCAGAATGGCTGCTGAAATGTGAAAAGCTGCAGCCTCTGCTTTCTGGTCTGGAGAGATCTCTAACTGAATCTGAGTAGAAGGGCTCGAGTTAGAAGACAGATTGTCAGTGTTTAACAGCTTCACTGTTTTTCATCTGTCAAACACTCTTGACAGATGAAATGTAAATCGCTGATGTCACCAGTAACCAGGTGTCACTTAATTGGCCTGCTGAGCCCTCTGGGCGGGTTTAACAAGGTCAATCAAGGGAAAATAGTGTGGGTTGGCCACAAGTCGATGGAGGCGGGGCTACAACCCAAAAAGTGGGAGTCCCGCCTCCATGACATCCCCATTGACAAAATCCAGCCGATTGTCTTTGTTACGTAAGTATGTACAGGAATGGAAAAGATCATGAGGTTTATGAGGCCAGTTTTAATAGAGGAGATCGGTATAGAATAATAAATACAGGGAAGTGAGTGATACCATGGTGTAAAAAACAGAAACATAGAAAAATACGAGCAGGAGTCGGCCATTCAGCCCTTCGAGCCTGCTCCGCCATTCAATATGATCATGGCTGATCCTCTACCTCAATACCATAATCCCGCTCTCTCCTCATACCCCTTGATGCCTTTTGTGTCCAGAAATCTATTTATCTCCTTCTTACATATATTCAGTGACTTGGCCTCCACAGCCTTCTGTGGTAGAGAATTCCACAGGTTCACCACCCTCTGAGTAAAGAAAGTTCTCCTCATCTCAGTCCTAAATGTCCTACCCCATATCCTGAGACTGACCCCTCGTTCTAGAGCCCCCAGCCAGGGGAAACATCCTCCTTGCATCCAGTCTGTTTAGCCCTGTCAGAATTTTGTACGTTTCAATGAGATCCCCTCTCATTCTTCTAAACTCTAGTGAATACAGGTCCAGTCGACCCAATCTCTCCTCATACGACAGTCCTGCCATCCCAGGAACCAGTCTGGTGAACCTTCGCTGCACTCCCTCTATGACAAGTATATCCTTTCTTAGGTAAGGAGACCAAAACTGCACACAGTACTCCAGGTGTGGTCTCACCAAGGTCCTGTATAACTGTAGTAAGACATCCTTGCTCCTGTACTCAAATCCTCTTGCAATGAAGGCCAACATACCATTTGCCTTCCTAACTGCTTGCTGCACCTGCATGTTTTCTTTCAGTGACTGGTGTACAAGGACACCCAGGCCCCTTAGTACATCAACATTTCCCAATCTATCACCTATTTAAATAATACTCTGCCTTTCTGCTTTTCCTACCGAAGTGGATAACTTCACATTTATCCACGTTATACTATATCTGCCATGTATTTGCCCACTCACTCAACTTGTCTAAATCGCCTTGAAGCCTCTTAGCATCCTCTTCACAACTCACAATCCCACCTAGTTTTGTGTTGTCAGCAAACTTGGAAATATTATATTTGGTTCCCTCATCCAAATCATTGATATATATTGTGAATAGCTGGGCCCCAAGCACTGATCTCTGCAGTACCCCACTAGTCACCGCCTGCCACCCCAAAAATGACCCATTTATTCCTACTCTCTGTTTCCTGTCTGTTAACCAATTTTCAATCCATGCCAATGTATTACACCCAATTCCATGTGCTTTAATTTTGCACACTAACCTCTTATGTGGGACTTTATCAAAGGCCTTCTGAAAATCCAAATATGCCACATCCACTGGTTCTCCTTTATCTATTCTATCAGTTACATCGTCAAAAAACTCCAGTAGGTTTGTCAAACACGATTTCCCTTTCATAAATCCATGTTGACTTTGTCTAACCCCTTTGATATTTTCTAAGTGTTCTGTTATCACATCTTTTATATAAAAGGATAGTGGTGTCTGTCCATCTGTCTGTCTGTCCATCTGTCTGTCCGTATGTATGTCTGTCTGCCTGCTATACACTCAAAAGTTATAGAGCGTACCTACACATATGTTATAGCAAAAGAAAGCTGATGATCAGGGGAGTGTAATAGGTGTATTTACTTTTTGGTCAGACAAAAATTGTTCGGACAGTATACAAAAAACATTCAAAAATCCGCTCATTAGCGGTTGACCAATCCTACCACTCATTATCGTTGAGTGACGTGATGGTTGACCAATTGGGGGGCGTTTCATGGCATTTGTGGGCAGGGCCTAATCCTTCAAACTGCCGAGCGGGAGCTGAGCTGAGGTGAGTGGCGGCCATTAAAGACTAGCAGGGCCTGAAGCGCTGGCGGCCGCCCTTCTTCACCCGCAAAATCTCCCTCTGGCTCTCACCTTTTAGCGGGGGAGAGGCTGCTTTAAATTAAATCGTTCACTCAGTCGCGTCTCTCTTCATCTCTTTTGTTTTTCTTCTCTCTGGCCGGCTGCGCGGAAAAACAGAGAACCACGTGGCCCGAGAGACAGCGAGCAGGGGAGCAGTGGCGAGGGCTCTGGCTCAGCGGATCGGGCGCTCATCAGGGATCGACCCGCAACACATCAACCGGAGGAGCGGCGGCTCTCTCTCTCCACCCCCCCCTCTCTCCTTGCCCCCCCTCTCTCTCTCTCTCTCCCGCCGACTCACAAAATGGCGGCCGCCATTCTTCACCCGCCGGGCTCTCGGACATGGGAGTCCGGAGCGAAAGGCCTTCGACTGCTGCCCGGCCAACCAGGTCCAAAGACCCCCCTGGTTAAACATGAGGAACCCCGGGCTCGCTTCTGAGCGATCGGCACCCGGCCTCCCAGTGTCAGACTGACTCTGTTCTGGTACCGAGGTGAGTCGGAGGGAGAGGGAGAGAGAGGGAGGGAGAGAGAGAGAGAGCGGAGAGGGAGGGAGAGAGAGAGGGGCAGGGAGAGAGAGGGGCAGGGAGAGAGAGGGGCAGGGAGAGAGAGGGGGGAGAGAGAGAGGGGAGAGAGAGCGGCAGGGAGAGAGAGGGGGAGTGAGAGAGACAGGGTGAGGGAGGGAAAGTGTGAAGGGGTGGGAGAGGGAGGGAGAGCTCACCTTCTTCCTTCCTTCGGCCGCCGCAATTCAAACTTCCCGCCGACCTCACAAAATGGCGGCCGCCCTTCTTCACCCGCCGGGCTCTGAGTCCAGCCCCTTCCCCGGGGTGTCTTCCTCTCTTCTCTATCTCCTTCCCTCACTCTCTCCTTCCCTCTCTCTCTCTCTCTCTCTCTCCTTCCCTCTCTCTCTCTCTCTCTTTCCTCCCCTCTCTCTCTCTCTCTCTCTCCTTCCCTCTCTCTCTCTCTCTCTCCTTCCCTCTCTCTCTCTCTCTCCTTCCCTCTCTCTCTCTCTCCTTCCCTCTCTCTCTCTCTCTCTCTCCTTCCCTCTCTCTCTTTCCTTCCCTCTCTCTCTCTGTCTCTCTCTCCTTCCCTCTCTCTCTCTGTCTCTCTCTCTCCTTCCCTCTCTCTCTCTGTCTCTCTCTCTCCTTCCCTCTCTCTCTCTGTCTCTCTGTCTCCTTCCCTCTCTCTCTCTCTCCTTCCCTCTCTCTCCTTCTCTCTCTCTCTCTCTCCTTCACTCTCTGTCTCTCTCTCCTTCCCTCTCTCTCTGTCTCTCTCTCTCCTTCCCTCTCTCTCTCTCTCTCCTTCCCTCTCTCTCTCTCTCTCTCTCCTTCCCTCTCTGTCTCTCTCTCCTTCCCTCTCTCTCTCCTTCCCTCTCAGTCTCTGTCTCCTTCCCTCTCTCTCTCTGTCTCCTTCCCTCTCTCTCTCCTTCCCTCTCTCTCTCTGTCTCTCTCTCCTTCCCTCTCTCTCTCTGTCTCTCTCTCCTTCCCTCTCTCTCTCTCCTTCCCTCTCTCTCTCTCTCTCTTTCCCTCTCTCTCTCTCTCTCCTGCCCACACAGACAGACAAACTCATTTATATGCCCTCAAAAAACCCTCGGCACCACCGGGCACTCCAGCTAGTCTTTTATAATAGGCTCTAGCATGTCCCTACTACAGATGTTAGGCTAACCAGTCTGTAGTTCCCTGTTTTCTCTCTCCCTCTTTTTTAAAATTTTCGGGTTACATTTGCCACCCTCCAATCTGTTGGAACTGTTGCATAATCTATAGAATTTTGGAAGATGATAACCAATGCATCCACTATTTCCATGGCTACCTCTTTTAGTACTCTGGGATGCAGATTATCAGGCCCTGGGGATTTATCGGCTTTCAGTCCCATTAATTTCTCCAGCACTATTTTTGTACTAATACTAATTTCCTTTAATTCCTCCTTCTCATTGGATCCTTGGTTCCCTAGTATTTCTGGGAAGTTATTTGTGTCCTCTTCCGTGAAGACAGAACCAAAGTATTTGTTTAATTGCCCTGCCATTTCCTTGTTCCCCATTATAAATTCTCCCATTTCTGACTGTAAGGGACCTACATTTGTCTTCACTAATCTTTTTCTTTTTACATACTTGTAGAAGCTTTAACAGTCCGCTTTTATGTTCCTTGCAAGTTTACTCTCATACTCTATTTTTCCCCTCTTAATCAATCTCTTGGTCCTTTTTGCTGAATTCTAAACTGTTCCCAATCCTCAGGCTTGCTACTTTTTCTGGCAACTTTATATGACTCCTCTTTGGATCTAATACTATCCTTAATTTCTTTGTTAGCCATGGTTGGGCCGCTTTTCCTTTTGTGTTTTTGCGCCAGAAAGGAATGTTTAACTGTTGCAATTCATGCATTCGTTCCTTAAATGTTAGCCATTGCCTATCCACCTTTATGCCTTTTAATGAAGCTCCCAATCTATCATAGCCAACTCACTCCTCATACCTTCATAGTTTCCTTTGTTTAGAGTTAGGACTCTAGTTTTGGATTGGACTACTTCACTTTCCATCTTAATGTTGAATTCTATCATGTTATGGTTACTCTTCCCTAAAGGACCCCACACAACATTTTATTAATTAACCCCTTCTCATTGCACAACACCCAATCTAGGATAGCCTGTTCCCTAGTTGGTTCCTCAACGTACTGGTCTAAAAAACCTTCTCGTACACACCCCAGGAATTCATCCACCACTGTATTATTGCTAATTTGGTTTGGCCAGTCTATATGTAGATTAAAGTCACCCATGATTACTGTAGTACCCTTGTTACATGCATCTCTAATTTCCTGTTTGATGCCATCCCCTACATTACCACTACTATTTGGAGGCCTATAGACAACTCCCACCAATGTTTTCTGCCCCTTGGTGCTTCTTAGCTCCACCCAATTCCATGGGGGGGTGGGTGGTATAAGCTACTGTCCTTCACACATCCCTTAGGTATGTAATGCTCGGTCATTTTCCCCCAAAATGTTCTCCCACTTTGTTTCCCTCTTCTCCTGAAGGTGTTAACTAGCGTTTGGATATTCCACTCTAGCCACTAGACATCTTCCAGTACTCCACCCAAAGATTCAGTCTTGTTATGTGAGCCCAGATAATGTCAGCATACTATTCACTGGGGTATCATAATCGAGCCCAATCCTTCCTTCAAATGGCATACATAAACACATGTGCACCCACGCACACCCACACACGTGCACTTCCCAGCAGGGTTTACAAAATAGCAAGCAGGAGTGGGCTCCAGCTGATTTTTGTTCCTTCCCAGGGGTATGGAGGCCAATTACATCAGTCTAACTGCTGCCGCACTTAAAATGAACTAATTCAGAGACTGATAATTGAACTTGGGATCTTCTGATCTGTATAGCTTAGTATACAGCACTGTAATGCTTCTCCCAATCAGTTCAGACTTGTGAAGAGTTGCTTCAAGATACAAATGGTGCATTTGATATCTGTGTAGCAGGGGTTTCATTGGACCTGAGCTCTGTTTCTCTGTATGGTTGGTGCATGGGTATCAGGAGCCATGGCTGCCCAGGATAGATTCTTTCAAATAAGGGTAGCACAGATGATTCTGTGCTGATGGTCACCATACAATGTCGAAACTGAGATAAAATAATCTTTTTTAGGTCATTTGGAGCAGAACTTTGTGCACAGGGACCTAAATGGTAACATGGCTTTAGTTAATGATCCTCTGTACAAGCCAGCAGCTCTATAGAAACGTGTTGCCCTCTCACGTTGCTGCTGTTGAAAGTGATGAAGTCACTGGTCCTGCTCAGCAATGCATCTGTAATCTCTTTGATACACCTGTGGATTGCAAACCAGCTGACACAGAAAATGCTCAGTTCAAGTCTAGAAGGAGCTGATGCATGATAAATGAGCACCACACTGACGTTGATCGTATTGACAAAGCTATATAGATGTTACATGTTGTGCGGTGCTATTCCTGAAGGAAATGACACTGCACTGTTACTCTCTGTTAAACTTTAGGGGGGAGAAATTGGGTGCCTTTGCGCCTCCCGTTAGCGCCTCCAGGGCATGCCAATGGGGCACTACCAGCTTTGCGACCAGGCGTGGCATTAATACCGACGGCCGCGAGATTCAGCTGGAGGTTTGCGGCAGCGGTAACCACTAGCGCCACGATCTCCTGAACCTGGAGATCATGACGTCATCCCGGTGCACAGCGCCCCGGCTCAGAGATTCACTCTTGCCCCCTGCCTGACCGCCTGCCGTTAGCAACGACAGGTACAGGAGGTGGTTTGCAGTCAGATGAGCGCTGGAGGAGCGCTATATAAAGGGGTCAACTTCCGGGGTTTTTTTGTCGGCAAACAATGCTGCCTTGTCAGTTTGACACAAGCAGACAGGTGTTTTTACCCAATTGACTGTTTTCAACTTGAAGGAGTATTCTGGCTGAGAAAAATTTATCACTTTCATTTGGGTTACATTTGATAGTGCAACATTTCCATCATTTAATGGGGGCTGTACTGGCACTGGACCTCACCCTCCAGCATCACTGTGGCCAGAGGGAGGAGGGCCATCAAGGCTCTCAACAGGAGGCCTTACCCTCCCAGGCTATTCCGGGAGCACTTCTCCTGCATTCATCTGTCAGAGGAGCAGTGCCTTAGAAGATTCCACTTCAGCAAGGAGGTGGTCACAGAGCTCTGCCACCTCCTGCAGCCAGACCTCCAGCCTCAGCTCAGGACCAGGACATCTCTCTCAGTGGCAGTTAAGGTCACAGTTGTGGTGTATGTAACCGTTCCACCTTTAAGAGAACTATTTTAAGAGATGCACTACTTTATCTTGGCTGCTGTATACTGCAATACCGGTGGTGACCACACCGGTATATAAGTGCTGTGTAATGATTTATTGGGCAGTTCAGCCTGACCTTCGACTAGTAAAGACCTGTTGAATTTATTCTTGTGGTCTGTGTGCAGTGATTCTTATTAACAATAACTAGAACACACAGACTTAACAGTGGCGACGATGACGATCTTACCCTGCGGCAGAGATATATCCAAGGCAGTTTAACGGGCGTCGAGAAGAGGCATCCGCCCTCATCATCCTGCTGAGAAAAGACTCGGGTCTGAAGAGCAAGGAAGAATCCTGACACGAAGCCTTCCATCAGCAACAGGCAGTGATCATCCCTTCTATCACGGTGATTGCGAGGATGCCTAAGCGTGGTAACATCAACGATTTCGATGCCGATGTTGAAGATTGGGCCACGTATGTAGAACGCATAGAGATTTATTGTAAGGCAAATAAAATATCAGATGAAGATAAAGCACTAACCTTACTAAACTCAATGGGTGCAAAGACATACGGGCTATTGAAGCATCTTCTATCACCAGCTAAACCAGCGGATCAGGCTTTCGCTAACATTGTTGCTGTCCTGAGAAATCATTTGAACCCCACACCGCTGATGTTAGCGGAACGATTTAAATTTTATGCGAGAACGCAACTGAAAGAGGAAAGCAACGCGGAGTATTTAATTGAACTGCGTAAGCTAGCGAAATACTGTCAGTTTGGGGAAAGACTGACAGAGGCACTGAGAGACAAATTCGTGTGTGGATTGTCGAAAGAAGGAATACAAAAGCGGCTGCTTGAAGAGAATGATCTTACACTTGATAAGGCTGTCACTATTGCAGCATCGCACGAAGCCGCAGCGAGAGGCACTGCGGAAATGCAGCTGAAGGCAGCGGTACTCAGCGTAGATCAAATGGCTTTGGGTACAGCGAAATGTTATCCTTGTGGAAAGACAACACACGATCAGAACCAATGCTGGTTTAAAAATCAGGAATGTAGAAAATGTGGCAAGCTTGGTCACATAGCTAAAGTATGCCGGTCAGGAAAGAAGACCAGCAACAAAAAGTCACTGCAGGAAAAGTGCAGAAAGGTACATAAGGTGGCTGAGAAGAGTTCGGATGAACAGAATTCGGATTCAGACTCCAACAGCAAGGAACTGGGTAGTCTGAGAATTCACAATGTGAGTAAGGAAGCTGACCTACAAACTATCTGGGTCACACTTCAGATAGCAGGAGTCCAAGTGAAGATGGAATTGGACACCGGATCGGCGTTGACGGTCATGAATAAGCAAGATTACAAAAGGTTATTCACACATATTCCCCTACGGGATACGGAGATAGTATTGCAGACATACACGGGGCAAAGAGTATACCCCATCGGAAAGATAAAAGTCAAGGTGGTACACAAGGGCAAAGAACACCAAGGAAAGGACTTATATGTACTACCTGAGGGAGGTCCACCACTTCTGGGACGGGAGTGGATCAGGAAAATAAATATGGACTGGCACTCCCTAAAAGCAATAACGGTAAATTCCGGAAAAAAAGATGTCAAACCTGAACGATTGTCCAGAACATTGGATGAGGCTAAAGAGGTGTTCCAGCAGGGACTGGGAACACTGAGAGGAATTACGGCAAAAATCAAGATTGCAGAACATGCAAACCCAAAATTTTTCAAAGCCAGACCGATACCTTATGCGATACGACCTGCTGTGGAAGCTGAGCTGGAAGGGCTAGAACGTTCAGGAGTACTGTCTAAGGTGGACTGGAGTGAGTGGGCCACGCCCATTGTTCCCGTCATGAAGCGTTCATCGAGTAACAAGCCAGGGGAACCGGGGAAGGTCCGCATCTGTGGAGACTTCAAGATCACGGTTAATCCGGTGCTTCACACGGTGCAATATCCGCTTCCGCGGATTGAGGATATCTTTGCTTCATTGTCTGGCGGGAAACACTTCACCAAGATAGACCTGGCGCAAGCGTACTTACAGATGGAAGTTGAGGAAGAGTCGCGCCAGTATCTCACAATCAACACGCACAGAGGCTTGTATCGATATAATAGACTGGTTTTTGGAGTGGCTTCGGCTCCAGCAATTTGGCAGAGGGCCATGGAGCAGGTATTACAGGGAATTCCAAGCACTCAATGTTACTTGGATGATATCCTGATTTAAGGAGATGACGATGAGGAACACCTTGCAAATTTGAAACTGGTGCTCACCAGATTGAAGGAATATGGACTTCGAGTTAATCGCCAGAAATGTGAGTTCTTTCAGAAACGGATCTCGTACTGTGGTCATGTCATTGACCAGGAGGGGCTGCACAAGTCACCTGACAAGATCGAAGCTGTTGTGAAGGCTCCCGCTCCGGAAAATGTATCCCAGTTGAGGTCGTTCCTAGGGTTGATTAACTATTACCATAAGTTTCTGCCAAATCTATCCACGGTGCTGCACCCGCTGAACGCTCTTTTGCAGAAAGAAGTACCATGGAAGTGGAGCGAGGACTGTAAGAAGGCCTTTCGCAAAAGCAAGGCATTGATCACCTCAGAGGAAGTGTTGGCTCACTTCAACCCAACGCTACCTATTCGTTTAGCTTGTGATGCTTCTCCTTATGGTATTGGAGCAGTACTCTCGCATAAGTTGCCAAATGGCTTGGAAAGGCCAGTCGCATTTGCGTCCAGATCATTGACCTCCGCTGAGCGCAACTATGCTCAGATAGATAGGGAGGCTCTCAGCCTTGTGTGGGGAGTAAAGAAGTTTAATCATTACCTGCAGGGCCAGAAGTTTACACTGCTGACAGACCACCAGCCGTTGGTATCCATTTTTAACCCTAAGAAGGGTGTTTCGGTGATGACAGCACAGAGGCTCCAGAGATGGTCCCTTTTCCTAGGGGCACATCAATATCAGATAGAATTCAAAGGTACAAAGCAGCATGGTAATGCAGATGGGCTGTCGCGCCTGCCACTACCTACTGAGGAGGAGGCACCGACGGTTGACCCGGTGGAGTTATTTCACTCGACCATCATCGAATGTTTACCTGTCACCAATGCAAATATTGAAAGGGAGACTAGGAATGACCCGACACTGTCCCGGGTCTACGAATTGACAGTAAAGGGATGGCCAGCCCATGGTGATCCACTGTTACCGGCATTCTCAGCAAGACGAGAACAGCTGTCCATCTGTCAGGGAACATTGATGTATGGAACAAGGGTGATTATCCCTCCTAAGTTAAGAGAGAGAGTTCTAAAAGAACTACATGAAGGTCATCTGGGGAGAGTCAAGATGAAAAGCCTTGCTAGGGCTTATGTGTGGTGGCCGGGTATCGACCAACAGATAGAGGATCTGACGAAAAGCTGCTCAGGGTGCCAAAAAGTCCAAAATGCACCTCCAATTGCACCGCTGCATCCATGGGAATGGCCTTCAACCCCATGGCAACGTGTACATATCGACTTTGCTGGTCCATTCATGGACTCCATGTTTTTAGTTGCGGTGGACGCACATTCTAAATGGCCAGAAGTGATTAAAATGACTACCACTACCTCGGAGAAGACGATCGCGGTGCTAAGAACGATATTTGCAAGAAATGGATTGCCAGAGCAAATATGTTCAGACAACGGACCACAGTTCGTGTCAGAGGAATTCCAGAAATTCCTGAAGAAGAATGGGGTGAAACATTATACCTCTGCCCCATATCATCCAGCTATGAATGGGCTGGCCGAGAGGTTTGTACAGACGTTCAAAAAGGCAATAAAGGCCATGAGCGAAGATCAGATTCCACTGCAACACAAGGTGGACAATTTCCTACTGGCATATCGAAATGCCACCCATGCAACAACAAACCAAAGTCATAGAGTCATAGAGTCATAGAGTAATACAGCACGGATAGAGGCCCTTCGGCCCATCGTGTCCGCGCCAGCCATCAAGCCCTGTCTAATCTAATCCCATATTCCAGCATTTGGCCCGTAGCCTTGTATGCTATGGCATTTCAAGTGCACATCCAAATGCTTCTTAAATGTTGTGAGGGTTTCTGCCTCCACAGCCCTTTCAGGCAGTGAGTTCCAGGCTCCAACCACCCTCTGGGTGAAAAAGTTCTTTCTCAAATCCCCTCTAAACCTCCCGCCCTTTCCCTTGAATCTATGCCCCCTAGTTATTGACCCCTCTACTAAGGGAAAAAGCTCCTCAGCATCCATCCTATCTATGCCCCTCATAATTTTGTACACCTCAATCATGTCCCCCCTCAGCCTCCTCTGCTCCAAGGAAAACAAACCCAATCTGCCCAGTCTCTCTTCATAGCTGAAGCGCTCCAGCCCTGGTAACATCCTGGTGAACCTCCTCTGCACCCTCTCTAACGCGATCACATCCTTCCTGTAGTGTGGCGACCAGAACTGCACACAGTATTCCAGCTGTGGCCTAACCAGTGTTTTATACAGCTCCATCATAACCTCCTTGCTCTTATATTCAATGCCTCGGCTAATGAAGGCAAGTATCCCATATGCCTTTTTTACCACCTTATCCACCTGTTCCGCCGCCTTCAGGGATCTGTGTACTTGCACACCCAGATCCCTCTGACCCTCCGTCTTGCCTAGGGTCTTTCCATTCATTGTGTATTCCTTTGCCTTGTTAGTCCCCCCAAAGTGCATCACCTCGCACTTTTCCGGGTTAAATTCCATTTGCCACTGTTCCGCCCATCTGACCAACCCATCTATATCGTCCTGCAGACTGAGGCTACCCTCCTCGCTATTTACCACCCTACCAATTTTTGTATCATCCGCGAACTTACTGATCATACCCTTTACATTCATATCCAAGTCATTAATGTAGACCACAAACAGCAAGGGACCCAGCACCGATCCCTGTGGTACCCCACTGGCCACAGTCACAAAAACAACCTTCGACCATCACCCTCTGCCTTCTGCCACTAAGCCAGTTTTGTATCCAATGTGCCAAGGCACCCTGGATTCCATGGGCTCTTACCTTCTTGACCAGTCTCCTGTGCAGGACTTTATCGAAGGCCTTACTGAAACCCATGTATACCACATCCACTGCGTTACCCTCATCCACACACCTAGTCACCCCCTCAAAAAATTCAATCAAATTAGTCAGACATGATCTTCCCTTGACAAAGCCATGTTGACTACCCCTGATTAATCCTTGCCTCTCCAAGTGGAGACAAATTTTGTCCCTCAGGATTTTTTCCAATAATTTTCCTACCACTGATGTTAGGCTCACTGGCCTGTAGTTCCCCGGTTTTTCCCTACTACCCTTCTTGAATAATGGTACTACATTAGCGGTTCTCCAGTCCTCTGGCACATCCCCTGTGGCCAGAGAGGTCCTGAATATATGTGTTAGAGCCCCCGCAATCTCCTCCTTTGCCTCACACAGCAGCCTGGGATACATTTCATCCGGGCCTAAGAATTTATCCATTTTTAGGCCAGCTAAAACCGCCAATACCTCCTCCCTCTCGATGTTAATATGTTCGAGCATATCACAGTCCCCCCGCCCTATTTCTATGTCTACATCGTCCTTCTCCATAGTGAAAACAGATGCAAAAAATTCATTTAGAACCCCTCCTACATCTTCCGGCTCCACACACAGATTGCCACTTTTGTCCCTAATGGGCCCTATTTTTTCCCTAGTTATCCTCTTACCCTTAATATACTTATAAAACATCTTAGGATTTTCCTTTATTTTGCTCGCCAGTGTTATTTCATGGCCCCTCCTTGATCTCCTAATTTCTTTTTTAAGTATCCCCCTGTACTTTTTGTACTCCTCTAGGGCTTCCTCCGTCTTTAGCCTTTTGTATCTACCAAAAGCCCTCCTTTTTTTCCTAATCCATTCTCGTATATCCCCTGACATCCAAGGTTCCCTGTGGTTTTTGGAACCACCCTTGACCTTTACAGGAACATGTTGCCATTGTATGATCTCAATCTCCCTTCTGAAAGCCTCCCATTGCTCCGATGCGGATTTTCCTACAAGTAGCTGATCCCAGTCCATTTTGGCCAGATCCTGCCTTATCCTATTAAAATCGGCCTTCCCCCAATTTAGAACCTTTATTTCCGGCCCATCCCTGTCCTTTTCCATGACCACCTTAAATCTTACCATATTATGGTCACTATCACCAAAGTGCTCACCTACTAGCACTTTTTCCACTTGGCCGGCCACATTCCCTAGAATTAGGTCCAGTACCGCCCCCTCTCTTGTAGGACTTTCTACATGCTGGCTCAAAAAGCTCTCCTGGATGCACTTTAAGAATTCTACACCCTCTGAGCCTTTCACACTCTGACTATCCCAGTTAATATTGGGGAAGTTGAAATCCCCCATTATTATTACCCTATTATTTGCACATTTCTCTGAGATTTGCCTACATATCTGTTCCTCTATCTCCCCCTGACTGTTTGGAGGCCTATAGTACACTCCCAGCAAAGTGCTTGCCCCCTTTTTGTTTTTAAGCTCCACCCATATGGCCTCATTAGAGGACCCTGCTAATATATCATCCCTCCTTACTGCAGTAATTGACTCCTTAATTAATATTGCGACACCCCCTCCTCTTATACCTCCCCCTCTGTCTCGCCTGAAGATTCTGTACCCCGGAATATTGAGCTGCCAGTCTTGCCCTTCCCTCAACCATGTCTCCGTGATAGCAACAATATCATACTCCCATGTGTTTATCAACACCTTCAGTTCATCCACCTTATTTGCAAGACTCCTTGCATTAAAATAGATGCCATCCAGCCTTGCCCTTATATATTTGCCCTGTCTACCAAGCTGACTTGTTTTTTTCTCTATAATTGGCAGCACATCCCCCCCTATTTCAGCTCCCCTCTGTATCCCATCCCCCTGCCAAGTTAGTTTAAACCCCCCCCAACAGTGCTAGCAAATCTCCCCGCAAGGATATTTGTCCCGCTCTGGTTCAGGTGCAACCCGTCCGACTTGTACAAGTCCCACCTTTCCCAGAAGCAGGCCCAGTGATCCAGGAAAGTAAAACCCTCCCCCCTACACCAACTCTTTAGCCACGCAGTCATCTGCTCTATCCTCCCATTCCTATACTCACTAGCACGTGGCACTGGGAGTAATCCAGAGATTACAACCTTTGAGGTCCTGCTCTTTAATCTGTTACCTAGCTCCCTAAATTCTTGATGCAGGACCTCATCCCTCTTTTTACCTATGTCGTTGGTACCAATGTGGACCACGACCACTGGCTGTTCACCCTCCCCCTCCAGAATGCCCTGCAGCCGCTCAGTGACATCCTTGACCCTGGCACCAGGGAGGCAACAAACCATCCTGGATTCACGTCTACGGCCACAGAAACGCCTATCTGTTCCCCTTACTATAGAATCCCCTACCACTATTGCTCTCCCACTCTTTTTCCCCCCTTCCTGGGCAGCAGGAGCACCCCCAGTGCCAGGAAGTTGGCTGCTGCTGCCTTCCCCTGGTGAGTCATCCCCCTCAACAGTATCCAAAGCGGTATACTCATTTGGAAGGGGGATGTCCGCCGATAAGGAATTCTGTCCAAACGGGGGTAAGCTCGGACGGGATCGCCCCACATGCTTGAGCCGCCTCGATACACCTAGTGGAGTCGGGGCCCAGTGCCGCTTTCACCGATTCGATGGCTTCGACCGCGAGCCGGACGTTGGCCCAGGACAGGCGCCGCGCCAGCTCCTCCGGCGCCATCCAGCCCGCTCCTCCGCCATCGAGCACGTCCCCGACTCTGGTCACCTTGCCAAGCACAGCCCTGCCCTCCGCCAGCCGCCCGAACCCGCGTTCGTGGAGGTGCGGATTCCTGAGCAGCGGCTCCCAAAGGAGAGCCGCCGCTCCTGACAGGGGAGAGCTCCGCCTGGAAGCGACGTAGTTACAAACCCATAGTAGTTCCTGGTAGAAGACAGGCAGCTCCCGCAGGCCGGCACGCCTGCCGCCCACTTTCGCAAACAGGAGCTGCGTGTCGTAATTGAGGCCGTGCAGCTGGCGGAAGAAAAACATCGCCAGCGCACACCATCTCGGAGGATTCTCGACGTACAGGTATCTCTGCAGCGTCTGAAGACGGAAAGTCGCAGCCTGGGTGCGAAGGCACACCAGCGCCTGACCGCCCTCCCTAAGTGGGAGACACAGAACCGCGGCAGAGACCCAGTGCTTCCTTTTGTCCCAGAAGAAGTCGATGCGCTTCTTCTGCATCTTGGCGACAAACGCAGGGGGAGGGATCAAAGTGACCAACTGGTACCACAACATGACGGCCACCAGCTGGTTTATGACCAGCACTCGACCCCTGTAGGACAACACTCGGAGCAGTCCTGTCCAGCGTCCTAGGCAAGCGGTGACTTTGGCATCCAGCTCTTGCCAGTTCGCCGGCCAGGCGTCCTCGGCAGGGGTAAGGTAGACTCCCAAATAGAGGAGGTGCGTGGTGCTCCAGGCGAAAGGCCTGAACTCCTCCGGCAGGGAGTCCACACGCGACTGACCCACCAGGAGTCCGGAACATTTCTCCCAGTTGATCTTGGCAGAGGATGCGTCCGAGTAAATCTGCTGGCATTCTCGCATCCTCCGCAAGTCAGCGGGATCCGTGACTGTGAGGAGCACGTCATCGGCGTAAGCTGAGAGGACCACCTCCACGCCCGGCCCTTGCAGAGCCAGTCCCGTCAACCTCTTCCGCAAGAGGCGCAGGAATGACTCTACGCAAACGGCGTATAACTGACCGGACATGGGGCATCCCTGATGCACGCCCCTCCCGAAGCGAAGGGGCACCGTCAAGGACCCGTTAGCTTTAATCAGACACTCCGCGGCGGCGTACAGAAGTCGGATCCGGGCGACGAAATGCGTCCCGATCCAGAATGCGCGCAGAGTCCCGAAGAGATACTCGTGATCCACCCTGTCGAACGCCTTCTCCTGATCCAGGGAAAGGAAGGCGACCGACAGACCAGCCCTCTGGGAGTGGTGGACCAGGTCCCGGACCAGATGGATGTTATCGTGGATGGTCCGGCCCGGGACCGTGTAGGACTGGTCGGGGTGGATCATGTGGGCCAGCACGGTGCCAAGGCGAGCAGACATGGCCCTGGCAAAGATTTTATAATCCGTGCTGAGGAGGGAGACCGGGCGCCAGTTCTTAAGAAGGCGGAGATCGCCCTTCTTAGGCAGCAGGACAATGACCGCCCTGCGCCAAGAGAGGGGCATCTTCCCAGTCGCCAAATTTTCCCCCAGGACCCACGCGTAGTCGCCCCCCAAGATGTCCCAGAATGCCCTGTGGAACTTCACGGTCAGCCCGTCCAGCCCCAGGGACTTTCCCCTAGAGAGCTGGCGGTGGGCGCCGGTCAGCTCCGCCAGGCTTAGCGTAGCGTCCAATTTTTCGGGGCCCTCCGGGCTGACCTTCGGCAGGTCCTCCCACAAAACTCTGCGCGCATCCTCGTTGGACGGATCCGGAGAGAACAGAGCCCCGTAGTAGGCGCGGGTCTCCGCGCTGATTCCCTCCAGATCCGAGACCAGAGATCCGTCGTCGGCCAGCAGCCCCAAGAGCTGCTAACGGACCCCCTGTCTTTTTTCCAGCGAGTAGAAGAAGGGGGAGCCGCGGTCCAGGTCCCGCAGGAGCTGGATCCGCGACCTCACGTACGCGCCTCGGGACCCGACGAGCTGCAGGTCCTTCAGCGCGCCCTTCTTCACTTCGTACACCTTCCGCAGGGCCGGGTCCTCGACGACCTGACAAGAGATGGGACTCCAGGTCGAGCACCTCCTTCTCCGACCGCCCGACCCGGGCCTCCCGCCTCTTGGTCGACCCCTTCGCGTACTCCTGACAGAAGAGACGGATGTGAGTCTTGCCCACATCCCACCATAGCCTCAAGGAGGGGAAGCCCCCCCGCTTCCTTCTCCAGTCGGCCCAGAATCGACGAAATGAATCCCGGAAACGTGCGTCCTCCAGCAGCAGGTTGTTAAAATGCCAGTACGCGGACCCCCCCCCACGCGCGCAGCGGAGAGAGCTCCGCCCACACCAGGTGGTGGTCCGTGCACGGCACCGGCCGCATGGAAGCCGCCGGAACGCAGGAGATGTACGCCCAGGAAATGTAGAGGCGGTCGATTCTGCTAGTGAAGGCGCTGGAGACGGGGTGGAGATTTCGCCAGACGTCCACCAAGTCGAAGGACCTGACCAGGTCCCTCAACTTCTCCATCACCGCCGGGCTTCGCGGGGGACCCAAACGGTCCCTTGCCTCGAGGGTGCAATTAAAATCCCCCCCGAGGATGACGCACTCGCCCATGTCGACGGAGCCCAAAAGAGCGGACACTTCTTCGAAGAAGCGCACTTGCTGCGCACCGGTCTGAGGGGCGTACATGTTCACTAGATGGAGCGGCACGCCCCCCAGGCGAACAGTGACCTGGAGCAAGCAGCCCGGCACGTGCTCCTTGACCCCCAAGATCTCCGGCTGAAAATGCGGGGCCAGCAAGATAGCCACCCCACTGGAATTGTTGGAGAGGTGACTCATGCTGACCCCTCCTTGCCACTCCAGGAGCCACGTGGATTCGTCTCCCGGAACGGTGTGGGTTTCTTGCAGGAAGCACACCGCATACTTCCCGTCCCGAAGGACCGAGAAGCTATTGAATCTGCGGCGCGCCTCCCTGCTGCCGTTGATGTTAAGGCTGGCTATGGTTATCTTCATGTCAGAAGCATAGTGCAACCTCTACCTACACCTAACGGGGGGAGGAAGCGCAGCCGCTGATCAGCCGCCACTTCCTCAGCAGCCCAGTGAGAAACGTTCTGAGCCGACGCAGCTCGAGCGGGTTCACACCCTCGTCCACGCCCATGATCTTAATGGCGGTGCGGATGGATACGATGAGCAGCACCAGCTCCGACCACCTGTCGAGGGCCAGCCGGACCTTATTGCGCCGACCCAGGCACATGGCCATAAAATCCCGGAGTTCCCTTACGGGAATGAGGGGAGACTCGGCAAGGGGCACGAGGTCATCCATTGCCTCGTCGGCGCTGGAGTCCGAATCGTCCTCCGTGCCCATCACCGAGTCCCCATCCTCCTCCAGGGGGTCATCATCAGTGGCTGACCCGTCCGCCACGCAGTGCGCAGCGAACGGCTCGGCCACACCAGCCAGCCCCGCCTCCGCCCGGATCCCACCCCCAGGATCGGCGGCAGAGGATTCCTCCCTGGGCTCCTCTAGGGGTGCTGGGCCAGAAGACGGCGGCGGTTCAGAGCTCCCCTCCGCCCCAGACGCCGGAGCGACCGGAGAAACCGGGGAGAGAACAATTCCCAGCTCCTCCAGTACGTCCGGCACCAGAGACGCAGCCAGGGGGCCATCCTCCTCCCCGCCACCAACCTCCGACCCAGCGGATGGGGTGTTTTGGATTAAAACCTCTCCCAGGTCGAGCAACCCCTGGGAGATGTCCGGTTCGCATTGGGCGAGCTCATTATCCTCGAGCTCGCTCGACCCAGACCCCAGGCCGCCCGACCCGGCGAGGGGTAACGGCACCGATAGAATATCTATTTCCACCACGGGTTGTTCTGCGACGCCCCCCACGGGCAGGGTATCATCTCCGTCCCCGGGAGGCACGTGCTGGACAGACACATCTGCCTCAGCCTCCCGAGGGACAGGCGACCCCTGCCGATCGCTGGTGATGGTGACAGCGGGGGTGGGGGGGCGCAGTACCCGCGGCGGGTGACGACTCCCCCTGCTTGGAGGGACCCTCCTCCTCCCGGTCCTCCTCCTCTTCCAGGGGGTCGCGCCTTCTTTTTAGCACGGAAGGAGCGAGGGAGACCTCCATGCCTGCAGATGCCTCCTCCTCAGCTCCCTCCGGCAGAGCAGGTTTGTTGGGCTCCTCAGGCCCGAGCCCGGCCGTAGGTATCAGCGTTACCGCTGCGGCGGTTGCGGCCACTGGCTCGGGCACGAGGCCCCTCCCGCTCGCGTCTGCCCCGATTAACTCTGCGAGGAGCGCGGGTGTAAGGGGCTCAAGGGGCAAGGGCTGGCCATCCACGGGGGGACCCACCCTAAGGTGTTTATTTTTTCGCCACGCCTTCTTTCCGGCTGGACACGCTCCCTCCCCCCCGCTGGAGGCCTTGGTGGCATCGGCCCCCGACGTCGACCGCGCATCAGACGTTCCCGACGCGCGGGCAGATCCGGGGGGAGGAGCGTCGGTGGCGCCAGACTCGGCCGCATGAGATGATCCGGCGGCCTTGGAGGCGGGGCAGTTTTTCCGGATGTGCCCCACCTCCTTGCAGGCGTGGCACCGCACACCGTCCGACGTCCAGAAGACGCGATAGGTGGTCCCCTCGTGGTGGACGACGAATGCCCCGTCAGTGTCCTCCTCCCGCGCCAGCTGGATAAACAGCTGGCGCTGGAAGGAGAAGACGTGGCGAAGACTGGCCTCCCGGAAGCCGAGCGGGATGGGTGTGATCCCCGACCTCACCTCCCCAAGTTGACGTAGATGGGGAAGGAGGAACTCACCAGGAACATAGGGCGGGACTTTGGAAATGACGATCCTCTGCGCGGTGGCCTCGAGAGGATCCACCGGCAGGAATGTCCCGCCCACGGCGAGCCCCTTGGCGATGGCCAGGGACACCGCCCGCTCCGACCCCAGGAAGAACACAGCCTTCCCATACATTTTTTAGGCCGCGACAATGGCTGAGGGGCCGACAACCCCAGCCATGGCTTTAATGCAGGCCTCAATGGTCATAGTGGGGTGAGTGTAGCTCTTCACCCCAAGCTTTTTTGTCATCAGTCTGAATGGTGATGGGGCAGCAGAAGCAGCGGGAGCAGCTGTGGCTGTGGCTGCCACTCCCGCATACGTCTTGGCTGGCCCCGTCACCGGCGAAGATGCAGTCGCCATTCTGGGGTGGTATTATAAAGGGCTACACTCACCCCAAGTCACAGGCCTGAAGGTGGAAATGGCCTCAGGTATTTTTTTGGTCCTCTATTGAGCAGAGCGAGCTGTTTAAAATGAAGGCACACCTCTCCCCTTATTGACTGAGATTGGGAGAGGGGCCTTCTCCCCTCTGCTCAATAGGCAATTAATTAATAAAGTAAATTGAGGTGCCTTAGAGAAAGAGTTAGAGAGAGAGAAAGAGAGAGAAAGAGGGGGGTGGGAAGGAGGGAGGCCGCAAAGGCAGGGTCGCCACTCAGGATGGCGGGTGGGTGGGTGTTGGCAGGGGTGCACTCTCCTGATGGAATTTTAAAGTCTCTGATAGTGGTGGTCTTCTGGCAGGGGGAGAAGATGTCTTCACCTGGGAAAGCTGGAGATGCCCAGGCTCAGTCCTGCACCAGGTTTGAACGATGTAATTAATGGAATTAACCACTTCACCTAGGCAGCTCCAGCTGGCCCAGGTCAGGCAATAGAAGGGATGCTTATTTGTGGTGCATGTGGCCTAGTTTTGGCAAGAGCCACACACACACACAGCCACCCCTTGATGTTCCGGCCTTGTTTCTTCTTTTCTCCCCCCACCTAAAATACAAAGTCTTTGGGAGAGTGCCCCAAATAACACCCACCTGTAGATATTTTGAAGATGATATTCCTCCCTCCTTCCGAACAGTTGGTGTTGGTTGATAGTGGTTTCTCTCCCCTCTCTCCTTCTCCTGAAGTGGAGGCCAATTTGGGGAGGCAGTAATGGGAAAGGCCTCTCCCCTGGTTGGTGTTGTTGCTGGTCTCCCTTCTCCTTCTCCTCCTCTGTCTTCTCCCTCCAGGCACCTCAGTTGCTATGATGATGGTGGAGGTGGAGGTGGTGGTGGTGGTCCAGCATTCTCCTCCTCTGCCTGGTCAGGGGACCACCACTTTAGTCCACGCTCCAAGTCTGGCTGCTCCCTCTGCTTGTGCTTGCAGCTGCACAGCCTAACTTAAGACTGAAATACAGAAGCCTGCTATGGCTTTATATACAGGGGTGGTCACTGCCGGTACTGCAGTATAGAATCAGTTCTTCTCTTAAAGGTACATACACAACACAAAGTATTGCACTTTTTTTTAAAAAGGGAGTGCTGATTTCTTCTGACCTGGAGCCAGAAATCTGTAAGCAGTTACAATTAGCCTTTAATTTACCTCAGGAGTTTACAAGCAGCTACAATTATCTGGATTTGCATATTTATATTACCTCTCCACAAAGAGCACTTGAACAATGGGCTTAAAGGAACAGGGAAACTGAAGTCACCTTAACAGGTAAACATCAGGGGCTAGAAATTGGCCTCCTTAGCGCCTCCCGTTATCGTCTCCCGGGGGCGATAACAGGGGGCTAACGACTTACCGAGCATGCACAGCGAAATTAACAACTCCCGCTAAATTGGCCGAGAGGTTTGCGGCGGCGGTAACACATTGCGCCATGATCTCCTGCACCCAGAGATCGCGACGTCATTGTCCTGTGCATCGCCCCAGTAGCGCCCCGGACCCCTTCGGTTCCGCCCCCTGCAGCATTACCAGGCGACAACACCGACAGCTGCAGGAGGCATTGTTCGTGTGGCCAGGCGCTTCGGGGGTGTAAGTTAAAGGGGAGGTTGGCGTGCTAAGTATAAAAATTGTTGCAATGCATTATTTCAATTTTTTCCATTTTTCTTTGGCCGCAATCAATCAGCCCTGCTGTAGTGCATGGACTGATCGGGCCAGATCGCGGCTGCTGTTGGGGACCAGTTAATTGGTCCCAATGCAGAGCCTGCAGCGATGGCCCTTCCCTTTAAGGGAGGGAAGGAGCCTCGGATCTTGACAGTGCTGCACCGGACATTGTCACCTGCGTCCTTTAGCGCTCCAGGAAGAAAGTGGAGCGCTTGATTTAGCACTCCACTTCCTTCCTGGAGCGCTAACACCGAATTTAGAGAAAGCTGAGAATCATTGGCACCTGGCGCTAATTTTTCCAGTTTTCAAAAGTTAGTGCCCCAAACGGGGCGTTCCCGAATTTCTCCCCCCACAACTGTTTCTGGACGCCAGGCCCACTATGAACAATGTCACTAGCTGTACACTAGTATTTAGAAAAACTAGAACCATTCCACCACCCTTAATCTTTGTAGTAGGTCTGTACAATATGCACAATACAAATTATACACATAAGGGGTAATTCTGCGAGGCCCCTCTCCTGGTAGGAGATAGGGAAATAATATAATAGAGCTGGTTCTGCAACCTGCACTATCGTCTAGAGACGTTTCACACTGGGAGTGGAGCCGCACAAAATTACAAAATTCAAAAGTGGATGCGCACCAAAATGAAGCCAGACCACCCTGCCTCAGTAACGTAGTATTACCTGGCTACATTGGCAATCTCAGTGTGTATGCAAAGAGAAAACATGAGACAAATCAGCACAGTGACACCCAAATCTATTCGCCAGTTTATCTTGGCACTGATTTGTTCATACAATAGCATTTTCTGCGGCTGTAGCCTTATGTTACTCTGTATGGTAACTGAAGACGTGCCTAGGAGGCTGTATCTCCTGTTCACATGTGTGATGCTTCAATGATAAACGTGCACTTAAAAGTTACTGAGGTATGACTGAAGTTTAATTTGATATCCAATGGTATCCAGCAGCATTGGGGGAGACCTGGGCCACAGTATGAATACAGTTCCTAACCTGTGTGAGCAAACAATAACACATTTCATTAAAGCACTCGTGTGAAGCACCCATTAGTGTTATGAAGGTATTAATGGTCTTATGCTTTAAACTGACATGTGCAGTATGACAAGAACTGCAAGGTCTGATGAGAACAGATGACAAGATAAGCAAATATTTGAATGGTTTCATTTGCCTGCAGGTCATTTGATGATGGCTAGATTTCAAACTGAGAAAACTAAAACCTGGGAGGGGATCTTCAAATCAGCTCTTGGAACGAACCATGTCATTACAGCATTAAAGCCAATGGGAAGAAAGCATTGCATCAATTAAATGAGCAGCCCCAGCCTGCCCATTTCAATTTGTGGAATTATTGCTGTGCAAAGAAAATACAGGTAGGGTTCAAAAAAGTAACACATCGTTCGTCATATCCTAAAATGAATGTTTCAAAACAGTTAAAGCAATACAGCAGACGTCAGACACACCTTAGTTTAATCTGTGGAAGTTAGAGTTTATAAACAAAGATAGATTTTGCCACAATGATCAATTAAAATTTTCCTATTGATTGTGCTGTCTGAATTCTCTTTCTCTTAAATACCTGGCACAAATATCGTTAAAGAAGCACAAATCATCGTTAAAGGATCATCAGATCTCAGTGATTCAAAATACGTTGAAATGCTCTGGATGAGAATAAGAATATAAAATATGAGCCCAGATATTGTTGTCGGCCTTAAGCTTTGCACTGGCTGCTAATGTGTGATAGCAGCTAGCAATGTGGGAAGTGTAGCACTTGCTTAGGGTCTGTTTCCCAAATTCCCAGCTGCAACAAAATTGCTGTAAGTAGAATTTTGGCTTACATCCCTAATGCGCACAGTTCGTGTGGTAGGGAAATCACCCTAGCATTTGAGAATGAAGCATCCACATTGCTATGCTAATGTATCACTTCGTTGGTCTGTCAATCCCTCAAATGGAACAGCATTATTGGAAAGGGTGCAGTTTGAATGCTGGAGTCTTCACTTAAAGCTGAGTTGCTTCAAATTTTCCTTCCGCAGTCCTGGGTTTTTGTGCTCCATGGGAACTGCATTCAGTGCACCGTCAGCACTGGGTTTTGCAGAAAGAGACCAACAAGAGCAGAAGAGAGCTGTCTGTGATGTTGGATGGTACATATGACGTACTGTCGAAGTCCCATCATCCCATTACACAGCAGGTCTTCCATACCAGGCATAGCTACCTGGTAATGACAGTAGAAATGCTCTTAAGCAAACTAGGGGAAAAATTCGGTATTGACCATTTTGGGGCGCTGATATCGCCTGGGTGCTAACTTTAGTACCCGGCGTTAATTAGCGCTGGCGAACACTAAATTGAATTTTAGCCCCCCAAGAGGGAAGTGAAGCGCTAAATCAAGCACCACACACTTCTCTTAGGGCGCTAACATCGCAGAGCGGGGCGTTACCACAGAGCGCTAATCAAGTTCCGGCGTTGTCAATTAGAGAGTCCTCAGACAGACTGGCGCCTTCCAGTTCTGAAACGGGAGGTTCAATCATGCTACATGTTATATCCGTGTATCTTAATGTTGTGTCCTTCAATAATCAGACTGCAGGGAACGATTCAACAGCTGTTTACTGAATGAGGGTTACTCTAGAACTAACTGTACAGATCACTACTCAGGGTTTATATACAGGTGTGGTCACTCCCGGTACTACAGTATACAGGAGCTGTAAAAAGTAGTTCTCTCCCCTAAGGTATATATACATTACATACATTACAATTCCTCCCCTTTTAGATTAACAGTACCATAATACTCATTTAACAATCAACATTACAATGCTATATGAAAATAGTCCATTCATATATTCAGTCTCTGGGGAGGCTTCCTGATTCTTTCTGGATAACGCCTTTCCCGAGTGTCTCGCTCTTGGTGCGGAGGCGATTCTAGCACCCTGTCGTCAGTTGATTCATCAGCTTCCAATGCTATTGTTTCTGAGGCAGATGCGACCTATACTTCGGGTTCCTCACCAGGTACGTATGGCCAAGACATGGGGTTGACTCGTTCCTGTGACTCTAGGATCTGGTCAGCATGGCGTCTCACAATGTTCTCCCCAACATCCACTGTGTACATTAGTGGCCCCTGCCGTGTGCATATCGTTCCTGGTTGCCATTTCTCTGTTCGGTAGCCGCAGGCCAAGACTGGTTGCCCTACATTGAAGCTCCTTGTCGGCTTCTCATTGATGTGCTGGAATTGCTTACTCTCAACATCTCTTCGTACATTTGGTCTGAGCAAATCCAGACGAGATCTCAACCTTCGGTTAAAGAACATCATGGCCGGGGCCTGGTTGGTGACTGCATGTGTCGCATTTCTGTAGGCTAACAGGAAATTGTCCACATTATGCCGCAGTGGAATGTCGTCATCGCACATGGCCTTTACTGCTTTTTTAAAGGTTTGTACGAACCTCTCAGCCAATCCATTTGTGGCTGGACGATACGGGGCGGATGTGTAATGCCTTACCCCATTCCTTTTCATAAATCTTCGAAACTCTTCGGACACAAACTGTGGTCCGTTATCAGAGCAAATCTGCTCTGGCAAGCCGTTCCTGGCAAAAATGGGCCGTAGGACTGCAATAGTTTTCTCCGTGGTGGTGGAGGACGTTTTGATCACCTCAGGCCATTTCGAGTGCGCATCCACGGCTATTAAAAACATTGAGTCCATGAATGGACCAGCAAAATCAATATGCACCCGTTGCCATGGAGATGAGGGCCACTCCCATGGGTGTAGAGGGGCATGTGGTGGTGCATTTTGGACCTTCTGGCATCCTGAGCAGCTCTTTGTCAGGTCCTCGATTTGCTGATCGATCCCGGCCACCACACATAAGCCCTAGCAAGGCTTTTCATTTTCACCCCTCCCAGATGACCTTCGTGAAGTTCATTGAGCACTCTCTCCCTTAACTTGGGTGGAATTACCACTCGGGATCCACACATCAAGGTCCCCTGGCATACTGACAGCTGTTCTCTTCTGGATGAGAATGCTGGCAACAGTGAGTCGCCATGTGCTGGCCAACCCTTCACCGTCAAATCATATACCCGAGACAGTGTCGGGTCATTTCGGGTCTCCTTCTCTATACCAGCGTTAGTTACTGTCAAGCATTCAATTATAGTCGAATGAAATAATTCGACAGGATCCACTGCTGGTGCTTCTTCCACAGTAGGCAGTGGCAGGTGTGATAGCCCATCAGCGTTTCCATGCTGTTTCGTGCCCTTATACTCGATTTCATATTGGTGCGCCCCTGGAAAAAGGGACCATCTTTGTAGCCGTTGCGCAGTCATCACCGGAACGCCCTTCTTTGGATTAAAGATGGAGACAAGTGGTTGGTGGTCAGTCAGCAAGGTGAACTTCTGCCCGTGCAGATAGTGATTGAACTTTTTCACTCCCCACACTAGGCTGTGGGCCTCCCTGTCAATCTGGGCGTAGTTACGCTCGGCTGAGGTTAGTGACCGAGATGCAAAGGCTACTGGCCTCTCCGAGCCGTCCAGGAATTTGTGCGACAGCACCGCTCCAATGCCATAGGGTGATGCATCACACGCCAACCGAATTGGTAGTGCTGGGTTGAAATGAGCCAACACCTCTTTTGATGTGCTCAATGCTTTGCTCTTCTGGAAAGTGTTGTGTATGTACCTTTAAGAGAAGAACTGATTCTATACTGCAGTACCGGCAGTGACCACCCCTGTATATAAAGCCATAGCAGGCTTCTGTATTTCAGTCTTAAGTTACCCTCTGTTACAGCTTTGCTGGCTGTGCAGCTGCAAGCACAAGCAGAGGGAGCAGCCAGACTTGGAGAGTGGACTAAAGTGGTGGTCCCCTGACCAGGCAGAGGAGGAGAATGCTGGACCACCACCACCACCTCCACCTTCACCATCATCATAGCAACTGAGGTGCCTGGAGGGAGAGGACAGAGGAGGAGAAGGAGAAGGGAGGCCAGCAACAACACCAACCAGGGGAGAGGCCTTTCCCATTACTGCCTCCCCAAATTGGCCTCCACTTCAGGAGAAGGAGAGAGGGGAGAGAAACCACTATCAACCAACACCAACTGTTCAGAAGGAGGGAGGAATATCATCTTCAAAATATCTACAGGTGGGTGTTATTTGGGGCACTCTCCCAAAGACTTTGTATTTTAGGTGGGGGGAGAAAAGAAGAAACAAGGCCGGAACATCAAGGGGTGGCTGTGTGTGTGTGTGGCTCTTGCCAAAACTAGGCCACACGCACCACAAATAAGCATCACTTCTATTGCCTGACCTGGGCCAGCTGGAGCTGCCGAGGTGAAGTGGTTAATTCCATTAATTACATCATTAAAACCTGGTGCAGGACTGAGCCTGGGAATCTCCAGCTTTCCCAGGTGAAGACATCTTCTTCCCCTGTCAGAAGACCACCACTATCAGAGAGTTTAAAACTCCATCAGGAGAGTGCATCCCTGCCAACACCCACCCACCCGCCATCCTGAGTGGCGATCCTGCCTTTGCGGCCTCCCTCCTTCCCACCCCCCTCTCTCTCTCTCTTTCTCTCTCTCTAACTCTTTCTCTAAGGCACCTCAATTTACTTTATTAATTAATTGCCTATTGAGCAGAGGGGAGAAGGCCCCTCTCCCAATCTCAGTCAATAAGTGGAGAGGTGTGCCTTCATTTGAAACAGCTCGCGCTGCTCAATAGAGGACCAAAAAAATACCTGAGGCCATTTCCACCTTCAGGCCTGTGACTTGGGGTGAGTGTAGCCCTTTATAATACCACCCCAGAATGGCGACTGCATCTTCGCCGGTAACGAGGCCAGCCAAGACGTATGCAGGAGTGGCAGCCACAGCTACAGCTGCTCCCGTTGCTTCTGCTGCCCCGTCACCATTCAGACTGATGACAAAAAAGCTTGGGGTGAAGAGCTACACTCACCCCACTATGACCATTGAGGCCTGCGTTAAAGCCATGGCTGGGGTTGTCGGCCCCTCAACCATCGTCGCGGCCTCAAAAATGTATGGGAAGGCTGTGTTCTTCCTGGGGTCGGAGCGGGTGGTGTCCCTGGCCGTCGCCAAGAGGCTCACCGTGGGCGGGACCTTCCTGCCGGTGGACCCTCTCGAGGCCACCGCGCAGAGGATCGTCATTTCCAACGTCCCGCCCTATGTTCCTGGTGAGCTCCTCCTTCCCCATTTACGTCAACTTGGGGAGGTGAGGTCGGGGATCACACCCATCCCGCTCGGCATCCGGGAGGCCAGCCTTCGCCATGTCTTCTCCTTCCGGCGCCAGCTGTTTATCCAGCTGGCGCGGGAGGAGGACACTGACGGGGCATTCGTCGTCCACCACGAGGGGACCGCCTATCGCGTCTTCTGGACGTCGGACGGTGTGCGGTGCCACACCTGCAAGGAGGTGGGGCACATCCAGAAAAACTGCCCCGCCTCCAAGGCCGCCGGATCATCTCGTGCGGCCGAGGCTGGCGCCGCTGACGCTCCTCCCCCCGGATCTGCCCGCGCGTCGGGAACGTCTGATGCGCGGTCGACGTTGGGGGCCGATGCCACCAAGGCCTCCGGCGGGGGGGAGGGAGCGTGTCCAGCCGGAAAGAAGGCGCAGCGAAAAAATAAACACCTTAGGGTGGGTCCCCTCGTGGATGGCCAGCCCTTGCCCCTTGAGCCCCTTACACCCGCGCTCCTCGCGGAGTTAATCAGGGCAGACGCGAGCGGGAGGGGCCTCGTGCCCGAGCCTGTGGCCGCAACCGCCGCAGCGGTAACGCCGATACCTACGGCCGGGCTCGGGCCAGAGGAGCCCGACAAACCTGCTCCGCCGGAGGGAGCTGAGGAGGAGGCCTCTGCAGGCATGGAGGGCTGCCTCGCTCCCTCCGTGCTAAAAAGAAGGCGCGACCCCCTGGAAGAGGAGGAGGACCGGGAGGAGGAGGGTCCCTCCGAGCAGGGGGAGTCGTCGCCCGCCGCAGGTACTGCGCCCCCCCCCCCCGCTGTCACCATCACCAGTGATCGGCAGGGGCCGCCTGTCCCTCGGGAGGCTGAGGCAGATGTGTCTGTCCAGCACATGCCTCCCGGGGACGGGGACGAGACCCTGCCTGTGGGGGGCGTCGCGGAACAACCCGTGGTGGAAATAGATATTCTATCGGTGCCGTTACCCCTCACCGGGTCGGTCGGCCTGGGGTCTGGGTCGGGCGAGCTCGAGGATAATGAGCTCGCCCAATGCGACCCGGACATCTCCCAGGGGCTGCTCGTCCTGGTAGAGCTTTTAATTCAAAACCCCCCATCCGTTGGGTCGGAGATTGCTGCCGGGGAGGAGGATGGCCCCCTGGCTGCGTCTCCGCTGCCGGACGTACTGGAAGAGCTGGGAATTGTTCTCTCCCCGGTTTTTCCGGTCGTTCCGGCGTCTGAGGCAGAGGGGAGCTCTGAACCGCCGCCGTCTTCTGGCCCAGCACCCCTAGAGGAGCCCAGGGAGAAATCCTCTGCCGCCGATCCTGGGGGTGGGATCCGGGCGGAGGCGGGGCTGGCTGGCGCGGCCGAGCCGTTCGCTTCGCACTGCGCGGCGGACGGGTCGGCCGCTGGTAACGACCCCCTGGAGAAGGATGGGGACTCGGTGATGGGCACGGAGGACGATTCGGACTCCAGCGCCGACGAGGCGATGGATGACCTCGTGCCCCTTGCCGAGTCTCCCCTCATTCCCGTAAGGGAACTCTGGGATTTTATGGCCACGTGCCTGGGTCGGCGCAATAAGGTCCGGCTGGCCCTCGACAGGTGGTCAGAGCTGGCGCTGCTGATCGTATCCGTCCGCGCCGCCGTTAAGATCATGGGCGCGGACGAGGGTGTGAACCCGCTCGAGCTGCGTCGGCTCACAACGTTTCTCACTGGGCTGCTGAGGAAGTGGCGGCTGACTAGCGGCTTCGCTTCCTCCCCCCGTTAGGTGTAGGTAGAGGTTGCACTATGCTTCTGACATGAAGATAACCATAGCCAGCCTCAACATCAACGGCAGCAGGGAGGCGCGCCGCAGATTCAATAACTTCTCGGTCCTTCGGGACGGGAAGTATGCGGTGTGCTTCCTGCAAGAAACCCACACCGTCCGGGAGACGAAGCCACGTGGCTCCTGGAGTGGCAAGGAGGGGCCAGCATGAGTCATCTCTCCAACAATTCCAGCGGGGTGGCTATCTTGCTGGCCCCGCATTTTCAGCCGGAGATCTTGGGGGTCAAGGAGCACGTGCCGGGCCGCTTGCTGCAGGTCACTGTTCGCCTGGGGGGCGTGCCGCTCCATCTAGTGAACGTGTACGCCCCTCAGACCGGTGCGCAGCAAGTGCGCTTCTTCGAAGAAGTGTCCGCTCTGTTGGGCTCCATCGACATGGGCGAGTGCATCATCCTCGGGGGGGATTTTAACTGCACCCTCGAGGCGAGGGACCGTGCGGGTCCCCCGCGAAGCCTGGCGGCGATGGAGAAGTTGAGGGACCTGGTTGGGTCCTTCGACTTGGTGGACGTCTGACGAAATCTCCACCCCGACTCCAGGGCCTTCACTAGCGTGAGGTCTGGGGGAGGAAGGTCCAGAATCGACCGCCTTTACATTTCCCGGGCGTACGTCTCCTGCGTTCCGCCGGCTTCCATGCGGCCGGTGCCGTGCACGGACCACCACCTGGTGTGGGCGGAGCTCGCTCCGCTGCGCGCGCGGGGGGTGTCCGCGTACTGGCATTTTAACAACCTGCTGCTGGAGGACGCGCGGTTCCGGGATTCGTTTCGTCTGTTCTGGGCCGACTGGAGAAGGAAGCGGGGGGGCGTCCCCTCCTTGAGGCTATGGTGGGATGTCGGCAAGGCTCACATCCGTCTCTTCTGTCAGGAGTACGCGAAGGGGTCGACCAAGAGGCGGGAGGCCCGGGTCGGGCGGTTGGAGAAGGAGGTGCTCGACCTGGAGTCCCATCTCGGTCAGGTCGTCGAGGACCCAGCCCTGCGGAAGGTGTACGAAGAGAAGAAGGGCGCGCTGAAGGACCTGCAGCTCATCAGGTCCCGAGGCGCGTACGTGAGGTCGCGGATCCAGCTCCTGCGGGACCTGGGCCGCGGCTCCCCCTTCTTCTACTCGCTGGAAAAAAGACGGGGGTTCCGTAAGCAGCTCTTGGGGCTGCTGGCCGACGACGGATCTCTGGTCTCGGATCCGGAGGGAATCAGCGCAGAGACCCGCGCCTACTACGGGGCTCTGTTCTCTCCGGATCCGTCCAGCGAGGATGCGCGCAGAATTTTGTGGGAGGACCTGCCGAAGGTCAGCCCGGAGGGCGGCGAAAAATTGGACGCTCCGCTAAGCCATGCGGAGCTGACCGGCGCCCTCCGCCAGCTCTCTAGGGGAAAGTCCCCGGGGCTGGACGGGCTGACCGTGGAGTTCCACAGGGCGTTCTGGGACATCTTGGGGGGCAACTACGCGCGGGTCCTGGGGGAAAGTTTGGCGACCGGGGAGATGCCCCTCTCTTGGCGCAGGGCGGTCATTGTCCTGCTGCCTAAGAAGGGTGATCTCCGCCTCCTTAAGAACTGGCGCCCGGTCTCTCTCCTCAGCACGGACTATAAAATCTTTGCCAGGGCCATGTCTGCTCACCTTGGCACCGTGCTGGCCCACATGATCCACCCCGACCAGTCCTACACGGTCCCGGGCCGGACCATCCACGATAACATCCATCTGGTCCGGGACCTGCTCCACCACTCCCAGAGGGCTGGTCTGTCGGTCGCCTTCCTTTCCCTGGATCAGGAGAAGGCGTTCGACAGAGTGGATCACGAGTATCTCTTCGGGACTCTGCGCGCATTCGGGTTCGGGACGCATTTCGTCGCCCGGATCCGACTTCTGTATGCCGCCGCGGAGTGTCTGATTAAAGTTAACGGGTCCTTGACGGCGCCCTTTCGCTTCGGGAGGGAGGTGCGTCAGGGATGCCCCATGTCCGGTCAGTTATACGCCGTTTGCGTGGAGCCATTCCTGCGCCTCTTGCGGAAGAGGTTGACGGGACTGGCTCTGCAAGGGCCGGGCGTGGAGGTGGTCCTCTCGGCTTACGCCGATGACGTGCTCCTCACGGTCACGGATCCTG
Source organism: Somniosus microcephalus (assembly GCF_052327205.1). Classification (NCBI taxonomy): domain Eukaryota; kingdom Metazoa; phylum Chordata; class Chondrichthyes; order Squaliformes; family Somniosidae; genus Somniosus; species Somniosus microcephalus. Next base: position 126,998,051 of record NC_140987.1, on the reverse strand, counting down.
CTGACTTGCGGAGGATGCGGGAATGCCAGCAGATTTACTCGGACGCATCCTCCGCCAAGATCAACTGGGAGAAATGTTCCGGACTCCTGGTGGGTCAATGGCGGGTGGATAACCTGCCGGAGGAGTTTAGGCCTTTCGCCTGGAGCACCACGCACCTCCTCTATTTGGGAGTCTACCTTAGCCCTGCCGAGGACGCCTGGCCTGCGAACTGGCAAGAGCTGGAGGCCAAAGTCACCGCTCGCCTAGGACGCTGGACAGGACTGCTCCGAGTGTTGTCCTACAGGGGTCGAGCGCTGGTCATAAACCAGCTGGTGGCCGCCATGTTGTGGTACCGGTTGGTCACTTTGATCCCTCCCCCTGCGTTTGTCACCAAGATGCAGAAGAAGCTCGTCGACTTCTTCTGGGACAAAAGGAAGCACTGGGTCTCTGCCGCGGTTCTGTGTCTCCCGCTTAGGGAGGGCGGTCAGGCGCTGGTGTGCCTTCACACCCAGGCTGTGGCTTTCCATCTTCAGACGCTGCAGAGATACCTGTACGTCGAGAATCCTCCGAGATGGTGTGCGCTGGCGACGTTTTTCTTCCGCCAGCTGCACAGCCTCAATTATGACACGCAGCTCCTGTTCGCGAAAGTGGGCGGCAGGCGTGCCGGCCTGCAGGAGCTGCCTGTCTTCTACCAGGAACTACTATGGGTTTGGAACTACGTCGCTTCCAGGCGGAGCTCTCCCCCGTCAGGAGCGGCGGCTCTCCTTCGGGAGCCGCTGCTCAGGCATCCGCACCTCCACGAACGCGGTTTCGGGCGGCTGACAGAGGGCAGGGCTGTGCCTGGCAAGGTGACTAGAGTCGGGGACCTGATCGATGGCGGAGGAGCGGGCTGGATGGCGCCGGAGGAGCTGGTGCGGCGCCTGTCCTGGGCCAACGTCCGGCTCGCGGTCGAAGCCTTCGAATCGGTGAAAGCGTCACTGGGCCCCGACTCCACTAGGTGTATCGAGGCGGCTCAAGCATGTGGGGCAATCCCTTCCGAGCTTACCCCCGTTCGGACGGAATTCCTCATCGGCGCCCGGCCCCGAAACTCCCCTCAGGAACCGGCGCCTCACAACTTGAGCCGTCTCGAGGAAATACCCTCTGTGCCTTTTCATTCTGCGCGGAGGGGTTTCCTGTACAGGCTGCTCCTGCACACTCTCCACTTTGCCATCTTTGTCTACCGTCCGGACACGCCTTGGCGTGGAGTCTTGCCGACTGGCGGTGGCGGAGGTCCCCAATGGAGGGCTCTCTACGCGGGAGTCCTCCCTTGTTCCATCGGGGACTTGGCCTGGAGGGTGTTGCACAGAGCGGTTCCGTGCAAGAAGGTTTTAAGTAGGTTCACGGACTCCCAGGCCGCCTGCATTTTTTGCGGCCTGGAGGAGTCCGTGTTTCACGTTTATATGGAGTGTGAGAGGTTGCAGCCCCTCTTTCACTACTTGAAGGGCTGCTCCTCGATTTTGGTTGCACTTCAGTCCCATGCTCTTGATCTACGGTCACCCGGTGCGGAGGGGAGCGGACAGGTTGGAGGACCTCCTTGTGGTCCTGCTCCTGGGCCTGGCTAAAAGAGCCATCAATTGGTCCAGGCAGCGGGCGGTCGAGGGGGTCGTCCAGCCGGATTGCCTGCCTCTCTTCCGCAGCCATGTTCGTGCCCGGGTGGCCCTGGAGATGGAGCACGTGGTGTCCGCCGATGCGCTTGAGTATTTCCGCGACCGGTGAGCGCCGCGGGGACTGGAGTGCATCATCAACCCGGATAACCAAATTTTAATATGATTTGTTAAGTTTTAGTTGAACTTTTGTTTACAGTCAATTCGTTTTTTTTTTGGTACGATCAAAAAGAGTACCCTCTGTTCCAGCCTTTCCTGCCTGTGCAGCTGCCTCAGTCAGCAGGAGGAGAAGGAGCAGACAAACCAGGAGAGTGGAGAGTGTAAAGTGGTGGTCTCCTGACCAGGAAGAGGAGGATATCGTTAGACCACCACCACCTCCACCTCCACCATCATCACAGCAACTGAGGTGCCTGGAGAGAGAGGACAGAGGAGGAGAAGGAGAAGGGAGGCCAGCAACAACACCAACCAGGGGAGAGGCCTTTCCCATTACTGCCTCCCCAAATTGGCCTCCATTCCAGGAGAGAGGGGAGAGAAACAACCAACAACTACCAACTGTTTGGAAGGAGGGAAGAACAACAGCATCTTTCAGGTGGGTGTTATTTGGTGCACTCTCCCAAAGACTTTGTATTTTAGGTGGGGGGAGAAAAGAAGAAAAAAGGGCCGGATCATCAAGGGGTGTGTGTGTGTGTGGCTCTTGTAAAACACTAGGCCACACACACCACTAATTAAGCACCCCTTCCTATTGCCTGACCTGGGATAGCTGGAGCTGCCTAGGTGATCAGCCCAATTGTACATCGTTAAGACCTGGTGTGGGACTGAGCCTGGGGCGTCTCCAGCTTTCCCAGGTGAAGACATCTTCTCCCCCTGCTAGAAGACCACCTTCAAAGACTTTAATTTTTCATCGGAGAGTTCACCCCTGCCGACACTCACCCACCCACCATCCTGACTGGCGACCCTGCCTTTGCGGCCTTCCTCCTTCCCACCCCCCCCTCTCTCTCCCTCTTTGTCTTTCTCTGCCTTTCTCTCTGAGGCACCTCATTTCATCTTTAATTATTAATTGCCTATTGAGCAGAGAGGAGAAGGCCCCTCTCCCAATTTCAATCAATAAGGGGAAGAGGTGTGCCTTCAATTTAAAAAGCTCCCTCTGCTCAATTGAGGACCAAAAAAATACCTGAGGCCACATTAACATCTTCAGGCCTGTGACTTGGGGTGAGTGCAGCCCTTTTTTAGAAAACACCCCAGAATGGCGACTGCATCTTCGCCAGTGACGGGGCCAGCCAAGACGTATGCGGGAGTGGCGGCCACAGCCACAGCTGCTCCCACTGCTTCTGCTGCCCCGTCACCATTCAGACTAATAACAAAAAAGCTTGGGGTGAAGAGCTACACTCACCCCACTATGACCATTGAGGCCTGCGTTAAAGCCATGGCTGGGGTTGTCGGCCCCTCAGCCATCGTCGCGGCCTCAAAAATGTATGGGAAGGCTGTGTTCTTCCTGGGGTCGGAGCGGGCGGTGTCCCTGGCTGTCACCGAGGGGCTCACCGTGGGCGGGACCTTCCTGCCGGTGGACCCCCTGGAGGCCACCGCGCAGAGGGTGGTTATTTCGAACGTCCCGCCCTATGTTCCTGGTGAGCTCCTCCTTCCCCATCTACGTCAACTTGGGGAGGTGAGGTCAGGGATCACACCCATCCCGCTCGGCTTCTGGGAGGCCAGCCTTCGCCACATCTTCTCCTTCCGGCGCCAGCTGTTCATCCAGCTGGCGCGGGAGGAGGACACTGATGGGGCATTCGTCGTCCACCACGAGGGGACCGCCTATCGCGTCTTCTGGACGTCGGATGGTGTGCGGTGCCACGCCTGCAAGGAGGTGGGGCACATCCGGAAAAACTGCCCCGCCTCCAAGGCCGCCGGATCATCTCGTGCGGCCGAGGCTGGCGCCGCCGACGCTCCTCCCCCTGGATCTGCCCGCGCATCAGGAACGTCTGATGCACGGTCGACGTCGGGGGCCGATGCCACCAAGGCCTCCGGCGGGGGTGAGGGAGCGTGTCCGGCCGGAAAGAAGGCACGGCGGAAAAGTAAACACCATAGGGCGGGTCCCCCCGTGGATGGCCAGCCCTTGCCCCTTGAGCCCCTTACACCCGCGCTCCTCGCGGAGTTAATCGGGGCAGACGCGAGCGGGAGGGGCCTCGTGCCCGAGCCTGTGGCCGCAACCGCCGTAGCGGAAACGCCATTACCTGCGGCCGGGCTCGGGCCCGAGGAGCCCAACAAACCTGCTCCGCTGGATGGAGCTGAGGAGGTGGCCTCTGCAGTCATGGAGGTCTCCCTCGCTCCCTCCATGGTAAAAAGAAGGCGCGACCCCCTGGAAGAGGAGGAGGAGGACCGGGAGGAGGAAGGTCCCTCCGAGCAGGGGGAGTCGTCGCCCGCCACGGGTACTGCGCCCCTCCCCCCCCCGCTGTCATCATCACCAGCGATCGTCGGCAGGGGTCGGCTGTCCCTCGGGAGGCTGAGGCAGATGTGTCTGTCCGACGCGTGCCTCCCGGGGATGGGGACGAGACCCTGCCCGTGAGGGGGGTCGCGGAACAACCCGCGGCGGTAATTGAAATTGACCTTCCATTGGTGCCGTTACCCCTCGCCGGGTCGGGCGGCCTGGGGTCTGGGTCGGGCGAGCTCGAGGATAATGAGCTCGCCCAATACGACCCAGATATCTCCCAGGGGTTGCCCGTCCTGGTAGAGCTTTTAATTCAAAACCCCCCATCCGCTGGGTCGGAGGTTGGTGGCGGGGAGGAGGATGGCCCCCTGGCAGCGTCTCTGGTGCCGGACATACTGGAGGAGCTGGGAATTGTTCTCTCCCCGGTTTCTCTGGTCGTTCCGGCGTCTGAGGCAGAGGGGAGCTCTGAACCGCCGCCGTCTTCTGGCCCAGCACCCCTAGAGGAGCCCAGGGAGAAATCCTCTGCCGCCAATCCTGGGGGTGGGATCCGGGAGGAGGCGGTGCTGGCTGGTGCGGCCGAGCCGTTCGTTTCGCACTACGCGGCAGACGCGTCGGCCGCTGGTGACAACCCCCTGGAGGAGGATGGGGACTCGGTGATGGGCACGGAGGACGATTCGGACTCCAGCGCCGACGAGGCGATGGATGACCTCGTGCCGCTTGCTGAGTCTCCCCTCATTCCCGTAAGGGAACTCCAGGATTTTATGGCCACGTGCCTGGGTCGGCGCAATAAGGTCCGGCTGGCCCTCGACAGGTGGTCGGAGCTGGCGCTGCTCATCATATCCGTCTGCGCCGCCGTTAAGATCATGGGCGCGGACGAGGGTGTGAACCCGCTCGAGCTGCGTCGGCTCACAACGTTTCTCACTGGGCTGCTAAGGAAGTGACGGCTGACCAGCGGCGGCGCTTCCTCCCCCCGTTAGGTGTAGGTAGAGGTTGCACTATGCTTCTGACATGAAGATAACCATAGTCAGCCTCAACATCAATGGCAGCAGGGAGGCGCACTGCAGATTCAATAACTTCTTGGTCCTTCGGGACGTGAAGTATGCGGTGTGCTTCCTGCAAGAAACCCACACCATTCCGGGAGACGAAGCCACGTGGCTCCTGGAGTGGCAAGGAGGGGTCAGCATGAGTCACCTCTCCAACAATTCCAGCGGGGTGGCTATCTTGCTGGCCCCGCATTTTCAGCCGGAGATCTTGGGGGTCAAGGAGCACGTGCCGGGCCGCTTGCTCCAGGTCACTGTTCGCCTGGGGGGCGTGCCGCTCCATCTAGTGAACGTGTCTGCCCCTCAGACCGGTGCGCAGCAAGTGCGCTTCTTCGAAGAAGTGTCCGCTCTGTTGGGCTCCGTCGACGTGGGCGAGTGCGTCATCCTCGGGGGGGATTTTAACTGCACCCTCGAGGCGAGGGACCGTTCGGGTCCCCCGCGAAGCCCGGCGGCGATGGAGAAGTTGAGGGACCTGGTTGGGTCCTTCGACTTGGTGGACGTCTGGCGAAATCTCCACCCCGACTCCAGCGCCTTCACTAGCGTGAGGTCTGGGGGAGGAAGGTCCAGAATCGACCGCCTGTACATTTCCCGGGCGTACGTCTCCTGCATTCCGGCGGCTTCCATGCGGCCGGTGCCGTGCACGGACCACCACCTGGTATGGGCGGAGCTCGCTCGGCTGCGCGCGCAGGGGGGGTCCGCGTACTGGCATTTTAACAACCTGCTGCTGGAGGACGCGCGGTTCCGGGATTCGTTTCGTCTGTTCTGGGCCGACTGGAGAAGGAAGCGGGGGGGCTTCCCCTCCTTGAGGCTATGGTGGGATGTGGGCAAGGCTCACATCCGTCTCTTCTGTCAGGAGTACGCGAAGGGGTCGACCAAGAGGCGGGAGGCCCGGGTCGGGCGGTTGGAGAAGAAGGTGCTCGACCTGGAGTCCCGTCTCGGTCAGGTCGTCGAGGACCCGGCCCTGCGGAAGGTGTACGAAGAGAAGAAGGGCGCGCTGAAGGACCTGCAGCTCGTCGGGTCCCGAGGCGCATACGTGAGGTCGCGGATCCAGCTCCTGCGGGACCTGGACCGTGGCTCCCCCTTCTTCTACTCGCTGGAAAAAAGACGGGGGGTCCGTAAGCAGCTCTTGGGGCTGCTGGCCGACGACAGATCTCTGGTCTCGGATCCGGAGGGGATCAGTGCGGAGACCCGCGCCTACTACGGGGCTCTGTTCTCTCCGGATCCGTCCAGCGAGGATGCGCGCAGAGTTTTGTGGGAGGACCTGCCGAAGGTCAGCCCGGAGGGCGCCGAAAAATTGGACGCTCCGCTAAGCCTGGCGGAGCTGACCGGCGCCCTCCGCCAGCTCTCTAGGGGAAAGTCCCCGGGGCTGGACGGGCTGACCGTGGAGTTCCACAGGGCGTTCTGGGACGTCTTGGGGGGCGACTACGCGCGAGTCCTGGGGGAAAATTTGGCGACCGGGGAGATGCCCCTCTCTTGGCGCAGGCCTAAGAAGGGCGATCTCCGCCTCCTTAAGAACTGGCGCCCGGTCTCCCTCCTCAGCACAGACTATAAAATCTTTGCCAGGGCCATGTCTGCTCGCCTTGGCACCGTGCTGGCCCACATGATCCACCCCGACCAGTCCTACATGGTCCCGGGCCGGACCATCCACGATAACATCCATCTGGTCCGGGACCTGGTCCACCACTCCCAGAGGGCTGGTCTGTCGGTCACCTTCCTTTCCCTGGATCAGGAGAAGGCGTTCGACAGGGTGGATCACGAGTATCTCTTCGGGACTCTGCGCGCATTCGGGTTCGGGACGCATTTCGTCGCCCGGATCCGACTTCTGTACGCCGCCGCGGAGTTTCTGATTAAAGTTAACGGGTCCTTGATGGCACCCCTTCGCTTCGGGATGGGGGTGCGTCAGGGATGCCCCATGTCCGGTCAGTTCTACGACGTTTGCGTGGAGCCATTCCTGCGCCTCTTGCGGAAGAGGTTGACGGGACTGGCTCTGCAAGGGCCGGGCGTGGAGGTGGTCCTCTCGGCTTACACCGATGACGTGTTCCTCATGGCCACGGATCCCGCAGACTTGCGGAGGATGCGGGAATGCCAGCAGATTAACTCGGACGCATCCTCCGCCAAGATCAACTGGGAAAAATGTTCCGGACTCCTGGTGGGTCAGTGGCGGGTGGCCTCCCTGCCGAAGGAGTTCAGGACTTTCGCCTGGAGCACCACGCACCTCCTCTATTTGGAAGTCTACCTTAGCCCTGCCGAGGACGCCTGGCTGGCGAACTGGCAAGAGCTGGAGGCCAAAGTCACCGCTTGCCTAGGACGCTGGACAGGACTGCTCCGAGTGTTGTCCTACAGGGGTCGAGCGCTGGTCATAAACCAGCTGGTGGCCGCCATGTTGTGGTACCGGTTGGTCACTTTGATCCCTCCCCCTGTGTTTGTCGCCAAGATGCAGAAGAAGCTCATCGACTTCTTCTGGGACAAAAGGAAGCACTGGATCTCTGCTGCGGTTCTGTGTCTCCCGCTTAGGGAGGGCGGTCAGGCGCTGGTGTGCCTTCGCACCCAGGCTGCGACTTTCCGTCTTCAGACGCTGCAGAGATACCTGTACGTCGAGAATCCTCCGAGATTGTGTGCGCTGGCGACGTTTTTCTTCCGCCAGCTGCACGGCCTCAATTACGACATGCAGCTCCTGTTTGCGAATGTGGGCGGCAGGCGTGCCAGCCTGCGGGAGCTGCCTGTCTTCTACCAGGAACTGCTATGGGTTTGGAACTACGTCGCTTCCAGGCGGAGCTCTCCCCCGTCAGGAGCGGCGGCTCTCCTTCGGGAGCCGCTGCTCAGGAATCCGCACCTCCACGAACACGGGTTCGGGCGGCTGGCGGAAGGTAGGGCTGTGGCTGGCAAGTTGACCAGAGTCGGGGACCTGCTCGATGGGGGAGGAGCGGGCTGGATAGCGCTGGAGGAGCTGGCGCGGCTCCTGTCCTGGGCCAACGTCCGGCTCGCGGTCGAAGCCATCGAATCGGTGAAAGCGGCACTGGGCCCCAACTCCACTAGGTGTATCGAGGCGGCTCAAGCACGTGGGGCGATCCCGTCCGAGCTTACCCCCGTTCGGACGGAATTCCTCATCGGCGCCCGGCCCCGAAACTCCCCTCGGGAACCGGCGCCTCACAACTTGAGCCGTCTCGAGGAAATACCCTCTGTGCGTTTTCATTCCGCGCGGAGGGGATTCCTCTACGGGCTGCTCCTGCACACTCTCCACTTTGCCATCTTCGTCTACCGTCCGGACACGCCTTGGCGCGGCGTCTTGCCGACTGGCGGTGGCGGAGGTCCACAATGGAGGGCTGTCTATGCGGGAGTCCTCCGTTGTTCCATCGGGGACTTGGCCTGGAGGGTGTTGCATGGAGCGGTCCCATGCAATAAGGTTTTAAGTAGGTTCACGGACTCCCAGGCCGCCTGCAGTTTTTGCAGCCTGGAGGAGTCCGTGTTTCACATTTATATGGAGTGTGAGAGGTTGCAGCCCCTCTTTCACTACTTGAAGGGGCTGCTCCTCGGTTTTTGGTTGCACTTCAGTCCCACGCTCTTGATCTACGGTCACGCGGTGCGGAGGGGAGCGGACAGGTTGGAGGACCTCCTTGTGGGCCTGCTCCTGGGCCTGCTAAAAGAGCCATTAATTGGTCCAGGCAGCGGGCGGTCGAGGGGGTCGTCCGGCCGGATTGCCTGCCTCTCTTCCGCAGCCATGTTCGCACCCGGGTGGCCCTAGAGATGGAGCACGTGGTGTCCGCCGGTGCGCTTGAGTATTTCCATGACCGGTGGGCGCCGTGGGGACTGGAGTGCATCATCAACCCGGAAAACCAAATTTTAATTTGATTTGTTAAGTTTTGGTTGAACTTTTGTTTCCAGTCCAATTTGGTTTTTTTTTTGGTACAATCAAAAGAAAACCCACTGTACCTCATTCACAGCATTGCTGGCTGTGCAGCTGCAAGCACAAGCAGAGGGAACAGCCAGACTTGGAGAGTGGACTAAAGTGGTGGTCCCCTGACCAGGCAGAGGAGGAGAACGCTGGACCACCACCTCCTCCACCTCCACCATCATCATAGCAACTGAGGTGCCTGGAGGGAGAGGACAGAGGAGGAGAAGGAGAAGGGAGGCCAGCAACAACACCAACCAGGGGAGAGGCCTTTCCCATTACTGCCTCCCCAAATTGGCCTCCACTTCAGGAGAAGGAGAGAGGGGAGAGAAACCACTATCAACCAACACCAACTGTTCGGAAGGAGGGAGGAATATCATCTTCAAAATATCTACAGGTGGGTGTTATTTGGGGCACTCTCCCAAAGACTTTGTATTTTAGGTGGGGGGAGAAAAGAAGAAACAAGGCCGGAACATCAAGGGGTGGCGGTGTGTGGTTCTTGTTAAAAACTAGGCCACACACACCACTAATAAGCATCCCTTCTATTGCCTGACCTGGGACAGCTGGAGCTGCCCAGGTGAAGTGGTTAATTCCACTTTAAATTTCCATCAGGAGAGTGCACCCCTGCCAAAACCCACCCACCCGTCATCCTGAGTGGCAAACCTGCCTTTGCGGCCTCCCTCCTTCCCACCCCCCCTCCCTCTCTCTCTTTGTCTCTCTCTGCCTCTTTCTCTAAGGCAACTCAATTTACTTTATTAATTAATTGCCTATTGAGCAGAGGGGAGAAGGCCCCTCTCCCAATCTCAGTCAATAAAGGGAGAGGTGGGCCATCATTTTAAACAGCTCCCTCTGCTCAATAGAGGACCAAAAAAATACCTGAGGCCATTTCCACCTTCAGGCCTGTGACTTGGGGTGAGTGTAGCCCTTTATAATACCACCCCAGAATGGCGACTGCATCTTCGCCGGTGATGGGGCCAGCCAAGACGTATGCGGGAGTGGCAGCCACAGCTACAGCTGCTCCCGTTGCTTCTGCTGCCCCGTCACCATTCAGACTGATGACAAAAAAGCTTGGGGTGAAGAGCTACACTCACCCCACTAGGACCATTGAGGCCTGCGTTAAAGCCATGGCTGGGGTTGTCGGCCCCTCAGCCATCGTCATGGCCTCAAAAATGTATGGGAAGGCTGTGTTCTTCCTGGGGTCGGAGCGGGTGGTGTCCCTGGCCATCGCCAAGGGGCTCACCGTGGGCAGGACCTTCCTGCCGGTGGATCCTCTCGAGGCCACCGCGCAGAGGATCGTCATTTCCAACGTCCCGCCCTATGTTCCTGGTGAGCTCCTCCTTCCCCATCTATGTCAACTTGGAGAGGTGAGGTCGGGGATCACACCCATCCCGCTCGGCTTCCGGGAGGCCAGCCTTCGCCACGTCTTCTCCTTCCGGCGCCAGCTGTTTATCCAGCTGGCGCGGGAGGAGGACACTGACGGGGCATTCGTCATCCACCAAGAGGGGACCGCTTATCGCGTCTTCTGGACGTCGGACGGTGTGCGGTGCCACGCCTGCAAGGAGGTGGGGCACATCCGGAAAAACTGCCCCACCTCCAAGGCCGCCGGATAATCTCGTGCGGTCGAGGCTGACGCCGCCGACGCTCCTCCCCCCGGATCTGCCCGCGCGTCGGGAACGTCTGATGCGCGGTCGACGTCGGGGGCCGAGGCCACCAAGGCCTCCGACGGGGAGGAAGGAGCGTGCCCGGCCAGAAAGAAGGCACGGCGAAAAAATAAACACCTTAGGGCGGGTCCCCCCGTGGATGGCCAGCCCTTGCCCCTTGAGCCCCTTACACCCGCGCTCCTCGCGGAGTTAATCGGGGCAGACGCGAGCGGGAGGAGCCTCGTGCCCGGGCCTGTGGCCGCAACCGCCGCAGCGGTAACGCCGATATCTGCGGCCAGGCTCGGGCCCGAGGAACCCGACAAACCTGCTCCGCCGGAGGGAGCTGAGGAGTAGGCCTCTGCAGGCATGGAGGTCTCCCTCGCTCCCTCCGTGCTAAAAAGAAGGCGCAACCCCCTGGAATAGGAAGAGGACCGGGAGGAGGAAGGTCCCTCCGGGCAGAGGGAGTCGTCGCCCGCTGCGGGTACTGCGCCACCCCCCCCCCCGCTGTCGTCATCACCAGCGATCGGCAGGGGCCGCCTGTCCCTCGGGAGGCTGAGGCAGATGTATCTGTCCAGCACGTGCCTCCCGGGGACGAGACCCTGCCCATGGGGGGGGTCGCGGAACAACCCGCGGTGGAAATAGATATTCTATCGGTGCCGTTACCCCTCGTCGGGTCGGGCGGCCTGGGGTCTGGGTCGGGCGAGCTCAAGGACAATGAGCTCGCCCATTATGACCCGGACATCTCCCAGGGGCTGCTCGACCTGGTAGAGGTTTTAATTCAAAACACCCCATCCGCTGGGTCGGAGGTTGGTGGCGGGGAGGAGGATGGCCCCCTGGCTGCGTCTCTGGTGCCGGACGTACTGGAGGAGCTGGGAATTGTTCTCTCCCCGGTTTCTCCAGTCGTTCCGGCGTCTGGGGCGGAGGGGAGCTCTGAACCGCTGTCGTCTTCTGGCCCAGCACCCCGAGAGGAGCCCAGGGAGGAATCCTCTGCCGCCGATCCTGGGGGTGGGTTCCGGGCGGAGGCGGGGCTGGCTGGTGCGGCCGAGCCATTCGCTGCGCACTGCGCGGCGGACGGGTCGGCCGCTGGTGATGAACCCCTGGAGGAGGATGGGGAATCGGTGATGGGCACGGAGGACGATTCGGACTCCAGCGCCGACGAGGCAATGGATGACCTCGTGCCCCTTGCCGAGTCTCCCCTCATTCCCGTAAGGGATCTCTGGGATTTTATTGCCACGTGCCTGGGTCGGCACAATAATGTCCGGCTGGCCCTCGACAGGTGGTCGGAGCTGGCGCTGCTCATCGTATCCGTCCGCGCCGCCGTTAAGATCATGGGCGCGGACGAGGGTGTGAACCCGCTCGAGCTGCGTCGGCTCAGAACGTTTCTCACAGGGCTGCTAAGGAAGTGGCGGCTGATCAGCGGCTGCGCTTCCTCCCCCCGTTAGGTGTAGGTAGAGGTTGCACTATGCTTCTGACATGAAGATAACCATAGCCAGCCTCAACATCAACGGCAGCAGGGAGGCGCGCCGCAGATTCAATAGCTTCTCGGTCCTTCGGGACGGGAAGTATGCGGTGTGCTTCCTGCAAGAAACCCACACCATTCCGGGAGACGAAGCCACGTGGCTCCTGGAGTGGCAAGGAGGGGTCAGCATGAGTCACCTCTCCAACAATTCCAGCGGGGTGGCTATCTTGCTGGCCCCGCATTTTCAGCCGGAGATCTTGGGGGTCAAGGAGCACGTGCCGGGCCGCTTGCTCCAGGTCACTGTTCGCCTGGGGGGCGTGCCGCTCCATCTAGTGAACGTGTACGCCCCTCACACCAGTGCGCAGCAAGTGCGCTTCTTCGAAGAAGTGTCCACTCTTTTGGGCTCCGTCGACGTGGGCGAGTGCGTCATCCTCGGGGGAGATTTTAACTGCACCCTTGAGGCGAGGGATCGTTCGGGTCCCCCGCGAAGCCCGGCGGCGATGGAGAAGTTGAGGGACCTGGTCGGGTCCTTCGACTTGGTGGACGTCTGGCGAAATCTCCACCCCGACTCCAGCGCCTTCACTAGCGTGAGGTCTGGGGGAGGAAAGTCCAGAATCGACTGCCTCTACATTTCCCGGGCGTACGTCTCCTGCGTTCTGGCGGCTTCCATGCGGCCGGTGCCGTGCACGGACCACCACCTGGTGTGGGTGGAGCTCGCTCCGCTGCGCGCGCGGGGGGTGTCCGCGTACTGGCATTTTAACAACCTGCTGCTGGAGGACGCACGGTTCCGGGATTCGTTTCGTCGATTCTGGGCCGACTGGAGAAGGAAGCGGGGGGGCTTCCCCTCCTTGAGGCTATGGTGGGATGTGGGCAAGGCTCACATCCGTCTCTTCTGTCAGGAGTACGCGAAGGGGTCGACCAAGAGGCGGAAGGCCCGGGTCGGGCGGTTGGAGAAGGAGGTGCTCGACCTGGAGTCCCGTCTCGGTCAGGTCGTCGAGGACCCGGCCCTGCGGAAGGTGTACGAAGAGAAGAAGGGCGCGAAAGAGGTTGACGGGACTGGTTCTGCAAGGACCGGGCGTGGAGGTGGTCCTCTCGGCTTACGCCGATGACGTGCTCCTCACGGTCACGGATCCCGCTGACTTGCGGAGGATACGAGAATGCCAGCAGATTTACTCGGACGCATCCTCCGCCAAGATCAACTGGGAGAAATGTTCCGGACTCCTGGTGGGTCAGTGGCGGGTGGACTCCCTGCCGGAGGAGTTCAGGCCTTTCGCCTGGAGCACCACGCACCTCCTCTATTTGGGAGTCTACCTTAGTCCTGCCGAGGAAGCCTGGCCGGCGAACTGGCAAGAGCTGGAGGCCAAAGTCACCGCTTGCCTAGGATGCAGGACAGGACTGCTCCGAGTGTTGTCCTACAGGGGTCGAGCGCTGGTCATAAACCAGCTGGTGGCCGCCATGTTGTGGTACCGGTTGGTCACTTTGATCCCTCCCCCTGCGTTTGTTGCCAAGATGTAGAAGAAACTCATCGACTTCTTCTGGGACGAAAGGAAGCACTGGGTCTCTGCCGCGGTTCTGTGTTTCCCGCTTAGGGAGGGCGGTCAGGCGCTGGTGTGCCTTCGCACCCAGGCTGCAACTTCCCGTCTTCAGACTCTGCAGAGATACCTGCACGTTGAGAATCCTCCGAGATGGTGTGCGCTGGCGACGTTTTTCTTCCACCAGCTGCACGGCCTCAATTACAACACGCAGCTCCTGTTCGCGAAAGTGGGCGGCAGGCGTGCCAGCCTGCGGGAGCTGCCTGTCTTCTACCAGGAACTGCTATGGGTTTGGAACTACGTCGCTTCCAGGCGGAGCTCTCCCCCGTCAGGAGCGGCGGCTCTCCTTCGGGAGCCGCTGCTCAGGAATCCGCACCTCCACGAACGCGGGTTCGGGCGGCTGGCGGAGGGCAGGGCTGTGCTTGGCAAGGTGACCAGAGTCGGGGACCTGCTCGATGGCGGAGGAGCGGGCTGGATGGCGCCAGAGGAGCTGGCGCGGCGCCTGTCCTGGGCCAACGTCCGGCTCGCGGTCGAAGACATCGAATCGGTGAAAGCGGCACTGGGCCCTGACTCCACTAGGTGTATCGAAGTGGCTCAAGCACGTGGGGCGATCCCGTTCGAGCTTACCCCCGTTCGGATGGAATTCCTCATCGGCGCCCGGCCCCGAAACTCCCCTCGGGAACCGGTGCCTCACAACTTGAGCCGTCTCGAGGAAATACCCTCCGTGCGTTTTCATTCCGCGCGGAGGGGTTTCCTGTACGGGCTGCTCCTGCACACTCTCCACGTTGCCATCTTCGTCTACCGTCCGGACACGCCTTGGAATGGCGTCTTGCCGACTGGCAGTGGCGGAGGTCCCCAGTGGAGGGCTCTCCACGCGGGAGTCCTCCCTTGTTCCATCGGGGACTTGGCCTGGAGGGTGTTGCACGGAGCGGTCCCGTGCAAGAAGGTTTTAAGTAGGTTCACGGACTCCCAGGCCGCCTGTATTTTTTGCGGCCTGGAGGAGTCCGTGTTTCACGTTTATATGGATTGTGAGAGGTTGCAGCCCCTCTTTCACTACTTGAAGGGGCTGCTCCTCGATTTTTGGTTGCACTTCAGTCCCACGCTCTTGATCTACGGTCACCCGGTGCGGAGGGGAGCGTACAGGTTGGAGGACCTCCTTTTGGGCCTGCTCCTGGGCCTGGCTAAAAGAGCCATCAATTGGTCCAGGCAGCGGGCATCGAGGGGGTCATCCAGCCGGATTGCCTGCCTCTCTTCCGCGGCCATGTTCGCACCCGGGTGGCCCTGGAGATGGAGCACGCGGTGTCTGCTGGTGCGCTTGAGTAATTCCGCGACCGGTGGGCGCCGCAGGGTCTGGAGTGCATCATCAACCCGGAAAACCAAATTTTAATTTGATTTGTTAAGTTTTAGTTGAACTTTTGTTTAAAGTCCAATTTGGGTTTTTTTTTTGGGTACAAACAAAAAGGTTACCCTCTGTTCAGCATTCACAGCATTGCTGGCTGTGCAGCTGCAAGCACAAGCAGAGGGAGCAGCCAGACTTGAAGAGTGGACTAAAGTGGTGGTCCCCTGACCAGGCAGAGGAGGAGAACGCTGGACCACCACCACCACCTCCACCTCCACCATCATCATAGCAACTGAGGTGCCTGGAGGGAGAGGACAGAGGAGGAGAGGGAGAAGGGAGGCCAGCAACAACACCAACCAGGGGAGAGGCCTTTCCCATTACTGCCTCCCCAAATTGGCCTCCACTTCAGGAGAAGGAGAGAGGGGAGAGAAACCACTATCAACCAACACCAACTGTTCGGAAGGAGGGAGGAATATCATCTTCAAAATATCTACAGGTGGGTGTTATTTGGGGCACTCTCCCAAAGACTTTGTATTTTAGGTGGGGGGAGAAAAGAAGAAACAAGGCCAGAACATCAAGGGGTGGGTGTGTGTGTGTGTGTGGCTCTTGCCAAATCTAGGCCACACGCACCACAAATAATCATCCCTTCTATTGCCTGACCTGGGCCAGCTGGAGCTGCCTAGGTGAAGTGGCTAATTCCATTAATTACATCGTTAAGACCTGGTGCAGGACTGAGCCTGGGCATCTCGAGCTTTCCCAGGTGAAGACATCTTCTCCCCCTGCCAGAAGACCACCACTATCAGAGACTTTAAATTTCCATCAGGAGAGTGCACCCCTGCCAACACCCATCCACCCGCCATCCTGAGTGGCGACCCTGCCTTTGCGGCCTCCCTCCTTCCCACCCCGCCTCTCTCTCTCTCTCTTTGTCTCTCTCTGCCTCTTTCTCTAAGGCACCTCAATTGACTCTATTAATTAATTGCCTATTGAGCAGAGGAGAGAAAGCCCCTCCCCCAATCTCAGTCAATAGGGGGAGAGGTGTGCCTTCATTTTAAACAGCTCCCTCTGCTCAATAGAGGACCAAAAAAATACCTGTAGCCCTTTATAATACCACCCCAGAATGGCGACTGCATCTTCGCCAGTGGCGGGGCCAGCCAAGACGTATGCGGGAGTGGCAGCCACAGCCACCGTTGCCCCCATTGCTTCTGCTGCCCCGTCACCATTCAGAATGATGACAAAAAAGCTTGGGGTGAAAAGCTACACTCACCCCACTATGACTATTGAGGCCTGCGTTAAAGCCATGGCTGGGGTTGTCGGCCCCTCAGCCATCGTCGCGGCCTCAAAAATGTATGGGAAGGCTGTGTTCTTCCTGGGGTCGGAGCGGGCGGTGTCCCTGGCCGTCGCCAAGGGGCTCACCGTGGGCGGGACCTTCCTGCCGGTGGATCCTCTCGAGGCCACCGTGCAGAGGATCGTCATTTCCAACGTCCCACCCTATGTTCCTGGTGAGCTCCTCCTTCCCCATCTACGTCAACTTGGGGAGGTGAGGTCGGGGATCACACCCATCCCGCTCGGCTTCCGGGAGGCCAGCCTTTGCCACGTCTTCTCCTTCCAGCACCAGCTGTTTATCCAGCTGGCGCGGGAGGAGGACACTGACGGGGCATTCGTCGTCCACCACGAGGGGACCGCCTATCGTGTCTTCTGGACGTCGGACGGTGTGCGGTGCCACGCCTGCAAGGAGGTGGGGCACATCCAGAAAAACTGCCATGCCTCCAAGGCCGCCGGATCATCTCGTAGGGCCGAGCCTGGCACTGCCGCTGCTCCTCCCCCCGGATCTGCCCGCGCGTCGGGAACGTCTGATGCGCGGTCGACGTCGGGGGCCGATGCCACCAAGGCCTCCGGCAGGGGGGAGGGAGCGTGTCCGGCCGGAAAGAAGGCACGGCAAAAAAATAAACACCTTAGGGCGGGTTCCCCCATGGATGGCCAGCCCTTGCCCCTTGAGCCCCTTACACTCGCGGAGTTAATCGGGGCAGACGCGAGCAAGAGGGGCCTCGTGCCCGAGCCTGTGGCCGCAACCGCCGCAGCGGTAACGCCGATACCTGCGGCCGGGCTCGGGCCCGAGGAACCCGACAAACCTGCTCCGCCGGAGGGAGCTGAGGTGGAGGCCTCTGCAGACATGGATGGCGCCGGAGGAGCTGGCGCGGCGCCTGTCCTGGGCCAACGTAAGGCTCGCGGTCGAAGCCATCGAATCGGTGAAAGTGGCACTGTGCCCCGGCTCCACTAGGTGTATCGAGGCGGCTCAAGCACGTGGGGCAATCCCGTCCGAGCTTACCCCCGTTTGGACGGAATTCCTCATCGGCGCCCGGCCCCGAAACTCCCCTCGGTAACCGGCGCCTCACAACTTGAGCCGTCTCGAGGAAATACCCTCCGTGCCTTTTCATTCCGCGCAGAGGGGTTTCCTGTACGGGCTGCTCCTACACACTCTCCACTTTGCCATCTTCGTCTACCGTCCGGACACGCCTTGGCGTGGCGTCTTGCCGACTGGCGGTGGCGGAGGTCCCCAATGGAGGGCTCTCTATGCAGGAGTCCTCCCTTGTTCCATCAGGGACTTGGCCTGGAGGGTGTTGCACGGAGCGGTCCCGTGCAATAAGGTTTTAAGTAGGCTCATGGACTCCCAGTCCGCCTGCATTTTTTGTGGCCTGGAGGAGTCCATGTTTCACGTTTATATGGAATGTGAGAGGTTGCAGCCCCTCTTTCACTACTTGAAGGGGCTGCTCCTCGATTTTTGGTTGCACTTCAGTCCCACGCTCTTGATCTACGGACACCTGGTGCGGAGGGGAGCGGACAGGTTGGAGGACCTCCTTGTGGGCCTGCTCCTGGGCCTGGCTAAAAGAGCCATCAATTGGTCCAGGCAGCGGGTGGTCGAGGGGGTCGTCCAGCCGGATTGCCTGCCTCTCTTCCGCGGCCATGTTCGTGCCCGGGTGGCCCTGGAGATGGAGCACGCGGTGTCCGCCGGTGCGCTTGAGTATTTCCGCGACCGGTGGGCACCGCGGGGACTGGAGTGCATAATCAACCCGGAAAACCACATTTTAATTTGATTTGTTAAGTTTTAGTTGAACTTTTGTTTACAGTCCAATGTTCAGTAAATACCTGTTATTATTGTTCTCCTGCAGTCCGTGTATTATTTATACTCGGACACTACACTTTGAAGTATGACATTGGTATTTTTTAAATTTGTGCTCAGGGTGTGGGCATTGCTAGCAATGCTACATTAATAACCATCCCTAGTTCCCCTAAGGTGGTAGTGGTGGGCTTTCTCCTTGAACCTCTGAAGCTCTCATGGTGATAGTGCGCCACTGGTATGGGAATTCCAGCATATTGACCCAATGACAATGAAGAAACAGATGTATGTCCAAGTTGTTAAGTCTGTGTGTTCTAGTTATTGTTAATAAGAATCACTGCACACAGACCACAAGAATAAATTCAACAGGTCTTTACTAGTCGAAGGTCAGGCTGAACTGCCCAATAAATCATTACACAGCACGTATATACCGGTGTGGTCACCACCGGTATTACAGTATACAGCAGCCAAGATAAAGTAGTGCATCTCTTAAAATAGTTCTCTTAAAGGTGGAACGGTTACATACACCACAATCCTCCCTTTTTAGCTTAACAGTATATATTCCCCATTTAACATAACATAATAACATATATACGCAACTTCATGTCAAAACAGTTCACAGATTCAGTCTCTGAGGAGGCCTCCTGATCCGAGACGGATAACGCCTTTCAGGGGTCTCTGGTTCTCGTTGCTGGGGTGACTCATCTAGTTGATCCCCTATGGATAGGACATCATCATCAGGTATATTCACTTCTGAGGTAGATGCTTCAGGTTCACTAACTTCCTCCACGGTTGTCTCTGTCGTAACCATGGGCTCGACCCTTGTTCTCGATCCCACCAGTTGGTCAGCATGACGTCGCATTACGTTTTCACCAACATCTACCGTGTACATCAGGGGTCCTTGTCTGGCCCGAATTGTTCCAGATTGCCATTTCTCGTTTTTATAGTCCCTGGCTAACACCGGTTGTCCTATTTCAAAACTCCGAGTGGGCTTGTTATTGATATGCTGGAACTGTTTGTTTTCGACTTCACTCCGCACATTTGGTTTTAACAAGTCCAACCTGGACCGCAACCTCCTGTTATAGAACATCATGGCAGGACTTTGGTTTGTTGTTGCATGGGTGGTGTTTCGATATGCCAGTAGGAAATTGTCCACCTTGTGTTGCAGTGGAATCTGATCTTCGCTCATGGCCTTTATTGCCTTTTTGAACGTCTGTACAAACCCCTCGGCCAGCCCATTCGTAGCTGGATGATATGGGGCAGAGGTATAATGTTTCACCCCATTCTTCTTCAGGAATTTCTGGAATTCCTCTGACACGAACTGTGGTCCGTTGCCTGAACATATTTGCTCTGGCAATCCATTTCTTGCAAATATCGTTCTTAGCACCGCGATCGTCTTCTCCGAGGTAGTGGTAGTCATTTTAATCACTTCTGGCCATTTAGAATGTGCGTCCACCGCAATTAAAAACATGGAGTCCATGAACGGACCAGCAAAGTCAATATGTACACATTGCCATGGGGTTGAAGGCCATTCCCATGGATGCAGCTGTGCAATTGGAGGTGCATTTTGGACTTTTTGGCACCCTGAGCAGCTTTTCGTCAGATCCTCTATCTGTTGGTCGATACCCGGCCACCACACATAAGCCCTAGCAAGGCTTTTCATCTTGACTCCCCCCAGATGACCTTCATGTAGTTCTTTTAGAACTCTCTCTCTTAACTTAGGAGGGATAATCACCCTTGTTCCATACATCAATGTTCCCTGACAGGTGGACAGCTGTTCTCGTCTTGCGAGAATGCCGGTAACAGTGGATCACCATGGGCTGGCCATCCCTTTACTGTCAATTCGTAGACCCGGGACAGTGTCGGGTCATTCCTAGTCTCCCTTTCAATATTTGCATTGGTGACAGGTAAACATTCGATGATGGTCGAGTGAAATAACTCCACCGGGTCAACCGTCGGTGCCTCCTCCTCAGTAGGTAGTGGCAGGCGCGACAGCCCATCAGCATTACCATGCTGCTTTGTACCTTTGAATTCTATCTGATATTGATGTGCCCCTAGGAAAAGGGACCATCTCTGGAGCCTCTGTGCTGTCATCACCGAAACACCCTTCTTAGGGTTAAAAATGGATACCAACGGCTGGTGGTCTGTCAGCAGTGTAAGCTTCTGGCCCTGCAGGTAATGATTAAACTTCTTTACTCCCCACACAAGGCTGAGAGCCTCCCTATCTATCTGAGCACAGTTGTGCTCAGCGGAGGTCAATGATCTGGATGCAAATGCGACTGGCCTTTCCAAGCCATTTGGCAACTTGTGTGAGAGTACTGCTCCAATACCATAAGGAGAAGCATCACAAGCTAAACGAATAGGTAGCGTTGGGTTGAAGTGAGCCAACACTTCCTCTGAGGTGATCAATGCCTTGCTTTTGCGAAAGGCCATCTTACAGTCCTCGCTCCACTTCCATGGTACTTCTTTCTGCTAAAGAGCGTTCAGCGGGTGCAGCACCGTGGATAGATTTGGCAGAAACTTATGGTAATAGTTAATCAACCCTAGGAACGACCTCAACTGGGATACATTTTCCGGAGCGGGAGCCTTCACAACAGCTTCGATCTTGTCAGGTGACTTGTGCAGCCCCTCCTGGTCAATGACATGACCACAGTACGAGATCCGTTTCTGAAAGAACTCACATTTCTGGCGATTAACTCGAAGTCCATATTCCTTCAATCTGGTGAGCACCAGTTTCAAATTTGCAAGGTGTTCCTCATCGTCATCTCCTGTAATCAGGATATCGTCCAAGTAACATTGAGTGCTTGGAATTCCCTGTAATACCTGCTCCATGGCCCTCTGCCAAATTGCTGGAGCCGAAGCCACTCCAAAAACCAGTCTATTATATCGATACAAGCCTCTGTGCGTGTTGATTGTGAGATACTGGCGCGACTCTTCCTCAACTTCCATCTGTAAGTACGCTTGCGCCAGGTCTATCTTGGTGAAATGTTTCCCGCCAGACAATGAAGCAAAGATATCCTCAATCCGCGGAAGCGGATATTGCACCGTGTGAAGCACCGGATTAACCGGTGATCTTGAAGTCTCCACAGATGCGGACCTTCCCCGGTTCCCCTGGCTTGTTACTCGATGAACGCTTCATGACGGGAACAATGGGCGTGGCCCACTCACTCCAGTCCACCTTAGACAGTACTCCTGAATGTTCTAGCCCTTCCAGCTCAGCTTCCACAGCAGGTCGTATCGCATAAGGTACCGGTCTGGCTTTGAAAAATTTTGGGTTTGCATGTTCTGCAATCTTGATTTTTGCCGTAATTCCTCTCAGTGTTCCCAGTCCCTGTTGGAACACCTCTTTAGCCTCATCCAATATTCTGGACAATCGTTCAGGTTTGACATCTTTTTTTCCGGAATCTACCGTTATTGCTTTTAGGGAGTGCCAGTCCATATTTATTTTCCTGATCCACTCCCATCCCAGAAGTGGTGGACCTCCCTCAGGTAGTACATATAAGTCCATTCCTTGGTGTTCTTTGCCCTTGTGTACCACCTTGACTTTTATCTTTCCGATGGGGTATACTCTTTGCCCCGTGTATGTCTGCAATACTATCTCCGTATCCCGTAGGGGAATATGTGTGAATAACCTTTTGTAATCTTGCTTATTCATGACCGTCAACGCCAATCCGGTGTCCAATTCCATCTTCACTTGGACTCCTGCTATCTGAAGTGTGACCCAGATAGTTTGTAGGTCAGCTTCCTTACTCACATTGTGAATTCTCAGACTACCCAGTTCCTTGCTGTTGGAGTCTGAATCCGAATTCTGTTCATCCGAACTCTTCTCAGCCACCTTATGTACCTCTCTGCACTTTTCCTGCGGTGACTTTTTGTTGCTGGTCTTCTTTCCTGACCGGCATACTTTAGCTATGTGGCCAAGCTTGCCACATTTTCTACATTCCTGATTTTTAAACCAGCATTGGTTCTGATCGTGTGTTGTCTTTCCACAATGATAACATTTCGCTGTACCCAAAGCCATTTGATCTACGCTGAGTACCGCTGCCTTCAGCTGCATTTCCGCAGTGCCTCTCGCTGCGGCTTCGTGCGATGCTTCAATAGTGACAGCCTTATCAAGTGTAAGATCATTCTCTTCAAGCAGCCGCTTTTGTGTTCCTTCTTTCGACAATCCACACACGAATTTGTCTCTCAGTGCCTCTGTCAGTCTTTCCCCAAACTGACAGTATTTCGCTAGCTTATGCAGTTCAATTAAATACTCCGCATTGCTTTCCTCTTTCAGTTGCGTTCTTGCATAAAATTTAAATCGTTCCGCTAACATCAGCGGTGTGGGGTTCAAATGATTTCTCAGGACAGCAACAATATTAGCGAAAGCCTGATCCGCCGGTTTAGCTGGTGATAGAAAATGCTTCAATAGCCCATATGTCTTCGCACCCATTGGGTTTAGTAAGGTTAGTGCTTTATCTTCATCTGATATTTTATTTGCCTTACAATAAATCTCTATGCGTTCTATATACGTGGCCCAATCTTCAACATCGGCATCGAAATCGTTGATGTTACCACGCTTAGGCATCCTCGCAATCATGATGATGTGTGACTTAGTTGGGAACTTGGATTTTTAAGGCTGTTATCATGACCATGCTGCTCTTGTATTTCTCAATGGAAGAGGTGACAGGGTACAGAGGAGATGTCAAAGTAGCCTTGGTAAGTTGCTGCAGTGCATCCTGTAGACAGCACCTACAGCAGTTACAGTGCGCTGGTGATGGAGGAGGTGTATTTTGAGTCAAGTGGCAGGGACACCAATCAAGTGAATAGCAAACTTGAGTGTTGTTGTGGCTGCACAAATCCAAGCGAGGGGTGGATATTCTATCACATTCCTGACTTGAGCTTTGTAGATGGTGGAAAGGCTTTGAGAGGTCAGGAGGTGTGTCATCACAGAGTAGCCATTTGTAGCCACGGTGTTGATGTGGCTGATCCAGTTTAGCTTCTGGTCAATGGTAATTCCCAAGATGTTTATGGTGGGAGAATCAGTGATTCTGGTGACATTGAAGGTCAAAGGTAGAATGGCTGAGCTTTCTCTTTTTCAAAGAGGTTATTATGGTGAAAAAGGCACTTGGGACAGGTTTGTGTCAATATTTTCATACATTTATCATAGTGCCCCATTTTTAGCTCATCGATGTTTAACTTACCACCATGGTAGGTTAAGCCAATCAAGCATCAAAGGTCAGTAATAATTAAAGTTAAACAATTCAGAAAGCATGAAATACCCCTTATACATAATTGCACAAAAACACTACCAGCAGACCTAACAGAAAAATGGCATATTTAATTAAAAAAAAGAAAACCCATGGCTATTGAACAACAGATGGATCAGGCACTGGAAGCGACAATGATCCAGATCCAGGGTGCAGCCATTTTAGTAGAAGGACTCCACCCAACCCAAGAACCAAGAAGTCTGGGAAGAAGGTACTCAGTGGTTGAATGCAAACATCAGAAACAAAAAGAATGTAAATATCAGAAACAAAGAGATCTGGCATGAGGTTAGAAAAAGACTTAACAGGAAGACAACTTTGCTTTGAACTACCAATACAGAAAAGTAGTAAATGGTGAACCCCCACAATCGAAGGAATTAACACCAGCAGAGCTGTGAATTGCAGAACTCTTCAGTTTAGAAACCCAGTGGGTGTGGCAAAGACTGATATCGGAGTACGCACTGAATCTGGCAATTGTATCCATGCCTGTATGTATTATTAAATATAATAGAAATGTTGAATCTTACCAATCCACATGTCATGCCATATGTAGTGGATTATTTCTGGTCCCGGCTGATGCAATTAAGAGATGTCCTTTCACACATTGCTAATGTAAACCTTCTTCTCTGCACAGCGGAGCCTGGAACATCTGCAGTTACTGCATGTTCTACACACTGCACAAGCACACAGCACCACTACCATCATAAGCATAGATACTCAGACACGTACACCTGCACACTGTAATATATCATTACCTATGAACACTGGTATAGACATGTAGCATTCCCAGTGCAGGAATATGAATGGGACAAACCACTGATCGATGAAAAGCAATACAGGCCTCAAGTGCATGTGAAAGATCAGTGAGCATACCTTGAAGACACAACCTGATGAAATATCACCAACCTGAAACATTGGCCCTGATAATAACTGTGGCGTGTTTGGAGCAGGGTGTGTGCAATATCGGGTGCGAAACCTGGAAGAAGTCTTGGCACGTTAGTGTGTGCAAATTCAACGGGTGGAATTTGGAGGAGTTACAGCAAACTGAAGGCAAAGTGCTGTGACGGATTCAACGGTCATGGCTGTACCAAGATTTAATGACACACTGCTTGATGCACTGTTGGGTGCAGTGAGGAGTAGGAGAGAGATACTCTTCCCCAGCAATGGGAGGAAGAAACCTGCTGCTGCAACGAAGAAGGTGTGCCTGGAGGTGGCCCAGGAGGTCAGCAGCAGGAGCATTGTGCCACGCTCCTGGATTCAGTGCAGGAAGTGCTTTAATGACCTAATCAAGTCAGGAAATATGAGTACAGTTGCACTTTCACCTACATCCTGTTGTGCACATCACCACGTCCCCCACCCCGTTCTCTCTGCCTTGTCAAGCCTACTCCATCACATCACTACACACTCACTTACCTTGCAAGCACACCCATCATTCTCTTTCTACGCACTTCCTCGCATCCCCATCTATTCATCCAGCATTGCCACCCACCCAAATCCTTATGCAATTTGATTCCTCTTCCTGATAGTCACCCTCACCATATGCACTGCATCCATCGGGTGAACACATGTCATTACACTCACTTATAGGTCTTTCCTTTCCTCCATTGTAGGAGAAGAGAGTGCAGAACACTAGGGAGAGGGATTTCCCAGCTGTCAACTGCAGAGGAGAAAGCACTGGAGATTAGTGGCATTTCGACATATCTGGCCATCGGAGATGGGGACCTCCCAGCTACCTGGTGACAGAATTAAATATCAGTGACCCACATGCCATCCAACACTCAATCATGTTGCATTGATTTCAGCAGCGAGTAAAATATGATCATCTTCATGATGATAAGTTGCAACGTGCCAATACTAATTCATATCTTTTCCCTCTGCCAGGGCCTTCACATGAGCAGTAGCAGTCGGTGGAGTTCCCGGATGATGAATCCTCAGACGAGCTGATTCCTTCTAAGGGTGCACCATCACAGGACTCATGCAGACCATGCACCAGCTCAGATACTCGCACTTTGGTAGGTTTAGTTAAGTAGTTAGTTGGGATTTCACCTGGTGATTCACAGTTTACAAGTGAGCATGAGCAGACAGTGGTGGCAGGGACAGCTGTGGAGAGTCCATGTCGGCGGGCACAGCCTTCTCCAAGCTCCGCTCAGCTGGACACAGATGCTGTTCCCCAGGGGGCATCGATGAAAAAGATAATCATTTGACGGGCAACAGAAAATCTATGACGTACGGACAGGCATTTCACACACACTGTGACGATTGCAGAGACAGTGGAGGAGAATAGCTCAAGCATGAGTGGGCTGATGACTCAGGGCATTGTGAGGATGCCTTCTGCCATGGATAAAGTGGACAACTCCGTGGAACATCAATCGCGGCAAACAAATGAATCCATGCAGGCCTTGACCATGACTGTGCAGACTCTGGGTGCCAACATGTCTGGCACCTTAAATAGGATGACAGAAATGTTAGCCTTGGCCTTACAGCACGTCATTGATCTGCACCAAGCTACTCTCCAGAAGAATGGTAGGAGTGAAGTGCGGCTGGCCCAGCAGAGGTATGATGAAAAAAGGAGACATGGAAGTGGGAACTCACCTCAAAGCGCTCCCACATCTCACCCGCTGCACCCCATCCCCCCAGCCCAAATGTCAGTACCCAACATGCTGCCTCCTCTCCCAATGGCCGAGTCTGACCCTGCAATGGTGTAGGTGGCGTAATCTTTGGTGGGGCCCTCACAGGCTCCAAAATCCAGATGTCATCGGCCAAGAGCATCTCAACAATCAGAACAGGGATCTGAGCAGCCTGCTTCTACCTCTGCTGAAGCCACAGGCATTGCACCACTTAGGAGTAGTAGGAAAAGGAAGAGTACAGCTTTATAGTTGCCCAAGGATATGCACATGGGTGTATGAGAAAATGTTATGCTGTTAAGTTTCCATTCCTTAGTAGAATCACATAAAATGTATTACTTTGCAGCACTTTCCTGTGTCCATTCTTGGTAACTAGGTGACAACTTACCTTTTCAGTTGATTGTTGGTGAGTGGAAAGACATGAATTGACAGGGACCAATGGGGGGGATGTGCAATGCACAGTTGCTTGGTTACAGGACTATTTTGTGTCAGTGGCATTGTAGGGGGTGGGGGGGTTGGATGTGATTGTTGCATCGGTCCAGTGATGATAACTAACCGAACCATACAGCTCCAAGGGAATCTCTAGCATCCCGACAGCAATGCGAGCGACTGGTGCCGCGTTGGGGGCACCACCTTCATCCTCCACCTCCTCCTCATCATCGTCATTGGAATTGACTACAGACAATAGGTGCTCAGCACTTTGTTCCTCCTGCAGCTCCTCGCTGCTGCACAGTGTTGTGCAGAAAACACCATGATCATTCTGGCACCCTCACTGGCGAGTATGATGGGCGCCTCCAGATCTGTCCAGGCACCTGAAGCACATCTTGAAAATGGCAATCGTTTGCTCAGTGACACATCTGGTTGTCATATGGCTATCGTTGTACTGCTCTTGGGTTTCCTTGGTTGGGTTCCTCATGGGTTTCATCAGCCAAGTTTGAAGTGGGTGTCCTTTGTCTGCTAACAACCACCACTTAAGTTAGGTCAGGGAACTTCGACTGCCGCAGGTTGAATAATAATAATAATAATAATAATAATAATTCAACTTTATTGTCATTGCACAAGTACATGAACAACGAAATGTGATCTTGTAAGCTCCCATGACTGGGAGAAGCAAAGCCGCTTTTCTTGTGATGGCACTTGATGAAATAGAATCCCTTGCGGTTGGCGAATACTCCTGGTTGATCCGGGATGCACGAATTCTGTGTAGTCGATGACATCCTGCACTTCTGGGCAGCAAGCTAGAGAAACAAACCCGAGCACCCACTCATTCTGATTAATGTCATCACAGGTGAAGTTGAGATAATTTTTTTTATAATTTGTTTTATGGAATGTGGGCGTCGCTGGCAAGGCCAGCTTTTATTGCCCATCCCTAGTTGCCCATGAGAAGGAGGTGGTGAGCCGCCATCTTGAACCGCTGCAGTCCGTGTGGGGAAGGTACTCCCACAGTGCTGTTAGGGAGGGAGTTCCAGGATTTTGACCCAGCGACGATGAAGGAACGGCGATATACTTCTAAGTCAGGATGGTGTGTGACTTGGCACAAGTCCACAGATGTTGGTGAGGAGGGCTTTGCAGGGTCGACTGGGCTGGGTGTGCCGTTGCCATGTCCGTAGCCAATGCCGAGGTTGTAGTCTGGTTAGATTCTTATTATTGTGTTTTGTAGCAGTTTGTTACAACTGAATGGGTTGCTAGGCCATTTCAGAGGGCAGTTAAGAGTCAACCATATTGCTGTGGGTCTGGAGTCACATATAGGCCAGACCAGGTAAGGATGACAGATGGGTTTTTACGTCAATCCGATAGTTTCATGGTTACCATTACTGATACTAGCTTCTTATTCCAGATTTATTTAATTAACTAAATTTAAATTCCTCAGCTGCCGTGGTGGGATTTGAACGCTCGTCTCTGGATCATTAGTCCAGTCCTCTGGATTACTAGCCCAGTGACATTACCACGATGGTACCGTTCCCGTTAACATAATTAATATAAGTAGAGAAAAAGTACTAGAGAAACTAATGGGACTAAAAGCTGACAAATTCCCTGGACCTGATGGCCTACATCCTAGGGTTCTAAAAGAGGTGACTGAAGAGATAGTGGATGCATTGGTTTTGATCTTCCAAAATTCCCTAGATTCTAGCATGGTCCCAGCGGATTGGAAGGTCGCAAATGTATCACCGCTATTCAGGAAAGGAGGGAGAGATAAAACAAGGAACTACAGGCCAGTTAGCCTGACATCAGTAGTCGGGAAAATGCTGGAATCTGTTATTAGGGAAGTGGTATCAGGGCACTTAGAAAATCATAACATGATTAGGCAGAGTCAACATGGTTTTATGAAAGGGAAATCCTGTTTGACAAATTTATTAGAGTATTTTGAGGATGTAACGAGCAGGGTAGTTAAAGGGGAACCAGTGGATGTAGTATATTTGAATTTCCAAAAGGCATTTGATAAGGTGCCCCATAAAAGGTTATTACACAAGATTAGGGCTCATGGGTTTGGGCGTAACATGGTGGCATGGATAGAGGATTGGTTAACGGACAGAAAACAGAGAGTAGGGATAAACGGATCTTTTTCAGGTTGGCAGGCTGTAACTAGTGGAGTGCCGCAAGGATCAGTGTTGGGGCCTCAGCTATTTACAATCTATATTAATGACCTAGATGAAGGGACCGAGTGTAATTTATCCAAGTTTGCTGATGATATAAAGCTAGGTGGGACAGTAAGCTGTGAGGAGAATACAGAGTCTGCAATCGAAAATAGATAGACTAAGTGAGTGGGCAGTAAGGTGGCAGATGGAGTATAATGTAGGGAAATGTGAGGTTATTCACTTTGGTAGGAAGAATAGGAAAACAGAATGTTTTTAAGTGGTGAGAAACTTTCAAATGTTGGTGTCCAGAAAGATTTGGGTGTCCTCGTGCAAGAAACACAGAAAGCTAGCATGCAGGTACAGCAAGCAATAAGGAAGGTAAATGGCATGTTGGCCTTTATTGCAAGGGGGTTGGAGTATAAGAGTAAGGCAGTCTTGCTACAATTGTACAGGGCCTTGGTGAAACCACACCTGCACAGTTTTGGTCTCCTTATCTAAGGAAGGATATACTTGCCTTGGAGGCAGTTCAACGAAGGTTCACTAGATTGATTCCTGGGATGAGAGGGCTGTCCTATGAAAAGAGATTGTGTAGAATGGGCCTATACTCTCTGGAGTTTAGAAGAATGAGAAGTGATCTCATTGAATCATACAAGATTCTGAAGGGGATTGACAGGGTAGATGCTGAGAGGTGAGCTGGAGAGCGTAGAACTAGGGGGCATAGTCTCAGGATAAGGGGTCGGCCATTTAAGACCGAGATGAGGAGGAATTTCTTCACTCAGGGTTGTGAATCTTTGGAATTCTCTGCCCCAGCGGACTGTGAATGCTGAGTTTTTGAGTATATTCAAGGCTAAGAAAGATAGATTTTTGGAGTCTAGGGGAATCAAGGGATATGGAGATCGGGTGGGAAAGTGGAGTTGTGGTCGATGATCAGCCATGATTTTATTGAATGGCGGAGCAGGTTCGAGGGGCCGTATAGCCTACTCCTGCTCTTATTTCTTATATGTTCTTATATTCGAAATCCAGGAAGTCCAGCTAACTGTTTTCAGGGATTACAACAACAGCAACTTGTATTTATATAGCGCCTTTAATGCAGTAAAACTTACCAAGACGCTTCACAGGAACATTATCAAAAAAAATTTGACCCTGAGCTACATAAGGAAATATTATGATTAATGATATAAATATTAGGATAGGTGACCAAAAGCTTGGACAAAGAGGTAGGTTTTAAGGAGCCTCTTAAAGGAGGAGAGAGGTGTGAGAGGCGGAGAGGTTTAGGGAGGGAATTCCAGAGCTTAGGATCTGCAAAGAAGCGCAGGGCTGAAAGGAACTTTGAGCAAGGTGAATTTGATAGTTAGTTTAGTATTCTCCAAAAAATAGTGTAAGTTTGTATCAGTTCCTGCATTGGTAATAAATATATATATTCACATGTGTATATCATATGTGTGCAGAATAGTTTAGCAACAGATTGTAACCTTTCATTATTTTCATCTTGAGAAGATGGAAGGATTGCTGCAGTAAATATATAGCTTGTTTACCTTTTCTTAAATAAATATGCTTAATATCACATCAAAGAAGCAATGAAGTTGCAAGAAAAAATTGGCCTGAGCACCCCTGCACCAAATCCTTCTATGGTTCCAGTGCAAGTTTAATCCAAAGTAATAAATTTCTCTAAAAATGGGTGGCCTTCATTCAAGCTTCCTGAATCCAACTCTGAAACAGTAATCATCTTGTTAGAGAACAGCTAGGAAGCGCAGGACAAATTTGAATCCTTAGGCAAAGAAGAACCAACAGAAACCATCAAGCTAGCCTAGCAGGGATTGTACACTATACTGTTAAATGGTAGGAAGAGCTTCACCTCTCACTGGATCTTCCTTTGGGATAAACTGAAGAAGCTGGAGGACCTGTTGCAATAGATGACAGAAACATGTCTACTTCCAGGCATTACCAATATAATGCAATGTTAAAAGGTTTGTTGTGCAGTATCATATTGGCTTAAAACTGTTAAGTGTAGGGGGTGGTGTGGGGTGGCGCGTACGCCCAGTCAGTTATGCCTCTGACTGTTTACGAGCAGTTCGAATCACTCCCACGCCCCTGGGTTCTAGACACCAGACTTAGGTATAAGGCGGCGATACAGAAAAGACTCGAGTAGACAGGTGGTTGGATGTAAGCAAAAACCAAGATTTTTATTGAAGAGGAAATTAACACAATCTTATGAAAAAGTTACTAGTATACACTCTTACAGGCAACTACAAATAACTTATATACTTATACAGGGAATGGGGAACACACGGCACATCGAGAGAAAACAACTATCTTAACAATCCCCTTATCCTTATCCCATCCCCTATACCTAACTAGATTAAGCTACGAGGGGCCAGAATTTATGCTCACCAATCAAAAGGGTCTGCTGGACTCAAAACAGCGGTGGGGTTCAGGGTTCGCTCTTGGTGCTCTCTGGAGCCTGCCGTCGTCACGTGGTCTCCAGGTGCTGCAAGGGCATTGTCCAGGTTCGAGTACCCCAAAGTTAAAGTCACTGCTTGGGTACTTTACCTTGCAGGGATGATGGTTCCTCTTCCTCGGCCGACAGTTTGAGTTTATATGAAGATAGTCGCAGGTCAGCTGAGACTGAAGGCCCGATGATTCGAAGCCTATCTTCAGTCGTCTCCTCAATTGGTTTTCCTCAGTTGTCTTCCTCAGTTCGTCTTCCCTCCTCGCCTCGTCGCGTCCCGCCTCGCCTGGCCTGAATTGTCCATGTCCACCTGATGCAGTGCCTTGGCGATTCCAGATGGAGTGGGGAAAGGCACGGGCAAAGGCCAGGGGGTAAGCGCAGGACGGGGAAAGAGCGACAGCCACGAGGGCGAGGAGCAGAAGAGTAGAGCGAGCAGAGCAGAGAGCGATTGCTACCCGGGGCCTTCAATTAGACTCCTTTCGAACACCCTTATCTGCGTGCCAAATCAGGTTAGTTCTTTGTCTTAACCTTGGTGGGCTATTTTAAATAATGGTAGCAATCTATACTAACTGTTTTTAGATGGCCGGTAATCGCATCTACCGGCCCAATAATTGACTCGTTTTGTTATGAATGCACCTTGATGGACCTGTCCAGCCTCGATGGCTTCCTTAATCTGTTGCCGATTATTTATGCAAACTGCTTGATGGCCTTAACTATAGGCCTAACTGGGTTTAGATTTGTCTCCAATTTGATCTAATGCATAATTCAAAGTCCTGTCTGGTTTCAAAAATACAAAGGGGTCAATTTTCTGGCAGCCGTCGGGCGGCTTTTCATGCGTCCGGGGGCCGAAAATCGCTGAAAAAGTGGGTCGGGACCTCCCCCCCGCCTGATTCACCGCCCCGTCCAACTTTCGGACCGCCGTTTCTCCACGACCCGCTTCAGTCCTGGCCGCCGCTGGCGGGACTGGTCGTCGGCACACTAATGACCAATAATTACCTTGAAGTAGATTTTCCGGGGCCGTTGCAACTTTGGGGCTTTCCCCACATCAAACACGCCTGCAGGGAACCCCGCTGATGAGTGTAAGATCCGCAAAATTAATACTGTCAGATAAGGGTCCTTTGGCAGAAGAGGCCTTTACTTTTAAAAGACTGTTTTAAAAGAAGCCCAGAAAAGGGACACACAAAATGGCCACCAGACCCCGTGACTAGCTTTCTGGACACTTTAAAATGGTTCCTGCAGTCCCCAGACAGCCTTTGTGGATTCAGCCCACAGTAAGTTCTGGAAGGCCGTTTCGGAGAAAATGAAACCAGACACAGCCACATACATATGGATTGGATGCAGATCCAGTCAGATCGGCCTGTAGATAAAGGCCATCTAAATGTTTACCCAGACAAAGGGAAACAGTTCTATATTCATAAGGGGAGCATCAAAGACCCATTAAAGACATCAAGAAGACATTCAAAACAATACGAGGTCATTCCAGACCAGAGATGGCCATCACCGGCCATCCCGAAAGCAGTTTAAATATAATAACTACCCCGTTGTGATACAAGCCCGCCAAAAGTTAAACAAAGACTAACCTTGACTTGGTGGGAGATAAAGGCTTCTCTTGAGAAGTATATTTGGAGTCCCGGGGTAGCCATCGGGAGTGATTAGCCATCGGTAAAAAGCAGCCAGACGCACTTTGAGCTTGTCCTTTTGAGAACCGTGGAGGAATGTCGATCCAGAGACCAAGAAGGTGATTCGAGTCTGCGTCCTGCCCCAGGGTAACCATTGGGAGATCATCGACAAACCCCGGGCCTTGACGAGACAAAGGACAGCAGCCCTACAGAAGAAATCTAGCTGAAAATGGTAATCAGCTAGACTCCGCGAAGAGACCTCTTCAACCATGGTCAAACAGGTGGTCGCCGTCCCCGCCGACGTCCTGGCCTGCCAGTGTCCAGCCTGTCCGTGACCTTCACCTTGAGGAAGAAGAGAGAGTGTCGTAGCCCGCAGCGCTGACCACATGGAGACAGGACGCCTGAAAGGATCAAAACGCAGACCTGTTTCAAAACTCTATACTTTCCAACTGGATTGGTGAGCATGCTTCTGGCCCCTCACAATCTGATCTAACTAGGCTTAGGGGGTGGGCATTTAAGGGGTAATGAGTTGTTGTCCCTCGATGTTCCGTGTGTTTCCCCATTTCATGATGACTTTTGTAAAGTATAATATGCCTGTATCTATCTCAGTTAGTAATGTATTATGAATTTGTTTTTCCTTCCCATGTACCTTTTATTGACTTACATTGGATTTGTTTTACTCTGCAATAAAATTTCATTTCGTTTCCATTAAACCTGGCCTATTGAGTATTCTCTACATTGTAGTTCCTGCATCCAAGTCCAGTGTCTAGAACCTAAGGGGCGAGTGGGTTGAACCACTCAAGGTTTTACTGTGCAAGAGAGAGAGGCCTCTGGAGAGAGAAACCTCTGCAATCTGAAAACCCCTTACATGAGACCTGGCATGAAGCTTGCCGGCTTGCTTGCTTGTAGCTGCAGGTCAATCGGAGAAGCTGCGATTTAAAGGGACAACACTTGTATGTTGAAGGACCTTGTTGTTGCAGGTTTGGGGCTACTTCTTCAAGGCTTAGGCACAGCTGTGGAAGGTTGGAGCCTCACACATTTCTCCAATGCGATATCCTGGGAAGCCCCTCTCGCCACCCTCACTCAGCGCTTCCTCAGCGGAGGCATCTACGAGAAGCATGGGACGCCTTTTTCTCCTTCCCTTCTTGCCATTAGAGGATCTCCAGCAGCAGAGGCGGCAGCAGCAGAACCAGGAACAGCAGGATCAGCAACAGGAGCACCAGGCTGCTGCTCACTCACCTGAAGCTGCACAGGCCAGAAGGGGCCAGCACTTGGAAGTGGCTTGAGAGCACCTTGCTGCGCTTTAGGGGGCCATGGGGACTCGTTTCTGCACTGGCAGTCCTTACTCAGAAGGACTTCCATGAAGATCTGGTTTCTCTGTTCAACAGATGGCCAACGCTCCTCAAGAGATGTCATTCTCTTATGAGCACTCACCATGTTTTCCGTACCCTGGCGAGTTATCTCCTCCATGGAGGTTGCCAACCTTTCCATGGTGATGCGTTCATGCACCAATGACTCCACAAAGGCTCTGCTCATGGTCGCTATGCACTCCTCCATTCGCTCCACACTCGCAGCGACCCTGGAGACAAAACCTGCCAGAGACTCCTGCAACTGTGCATGGAGATCCATCGCCTCTTCTCTTGCAGATGGACCCAGAGGCAGAGGGTCGACATGCAGCACAGCTGAGCTGAGCTGGCAGAGTCCTGCGCCCTCCGACGAGGACTCTCCACTGCTGTCCCTGTCTCCAGAATCTGCTGAGGCTCACTTGTGAGCTGTGAAACACCAGGTGACAACACTACTCTATGTCCCGAAGGTCCCCCGGAGGTGTGAGTGTCTGTGCTGGTGCTGGGTGTGCTTACTTCTGCTGATGCTGTGCCCTCAGAGGTTGGAGCTTCCTCTGAGGAGTCTGGCTGCACAGCCTCTTCCTCCTCCACAGTGAGGACGGGGGCTCTGGATGGTACTGTGGGGGAGTAAAGGAAGGAGTTAGAGATGTAATGCCAAGGTTCTTCTGGTGACTCCCAGCGAGTTGGCATCTGCTGACACCTGCATCCATGCAGCATTGGTCTCAGTGGGGGGCCTCTTCCTCCCTGACCTAGGGAAGAGGACCTCCCTGTGGGCCCTAACCCCATCCAATAATGCCTGCAGTGAAGCCTCGTCGAATTTGAAGGCAGCTCGGCGTCTGGCACTGGCCACAGCTGCTGCAGGCTCCTCTGCCATCCTGTATGGTTCATTTGGAAGCCTTCAGAGTGCTTGCTATGGACCTTGAAACACCACGAATGATGACATCATACTGTGGGGATTTCTGACTCGAATTGGACAATTAGCAAGGCTTCCCACATGCTGGGAATTAATTGGCCACTTGAGGGAAAATTGCATGGAGCTGGCTGACACTTTTTTATGTGTGTCAGAAACCCCACATTCGGGGAAACCCGACCATTTCCCACACAAGCCGAAAATTGGGGCCAAAGTCTCTCTTCACAGAAACTGCAGCTTTGGTTTCGATTTCTCCACGAGCTGCCTGCGTCGCAGAGTCCAAGTTTTAAAATCTCACAGGCTTTCTGCCACGAGGCGCGTACGCCATCTTGGGTACCCTTTTTGATTTAAAATGTACACACAGGGTCACTTTTATTAATAATAACCTTTGGGGAAATGTAGAAATTTTGCAAATCTTACAACAGAAATAAAGTCTGGCCTGTGTTTGACTTAAAGTGCTGGTGGCATGCACAATTTAAAAAAAATAGTGTGACTTCAGTTAATTGGATTTGATCCACAATATCTGGTTCAATCGGCATTTTCAGTTCACGCACATTCAGCATTTATCACTGTGTCACGCTACGTTAGAATATGCAAACTGGCATTAATATTGCTCAAGGGAATCGTCATGCCTGGACTGCCATTTTTTGCCTGACAGTAGACACTCTAAAAATTACCAACACTTGGAATATAGACCTCACAGTCATTATCCCACAGGGCTGTAATAATTGTGTCTCTTTAATTATGTATATGTTAATTCAGTAGCACTGTCAAGTTCAATAACTTTTCTAATTCATTTCCATCAATTGCATCATCAACATTCAACTTTTAAACTATTTTAAAGCAGAAATTAAAAGATTTAAAAAAGTTAATTCTAATTCATTGAACTGCTTGATTGTGAAAAGTAATGGCAGCAATCCACAATATAAAGGAATAGAAAACAAGACAACTTAAATGAACTTCAAATCAGACATCAACAGAAACACTGCAGGTGATTGGAAATCTGAAAACAAAAACAGAAAAAGCTGGAAATACTCAGACAGCATCTGTGGAGAAACAAAAGTCAGTCAGTCAACATTTCAGTTCTAAGACCCTTCAAATCAGACAAGTCCTTCATTTACAAAATGCTGCATACAGCTGATAATATTAGAATTTCTGTTTTACAGAGTTGATACAAGGGTTTCTGCTTGTCTGTACATAATGTAGATCTTTTCACCAGATTGTAACAGAATCTCAATTTGAAACTCTGAAATATTCATTCACAAATACACGTCGAAATTCTTAAACATACAAATTTTAGTCCAAATGATAAGTAATTACTAATGGCACAAGTCAAATTAGTGATGGAAAAATGTTCTAAAACTTGCCACACCTCAAAATCACCTAAATTTGTTTTTCACTAGCCAAAGATCTGAAATTTTAATTGGAGGAAATGAATACTAAAATAGAAAAAAAAATGTACAGAAGTAACCCAGCCCTAATTAATAGGATAGAAGAGAGCTTTGGTAAGCAAGAATCAGAAAAGAGATTGAATCCTACTAAGTTTAGAGAAGGAGTAATAAACTCACTGATGTGATCTGCAAACTGGTGAGTTACTTTGTTTTTCACCTTGCCAAAATTGAAGCATAACTTGGTGCAGTCAGGTGATCTCAGCCTTGGTTCAGGCGCAGTTCATAATCTCTTTACGTTATTCTGACAATGTTACATCAACTCCACCTTAGAAATATAATTCTCATGTGACAATGTGGCGGAGCCACTAAGGGACTCCAATCAATTGTATATAATTCCCTTTAATATGTTAGCTACAGCCTGAGTCCGTATCTTTGTTTTCACTGTTTACATGTACAGAGCGCGATCATTTTAATAGCGCGGGTAAACGCGATGACGTCACGCCGTTCATCACGTGATCCCCCACCGGCGGGAAAAACGTGATGATGTCATGACGTCAGCCACGGGACCACCCCAGCAGTCCTCGTGGAGCCTCCGAACTGACTAGACCTATATTCGATGTTCTCCTGTAGTTATCTGTTAAACTCTGTTAGTTTTCATTAAACCTCGTTTATTTGATCGCCTGAGTGGACCTCAGTCTTTTGGATAGGAACTAGACATTCCTACAACAATTCCATTTGCCACTTTCTTTCCTTGTGGTTACTTGTTAAATTTAGTGTGAAACGGTAACAGATGTTTTATTCTGTAGACATGTCTCTCTAGTAGCTGAGATTGCCAAAACTAATTTTATGAAGTACCTTTTAAGAGCCATTAAGGAGAATATTTGAACCCAAACCCACACATAAAGCTCAGAGATCTTCACACTGCAGTTCTCAACTCTACTCCAGTCAGAGCAAATTTCAGACCTCAGAAATGAAATTATGATTTGTAAGAATGACATACATCAGAATAAGTTGCATTCTACACCAGTAAGCTGAACATTTGGTGAATCTGCAATGAAAATATAATTTTTCAAATGCAACATTGTTGGTCTAACACATGCTAAAGTGATTGAAAGCATTTGTGGTCTTTGTGACTGCCCACTAGCTAAGTTTGAAACACGCAAGGCTTTAAATGGCAGGTCATTGTAACCTAACATGCCGGGCAGGAAACAGGCGGGTTCAGTTCGGACACACGTTTTACACCCTGCCCGATATTGACTGCAGCGGGGTGTAAAACGGGTCGGGGTGTAAAACAGGTCGTGGTGTAAAACGGGTCAGGGTGTAAAACAGGTCAGAGTGTAAAACGGGTCGGAGTGTAAAACGGGTCAGAGTGTAAAACGGGTCAGGGTGTAAAACGGGTCAGGGTGTAAAACGGGTCAGCGTGTAAAACGGGTCAGGGTGTAAAATGGGTCAGAGTGTAAAACGGGTCGGAGTGTAAAACGGGTCAGCGTGTAAAACGGGTCAGAGTGTAAAGCGGGTCAGGGTGTAAAACGGGTCAGAGTGTAAAACGGGTCGGAGTGTAAAACGCGTCAGCGTGTAAAACGGGTCAGCGTGTAAAACGGGTCAGGGTGTAAAACGGGTCGTGGTGTAAAACGGGTCGGAGTGTAAAACGGGTCAGAGTGTAAAACGGGTCAGGGTGTAAAACGGGTCAGAGTGTAAAACGGGTCGGAGTGTAAAACGGGTCAGAGTGTAAAACGGGTCAGGGTGTAAAACGAGTCGTGGTGTAAAACGGGTCGTGGTGTAAAACGGGTCGGAGTGTAAAACGGGTCAGGGTGTAAAACGGGTCAGAGTGTAAAACGGGTCGTGGTGTAAAACGGGTCGTGGTGTAAAACGGGTCGGAGTGTAAAACGGGTCGGAGTGTAAAACGGGTCAGGGTGTAAAACGGGTCGTGGTGTAAAACGGGTCGGAGTGTAAAACGGGTCGGGGTGTAAAACGGGTCGTGGTGTAAAACGGGTCAGAGTGTAAAACGGGTCGTGGTGTAAAATGGGTCGTGGTGTAAAACGGGTCGGAGTGTAAAACGGGTCAGAGTGTAAAACAGGTCAGAGTGTAAAACGGGTCAGGGTGTAAAACGGGTCAGCGTGTAAAACAGGTCGTGGTGTAAAACGGGTCGGAGTGTAAAACGGGTCAGAGTGTAAAACGGGTCAGGGTGTAAAACGGGTCAGAGTGTAAAACAGATCGTGGTGTAAAACGGGTCAGGGTGTAAAACAGGTCGTGGTGTAAAACGGGTCGGAGTGTAAAACGGGTCGGAGTGTAAAACGGGTCGGAGTGTAAAACGGGTCGTGGTGTAAAACGGGTCGGACTGTAAAATGGGTCAGAGTGTAAAACAGGTCGTGGTGTAAAACGGGTCAGGGTGTAAAACAGGTCGTGGTGTAAAACGGGTCGGAGTGTAAAACGGGTCGGAGTGTAAAACGGGTCGGGGTGTAAAACAGGTCGTGGTGTAAAACGGGTCGTGGTGTAAAACGGGTCAGGGTGTAAAACGGGTCAGAGTGTAAAACGGGTCAGGGTGTAAAACAGGTCGTGGTGTAAAACGGGTCAGAGTGTAAAACGGGTCGTGGTGTAAAACGGGTCAGGGTGTAAAACGGGTCAAAGTGTAAAACGGGTCAGAGTGTAAAACGGGTCGTGGTGTAAAACGGGTCAGGGTGTAAAACGGGTCAGAGTGTAAAACGGGTCAGGGTGTAAAACGGGTCAGAGTGTAAAACGGGTCAGAGTGTAAAACAGGTCAAAGTGTAAAACGGGTCAGAGTGTAAAACGGGTCAGAGTGTAAAACGGGTCAGGGTGTAAAACGGGTCAGGGTGTAAAACGGGTCAGGGTGTAAAACGGGTCAGAGTGTAAAACGGGTCAGAGTGTAAAACGGGTCAGAGTGTAAAACGGGTCAGAGTGTAAAACGGGTCAGAGTGTAAAACGGGTCAGGGTGTAAAACGGGTCAGAGTGTAAAACGGGTCAGGGTGTAAAACGGGTCAGAGTGTAAAACGGGTCAGAGTGTAAAACGGGTCGGAGTGTAAAGCGGGTCAGGGTGTAAAACGGGTCGGAGTGTAAAACGGGTCGGAGTGTAAAACGGGTCAGAGTGTAAAACGGGTCAGAGTGTAAAACGGGTCAGGGTGTAAAACGGGTCAGGGTGTAAAACGGGTCGGAGTGTAAAACGGGTCAGAGTGTAAAACGGGTCGGGGTGTAAAACGGGTCAGAGTGTAAAACGGGTCGGGGTGTAAAACGGGTCAGAGTGTAAAACGGGTCAGAGTGTAAAACGGGTCGGGGTGTAAAACGGGTCGGAGTGTAAAACGGGTCGGAGTGTAAAACGGGTCAGGGTGTAAAACGGGTCAGGGTGTAAAACGGGTCAGAGTGTAAAACGGGTCAGAGTGTAAAACGGGTCAGAGTGTAAAACAGGTCAGAGTGTAAAACGGGTCAGAGTGTAAAACGGGTCAGGGTCAAAAACGGGTCAGCGTGTAAAACGGGTCGGGGTGTAAAATGGGTCAGAGTGTAAAACGGGTCAGAGTGTAAAACGGGTCAGGGTGTAAAACAGGTCGTGGTGTAAAACGGGTCAGAGTGTAAAACGGGTCGTGGTGTAAAACGGGTCAGAGTGTAAAACGGGTCAGGGTGTAAAACGGGTCAAAGTGTAAAACGGGTCAGAGTGTAAAACGGGTCGTGGTGTAAAACGGGTCAGGGTGTAAAACGGGTCAGAGTGTAAAACGGGTCAGAGTGTAAAACGGGTCAGGGTGTAAAACGGGTCAGAGTGTAAAACGGGTCAGAGTGTAAAACAGGTCAAAGTGTAAAACGGGTCAGAGTGTAAAACGGGTCAGAGTGTAAAACGGGTCAGGGTGTAAAACGGGTCAGGGTGTAAAACGGGTCAGGGTGTAAAACGGGTCAGAGTGTAAAACGGGTCAGAGTGTAAAACGGGTCGGGGTGTAAAACGGGTCAGGGTGTAAAACGGGTCAGGGTGTAAAACGGGTCAGGGTGTAAAACGGGTCAGAGTGTAAAACGGGTCGGAGTGTAAAGCGGGTCAGGGTGTAAAACGGGTCGGAGTGTAAAACGGGTCGGAGTGTAAAACGGGTCAGAGTGTAAAACGGGTCAGAGTGTAAAACGGGTCAGGGTGTAAAACGGGTCGGAGTGTAAAACGGGTCAGAGTGTAAAACGGGTCGGGGTGTAAAACGGGTCAGAGTGTAAAACGGGTCGGGGTGTAAAACGGGTCAGAGTGTAAAACGGGTCGGGGTGTAAAACGGGTCGGAGTGTAAAACGGGTCGGAGTGTAAAACGGGTCGGAGTGTAAAACGGGTCAGGGTGTAAAACGGGTCAGGGTGTAAAACGGGTCAGAGTGTAAAACGGGTCAGAGTGTAAAACGGGTCAGAGTGTAAAACAGGTCAGAGTGTAAAACGGGTCAGAGTGTAAAACGGGTCAGGGTCAAAAACGGGTCAGCGTGTAAAACGGGTCGGGGTGTAAAATGGGTCAGAGTGTAAAACGGGTCAGAGTGTAAAACGGGTCAGAGTGTAAAATGGGTCAGAGTGCAAGACTGGTCAGTGTGTAAAACAGGGCGGGTGTAAAACCCGCCTCTTTAATGCCCAGCAGATTAGTTTAAAATTACCCCCTATTTATTCCACTGATAGAGGGAACTCAAACAGCACACAACCATGTCAGTCACACTGTTATCACATTGTTTAAATAGAAAAAGTAAAGTTCTAGTTCTATTTATTACAAACTAGCTGGGGGTGCCCGGCATTGCCAGGGCAATTTTGGGCCGCGCGGTCTCCCTGCCCCTGTCTGTCCCCTCTCTCTGTCCCTCCCTCTCCCCCTCTCCTCTCCCTCCCTCCCCTCCCTCCCCCACTCTCTGTCCCTCACTCCCCTCTCACTGCCTAGCGCCTGAGGCCCAGTGCCATTGTGAAAGCGGCCATGTGGGGCCTAGCGCTTCAGGCCCGGCCGGGCTCTCGGGCCGAGACGGACCCCAGCTGAGCTCCCCCATGGGTGGTGCAGTTGACGGCCGGCCGCTGCAGCTCCCCCGCCCGCTCTGTGTAAACTCACCTGCCGCTCCCGGAGCCGCAATGTG
Organism: Somniosus microcephalus; assembly: GCF_052327205.1. Classification (NCBI taxonomy): domain Eukaryota; kingdom Metazoa; phylum Chordata; class Chondrichthyes; order Squaliformes; family Somniosidae; genus Somniosus; species Somniosus microcephalus. The sequence goes on along the minus strand of NC_140987.1, from coordinate 126,956,762 downwards.
GGGGTTTGTTTGGCTGTCTGTGGGGATGAAAAAAATGGTGGCGAAGTTTGGGGAGACTGGAGGATTAGGTCCCACCCGTGATGCACCGATTGGTCAACCATCAGGTCACTGAACTGTAGGATTGGTCAACCAGCACGTCACTCAACGCTAATGAGAGGTAGGATTGGTCAACCGCTAATGAGCGGAGTTTTGAGTATTTTTGAACGTTTTTTGTATACTGTCCAAACAATTTTTGTCTGACCAAAAAGTAAATATGCCTATGAGACTCCCCTAATGATAAGCTTTCTTTTGATATAACATATGTGTAGGTACGCTCTATAACTTTTGATTGTATAGCCGGACAGACAGACAGACAAACAGACAGACAAACAGACAGACAAACAGACAGACAAACTCTTTTATATATATAGATAGACTAGCTGGAGTGCCCGGCGGTGCCGAGGGTTTTTTGAGGGCATGTTGTTGTTGGAAGAGAGAGAGAGAGAGACTGGGGGGAGAAGAGAGAGACTGGGGGGGAGAGAGCGACTGGCGGGAAGGGGGGAGAGAGCGACTGGGGGGAAGAGAGAGAGAGAGAGAGACTGGGGGGGAGAGAGAGACTGGGGGGAGAGAGAGACTGGGGGGAGAGAGCGACTGGGGGGAAGAGAGAGAGAGAGAGAGATGGGGGAGAGAGAGAGAGGGACTGGGGGAGAGAGAGAGAGGGAAAGAGAGAGGGGGAGGGAGAGAGAGGGAGAGAGAGACTGGGGGAAGAAGAGAGAGATGGGGGTGAGAGAGAGACTGGGGGGAGAAGAGAGAGATGGGGGGGAAGAGAGAGAGAGAGACTGCTGGATTTAGTTTGGGATTAGCCTGGAGAGAGAGGGGGGGGAAGGAGCGCCTCAGGCCTGGCCCGATGGACCCCTGCGAAGGAAGGAAGGAAGAAAGGAAGGAAGAAGGCGAGCTCTCCCTCCCTCTCCCACCCCCTCACTCTTTCCCTCCCTCACCCTCTCTCTCTCCCTCCCCATCTCTCCCTCCCTCCCCTCTCCTCTCCCTCCCTGCCCCTCTCGTCACCCTCCCTCCCCCTCTCCTCTCCTCCCCCTTCCCCCTGCCCCTCTTCCCCCCCTCCCCCTCCTCCCTCTTCCCTCTCCCCCTCCTCCCTGTTCCCCCTCCTCCTACTCCCTCTTCCCCCTCCCCCTACTCCCTCTTCCCCCCTCCCCCACTCCCTCTTCCCCCCTCCCTCTTCCCCCTCCTCCCTCTTCCCCCCTCTTCCCCCTCCTCCCTCTTCCCCCTCCCCCTCCTCCCTCTCCCCTCCCCCTCCCCCCTCCCCTCCCCGAGCCCTCATCCCCCGCTCCAATCCCTCTTTCCGCCCCGGGGCCCGGGCCTTGGCACCTGGATGAACGCGTTCCCCTGGACGTTTTTGGCAGCCTCGGCCGTCACCCTGATGCCGTTGGCTGAGACGAAGATGGTGACCTGGTCAGCTTTCCGCCCCGGGGCCCGGGCCTCGGCACCTGGATGAACGCGTTCCCCTGGACGCTTTTGGCGGCCTCGGCCGTCACCCCGATGCCGTTGGCCGAGGCGAAGACGCTGACATGGTCGCGGAAATGAACGGCCTTCAGCAGGTTCGACAGGTTCCGGGCGCGCCGGGAATCCGCTGAACTCGAGGCCCAGGCTTCCCGCGCTGCTAGGCCGCGGCTCCGCACATCCACTACAATAAAGAGGGATTCCTAAATATTAAAGTTCAGGTTTTTAAGCACCCCATAGCTAAGAAGAGAACTGCACAAAAGAATCTAACGGGGTACACACAGAAAGTGGGAAAAATAAACACACAGAAAGTGGGAAAAATAAATCAATAGTTAGGAGTCAAGATGGCGGCCACTCACCTCAGCTCAGAAGGATTTGGCAATGAAATGAAATGCCCCCTGTGATGCACCGATTGGTCAACCATCAGGTTAATCCCCTGTACGATTGGTCAACCATCACGTCACTCAACGCTAGTGAGCGGAATGTTGCCGTTTTTTGAAACATTTTTGTATACTGTCCGAACAATTTTTGTCTGACCAAAAAGTAAATATGCCTATTAGACTCCCCTAATGATAAGCTTTCTTTTGATATAACATATGTGTAGGTACGCTCTATAACTTTTGATTGTATAGCCGGACAAACAGACAGACAAATAGCCGGACAGACAGACAGACAATCAAATCAATCAAATCAACTTTTATTGTCATTGTTAGTGCACAAGTGCAGTACAACGAAATGTAGGCTTGCGGCTCCCGAGAGTGTACAATTTGGATTAGGACACTTAAACATTTCAACATACATTTGTACATATATATTAGCATAAATATGACCATAATAAAGTGCATCGGCAGATGTGCAGGCTTTAGTGTTTATTTGTGGAGTTCAGTAGGATGACAGCCCTGGGAAAGAAGCTGTTCCTAAATCTGGTCGTACGGGTGCGAATGCATCTGTAGCGTCTTCCAGATGGCAGGAGGGTGAACAGACTGTGGCTGGGGTGGGTAGGGTCTTTGATGATGGACCGTGCCCTCCGTAGGCAGCGTTTCTGATATATATGTTCTATGGTCGGTAGCCGGGTGCCGGTAATGCGTTGGGCAGTTTTGACTACCCGCTGCAGGGCTTTCCGGTCATGGGAGCTACAGCTGCCGTACCATACCGTGATACAGTTTGTCAGGATGCTCTCTATAGTGCAGCGGTAGAAGTTAGAGAGGATCGGGGGTGACAGATTACATCCCTTCAGCCTCCTCAAGAAATATAGGCGCTGCTGGGCCTTCTTCACCAGAGAGGAGGTGTCGAGGGGCCAGGAGAGGTCTTCCGTGATGTGGACTCCGAGGAACTTAAAGCTGGCCACCCTTTCCACCTCCGCCCCATTGATGTGGATGGGGGTGTGACTTCCGCCTTTGGACTTCCTGAAGTCCACGATTATTTCCTTTGTTTTCTTGGTGTTAAGGGCCAAGACAGGCAGACAAACAGACAGAGAGACAAACTCTTTTATATATATAGATAGATGAAGAAGAATGACATAGGCATAGCTTAGGCTACTGGCTTTAAGTGTCAGCCTTGGGTCAGTGATAGCACCAATCTCTGAGTCAGATGGTTCTGGGTTCAAGCCCCACTACAGACACTTAAGCACATTGCTGCACTGTCAAAGGTGCCATCTTTTGGATGAGGTGTCAAATCAAGGTCCCAGCTACCCGGTCATGTGGAGATAAAAGATTGCATGCCACTATTTGAAGATGAGCAAGGGAGTTCTCTCACTGTCCTGGACAACATTTATCCCTCACCCAACGGATCGGAGACCTGTGGGGGCAAGGAGAGGCCTCTTTGGGGGTTGGAGGCCTCGTGGGAGGGGACTCCAATCGTGGGGGTGGGTTAGGTAGGGACCCTAGATCCAGCAGTCCTCACCTTGCATTAGCTGGTGGCTTTGATGAGGCATGCAAAACCCGACCAGCTAAATTTAAATTCAAAATGGAGGTTAAAGCAGAGGCTCCCAGCCTCAATATAATATTTAAATAGATGACCCGCCTCCTAGCAGCATATTCATAGAATCATAGAATGGTTACAGCACAGAAGGAGGCCATTTGGCCCATTCGAGCCCGTGCCGGCTCTCTGCAAGAGCATTTTAACCAGTCGCATTCACCCGCCCTTTCCCCGTAACCTTCAAATGTTTTTCCCTTCAGGTACTTATTCAATTCCCTTTTGAAAGCCATGATTGAATTTGCCTCCACCACCCTTTCAGGCAGTGCATTCCAGATCCTAACCACCCGCTGCGTAAAAAAGTTTTGCATGTTGCCTTTGGATCTTTTGACAATCAGCTTAAATCTGTGTCCTCTGGTTCTCGACCCTTCTGCCAATGGGAACAGTTTCTCTCTATCTACTCTGTCTAAACCCCTCATGATTTTGAACACCGCTATCAAATCTCCTCTCAACCTCCTGTGTTGCAAGGAGAACAACCCCAGCTTCTGCAGTCTATCCACGTAACTGAAGTCCCTCATCCCTGGAATCATTCTCGTGAATCTTTTCTGCACCCTCTCTAAAGCCTTCACATCCTTCCTAAACTGCGGTGTCCAGAATTGGACACAATACTCCAGTTGAAGTAGAACCAGTGTTTTATAAATGTTCATCATAACTTCCTTGCTTTTGTACGCTATACCTCTGTTCATGAAGCCCAGGAACCCATAAGCTTTTTAAACCACTTTCTCAAACTGCCCTGCCACCTTCAACAATTTGTGCACATATACCCCATGTCTCCCTGTTCATGCACCCCCTTTAGAATTGAACCCTTTAGTTTATATTGCCTCTCCTCGTTTTTCCTACCAAAATGTATCACTTCGCACTTTTCTGTGTTAAATTTAACCTGCCACATGTCCGCCCATTCCACCAGCCTGTCTGTCTTCCTGAAGTCTATCACTATCCTCCTCACTGTTCACTATACTTTCAAGTTTTGTGTCATCTGCAAATTTTGAAATTGTGCCCTGTACACGCAAGTCCTAGTCATTAATATATATCAAGAAAAGCAGTGGTCCTAGTACCAACCCCTGGAGAACACCACTGTATACCTTCCTCCAGTCCAAAAAACAACCGTTCACCACTGCTCTCTGTTTCCTGTCACTTAGCCAATTTCAAATCCATGCTGCCACTGTCCCTTTTATTCCATGGGCTTCAACTTTTCTGGCAAGCCTATTATGTGGCACTTTATCAAACGCCTTTTCGAAATCCATGAACACCACATCAACTGCATTGCCCTCATCAACCCTCTCTGTTACCTCATCAAAAAACTCAATCAAGTTAGTTAAACACGATTTGCCTTTAACAAATCCATGCTGGCTTCTCTTAATTAATCCACACTTGTCCAAGTGACTGCTAATTTTGTCCCTGATTATCATTTCTGAAAGCTTATCCACTACCGAGTTTAAACTGACTGGCCTGTAGTTGCTGGGTTTATCATGACAACCTTTTTTGAACAAGTGGTAACATTTGCAATTCTCCAGTCGTCCGGCACCACCACCGTATCCAAGGAGGATTGGAAGATTATGGCCAGTACCTTCGCAATTTCCAGCTTTAGTTCCCTCAGCGTCCTAGGATGCATCCCATCTTGTCCTCGTGACTTATCTACTTTAAGTATAGCCAGCCTTTCTAGTACCTCCTCATCAATTTTTATCCTATCCAGTATCTCAACTACCTCCTCTTTCAGTATGACATAGAGTCATAACGGCACAGAAGGAGGCCATTCGGCCCACTGAGTCTGTGCCGGCTCTCTGTAGAACAATCCAGTCAGTCCCAATCCCTCGCTCTATCCCCATAGCCCTGCAAATTTATTTCCCTCAAGTGCCTATCCAGTCTCCCCTTAAAAACATTGAGTGTCTCCGCTTCCAGCACTTCCATTGGCAGCGAGTTCCAGGTCCTCACCACTCACTGCGTAAAAAAGTTTTTCCTCACATCCCCCCTGTATCTCTTTCCCAAAACCTTAAATCTGTGTCCCCTAGTCCTTGTACCATCAACTAGTGGTAACAGCCTTTCCCCTTCTAGCCTATCCAAACCCATCATAATCTTGTACACCTCTATCAAATCACCCCTCAACCTCATTTGCTCTAATGAAAACAAATCCAGCTTCTCCAACCTGTCCTTGTAACTAAGAGCCCCCATCCCCAGGACCATTCTGGTAAATCTCCTCTGCACTCTCTCAAGGGCCTTCACATCCTTCCTAAAATGTGGTGACCAGAACTGGGCGCAATACTCCATTTATGGCCTAACATTGGTAGCATCTTCTTCCTTGGTAAAGACAGATGCAAAGTATTGATTTAGTACCTCAGCCATGGCCTCTGCCTCCATGCGTAGGTCTCCATTTTGGTCACTAATCTCTGCCCCCCACCCACCGCCCCCCCCCCCCACCCGTTATTGCCATGACATCATATTCCCATGTGGCTATTTGTGCCTGCAGCTCACCAACCTGATTTACCATGCTTTGTGCGTTTACACATATGCACTGTAAACCTATCATAACATAAGAACATAAGAAATAGGAGCAGGAGTAGGCCATTTGGCCCTTCGAGCCTGCTCCGCCATTCAATAAGATCATAGCTGATCTTCAACCTCATCTCCACTTTCCTGCACTATCCTCATATCCCTTGAGTCCCTCAATATTCAAAAATCTATCGATCTCCATCTTGAATATACTCAACGACTGAGCCTCCACAGCCCTCTGGGGTAGAGAATTCCAAAGATTCACCACCCTCTGAGTGAAGAAATTTCTCCTCATCTCAGTCCTAAATGGCCGACCCCTTATTCTGAGACTGTGACCTTGGTTCTAGACTCCCCAGCCAGGGACTTGCATTGGAGACAGTTCAGAGAAGTTTCATCAGGTTGATTCCTGGGATGGGAGGATTGTCTTATGAGGAAAGGTTGAGCAGGTTGGGCCTATACTCATTGGAGTTTAGAAGAATGAGAGGGGATCTTATTGAAACATATAAGATTCTGAGGGGGTTGGACAGGGTAGATGCTGGATAACACATTTTGGGAGGTGGTCACCCCGCAGCTTAAGAGTGTGCAGGCAGAGAGGGAATGGGTGACCGTCAGACAGAAGGGGAGGACCAGGCAAGTAGTGCAGGAGTCCTCTGAGCCCATCTTGCCCACCAGTTTTCGGTGCTGAGTACTGGTGAGGACCTTGGTTCCTCTGGGGAGTGCAGCCAGAGCCAGGTCCACAGCAACATGGAAGGCTCAGCTGCATAGGTGGGAGGGAAGAGGAGAGGGAGAGCAATAGTGATAGGGGATTCAATAGTTAGGGGAGCAGACAGGCGGTACCAACGACATAGGTAGGAAGACGGATGAGGTCCTGCAGGCAGAGTTTAGGGAGCTCAGAAAGAGGGTAAAAAGCAGGACCTCAAAGGTAGTAATCTCCAGAATACGAGGGTAGGGCCTATTAAAGATCATGAGGGTAATCTGTGTGTGGAGGCGGGAGACGTCGGTAGGGTTCTTAAAGAATACTTTGCGTCTGTTTTCACAAAGGAGAGAGGCAAAGCAGACATTGCTATTGTGGTGTATGTGCCTTTAAGAGCAATTATGGTGTATGTGCCTTTAAGAGCCCCAGGTGTGCGTAATGCCGGTAATTGCCACTTGGGCTATATAAGCCTGTGTATCGTGTATATCCTTTAGAAACCCCCTCCCCCAGACTTGCTTAGTAAATACCTATGAACCAACTCCTGTCTTCAGTGTCTTTATCTACACACGGACACTACAGTGGCGACGAAGTGGAAACGGACTTACCTGCAATTCGGCAGCACCTCAAGGACATCGATTCCTCCAGCGTCCAGAAGACTCAAGGAAGTAAGAGAAACTGTGGTTTCACCAGCTGGCCAAGCTGGTGACAGGTACTGCGCTAATCCTTCCTGGGCGTCAGGCTGGAGCTCCAGCGGCGGGCTCTACAGCTGAGACAGGCAGCGAAATCGGAGGCAAGCAATAACGGACTGGGAGGGTGCACTCGAGAGACGGCCGGCGCGGCAAGCAGGTCAGCGTTTAGACCTCCGTCGGGAACGAGTCTCCAACAGTGAATAAACGGAATCCACAGTAAAACAGCGTTGTTATCGGTAGCAGCGGCGGGAAAGCGCGGGAAGCGCCATATCGTTGCTACAGAGAGAGAAAAAAAAAGAAAAAAAAAAAAGCGCGGGAAGCGCCATATCTTTTCTGAAATGCCTAAATCTGGTAATATTGAGGCTTTTGATGGCGAAATAGAAGATTGGACCACATACGTGGAAAGAGTAGAGGTTTATTGCACTGCAAATGGAATAACAGATGAAAAAAAAGCTTCAGTACTTCTGAACTTAATGGGCGCGAAGACATACGGGCTGTTACGAAATTTAATCACTCCAGCCAAACCAAAGGACAAGACTTTTAAAGAAATTGTTGATACCCTGCAGGAGCATTTAAACCCAACACCGCTGCTGATAGCGGAACGATTCAAGTTCTTCAAGAGAAATCAACACAAGAATGAAAGTAACGCTGATTACTTAACTGAATTAAGAAAGCTATCAAAGTACTGCCAATTCGGAGCAGGACTATCGGATTATCTTCGAGACAAATTTGTTTGCGGTCTCTTAAGTGAAGGAACACAAAAAAGACTGCTTTCTGATAAAGATTTAACATTGGACAAAGCTTTCAGTATGGCTGTATCATACGAAGCAGCAGCAAAAGGAGCTGCAGAGATACAACAAGAGACACAGGACTTCGGCACCCATAAAATGACACAGGGGTTCGGAAGATGTTATCGCTGCGGCAGATCCACCCATAACCAGAGGGACTGCTGGTTCAAGGGCAAAGCATGCAGGCAATGTGGTAAGATTGGACACATTGCACGGGTATGCCAATCTGGACAAAATAAATCCACTGACAGAAAACAAAAAATCAATAAAGAAAAGTACAGGAAGGTACAAATGATGACGGACAATAGCTCCGAAGACCAGAATAGCGATAGCGACTCCGGAAACAAGAGACTAAGCTGTCTCAAATTACATAATGTACTTGCCAAAGAGGATTACCAAACCATTTGGGTTACCCTCACAATAGCAGGGTCCCCAGTTAAAATGGAGCAAGATACAGGATCAGCTCTAACCGCAATAAATCGACGAGATTACGAGAGGCTATTTTCGCATATACCTCTAAAAGACACATCCATTATCTTAAAAACATATACGGGGCAGAAAGTCTACCCCAAAGGAAAAATAAGGGTGCCTGTGGTATACAATGGCAAAGAAATACAAAAGTTGTATTTATACATTCTACAAGATGGTGGTCCACCGTTGTTGGGACGTGAATGGAAAAGGAAGATACGTTTAGACTGGCACTCCATTCAGGCACTGACGGTGACCAGTAAGGAAAAAAACAATGATGACATCATACCTGAACGATTAAAAGACATCTTGGCCAACGCCAAAGAAGTGTTTCAAGAGAAACTAGGAACCTTGAAAGGCATCACCGCCTCAATAAAAGTGGAAGATACAGCAATTCCAAAAATTTTTAAGGCAAGACCGGTGCCATACGCAATACGTCCGGCAGTCGAGGCAGAGCTGAAGAATTTGGAAAAGGCAGGCGTATTATCCAAAATAGATTGGAGTGAATGGGCAACACCCATCGTTCCAGTCATGAAAAAAACATTGAAAAATAACTCTGAGGAACAGAAAAAAATTCGCATCTGTGGGGACTTTAAGGTGACTGTAAACCCGGTCCTTCACATGGTACAGTATCCTCTTCCGAGGATAGAAGATATTTTCGCCTCACTATCCGGAGGGAAACGTTTCACAAAAATTGACTTGGCACAGGCATATCTACAGATGGAGGTTGAGGAGACCTCTAAAAAGTATCTCACAATAAACACACACAAAGGCCTGTACCAGTACAATCGACTGGTTTTTGGAATAGCATCAGCTCCAGCTATCTGGCAAAGAGCTATGGAGCAAGTCCTGCAAGGGATTCCGGGGACTCAATGCTACCTAGACGACATCCTTATAACAGGAGAAAACGACAACGAGCACCTTGCCAATTTGGAGCAGGTGCTCACTAGGCTGAAAGAACGAGGCGTACGAGCAAATCGCCCCAAGTGCGAATTTTTCCAAAATCAGATATCATATTGTGGCCACATAATTAATAAGGAAGGGTTGCATAAGTCACCTGAAAAAATTGAAGCAGTTATAAAAGCCCCAGCACCTGAAAATGTTTCACAATTAAGGTCATTCCTGGGATTAATAAATTACTATCATAAATTTTTACCGAACTTATCAACTATTCTACACCCTCTTAATGATCTTCTACAGACAGGAGTGATTTGGAAATGGAACGAAGACTGTAAACGTGCCTTCCATAGATGTAAAGACTTAATCACATCCGAGAAAATTTTGGCTCATTACAACCCATCACTACCAATCAGACTGGCGTGCGATGCATCCCCTTACGGCATAGGAGCGGTATTGTCCCATAGATTCCCTGATGGCTCGGAACGGCCGATAGCTTTTGCGTCACGCTCATTGAACTCAGCTGAGCGTAACTATGCCCAGATAGACAGGGAAGCACTCAGCCTGGTATGGGGAGTGAAGAAATTCAACCATTACCTACACGGACAAAAATTTACCTTGCTGACTGACCATCAACCCCTCATCTCCATATTCAACCCTAAAAAAGGTGTCCCCATTATGACGGCACAAAGACTACAGAGGTGGTCCCTTTTTCTAGGGGCACACCAATACAACATTGAATACAAAGGGTCAAAACAGCATGGGAATGCTGACGGTTTATCACGCCTACCGTTGCCAACGATAGAAGAGGCACCTACAGTAGACCCAGTAGAGATATTCCACTCTACCATAGTGGAATGTCTACCGGTGACAAATTCTGCCATTGAAAGGGAGACAAGAAATGACCCTACTCTCTCACGGGTCTACGATTTAACAGTGAAGGGATGGCCAGCACATGGCGAACCACTGTTGCCAGCATTCTCGCAAAGAAGAGAACAGCTGTCAGTGTGCCGAGGAACCTTGATGTGTGGATCCAGAGTGGTGATTCCACCCAAACTCCAGGATAAAGTGCTAAAGGAGCTTCACGAGGGGCATCTGGGTGGAGTAAAAATGAAGAACCTAGCTAGGGCGTTTGTATGGTGGCCAGGTATCGATAGAGACATCGAAGACATGACCAAGAGCTGCCTAGGATGCCAGAAGGTCCAAAATGCTCCGCCACAGGCCCCTCTACATCCATGGGAGTGGCCCTCATCTCCCTGGCAAAGGGTGCACATCGACTTTGCTGGTCCATTTATGGACTCAATGTTCTTAATCGCAGTTGATGCACACTCCAAGTGGCCGGAGGTAATAAAGATGTCCTCCACCACCACGGAAAAAACCATCACAGTATTAAGGACCATATTTGCCAGGAATGGGCTGCCGGAGCAGATATGTTCTGATAATGGACCGCAATTTGTGTCCGAAGAATTCAGAAAGTTCTTAAAGAACAATGGGGTAAATCACTACACGTCCGCCCCATACCATCCCGCCACCAATGGATTGGCTGAAAGGTTTGTCCAGACCTTCAAGAAGGCCATCAAGGCCATGGGTAATGAAGACATAAAACTTCAGCACAAGGTGGATAACTTCTTATTTGCATATAGGAATGCAACGCATATGGTTACTAACCAAACTCCCGCCATGATGTTCTACAATAGAAACCTAAGATGCCGGCTGGATTTGGTCAAGCCCAACATCCGAAGGGACGTGGAGAACCGAAAGTTTCAGGGCATGAATGAAAGGCCAACTAGGGTCTTCCAGATAGGCCAACCGGTTTTGGCCCGGGACTACCGTACCGAGAAATGGCAGCCTGGAACTATCTGCACACGATTAGGACCACTGATGTATACCGTGGACATCGGAGACAGCATAATAAGGCGCCATGCTGACCAAATCATCAAGTCATCCGAAAAGGGACAACCTACACCACCACTCTATACATCTAACGATGAAGTAGAGATACCCATATCTACCTCCGATCCGGTGATACTGGAGCCCGATGAACCCGACACTGGCCTTCAAGCCGAATCAGCCTTGCCAGAAGAACCTACTACACCACCAGAAACTACTACACCCCCGAGGCGTTATCCGGATCGAGTCAGGAAGCCTCCTGAGAGACTAACTTATAATTAATTAATACAGCAATGTATATTATTTTGCATATAACATGTAATTAATAATTACTTAAAATATGATGTACTAGTTAGCTAGAAGGGGAGGAATTGTGGTGTATGTGCCTTTAAGAGCAATTATGGTGTATGTGCCTTTAAGAGCCCCAGGTGTGCGTAATGCTGGTAATTGCCACTTGGGCTATATAAGCCTGTGTATCATGTATATCCTTTAGAAACCCCCCCCAGACTTGCTTAGTAAATACCTATGAACCAACTCCTGTCTTCAGTGTCTTTATCTACACACGGACACTACAGCTATCAGCGGGGAGGAGTGTGAAATATTAGATGAAATAAACATAGTGAGAGAGGAAGTATTAAGGGGCTTAGCAGCATTAAAAGTGGATAATTCCCCAGACCCAGATGAAATGTATCCCAGGCTGTTAAGCGAAGCAAAAGAAGGAATAGCAGAGGCCTTGACCAACATTTTTCAATCCTCTCTGGCTTCAGATGTGGTGCCGGAGGACTGGGGGACTGCTAATGTGGTACCCTTGTTTAAAAAGGGCGAAAAGGATAGACCGAGTAATTACAGGCCAGTCAGCCTAACCTTGGTGGTGGGAAAATTATTGGAAAGAATTCTGAAGGACAGGATAAATCTTCATTTAGAAAGACACAGATTAATCAAGGATAGTCAGCACGGATTTGTTAAGGGAAGGTCTTGTCTGACAAACTTGATTAAATTTTTTGAGGAGGTAGCAAGGAGGGTAGATGAGCGTAGTACATTTGATGTAGTGTATATGGACTTTAACAAGGCTTTTGATAAGGTTCCACATGGCAGACTGGTCACGAAGTTAAAAGCCCATGGGATCCAAGGCAAAGTGTCAAGTTGGATTCAAAACTGGCTCGGAGATAGAAAGCAGAGGGGAATGGTTGATGGGTGTTTTTGTGGCTGGAAGGCTGTTTCCAGTGGGGTTCCGCAGGGTTCAGTACTAGGCCCCTTGCTTTTTGTGGTATATATCAATGATCTTGACTTGAATATAGGGGGTATGATTAAGAAGTTTGCAGATGAAACTAAAATCGGCTGTGTGGTTGATACTGAAGAAGGAAGCTGTAGACTGCAGGAAGATATCAATAAATTGGTCAGGTGGGCAGAACAGTGGCAAATGGAATTCAATCTGGAGAAGTGTGAGGTAATGCATTTGGGGAGGGCTAACAAGGAAAGGGAATACACATTAAATGGTAGGACACTGAGTAGTGTAGAGGAACAAAGGGACGTGGGAGTGCATATCCACAGATGCGGGAATAGTAGCGTCATGGTAATGTCACTGGGCTAGTAATCCAAAGGCCTGGACTAATGTGGTTGACTCTTAACTGCTCTGTGAAATGGCCTAGCAACCCACTCAGCTGTAACTAACTGCTACAAAACAAAATAATAAGAATGAAAGCGGATGGACCACCCGGCATCGACCTCGGCACTGGCTACTGACACGGCAACGGCACACCCAGCCCAATCGACCCTACAAAGCCCTCCTCACCAACATGTGGGGACTTGTGCCAAAATTGGAAGAGCTGTCCCATAGTCTTACTCACAGAATCATACCTTTCAGCCAATGTCCCAAACTCCTCCATCACCATCCCTGGTGTTATGTCCGTGTGTAATTGAGACACGGACTGCAGGAGTTGGTTATAACAGGTCTTTACTGAGTGGAGACAAACGGGAACTACTATACAAAGTTACTCCACAGGCTTATATACAGGGGTGGTCACTACTGGTACTGCAGTATACAGGGGCTGCAGAATATAGTTCCTTCTGCAAAGTACATACACTACAATTCCTCCCCTTTTAGCTAAACAGTACATAACATTCGATTAATAATTGAACAACATATTTACAATTACAGTTGTCATACACATTAGCTGAAGTTAAGCAATTATAAATTCAGTCTTTGAGGAGGCCTCCTGATTCTGTCTGGATAACGCCTCTTTGGGGTATCAGGTTCTTCTGGCAGAGTTGATTCGGAATCAACGTCGTTCTTGGGTTCGTCTGCTTCCAATATTCCCGATTCTGAGGTAGATGCAACTGGTACTTCGGTTTCATCACCAGGTGTATCGGATCGTGGTGTGGAATTGACATTTTCCAGTGACTCTAGAATCTGGTCAGCATGGCGTCTTACAATGCTCTCTCCAACATCCACGGTATACATTAGAGGTCCTTGCCGTGTGCAGATCATTCCTGGCTGCCATTTCTCTGTGCGGTAGTCCCGGGCCAAAACTGGTTAACCTATCTTAAAACTCCTGGTCGGCCTTTCATTCATATTCTGAAACTGCCTGTTCTCCACATCTCTTCTGATGTTTGGCTTAACCAAATCCAAGCGGCATCGTAGTCTTCGATTGAAGAACATCATGGCTGGAGTTTGGTTGGTAACCGCATGTGTCGCATTTCGGTAGGCAAACAAGAAGTTATCCACCTTGTGTTGTAGGGGTATGTCTTCATTACACATTGCCTTGATAGCCTTCTTGAATGTTTGAACGAACCTCTCAGCCAATCCATTGGTGGCTGGATGATATGGGGCGGATGTGTAATGCTTAACACCATTGTTCTTTAAGAACCTCCGGAACTCTTCAGACACAAACTGTGGTCCATTGCCGGAGCAAATCTGTTCAGGCAACCCATTTCTGGCGAATATGGTTCGTAAGACTGTGATAGTTTTTTCTGTGGTGGTTGAGGACATTTTTATTACCTCTGGCCACTTTGAATGTGCATCCACTGCAATTAAAAACATCGAGTCCATAAATGGACCAGCAAAATCAATGTGCACCCTTTGCCATGGAGATGAGGGCCACTCCCATGGATGTAGAGGGGCTTGTGGTGGAGCGTTTTGGACCTTCTGGCATCCTGTACAGCTCTTGGTCATCTCTTCGATTTCTCTATCGATTCCCGGCGACCACACAAACGCTCTGGCTAAGTTCTTCATTTTTACCCCTCCCAGATGACCCTCATGAAGCTCATTGAGCACTCTATCCTTCAATTTGGGTGGAATTACTACTCTGGATCCATACATCAAGGTTCCTCTGCACACTGACAGCTGTTCTCTTCTCGGCAAGAATGCTGGCAACAGTGGTTCGCCATGTGCTGGCCATCCCTTCACCGTTAAATCATAGACCCAGGAGAGTGTCGGGTCATTTCGTGTTTCCTTTTCTATGTTTGCATTAGTCACAGGTAGACATTCAACTATGGTCGAGTGGAATATCTCCATTGGATCCACTGCAGGTGCTTCTTCCACCGTCGGCAATGGTAGGCGCGACAATCCATCAGCATTCCCATGCTGTTTAGTTCCTTTGTACTCGATGTCATATTGGTGTGCCCCTAGGAAAAGGGACCACCTCTGTAGCCGTTGTGCTGTCATTATCAGGACGCCCTTCTGAGGGCTGAAAATAGAGACAAGAGGTTGATGATCAGTTAGTAGAGTAAATTTCTGACCGTGCAGGTAGTGATTGAACTTCTTCACCCCCCACACCAGGCTGAGGGCCTCTCTGTCAATCTGGGCGTAGTTACGCTTGGCTGAAGTTAACGAGCGTGACGCAAAAGCTATCGGCCTCACTGAACCATCAAGGAATTTATGTGACAGTACCGCTCCAATGCCGTAGGGAGACGCATCACACGCCAGTCTTATCAGTAGTGATGGGTTGTAGTGAGCCAATACTTCTCTTGAAGTGATTAGGTCTTTACTCTTCTGAAAGGCCCGCTTACATTCATCGCTCCATTTCCATGCTACTCCAGTTTGTAGTAGGGCGTTCAGTGGGTGCAGAATTGTGGACAAATTCGGCAAAAACTTATGGTAGTAATTCACCAATCCGAGGAATGACCTCAGTTGCGACACATTTTCAGTCGCTGGAGCCTTAACTACCGCTTCAATTTTGTCAGGGGACTTATATAACCCCTCTTCATCAATCATGTGGCCACAATACGATATCTGTTTCTTAAAAAACTCGCACTTGGGGCGATTGGCTCGTAGCCCATGTTCTCTTAGTCTAGTGAGCACCTGCTCTAGGTTGGCAAGGTGTTCACTGTCATCTTCACCTGTCACTAGGATATCATCCAAGTAACACTTAGTCCCCGGAATCCCTTGCAGGACTTGTTCCATCACTCTTTGCCATATCTCCAGAGCTGATGCTACTCCGAATACCAGTCGATTATACTGGTAAAGACCTTTGTGAGTGTTTATCGTGAGATACTTCCTAGAGGATTCTTCAACCTCCATCTGCAAATATGCTTGTGCTAGGTCAATTTTTGTAAAACGCTTCCCTCCAGATAGTGAGGCGAAAATATCTTCTATCCTCGGGAGAGGATATTGTACTGTGTGAAGGACTGGGTTCACCATCACCTTGAAGTCCCCACAGATGCGAACCTTCCTTGGCTCCTCAGACTTATTGTTTAACCTTTTCTTCATGACAGGAATGATGGGTGTCGCCCACTCGCTCCAGTCTACCTTAGATAACACGCCTGCATTCTCCAGATTCTCCAGCTCTGCCTCGACGGCTGGGCGAATTGCATATGGTACCGGTCTTGCTTTGAAAAACTTGGGAATTGCATTCTCTTCTATTTTTATCGAGGCGGTTACGCCTTTAAGAGTTCCCAGTTCTTGTTGAAATACCTCTTTGGCGTTAGCTAAGATTTTTGACAATCGACCAGGTGTGACGTCATCATCCTTTTTACCAGCCACCGTCAGTGCCTGAATGGAGTGCCAGTCTAAACTTATCTTTCTGATCCATTCACGTCCCAATAACGGTGGTCCACCATCTTGCAGTATGTACAGATACAATTTCTGTATTTCCTTGCCGTTGTATTCGACAGGCACCCTTATTTTCCCTCTGGGGTATACTTTTTGCCCCGTATACGTCTTCAAGACAATGGATGTCTCTTTCAAGGGTATGTGTGAGAATAGCCGCTCGTAGTCTCATTGATTCATGACGGTCAGGGCTGATCCTGTATCCAATTCCATTTTGACTTGGGACCCTGCTATCGTGAGGGTGACCCAAATGGTTCGGTGATCCTCTTTTGCGATTACGTTGTGGAGTTTGAGACAGCTTAGTCTCTTGTTCCCGGATTCACTATCGCTCATCTGGTCTTCGGAACTACTGTCCGTCATCTTTTGTGCTTTCCTGTACTGTTCCTTAGTAGCCTTTTTGTTGTCGTTAGTCTTCTTCCCAGACCTGCAAACTCGTGCAATGTGTCCCATCTTTCCGCATTGCCTGCATATTTTGTCCTTGGACCAGCAGTCCTTCTGGTCATGGGTTGTTCTGCCGCATCGATAACATTTTCCAAATCCCCGTGTCATTTCGTGGGTGCCGTATTCCTGTGGCTTTTGCTGTATTTCCGCAGCTCCCCTTTCTGCTGCTTCGCATGATACTGCCACGCTGAAAGCCTTATCTAGCATCAGCTCTTTCTCTGAGAGTAACCTCTTCTGGGTTCCTTCACTCAGGAGTCCACAGACAAATTTGTCCCGTAGAGTATCTGTCAGTCCTGCTCCGAACTGGCAGTGCTTTGATAGCTTGCGTAGTTCCGTAAGATAATCAGCATTGCTCTCATCTTTATGCTGATTTCTCCTGTGGAATTTAAACCTTTCTGCTATCAGCAGCGGTGTAGGATTTAGGTGTTCCTGTAGGATATGAACAATTTCGTTAAAACTCTTCGCCATCGGTTTGGCTGGAGTAATCAGGTTCCGCAATAGGCCGTACGTTCTTGCGCCCATTAAGTTTAGTAGTACCGATGCCTTTTTCTCATCGGCTACTTCGTTTGCCTCGCAATATACTTCGACTCTTTCCACATACGTGGTCCAATCTTCTATTGCATTATCGAAGGCAGTGATATTGCCAGTCTTCGGCATATTGGAAATCTAAGATGCCGCCTCCCGCGCTTTGCCTTCTTCCCCGATTTAACAAAATGGCGCCTCCCGCGCTTTCCGTCTTCTCCGCTGCTGCTAGCGCTGTTGCTGGCGTTTTATGCCTTGATGGCGACGCCCTATGGTCTTCGCGCACTCCCCCCCTGCACTGCTGCTAACGCCGCTCTCCGCGGTTCCCGTGGCAAACTGCAGCTCCTCGCAGCTTTCTGCGCTTCTAATTTCTTTTATTTCCCCATCGTCGGAGCAACCCTATGGGACACTTTCCTCCCTCTTCTCGTGTCTGTACGCTGCCCGGCTTCGTAGCACCGGCCGCGCCCTGTGTGCTCCACCCTCTCTCTCTCTCTCCTCTTCCCGACAACGCTGCTCGGCCCCGTTGAAAGGCCACACGATTGAGCTCTAGCCCGCCGCAGCCCAGGAAGGATCAGTGTACTACCTGCCACCAGCCCGATTAGCTGGAACACCATCGACAGGATAACCAAGCCCCGCTCTCGACAGCCTCTCCTGCAAATCTTCAACTCTGATGAATCAGAGGCGGTTGCCCACGGTCGACGCCCGTTTCTTCTGTTTGTTTTTGTTTTTTTTTCTTTCTTCCTTCTGGCTTCGACCTCTGACAACTTCGCTTCAGGGATGGATCCCCATGAGGTGGTACAGACTGTAGGTAAGTTCGAATCTGCTCGTCGCCAGTGTTATGTCCGTGTGTAATTGAGACACGGACTGCAGGAGTTGGTTATAACAGGTCTTTACTGAGTGGAGACAAACTGGAACTAACTATGCAAAGTTACTACACAGGCTTATATACAGGGGTGGTCACTACTGGTACTGCAGTATACAGGGGCTGCAGAATATAGTTCCTTCTGCAAAGTACATACACTACACCTGGGATGTCCTGTCCCACCGGCAGGACAGACCCACCAGGGGTGGTGACACAGTGGTATACAGTCGGGAAGGAGTGGCCGTGGGAGTCCTCAACATTGACTCCGGACCCCATGAAGTCTCATGGCTTCAGATCAAGCATGGGCAAAGAAACCACCTACCGCCCTCCCTTTGCTGATTATTCAGTACTCCTCCATGTTGAACACCACTTGGAAGAAGCACTGAGAGTAGCAAGGGCACAGAATGCACCAATGCTGGCTGAGTCCTAAAGGACATAACTGCCAGTCTGAGCCTGCGACAGGTGGTGAGTGAACCAACATGAGGGAAAAACCTACTTGACCCCATCCTCACTAATCTACATGTCGCAGTTGTATCTGTCCATGACAGCATTGGTAGCAGTGACCACCGCACAGTCATTGCAGAGACGAAGTCCCATCTTCAAACTGAGAACACCCTCCAACATGTTGTGTGGCACTACCACTGTGCTAAATGGGATAGATTCAGAACAGATCTAGCAGCTCAAAACTGGGCATCCATGAGGCGCTGTGGGCTATCAGCAGCAGCAGAATTGTATTCCGCCACAATCTGTAACCTCATGGCCCGGCATATCCTTCACTCTACCATTACCATCAAGCCAGGGGACCAACCCTGGTTCAACAAGGAGTGTAGACGTGCATGCCAGGAGCAGCACCAGGCGTGCCTAAAAATGAGGTGCCAACCTGGGGAAGCTGCAACACAGGACTACATTCATGCTAAAAAGTGGAAGCAGCATGCTATAGACAGGGCTAAGCGATCGCACAATCAACGGATCAGATCAAAGCTCTGCAGTCCTGCCACATCCAGTCGAGAATGGTGGTGGACCATTAAACAACTAATGGGAGGAGGAGGCTCCAAGAATATCGCCATCCTCAATGATGGTGGAGCCCAGCACGTGAGTGCAAAAGACAAGGCTGAAGTGTTTGCAACCATCTTCAGCCAGACGTGCCGAGTGGATGATCCATATCGGCCTCCTCCCGAGGTCCCCACTATCACAGAAGCTAGTCTTCAGCCAATTTAATTCACTCCACATGATATCAAGAAATGGCTGAGTACACTGGATACAGCAAAGGCTATGGGCCCCGACAACATCCCAGCTATTGTGCTCCAGAACTAGCCGCGCCTCTAGCCAAGCTGTTCCAGTACAGCTACAACAATGGCATCTATCCGACAATGTGGAAAACTGCCCAGGTATGTCCTGTCCACAAAAAGCAGGACAAATCCAACCCGGCCAATTACCGCCCCATCATTCTAATCTCAATCATCAGCAAAGTGCTCACTGATGCCCAGTTTGGGTTCCGCCAAGACCACTCGGCTCCTGGCCTCATTACAGCCTTGGTCCAAACATGGACAAAGGAGCTGAATTCCAGAGGTGAGGTGAGAGTGACTGCCCTTGACATCAAGGCGGCATTTGACCGAGTCTGGCATCAAGGAGCCCTAGTAAATCTGAAGTCAATGGGAATCAGGGGGAAAACGCTCCACTGGCTGGAGTCATACCTAGCACAAAGGAAGATGGTTGTGATGGTTGAAGGTCAATCATCACAGCTGCAAGAGTTCCTCAGGACAGTGTCCTAGGCACAACCATCTTTAGTTGCTTCATCAATGACCTTCCCTCCAACATAAGGTCAGAAATGGGGATGTTCGCTGATGGCTGCACAGTGTTCAGCACCATTCACAACTCCTCAGATAATGAAGCAGTCCATGCCCGCATGCAACAAGACCTGGACGATGTTCAGGTTTGGGCTGATAAGTGGCAGTTAACATTCGTGCCACAGAAGTGCCAGGCAATGACTATCTCCAACAAGCGACAGTCTAACCACCTCCTCTTGACATTCAATGGCATTACCATCGCCGAATCCCCCACTATCAACATCCTGGGGGTCACCATTAACCAGAAACTTAACTGGACCAGCCACATAAATACTGTGGCAACAAGAGCAGGTCAGAGGCTAAGTATTCTGCAGCGAGTGTCTCACCTCCTGATTCCCCAAAGCCTTTCCACCATCTACAAGACACAAGTAAGGAGTGTGATGGAATACTCTCCACTTGCCTGGATGAGTGCAGCTCCAACAACACTCAAGAAGCTCGACACCACCCAAGACAAAGCAGCCCGCTTGATTGACACCCCATCCACCACCTTAAACATTCACGCCCTCCACCACTGGCGTACCGTGGCTACAGTGTGTACCATCTACAAGATGCACTGCAGCAACTCGCCAAGGCTTCTTCGGCAGCACCTCCCAAACCTGCGACCTCTTCCACCTAGAAGGACAAGGGCAGCAGGCGCATGGGAACATCACCACCTCCAAGTTCCCCTCCAAGTCACACACCATCCTGACTTAGAAGTATATCGCCGATTCTTCATCGTCGCTGGGTCAAAATCCTGGAACTCCCTACCTAAGAGCACTCTAGGAGTACCATCACCACACGGACTGCAACGGTTCAAGAAGGCGGTTCACCACCACCTTCTCAAGGGCAACTAGGGATGGGCAATAAATGCTGGCTTTGCCAGCGATGCCCAGATCCCATAAATGATTTTTTTTTTAAAGATCCCTGAAGGTAGCAGGCCAAGTAGATAAGGTGGTTAAGAAGGCATACGGAATGCTTGCCTTTATTAGCCGTGGCATAGAATACAAGAGCAGGGGGGTTATGCTTCAGCTGTATAAAACACTAGTTAGGCCTCGCCTAGAGTACTGTGTGCAGTTCTGGTCACCACATTACAGGAAAGATGTGATTGCACTTGAGAGGGTACACAGGAGATTTACAAGGATGTTGCCGGGGGTAGAGAATCTTAGCTATGAGGAAAGACTGGATAGGCTGGGCCTGTTTTTCTTGGAACAGAGGAGGCTGAGGGGAGACCTTATTGAGGTGTATAAAATTATGAGGGGCATAGATAAAGTGGATACAGAGGAACTATTTCCCTTAGCAGAGGGGTCAAAAACCAGGGGCACCATTTTAAAGTAATTGGTGGAAGGTTTAGAGGGGATTTGAGGGGAAGTTTCTTCACCCAGCAAGTTGTGGGGGTCTGGAACTCACTTCCTGAAAGGGTGGTAGAGGCAGGAACCTTAACCACATTTAAAAAGTACTTGGATGTGCACTTGGGATGCTCTAACCTGCAGTGCTACGGGCCACGAGCTGGAATGTGGGATTAGGCTGGATAGCTCTTTGTTGGCCGGCGCAGACACGATGGGCCGAAATGGCCTCCTTCCGTGCTGTAACTTTCTATGATTCTATGCTGAGAGGATGTTTCCCCTCATCAGGGAATCTAGAACGAGGGGGCATAGTCTCAGAATAAGGGGTCGCCCATTTAAGACAGAGATGAGGAGGAATATCTTCTCTGAGGGTCGTGAATCTTTGGAATTCTTTACCCCAGAGAGCTGTGGAAGCTGAGTCATTTAATATATTCAAGGCTGAGATAGACAGATTTTTGAGCAACAGGGGAGTCGAGGGTTATGGGGAGCGGGCACGAAAGTGGAGTTGAGGCCAAAATCGGATCAGCCATGATCTCATTAAATGACAGAGCAGGCTCGAGGGGCCAAATGGCCTGCTTCTGCTCCTATTTCTTATGTTCTTATGCTCTTAGGGGAAACATCCTCCCTGCATCTACCCTGTCAAGTCCTATAAGAATTTTGAATGTTTCAGTGAGATCACCTCTCATTCCTCTAAACTCTAGAGAATGTAGGCCTAGTTTACTCAATCTGTCCTCATAGGACAATCCCCCCATCCCAACAGCCAGTCTGGTGAACCTTTGTTGCACTCCCTCTATGGCAAGTATCTCCTTCCTTAGGTAAGGAGACCAAAACTGTACACAATACTCCAGGTGTGGTCTCATCAGGGCCCTGTATAATTGCAGTAAGACGTCTTTACCCTTATACACAAATCTTCTTGTAATAAAGACCAACATACCATTTGCTTTCCTAATTGCTTGCTGTACCTGCATGTTAACTTTCAGTGATTTGTGTACAAGGACACCCAAGTCCCTCTGAACATCAACATTTCCCAATCGCTCACCATTTAAAAAATACTTTGCTTTTTCTATTTTTCCTACCAAAGTGGACAACTTCACATTTCTCCACATTATATTCCATTTGCCATGTTCTTGCCCATTCACTTAGCCTGTCTATATCCCCATGAAGCCTCCCTGCATCCTCCTCACAACTTACATTCCCACCCAGCTTTGTATCAGCAAACTTGGATATATATCTTAGACATTCTTGTATTCTCTCTTAGTTTGACCCCACCTAATACCACACTATTTCTTACTCTAGTGCTATCTGTCTCTCCCAATCCTTTGTGCACCTTGTTTCTCCTTTCTAATGCTACATCCTGGTGCCCCTCCCCCTGCCAGATTAATTTAAACCCTCCCCAACAGCATTAGCAAAGCCCGTCACAAGGATATTGATCCCGGCGCTGTTGAGGTGCAACCCGTCCGGCCTGTACAGGTTCCACTTCCCCCAGATCTGGTCCCAATGTCCCAGGAATCTAAAGCCCTCCCTCCTGCACCATCTCCCCAGCCACACATTCATCTGCTCTATCCTCCTATTTCTATACTCACTCGCGCATGGCACCGGGAGTACCTTTGAGGTGTTGCTTTTTAATCTCTTTCCTAGCTCCCTGAAACCTGCCTGCAGGACTTCATCCCTCTTTCTACCTATGTCATTGATACCGATATGGACCATAACCTCTGGCTGTTCACCCTCCTCCCTCAGAATGTTCTGCAGCCGCTCAGTGGCATCCTTGACCCTGGCACCAGGGAGGCAACGTATCATCCTGGAGTCACGTCTGCAGCCGCAGAAACACCTGTCTGCTCCCCTAACTATCGAATCTCCTATCACTGTTGCTTTCCCAATCTTCCTCCTCCGCCCTATACAGCTGAGCTACCTGTGGTGCCGTGGACTTGTCTCTGGCTGCACTCCCCAGAGGAACCATCTCCCTCACCAGTATTCAGTAAAACTTGTGCAATCTTGTAATAGAGAATCTGCAAATGTTTATAAAGGCTCATCCAAATAAAATCGGAAGTTTGTTGTATTTTTTGATAAATTGCATTGTAAGGAGGACAATTTCAGCTGTCAGCTTTAACTTCAATCTTTATTAAGGTGGCACAGAAGTGCTTGTGGTAAAATGTCTCCATATTCATTGGACTCCTGTCTAATAATTCAGAGACATGAATAACAATATCACCGGAGATTGAGAGCTGCTGACATTTAAACTGAAGCAGCAGTAAAATAGACAGCTGAAGTGACCTGGAACAAGAGGTACTGACACCAAAATATATCCTTGGTTGCAGAGCTGGAAGGGGGCAGGAGGTGGTGGGGAGCAGAGAGAGAGAAGGTGGAGCAATCCAAACCATACAAAAACAAAGGGCTAGAAATTTGTTATAGCCAATGAATGGGCAGTGTCAGTAGAAAAGTTGGCGAACTAGCGTCAGGCACAAATGCTTTAGACTGCACGAAAAATTAGTGCTCACTGCTGAATAAAATGATTGGAGTCCTAAATCAAGTCAAAACCCAAGCTCATTGACGTTACACTTAAAGGATGGACCAATATCGGGTGCAGTCTAATCGCAACTCATCATTGCCACAGGCTTTTTCACTACTTAAAGGGGAGGTTCATTGATGCTGCAGCACCTCATTCTCAGCATTGCTGGCTGTGTGGCTGCCTCAGCAAGGAGAAGCAGAACAAGGAGAAGGAGCCGAAGGATTGAACTTGGTGTGCTCATGGCAGATCCACATCCCAGGGAGAGAGCCCGCAGATTCTCCGATGATGCATTGGAGGCACTGGTTTTCACTGTGGAGCGATGGAGGATGGTGCTCTACCGGCAAGTGGCAGGAAGCCCTCACCACAAGTCTTCCGCATCATGTAGAGGGAGGTAGCGCAGCACATCTCGGGCAGCACTGTTGTCCCCAAGACCCACACATAGTGCAGGAAGAAATTTAACGACTTCACTCGGATGGTCAGGGTAAGTGACTGCTTAAACAAATGCTACATACCACCATCTGTACCATAATCTTGACACACTTCCCAAAGGACCACACCCCCAGCACTCACCCACCGACAATCTCTACATACTAACACTCACACCTTGCATATAATGGCAGCTATTTAACTATGGCAGGCACTAGGGTCATTAGTTATTAGATTTCATGTGATATGTGTGATATGTTTATAGATAAGTTTATTAATGGTCTTTGGAATATTTTGTGGTCTCTCTCATTTCACCTTTGTGTCCAGGAGGACACAGTGATATGCCACGAGACACGGATTTTATGATGGGGTGTGGTGAATTACGGGGATCTGGGGTTTATTCATGTGAATCGGAGTCTGATTAGCCAGTCATGGACAGCCTGTCCAGAAGGCTGATTGTCTCGCTGCCTCTTCCCTCCCTCCTCGGCCTCTTCCTCCTCATCCTCCACCTCATCCTCATCCTCCTCTGCCTCATCCTCCTCCTGAGGTGGTCCTGCAATCCTTGGTGGCGAGGGCTGGGTCCTCATGATGGCCAAGGTGTGGAGCATGCAGTAGACCACCAAGAAATGGGACACCTGCTCTGGCGACTACTGGAGGGCTCCTCCCGAGCGGTCAAGGCAGTGGAACCATTGCTTCAATTAGCCAATGGTCTGCTCGATGATGTTCCTGGTGGCAGCATGGTTCTCATTCTATGCTGGGCACGAGTGTTGGGGTTGTGGAGGGGAGTGATGAGTCAGGTGGAGAGCGGATAGCTCTCGTCTCTGAGCAGCCATCCGCAAGCTTGATGTGGTGGCTGGAAGTGTGCTGGCATACCGGTCTGGCACAGGATGATGACATTTTGGCTGCTGCCAGGATAGTGGACATTGACATTAAGGATTCGCTGTGTGTAGTCGCACATTGAGTGAGTGGTAGCCTTTGCGGTTATGGAAGATCTCAGGATTGTTATGCGGTGCCCGTAAAGCCATGTGGGTGCAGTCAATGGCACACTGCACCATGGGAAAGCCCGCTATCTTGGCAAAGCCACATGCACGCTTGTCCTGCTTCTCTTTGGTGATCAGGAAGCCAGTGTATTCCATTCTCCTGCTGTAGAGAGCCTCAGTGACTTCCCAGATGCAGCGATGGATGGCGAACTGTGAGATGTTAGCTATGTCTCCTGTGCAGACTGGAAGGATCCACTGGTGAAGAAATTGAGGGCCACAGTGAACTTGACTGCCACTGAGAGAGCCGTGGTCCCCCTGGTCTGAGGCTGGAGGTCTGGTTGCAGGAGATGGCAGTGTTCTGTGACCATCTCCTTTGTGAAGCAAAACCTTCTAATACACTGCTCCTCACTTAATTGTAGGTAGGAGAAGTGCTCTCGGAATACACTTGGAGGGTAAGGCCTCCTGGTGAGAGCCCTGATGACCTTCCTCCTCCCTCTGCACACATGTTCCTGTATTTCTCGCTGCCTACACACCCTCCGCCGTAGATCCTGGAGGGCAAGGTCGACTGCCAGTACAGCCCCCATTAATGTTACCAAGTGTAGCAGTTTGAATCTTTGATGAATAAATGTAGCTACTTTTTAGTTGCCAGAATACTCCTGATACAAAAGAACCTTGAAATTACTGAATGAAACTGTTGCAATGGGTGAAACTAACAAAAAACCATTGAAACTGCACTAATCTGATAGCTGCGAGTGATTACTGATGATCCCTTTAAATAACGTCCCTGAAGCCGGCTTCCTGGTGCTGCACGCCAGCTCTCCCAGTTAGTGTTTACTCCAGGTGGTGAGGTAAGTGGCGAGAATCAATTTTGCACATCAGGCAGCCAGTGAGCGTTCCACACTCACTGACATCATGATCTACCTGGCGTTGACATTCCCGGTGATACCTCGTACCAGCAGCATTATGGGGGGAGGGCTGGATTTGACATGTGATGCTGGATTCGCCTCACCCTGGAGATACTGGTCTAGCACCCCATTAGCGCCATCTACTGGCGCTAACGGGAGGCGCTAAGGAAGGAATTTTCCCCCCAAAGTTCTTTAGTACTGAGGTGAGTATCCATAACTTTAACATAAACAGCATTTAATGCACTAAAGTTTGTTAATGTATACACCAGGTTAAAACAGACAACTCACTCATATCTGAGGTTATATGTACTATGTAGCCTGGATTTTTATTTGTTATTTTAGCCAGGATTTGCGTACACAACAGCAGGAAAATGGGACAGGGAGGCTTTGTGCCGAAACCCCCAAAAATGTCAGTTTTCTGTTCCTCCGCTCTGTCCTCCAGTTACTTCAGCCACCCAACTTAAGCCTGCAGTGCCACATGTAAATGACAGTGGATGGGCACGGCTTTGTTCTCCCCCTTATTTTCCTGTTTCTCCAGCCCTATCTCATCCTAAGGAAACAGCATCACTCCAAAGGTCTAGTATCCCAGAGGGAGGACGGGCAGGGGGGGGGAGCAAAATGGAGGGCATTACTGATGCGTTGCTTGAAATCAACCAAGGATTACTGAACTTGTTAATGCCACAGGCAGTAAAATTTGTTTGCAAGATTCCAAAGAGTACTTTAACATTTCTGCATATGTTTGGCAAATAATGGAATTCCCTTTAGCCTTTAGTTGCATTCTGGGAGTTGTGGTCTACAGCATGCTAACACAAACTAACAATGAGGCATTTTGAGAGTTGTCTACTCCTGGTTGACTTTTTTTTGCTAAGGCACCCCAGGTAAAATTAGATCTAAGGAAGAAGCAGAACTCAGGTTCCAGCCATTTGAGGGGCATCGCTCTAGAGGGAAATGCTGTTGGAGATATTTCATAACAGAAAAAGCAACTCCAGTGGTAAGTTTAATTATTTTGTTAATTACTTCATATTTTAGGTGTTTAATTCCCGTAGATGTTCTCCCGATCTTCCGCTGAAGTTACGGCAGTTTATTGGGGAACCCCTGCAGAAATTCTACCCCTGTCATTTTAGTACCATAGCCTCAGGTGACTAAAAAAGCAAGATGGCAACTGAACGTAATTTCAAAAAATATTTTGATTTTTTTTTATTGATATGAGCATCTCTAGCAAGGCCAGCATTTATTGCCCATCCCTAGTTACCCTTAAGGTGGCGGTGGGCCTTCTTCTTGAACTGCTGCAGTGCATGTGGTGAAGGTACTCCCACAGTGCAAGTCGAGATGGTGTGTGGCTTGGAGGGGAACTTGGAGATGATAGTGTTCCCATACATCTGCTGCCCTTGTCGTTTTAGGTGGTGGAGGCTGTGGGTTTCATTTAATTGATTCCTCTTTTCCTGTTGCCAGTTGTTTATTGTTACCTTTTTTCAGCTATTTCGCTATTAGTAGTTTTCCTACCTGCTTGTTCATTGGTAGATTTTGTTCTGGTTCATTGATACTTTACACAAACAGCATTGTTCAGTTGACAGTAATTTGTAACTTTTTTATAAGGATGATATTTGAGCCAATCAATCAAGTAGAACATGCAGTGTACCTATGAGTGATATTTGAACTGTGACACATACTTTGGAATTAAATGGCTGCAAGACTTAATTATTACTTAGATAAGTCATTACTGTAGTCAATTACAAAAAAAATCATACATTGCTTTCAAATCCTAAAATCCCTCTTAGATTACATTGTAGTGAATATTAATGATTGCTATAGTTGGCCAAGTCACAACATATTCATATATCGCTTTACTGTGACTTAGACAACTACATCAGATTTATTAGTTAGTATTAGTCTGACAACACAAGAGTTACTCAAACCCAACCTCAAACATGATTTACAGCACACATTATGAGAAAGTTGCTGGTTGGCTTATTTTAGTCATGCCCACTTTAATAATTGCCTTAATTTGTGTTTTAGTCATTGTGCACTAGTCCAGTAAAACAGTGTTTAATTCAGTGTAGCAAATGGGAATTGACTGTAATTATACTTTAAGCAGTGTCTTCACCAAAAGAACCATACCTCTGCAAGTAGCATTTAAGACACATTACCACATGAAGGGCATTTCCAGCCATTAATATTTGCCGAAATCTTTCCAGCCACATCATTCTAGTCAGCTCAATCACTTCTGTAATCATTTGCATTCAATCCGCAATATATCGATTTATAATAGAATATTGGAAGGAAAGCTTTCTATCCCTATCAGAATTTAATATTCAAAATCTATTAGCTACAAAATTGTGTATGCCATTATTGCCCACAATGTGGAAAATGATACAAATGAATAGAAAAATATTGGAAAGTGCATTTGTTGTATAATAATTATAATCACTTTATTAGAAATTTAAATGTTAAACAAAACACTGGATTTTTGCTTTATAAAATTATTTTCCAACCTCTTCTAACAGTAACAAATGCTTATTCAGGGTGCAACAATTATACTCAAGACTGATTAATTGTGACCAGCACAAGATGGATAAGATTTCAAAATGTATACAACACTACCAAATAAATTCAAATAACTTTTAGGAGGCATGGGGTACATTTTTGCAGTTAGTGCTTATTTTGCTTTTGTTATAGTAGAAACACAAGAAGATATTATAGGACAGCACATCGTTCCTGGTCCACTGAATATGATTGATTTTTCTTAAAGAGACACTCATATAAAATAAAACCGACAGAGTGATTTCTCATCTGTGTCTGTACTCACTGAAGCATGTGGGTTAGATCATCATTGAAGCAGGAGGTCATACCATTCTAGGGATAAATGCTTTCCAGTTACTGGAGCGTAGCGTAAACAATCCGTACAACATGATTGTCTGAATCATCCAACCGTAGCCAATGAAAATAAAATCTAACAATGGCTTTAACTGTTCACTAAGCAAGTCTGAGAACTAGCAGACACTTTATATACTACACAGTGTGCTGGTTTGTAGTTGTCACAATAGGGTGGACAACAAAGGCTAATTATTTGATTCATGAAGCTTATTTATCTAATACGGTAAATAAAATCACCTGGAGTAAGTTACTTGTTGCTTTTAATTTAGGGAAAGCTTCGATAATTATTGAACTGCTATATTAAACATTTGGGAAGTACAATTTTTTTTATAGTTAATTGGTCAAATAATAAGTCATTTTGTATTGCTGTTAGTTAAGGAATAATTTAGCAATATCAGAGTGCAAAAGGCAATAAAATATACACTGAATAAATATAAAGGTTGTAGGCCTAGGTGTTTAGTGGTGCACATGAGCAGTTTATTGCCTTTTAAACTTGGACATTTTCAAGTCTATTGCTATTATAATTTTTTTAAATAGGAGAAGGAAATAAAATGCTGTTGGAATTTGCTGACCACAAGAACAGTAAATGTCTGTTATTTATTTTTTATCCTGAGGGTGTCATTATGATAGAACAGTCAATGAACAAATTAGGACCCTTACTGGGAGAACAAAATGTAAGTTGTTAATTAAGAATGTAATCCTATGTGTTTTGTAAATTCTTCTAATGATAAATGATTGATCAAAATATTTACAATAATCAACAGTTTTATAATTCAACAGTCATTTGTTAAAATGATTGTTACACTTGAACAAGCAATATTACTCTATTCCAGGTTTGTTTAAGAAAATTCCATTGTCCAGGTATGTGTGGGACAGAACTGCTAGATGGAAAAGATTAATGACTAATAGGAAATAGCTAGATTCTTGAAGTGACCGATCTCAATTTAATAATCATTTAGCATTACTACACCAATTTGTTAGATAGAAGTTATACAGCTCTTAACAGATGTACAGTACAAAACAGCATCACATTTTAATTAAACAGATCAACATAAATAATCATCTTTTTGATTTTGACAATCTTTCTTTAGTCTCACCTAGATCCTGTGCCTCTGGTAATAGGGAGATAGGGATGCTAGAGGATCTCTTTGGTTCAATTTTTCATTATTCAATTGGACACAAATCTGCAATAAAATATTTAACTTAACATTCGCTGCATGTACCAAACGTTGGCAGGAATGATGTTAAAAAGGAAAATAATGGCTCCCATGCAATCTGTAAATGTGATAAATGCTCTGGGAACAGAAACTCGAGTACTGCAGCTTTCTAAATCAGGGAAAACATTAAAAAATTATCAATTCTAAACTACATCTCCTGATGCAGGAAAGATTGCCTTCCACTTTTTTTATGTTCACCATTTCCACCAGTTCAAAACACCAAAGTAGGACTTCAAAAAACACAGATGAACAAATACTGATTTGTCAATAGTGACCCACAGTATGATGATGTCACCATGTTACACATTTAAACTTTGAGACTAAGGTTTTTTTCAAAATAAAAACAAAATTAAAACAAATCTAAAACCAAGTATAATCAAGAAATTTGAATTAACTCAAATGCTCACTCATAAACTCACCTTAACACTTATTTTATTTTAAAATAATTTACCTCATAATTTTCAAATCAACAAAATATCTTTGTACTATAGTAAAATTAAGCCTAAATTGAAGGCCTGTAGTTAATCTATAGGGCCCAACATGCTGAGTAGGCCTGATAACTGATGTGAGGGGAAAAGAGTGTGATTAATTTTCTATAATAATGTGAAATTGTCAAAACAGTGCACATTCCTCAAAATGTATATAAATTAGTATTTCTGGTTTTTAAAAAAAATAACCTGGAATGTTTATTTTAAAGTTAATGTCGTGGTGAATTCTGGGAGTTGTAGTATGATGACATGTTTACCTTTTTGGGCCTAACATCAGAATGCAATTCACAGAAGCCTTTACTCATTCAGAGAATAGGGGTAAGTCTGTCTAATAAATACCTGTTCCTATAGCAACACTAAGCTGTACTCAGCAGGGCCACAAAGGAAAAACTACTGCAATTAAAGATTTAAATAGTTAGATGACTCCAAACTGGGAGGTTTTTGATATTAACTAATAATAGTGATAAGTTTCATCACCATGGGTATACTTCACTTAAATGGTAGGTGTGTCATAAGCTTGTGTAACACACACATAAACCTGACTGGATAGGCTTTTTTAGAGAAGCCTCACTTAACTTATACTTTGGATTATTTTATCCCTAACCTGTAATTATATTGATATTTACTATGAAGCCCTCTTCAATTAATATCAATACTTCAGAAAACAAGTTTTGAAAAAATCCTCAGCAATGACAATAACTAGAAGACATGTGAAAAGAGACAGAAATTAATTCTATGGCCCAGAAATTGGTTTGCCTGCCAGCGCAAACTAGGAATAGGAAAAAATCCCTGTACCGGAATGGGTAGGCCCAGGGCTCACCCAATATTAAGCCTTGGGCCTCATTTACATGAGGCTGGTGAGCTGTAGACGCCTGCTAGGCATCTCCAGAGAGCGCGTCGGCAAAGAGGATTTCAATTTCGGGTCGCTGTGTCACTGACAGCAGCCCTCAGGTAGGTCCTAGCAAAGGGTGGGGGGCGGGGGGGAGAAATGATTGAAGGGGAAAGTAGTGATCAGGAGAGGGTCAGGTGCGATCAGGAGGAGACCGAACACGGACAGGCAATGATCTTTGGCACTGTAGTGGAATGGTTTTTGGTGGCCCTTTAAGGACTGCTTGGTTAGGCTGCATGTACACCATTACATTTTTCTGAATGCAGCTGGCCCAGCACCAGGACAGCCTAAATATACAAAGGGGGCCTCAGACAGTCACTAGGCCCCCTATTTGCACATGCAAAGGGCTGAATGCCTGCTTCAGGCATGGGCCCTGGACACCTCTTTTTAGTACTCTGAGCACCTAGTTTATGAATGGAGTTCTATCATTTCTGATATTTGTTTTGACGCCTGTTTGCAACTTTATATTTTTCCTACAAGTTAATTTTGATCAAACTGCTAACATTCATCAGTAGATGCCCCAGTAGTGAATTCTGCAGCTGCATCTTAAATCTTAGGGGGTACTTACAATTTTATTGGCATATATTCATCTATATAGACAATGCAAACTAATGCAGCTATTGTATTATGTATTATGTTAGAAAACAACCTTAAAACATAGGTTTCTGAATTAAATCTATGTAACCACCTGTTACAATCTATGCACTTTTAGATATGTCAGATCTAGTGCATAAAATATAACAAGACTGCCTTTAAGAACAGAAGAAATAGGAGCAGGAGTAGGCCATTCGGCCCCTTGAGCCTGCTCCGCCATTCAATAAAATCATTATATTTTAAATTATGAAATACAACAGAAAAGGTTTACAATTCACAGCATCTCAAAGAGAAAGAAAGGTTCTGACGAAGGGTCCCACCAGAAATTGATCTTTCACCAGAACCTGTTCTTTTTTTTCCATTGCAAATTTCTAGCTTTTTCTATTGTCATTTCGGATTTCTGGTACAGTATTTAGCATTTTTCTTTTTAATCCAATCAATTGGAAGAAAAAAAACCACACCAGGGCGGGTATGTCTCTTGTAATCACATTGTCTAACAATAGCTGTTAAACCAGAACCCGTTGCAGTGGTGCATGGATTAACAATAGATACGTTGGAGTTGCCAAAGGAACACAGGGACAATGTAGCATTATCTCACCCGGCAGCGAGGCAGTGACATTGTGATTGCTTCCATTAAACTGTGCTAAACTTAGACTGGAGAGGATCACAAAGGTAGGCAGCAGGTTCACTAGCTCTTTATTAGCTCGCAAATTGCTTTGAAAACTGCACACGTTCGTGCAGTGCAGAATATTGTTAACATTTTTTAATGTGTTCTCACAGGAAGGTTAGTGATCCACAGCTGTCATTATTCCACTGTAATTGAAGCATTGGGTCACGTGGGCTCCTTGTCTTCAGCACTTCAAGGTTAGGGAAATTGTTATATTTGGATCCTCCTTTACTGTCGCATTATGGTTGCCTGGTTTTTCCAAGTGGCTCATAGGAAAAGGATATATAATGTTACAATGCTGTACTAAGCAATGTTTACTGAGAAATAGCACTGCTCAGTAACACTTTATTTTTTTATTTAGCTTTGGTCTTACAGTCATGGTGTAAAACAGCCTTTGACTTGTCATGATGCATTAATCATAGAATCATAGAATGGTTACAGCACAGTAGGAGGCCATTCGGCCCATCAAGCCCATGCCAGCTCTCTGCAAGAAAGAAATTCAGCTAGTCCCACTCCCCCGCCCTTTCCCCGTAGCCCTGCAATTTTTTTTCCCTTCAGGTACTTATCTACTTCCTTTTGAAAGCCACTATTGAATCTGCCTCCACCACCCTTTCAGGCAGTGCATTCCAGATCATAACCACTTGCTGCGTAAAAAAGCTTTTCCTCATGTCACCTTTGGATCTTCTGCCAATCACCTTAAATCTGTGTCCCCTGGTTTTCGACCCTTCCGCCAATGGGAGCAGTTTATCTCTATCTATTCTGTCTAGACCCCTCATGATTTTGAACACCTCTATCAAATCTCCTCTCAATCTTCTCTGCTCTAAGGAGAACAACCCCAGCTTCTCCAGTCTATCCACGTAACTGAAGTCCCTCATCCCTGGAATCATTCTTGTAAATCTTTTCTACACCCTCTCTAAAGCCTTCACATCCTTCCTAAAGTGTGGTCCCCAGAATTAGACACAATAATCCAGTTGTGGCTGAACCAGTGTTTTATAAAGGTTCATCATAACTTCCTTGCTTTTGTACTCTATGCCTCTATTTATGAAGCCCAGGATCCCGTATGCTTTTGTAACTGCTTTCTCAACCTGCCCTGCCACCTTCAACGATTTGTGCACATATACCCCCAGGTCTCTCTGTTTATGCACCCCCTTTAGGATTGTACCCTTTAGCTTATATTGCCTCTCCTCGTTCTTCCTACCAAAATGTATCACTTTTCACTTTTCTGCGTAAAATTTCATCTGCCACGTGTCCACTCATTCCACCAGCCTGTCTATGTCCTTGTGAAGTCTATCACAATCCTCCTCACTGTTCACTATACTTCCAAGTTTTGTGTCATTTGCAAATGTTAAAATTGTGCCCTGTACACCCAAGTCCAAGGCCTAGAAATTGAGTTTGCGCTGCGCCGGGGCTTAACGCCGGAAATTTAGCGCCGGTGCTAAGTCGCGCTGTGCGCGCCAAAAATTCAGTAGCGCCGCGCCCAAACGGCTGCCGGCGCTACTGAAGGCTGTTTGCGCCTGAAAACTGGCGCTACGCGCCGCATTGCGGCGCCCGATGCGGTGCGGCAGGCTCGGGAAGTGCAGGCCTCCTCCATCAGTTAAGGAGGAGCTGCCTGCACCCGCCCGCTGGCCGGTTAAATCGCCACAAAAATGAGCCCGGCACCTCGGGGAAGTGCCGGGCTCGCAGCCGAGAAGCATCTGTTCCGCGGGGGGGGGGGTGGGGGAGTCCGGGGAGGGAGGTGCGGGCAGGCGGCCGGCGGGAAAGCGGCCGGCCGCTGCTCCACCTTTATGCGCCGGCGCAAAGTCATGTAAGACTCTGTTGCCAGAGTCTTAGTTGCGGCTGCCACGGGCGAGGCGGCCGCAACTGAATTTCGGCGCTGGGGCCCGTCACCACGGCAACCGGGACGCTGCGCACACCGATGACGTCATCGGTGCCGGCGCAGCGCTACCGGTGTAACGCCGATGTTGGGCCCTAGTCAATTTCAAAACCGGCTGTAAGTCCAGCGCAATGCCCTTTAGCGCCGCAAAATGGGCGCTAAGCCCACTCAATTTCTAGGCCCAAGTCATTAATATATATCAAGAAAAGCAATGGTCCTAGTACCGACCCCCGGGGAACCCCACTGTATAGCTTCCTCCAGTCTGCAAAACAACCGTTCACCGCTACTCTCTGTTTCCTGTCAGTTAGCCAGTTTTGTATTCATGCTGCCACTGTTCCTTTTATTCCATGGGTTTCAACTTTGCTGGCAAGCCTATTATGTGGCAATTTGTCAAACACTGTTTGGAAATCCATGTACACCATGTCAACCACATTGCCCTCATCAACCCTCTCTGTTACCTGATCAAAACACTCGATCAATTTAGGTAAACACAATTTGCCTTTAACAAATCCATGCTGGCTTCCCTTAATTAATCCACACTTGTCCAAGTGACTTAATTTTGTACCTGATTATTGTTTCTAAAAGCTTCCACACCACCGAGGTTAAACTGACTGGCCTATAGTTTCTGGGTTTATCCTTAGACACTTTTTTGAATAAGGGTGTTAAATTTGCAATTCTCCAGTCCTCTAGCACCACCCCCGTATCCAAGGAGGATTGGAAGAATATGGCCAGTACCTCCGCAATGTCCACCTTTACTTCCCTCAGCATCCTACGATGCATCCCATCCAGTCCTGGTGACTTACCTACTTTAATTACAGTCAGCCTTTCTAGTACCTCCTCAAATTTTATCCCATCCGTTATCGCAACTATCTCCTCTTTCACTACGACTTTGGCAGCATCTTCTTCCTTGGTAGATACAAAGTACTCATTTAGTACCTTTTAGCCATGCCTCCTGCCTCCATACGTAGGTCTCCATTTTGGTCCCTAATCAGCCCCACCCCTCCTCTTACTACCCATTTACTATTTAAATGCCTATAGAAGACTTTTGGATTCCCTTTTATGTTAGCTGCCAGTCTATTCTCATACTCTCTCTTTGCCCCTCTTATTTCCTTTTTCACTTCCCCTCTGAACTTTCTATATTCAACCTGGTTCTCACTTGCATTCTCAACCTGACGTCTGTCATAAATCCCTTTTTTCTGTTTCATCTTACTCTCTATCTCATTTGTCATCCAGGGAGCTCTGGCTTTGGTTGCCCTACCTTTCCCCCACGTGGGAGTCTACCTCAACTGCACCCGAAACATCTCCTCTATAAAGGCAGCCCATTTTACAGTTTTGTCTGCCAATCTTTGATTCCAATTTACCCGGGCCAAATCCGTTCTCAACCCACTGAAATTGGCTCTCCTCCAATTAAGCATTTTAACTCCAGATTTCTCCTAGACCTTTTCCATAGCTAATCTAAACCTTATGATATGATGATCACTGTTCCCTAAATGTTCCCCTACTGACACTTGCTCCACTTGACCCACCTCATTCCCCAGAACCAGATCCAGCAATGCCTCCTTCCTCGTTGGGCCAGAAATGTACTGATCAAGAAAGTTCTCCTGAACACACTTCAGAAATTCTTCCCCCTCTCTGCCCTTTACACTATTACTATCCCAGTCTATATTAGGATAATTGAAGTCTCCCATTATCACTACTCTATCGTTCTTGCACCTCTCTGTAATTTCCCTGCATATTTGCTCCTCTATATCCTTCCCACTAGTAAATGGCCTATAGAATACACCTAATAATATAATGGCACCTCTATTGTTTCTTAACCCTAACCAAATAGATTCTGTCCTTGACCCCTCCAGGACATCGGCCGCGAATTTGCCAGCGCTCAGAGGGCGGGTTTGGAGGTGGGTCCGCTGTCAAAATAGCAAAGATTGACGGCGGGTAAGAAACCTCCACGCAAGTCTCCCAGGTGTCGGGTCTGTCAGCAGAGAACTGACCTGACACCAAGCAGCGGAGATACAATTCAGCTAATTAAATGGCTTGTTAAGAGCCAATTTAATACGTTTTTGAGGCTTCCTTCCCATTTTACGTTCTCCCCCAAGGGTTACCCGCAGCTCACCCTGGCGTGATTTGAGACTGCTCTGATGTTTCTGATAAGCTGACAGCTGCAGAAGTGGTGTCAATGATGCCATGTTGCAGATGGTCAGTTTCAGAGTGCAGAAAATGTTGGTTACTGCATTTGTAATAAATATAGAGAT
The DNA here is from genome assembly GCF_052327205.1 of Somniosus microcephalus. Classification (NCBI taxonomy): domain Eukaryota; kingdom Metazoa; phylum Chordata; class Chondrichthyes; order Squaliformes; family Somniosidae; genus Somniosus; species Somniosus microcephalus. Next base: position 126,919,669 of record NC_140987.1, on the reverse strand, counting down.
TTCTTTAGCTTGCAAGTGTTTAGAGCCAACTGTATGTCCCATGCCACCTCATTGCAACAACCTCTCTCACCATTGACAGATCGCTTCTGTCATCTCACCTGCAGCTGCCATCTATAGCTGATAAAATCACAGCCATCCTGTGCAGTAAACACATTAATAATGGGGCAACACAAAACATTGGTTTAAAGCTCCAGTGGAAAAGCTCCAGAAACCTAAAATTAAACTTCATATTGTGATACCAGATTGGTGACTGCAATCACGATGAGGGTAGGGAGAAATGAAGGGGGCATGTTCCCCTGCCCCCAAATTTATCTTAACATGGGTCATGTCCTCCTCTTCCACACCCTAGAAGTGCCTCAGTATCGCCCTCTCTGCAATTCTTTATACATAATTGCACCTCTGGGGGACTGGAAAATTAATCACCGTTTCTCTGGGGATTCCACGAATCTTCCACCAAAGTGACAGCGGTCGATTGGGAGAACCCCATTCTTTATACATGCATTTATACATGCTATAAATAGGAAACACGGAAACTTTCCCCCATGCCACAGTTGGAGGTTGGCTTCCAGTACCAAATGGTCATAATTCATGAACGCCAGCAGGACTGCAGGGACATCACACCATCTGACCCTGACTTGTGCTCCCCAGTGTCCACATATTTCCAACAGGAGGTGGGGGGGGGATGTTGTATAGCGTTCAGGATTGGGAATTCCTGATCATTTTTCCCTCCATAATTGAGGATTGCTGAAGCTAATTGTAACATTATTGCCACCGTCCCAGCTGAGATCAGTTAAGTCAGCAGAGATCAGGCTCGAGCTCCTTGTTCTGTTACTCGCTGGATAAACAACAGGTAAGTTTTAAAGTTCAGTTTAGAGTCTATGTTGCAATCAACTCTTCATAAACATTACACTTTTCCCAGCATTTGGACATCAGAGAATCGGGGGAGGGGGAGGAAATTCTCTTCAGGTGGCCTTCTGGCGGGGTGCCCCCCTGTTTTCTTCCCCAACTCTGACCCATTTTCCTGGGGTCAAAGCTCATTACGTATACATGGTGGGCTCCAAGCAGAATTCCTGTTATCAAGAGGGAGCCTGCCAATGCAAAGAAGTAGAATCCTGGCCCCACTTCAGCACCAGAAGATAGAATGAGGGGCCTTAACGAGGCAGAGGCACCCTGAAGATTACAGGAATATCCCACTGAAGAATTCGGCCGAGACAGGGCCTTCAACAAGTGTAAGTGTCGGAGATGGAATAAAGTGAGAGAAGGCTGACAGAATGCCCTCTCTTTCCATGGGGGCACTTCAGACCCATTGCCACTGCTTTCCGAGGCCCACTACCAGTGGCCCCGGGAAGCAGCAGTTCATAGGTGGAAAGAAGGAAAGTCTGCCAGGGACTCCGTCCCCGCACCCAGTCCCAATCTCCCCATCACTGCCATCTGCATTCAGCAGGCAGTGAAGGAGCAAGCAGCACAGTCCCAGCAATTCCTGATCAGGGCAGTGAGGCAGCCGTAGGCCACTCCGCCCCATTTTTCTGATTTCAGGTGAGGTCACAGAGGAAATTCAGTCCTCCACCCGCCCCCACCCCCTCCCCATCAGAACTCTACAGAAGTGCATACTGTCTGATGAGAAAGTGATGCAAAGGTAGTAATATAACCAAGTGCTGCCGGCTTCGTATGACCAATGCCATTAAACAATATAAAATCAGTGCCCAGCCCAAAAGTCAGGCGAAACCACCAACTGTTTGGAAATTACATTCCAACATTATATTGTTTGAAACATACCATTTTTTCTGTTGCCCAATTTAGAAAGATTCAGAATTACTCTATTGTGACATTCATTCTGAAACATTTTGCAGTGGCAATGGAAAAAAATAATATATTCCCAAACAATTTCCAGCACGTCAGCTAGTAAATACTGTCAACATTTTGGTTGCTTGGGATGCTATCCTGACGGTGCACTCTAGAATTGACCCGCCAGTGTGGGGTGGGGGGGCACCTAATTAGCATAGGGCATGTGCACCATTACACGCCTGCTGCACGCAATCAGAAGCACCATCTTCCATCCACCCTGGAGAGGGATCGGCCCAGGAGGGGTCTTCCTCGGAGGGATCCAATCTGGAAAAATTGTTTTAACAATATGGTCCCTTTTTTGGGGGTGTCCAGGCCATGTTCCTGGCCTCTGTAGATCCTTTGGGTCTTGACTGAGCCAGTGGAGTGAAAACTCCTGCTGAAGGGTGTCCACACCCTTGGCTCCAGCCACCCCTGACCCCAACAACATTTGTCTTGTTAGGGGACAGCCATTTCCCAGGTCTCTGCTAGTCTCCCACCAGTGTGATAGTGGGAAATTATCGGAAGCCCCAAGGAATTCTGACCCTTTTACCTATTGTGACATAAAGTCAGCCCCTAGATTCAAATTCCATAACTATAATACCATTGACAAATATTCTATTCCTAGAAAAAGATCTGTTGTTAACTTATATACTCAGAGACCTTCATAATCTTGTTCACAAGAACATAAGACGTAGGAACAGGAGCAGGTCATTTGGCCCCTCGAGCCTGCTCCACCATTCAATAAGATCATGGCTGATCGGATCTTGGCCTCAACTCCACTTCCCTGCCCGCTCCCCATAACCCTTGACTCCCTTATTGTTCAAAAATCTGTCCATCTCCACCTTAAATATATTCAATGACCCAGCCTCCACAGCTCTCTGGGGAAGAGAATTCCAAAGATTCACGACCCTCTGAGAGAAGAAATTCCTCCTCATTTCCATTTTAAATGGGTGCCCCCTTATTCTGAAATTATGCCCCCCAGTTCTAGATTCCCCCACAAGGGGAAACATCCTCTCTGCATCTACCCTGTCAAGCCCCTTCAGAATCTTATATGTTTCAATAAGATCACCTCTCATTCTTCTAAACTCCAGTGAACATAGGCCCAGCCTGCTATTTTTCTAATGTTAAATCCATTACAAATACTGGAGTAAAATACAATCATTCACAATTTAGGCAGCACTGCCCCCTAATGGGAATTGAAAGACTAATGTTTGACATCTAAAATCAGTAAACATACTGCAATTTTATTTTCAATGGAAATTCAACCTATATCATCAAATCTCCATCCACATGAAATAATGCAGTGCCCAAAACCTACCCCCACCAAGTAATCAAGGAAACAGTATACTTAAATTCCCACCGTAGAAATAACAGGCCCATTTAGTTAGTAAAGGGCCATTGTTTTGGAAGACATTACACGATGTTTATATAAAGATCTGTGCAAAAAATGTGATGACTGATACAATATTATCAGATATCTAATTGTATTTGCTGCAACTATCTATTTTTATTATAATTTTAGGAGTCAACAAGATGGCAACTGACCATTTTTGTCTTATATTAAACAATATGATGTAAAAATTTATGCTGGGGTTCCTCGATCTCCCAGCGTAACTTCAGCGGAAACCTCGGCAAAACGGCGTGGACGGCTGTTTATGCCTTTTCTTTGGGGATTTCTGCCAACGTCATGGCAGGAGATTGAGAGAACCCCCGAGATATTATTGGCATGCATGACCATTTTTACACTTATATCTGTGCCTTAGGATGTAAAAGTCTTTGTTTTTAATGGTTATCTAATTGTTTTAATTATCGAAAGCAGTGAAGCAAAGTTAGAACTCAAGTCATGATCCCATTTCCTGTAGTCATTCCTCATTATTCCAGAAACTGAACCCCCCCTCTAAAATGCCCTTTTAAATATCCAGTCACATCAATTTGCTAAAAGGCAAATTTAAGATTGTGTAAAAGCTCTCCTCCCCCAAAGTATGATCAATATTGGAGCGACTTCAAGTAATGGAGTGGAGGCAAAACCTTTGGAATCAGTTCAGAAACACTGGGGTGCTGTGATGGGGGAACTGCAGAATCTTTTAGGATGGATGAGTTAAGTTGGGTCAAATGGGCTCCTTCATTTGTACCTATCTTGAGGTCCTAAAAAAGGTAAGTTTTGGGAACCAGAGAAGGGGGAGAGGTGCCCACTACTGGGCCCTCTCCCTCCAAAGGGGCATCAGTAGGCTTTCCACTGCTTCCCCAGGGTCTACTATCACCTCTTTTCTGGCAGTCCCTTGGTTCAGTGGTATCAGTGGCAGAAAGCAGGGAAGTCAGTAAGGCTGCTGGTCCCCACCTCCCCATTACCTGTATATTTACATGCGACGGGGTGGTGAAGAGATGGCTGCTGGCTTCCCTGCTGGTGCAGGGAGAGGGAAATGTAGGTCAGGGCAAGGCTGCAGCAGTAGGCATCGCCTCCCAATTTTCCTTGATTTTCTGCTGCTATACTATCTGATTTCAGGGGATACAGTGCAAGAAAATTCAGCCCTAACTAGATTAGTAATAAATTGAAGTAATGACTATAATCCCATGAATTACCGAGCCTGAGAATTGTAATTGCACTAAACCACAAACTGATCACTTAAATTAAGTTTTATCAATCATTTATCAAAAATTCCTGGAATTTGTTTCAGGAATTATATATCATCTCAGCAGCTCAGGCAGCACCTGTGGAGAGAGAAACAGAGTTAACATTTCAGGTCGATGCCCCTTCGTCAGAACTGGAAAAAGCTGGAGATGGAACAGGTTTTTAAGCAAGTGTAGGGGCAGGGAGAGGAGGGAGGGGAGGAAAGAACAAAAGGGAAGGTCTGTGAAAACTGGAAGGCAGGAGAGATTAAGAGGCAGAAGGGATGATGGTGCAAGGCATTACCATCTCCTTTTGTCTCTCCTGCCTTCCATCCTATCACAGACCTTCCTTTTTGTTCTTTCCTCCCCTCCCCCCTTTCCCTGCCTGTTCCATCTCTAACTTTTTCCAGTTCTGACGAAGGGTCCTCGACCTGAAACGTTAACTCTGTTTCCCTCTCCACAGATGCTGCCTGACCTGCTGAGTGTTTCCAGCATTTTCTGTTTTTATTTCAGATTTCCAGCATCCACAGTATTTTGCTTTTGTATTATATATCATCTATAGTTTTCATAAAGAAATCTACAAGTCAAAATAATTTTAAAGGGGAATCATGTGCTCTGGGACCTAAAAAGGGGAGAGGTAGAGTAGAAAATATAAAATTAAAGAAATAGGCTTTCAATGTATCTCAGGTTTTCCAGCACGTTGATTAAGAAACCAATCAGCCACAGATTTCCTTCTTTGACTTCTCATATCAAGATAAGTAGCTCAATAATCCAAGAATTATTCTCAGATTTCATCACCTGATCAAACAACAATTCATCCACAGGCATCTCTCATTTTCAGGATTGAGAGGACCAGACCAATAATTCCTTCCAGGTTTCCAGTGTACACAACAGAGCAAAAGAAAAGGACCACAGTGATTTTCAGGACCAAAATATTTTCTAGATAAATCAAGGTGAAGGGCCATAGCCTATAACACAGGACAGCATGCAGATTTAAAAGAGTTTTAAAAAAGGTAAAAATTAGGTAATTGTGATTAGGATGAACATAGTGATGAGCTGAATTTTTTTCTTTAAACCATAAACAACAAACTTACAGGAGACATTTTTACTACTTAGGGAGATGGTTAGGAAGCCAGAATTGCTTTTGATTTAAATATTATGTGGTACACAGGCAAATCACATGTGTAATTATGTAATTAAATCCCTGACAAATTTTGTTTTTAAGACAATTTTTATATTTTCCTAACTTTGGCCTAAATTGCTCAGTGGTTCATCATAGGATTGCCACACATCCAATTTTGGATGAGTCTGGCTTTTGAGTGAGCTGTCTGGAAATTTCTAAAATACAAATAGGAACATAGGAACAGGAGTAGGCAATTCAGCCCCTCGAGACTTTTACGCTTTTAAATTAGATCATGGCTAATCTGTATCTTAACTCCATCTACCCGTGTTGATTCTGTAACCCTTTAACACCCTTGCCTAACAAAAATCTATCAAACTCAGTTTTAAAATTTACAATTGACCTAGCCTCAACAGCTTTTAGGGGGAGAGAGTTCCAGATTTCCACGACCCTTTGTGTGAAGAAGTGTTTCCTGACATCACCTCTCAATGGCATGGCTCTAATTTTAAGATTATGCTACGTTGTTCTGGACTCCCCAACCAAGGGAAATAGCTTCCCTCTATCTACCCTATCAGCTACTTCAATTATCTTAAATACCTCAATTAGATTATCTCTTATTCTTCTATACTCAATGCAATACAAGCCTAGTCTATGCAACCTGTCCTCATAATTTAACCCTTTTAACCCTTTTAATCCCAGTATCATGCTGGTGAATTTACGCTGCACCCCCTCCAAGGCCAATATATCCTTCTTGAAGTGTGGTGCCCAGAACTGAACTCAGTACTGTAAATGGGGTTTAACCAGAGCTCTGTACAGCTGTAACATAATTTCCACCCCTTTGTAATCCAGCCCTCTTAAGGTAAAGGCCAACATTCCATTAGCCTTTTTAATTATTTTGTAGCTGTCCTCTGGTTGGGGAGTCCAGAACAAAGTAACATAATCTTAAAATTAGAGCCATGCCATTGAGAGGTGATGTCAGGAAGCACTTCTTCACACAAAGGGTAGTGAAAATCTGGAACTCTCTCCTCCTAAAAGCTGTTGAGGCTAGGTCAATTGTAAATTTTAAAACTGAGTTTGATAGGTTTTTGTTAGGCAAGGGTGTTAAGGGTTACAAAATCAACACGGGTAGATGGAGTTAAGCTAGTGATAGTAAGATAGTGATTCATATATTTGGACCCCTAAACCTCTCTGCTCATCCACAGTTCCTAGCTTTTTGCCATTTAGAAAATAAGAATTAGGAGCAGGAGTAGAAAATACATTGATCTATCTTTCTTAGGTCTAAAGTGGATGATCTCACACTTTCCCACGTTGAACTCCATCTAACACAGTTTTCCCTACTCACTTAAATCTATCAATGTCCCTTTGCAACTTTCTACTCCCATCTACACTATTTACTATGCCACCTAACTTAGTGTTGGTTGTGAATCTTTGGAATTCTCTGCTCCAAAGGACTGTGGATGCTCAGTCATCGAGTATATTCAAGGCTGAGATAGATAGATTTTTGGACTCCAGAGGAATCAAGAAATATGGGGATAGGGCAGGAAAGTTGAGCTAAGGTCGAACATCACCCATGATCTTATTGAATGGTGGAGCAGGTTCGAGGGGCCATATGGCCTACTCCTGCTCCTCTTTCTTAAGTTCTTATGTTCTTATTTGTTATCAGCAAACTTAGATATACAGCTCCATATTCCTTCAACAAAGTCATTTATAAAAATAGTGAAAAGCTGAGGCCCCACTACAGATCCCTGGACACCAAGGGCTGGATTTTGTCAATGGGAAGCTTTTGGAGGCGGGACAGCTGCTTGCCGACTTTCAATCCCGCCTCTATCAGGATCTGGCCAACCAGTGGGATTTTCCCCTGATTGACCTTGCTAAGCCCGCCCAGTGGGCTCAGCAGGCCAATTAGGGTGAAGTCAGTGACAGAGCACGTCAACGTCTGACGTGCCATCTGTCAAGATTTGTTGAAAGAAGAAATGGTAGTGTTTGACAGCTCTGTGAAGCTGTCAAACACTGACATTCTGTGTAGTTTGATGAGTCCTTGTGTTCAGGACTCATCAAACCTTTCAACTTTGCAGAAATCACCTGGCTGTTGGATCGGAGGATCCAACAGCCAGTCTGTGAAATCTACAATGAAGATGTCGGGGACTCCGGCTCCACAGCGGCTGAAGGCTGGAGGCAGAAACAAAGGTAAGTGAACATATTCTAACACTTTACACTCACCTTACATACTTACCACTCCACACTTGCACCCATCACTCACCCCTACATTGCACTTTCAGACCGCTCCGACCCCCGTAGCCCTCCTATTCATCTCCTCCACCCTGGCAGGGATCCCCGAGGTTGGAAAACCTGCACTTGGGAAGGTAAAATGGGAATAATCCTATTTTCTGCCTGTTAACTACCTGTTGGGGCTGACAAAATCCAGCCGCAAAGTTCTAACCAGTTGGGCTGAATGGCCTGTTTCAGTGCTGTAAATTTCATGTAATTCCATCCATATTACACATCACATACATTTCCAGTCCGGTGGATGTTGGACAGAGGAAGCACCCACCAAAAACAAGTGGGTGCTTCATTGTAATAGGTTTATAAGGTCATGATTATATAGCACAATGCTCCATTAGTTGTGCTGCAATGTTTAATCTTTCTAAAAAAATTGCCATGTATAACAGGCACTCAAGATAGCCAGGTGCTGCCGTGAAAGCAAAAGTAATTTAAAAGGATACATAGCAAGTGCAATTAAGTGGCTTTTGAAATGTTTTTCTCCTGGGTATTTTTAAGAAGCATTTTTTTGGGGGGGAGGGGAAGAATAATGCAGAGAAGATTTTATGCCACATGTTTTGGCATGATGCATCATAGCATCCACTTTTTCAGCCATGCAACAGGAGGTCAAATGTTGGGCTGCTCCGTTGCTTGCCCACAAACTGTTTTATGCTTCCACACTGGGTTTCCTTTCACTTCATTTTTGTCTGGCATGTCTTTTCCCTTCCCTTCAGCATTGGCAAAGGCTACCAATGGGTTGAAATGCCTTTTGAACATTTCTACATTGTTTAAGAATTTCCCCCCTTGAGCCGTCGCTTATGTTTAAGTGGCTTCATTTCACATCCCTTGAAATTTCACTTAAACGGCAATTTTTTAGTTCCTCCCTGATCAAGCTAGCTACTTGCACAAGACCAACACTGCACTGGGAGCTGTGATAAATGATTGAGTGGAAACGAACTGATGTAGGAAAATTGCAGGCAGCCAGCACACTACATTTCTGGCTAGACTAGAACTAAGCCATTCTGCACTAAACTTCAATAGAACCCCTGTAAACCTACCCTCAAGAGTCTTGACTAAATTCCAGATTAATACTGTAGTCCGTATTTGGCTACTTTTTGGAGGAAATCATTTCATTTCTGAGATGTCACTTCTGTCTGCCTGCAACCTAGCATCAGGAAGTCGATCTATCTGGCATCAGGAAATGTGCAAGCTGAACCTGCCTAATTCAACAATAGAGAGCAACACAAACCATCCAGTGCAAACAGTCTTCAACCGACAATGTAAAGTTCATGCTATCACAGCAGGCTGCTTCAGAGATAATAAATCTGCCAAATGAAAGCCATTTCACACATCCCCACTTGCCCTCCAACAGTTTAGTCAGTTGACTCAGATCATCATATTATTAAAGGAGAAGCTTACCCTTCATACACTTATGCAAATCTTGTCTCCTAGTGCTGGGAAGGAAATTTGCCAACAAATTTTTTAAATAAGATTTATTCCATTGGCAGGAGCTTGAGGGCTACACAGAACTATAAGTAATGAATCCTTCAATAAAAGACAAATAAATAGCATTATATTCAGCTGTGGCTCAGATGGTAGCACACTCACTTCTGAGTCATGAAGGTTGTGGGTTCAAGTCCCACTCCAAGCCTTGAGCACATAAAGCTAGGCTGACACTGGAGTGCTGAGCGAGTGCTGCACTGTTGGAGGTGCTGTTTTTTTGGATGAGACGTTAAACCGAGGTCCTGTCTGTTCTCTCAGGTGGATGTAAAAGATCCCGTGGCACTATTTCGAAGAAGAGCAGGGGAGTTATCCCCAGTGTCCTGGCCAATTGTTATCCCTCAACCAACATAACAAAAACAGACTATCTGGTCATTATCACATTGCTGTTTGTGGGAGCTTGCTGTGTGCAAATTGGCTGCCGTGTTCCCCACATTACAACAGTGACTCCACTTCAAAAGTACTTAATTGGCTGTAATGCACTTTGAGACGCCCCGAGGTTGTGAAATGTGCCATATAAATGCAAGTCTTTCTTTCACTAGGGTGTGGTTATATAACTAAAGCAAACATTTTCCAGTGTCATGCAAAATACAGGAATGTAGTAATCATTAAGGAGCAATTGAACAACAAATGACTAATTACATAGTGTCTATAATTCATCACAAATCTTGGCTTTGCATGGATTTTATTTTGTTCAGGTTTTACTCTCCTGTCTTAATTTGTGACAGACGCCTCACAGACTTGCCGGCAATAACATTGCTCAATTGACGTAATCACCTTAACCCTTGAACTTGCTTTTTATTGAGGGACCTAAGTGACGGGCTAATGCTCATCAGCATAGGAAAGCACCAAGGTTGAAAGAAAGAGTAGGAGAGGACAGAAGGTGAATCAATAAATCCGAACATACAAAATTGATAGGCAAGAAAAGACCAGCTGGTCCATCAAGCCTGCCCCACATCATGGTGGCCGAACCATCATAGCTAAATACTGCTTCCCTCCCCTGACCTCCAACCGCCACCCCACCCCACCCCACACCTCCCACCTCCCCCCCCATACCTCCCAGCCCCCTCACCTCACACTCACCCCAGCAGCCATGTAATCTCCTAGGAAAGGCAAAAAACAGTGAAAAAGCCCTGGGCCAATAGTGGAAAAAATTATATGTAAAATTCCTCTCCAACCCCCTCAGGCAATTAAAACCAGTCCAGATCACATCACATGGACCAAGTGTGCTCTATAAAGACACTTACCTTCTATATGATGCGATCCCTGCCCCAGTTCCCTCTTGAAGGCAGAGAGTCAGCACCCACCACTCCAGCTGGCAATGTATTCCAGAGGCTCACTACTCTCTGGGAAAAGGAGAACCTCCTAACAACCAGTCTATTCCTACTACATAGTTTAAACTCCTGCTCCTCCCCAATCTATTAAACTGGAATAATCTATCAATAGGGACTCCATCCAGCCCTTTAATTATTTTATAGACCTCTATCAGGTTATCTCCACCTCTACAGTGCTCTAAAGTAAATAGACCAACAAGGTTCTTGAGTCTATCTGAGTAGCTGAGGTTTTTTAAGCTAGGAATCATTCTTCTAGCTCTCCTCTGGATCTTTTCCAAGCCCACTATATGACCCACCATGTGGGGGTGGGGGGGCTGGTGGAAACAAAACTGGACACAGTACTCCAGATGCGGTCTGACCAGTGACCTGTATAGTGTCAAAATGGTGTCCTTTGATTTATACTGAATGGTTCTATTAATTGCTTTAGCTACAGTTTCCCTACATTGGTCATGAACCTTTAGTGAGCATGCACAATAAGACCAAGATCTTTTTCTCTCTCCACCTCTTTCACTATTGTTCCCTGCAAATGATTCGTGTATTCTGTGTTGGCCCTACCAACATGCATGATACAGTAAACTCTTTCTTATCCGGCACCTATGGGACCAGGATGGTGCCGGTTGATGAAAAATTCTGGATAACAGAGAGGTATACCTACCACAGTGCTGCTTTTCCACTCACCATCACCACTGACTAACTCGGCCACCGCGAGAGACTCGGACTCGGCAAAACGAGTGCTGGATGGATTCGGCAAGATTACCGGTTATTGAGGTGTTGTTTTTTTTAATCACAGAAATCCCACAGTGCAGATAGAGGCCATTTCGGCCCATCGAGCCTGCACCGACACATATCCCACCCTATCCCCGTAACCCCGCGTATTTAATCCCCCTAACACTAAGGGTCAATTTATCATAGCCAATCAACCTAACCGGCACATCTTTGGACTGTGGGAGAAAACCAGAGCACCCAGAGGAAACCCACACAAACACAGGGAGAACGTACAAACTCCACACAGACAGTCGCCTGAGGCTAGATTCAAACCCGGGTCTCTGGTGCTGTGAGGTAACAGTGCTAACCACTATGCCACCGTGTCTGCTTGTATTGAGATATATCTATTTTGCCAGATATTAAAGTATTCCAGATGATAAAGTGCCGTTTAAACAAGAGTTTACTGTACTACATTTATCTAAATTAAATGCCATTTGCTGATGTGTGGCCCACTCTCTTAGCACATCTAAATCTTTTGGGATTTTATTGCACTCCTTTATCATCTTAACCAATGCACAGATTTTGGTTTCATCTGCAAACTTACTTACCATACTCCCACCTGTAGATTGTTGGAGAGGTGGAAGATAGCGGTTCCATAATTTTGAGGTCCTAAAAAAGAACAAGATTGCCATTTTTTTTCTGCCCGCCTGCCAGCACCTGCCCCCTTCCCCTCTTATATTCAGGGTGCCGGCTGCGATCACTCAGCCCAGCACTCCTCTTGAGTGCCGGGCTGTTTTCCCAGCAGGGCCCCGGTGCGCACAGCGCTAGGCCCCTCCCCTTTAATCAGGGGAAGGAGGCCTGCAATACCACGGCGCTACGTGCCGACGAGTGTGGCGCTGTTGCACGTAGCGCCACGATATTCATTGGTAGCGTCCCAGGAAGGAGGGGGAGCACTTCCGGTAGCGCCCCGCCTCCTGCTTGGAGCGCTACCATTGAATTTACGGTAGAGTGGTGCTAAATTTTTCAGAGTGCTAAAAGTAGCATCCCGGCGAAGATAACGCCCCAAAGGGGGCACCACTGAATTTTTCCCCCTTAGAGTTTAGAATCAACAAGAAGAAAGCTCAAAAGAAAGGGCAATAACTACTGTATATTGCTAAAAAAAAGTGATACAACTGCCATGTTACTACAGTATAGCAACTAATTAGTACAGTTTGGTGACCTTGAATCACTATTTCTTGATTCACCTTATGTTCTCTCCTTTACTTTTTATCAACCTTGGTGCTCTCCTGCACTTACATCCTGATTGGCATCCCTTTGTCACTTAGCCTGACTTTTGAAAATTCAGAGCTCATTTGTTAACTTTTTAATGAGTTCAAGAGTTACAGACCAGGTTAGCTTGATTTTAGATGGGACGGCAGTTGGGGTTTTCCATTTGGCCTTAGTGTCCCAACTAGGGAGGGAAAAAATGGCTCCTGTTCACTAACCAGTGACTCCTGCTAGCAACTGAATATGTGTGAATGTTCATTTACAACAGGATTGTGCTGAGTTATGACATGCCCCTACAGTCAAAGAACCTGCTGTCACTCATTGTATAGCCCTACAGATACAGAATTGCCACGAATATAGAACTGGAGGTTGCATATACCTATAGAACTGTACTCCAGTACAAGTCAACTCCTTCAGGAGCAAAGGGAAGAAAATTGTAAAACAAAAAGTAATTTCTTCACATCTCACCAAGGAAAGAATTTTGTCAAGAGTGTTCAATTCATTCAACCAATCAGTCCCCTAGCCAGTTATGCTCACTCTACACGATAGCAAAATACTGTGGATGCTAGAAATCCAAAATAATAATAGAAAATGTGGTTTACAAATGTTGGGTTTTATCTGCCAGATGGTAGTGCATCCAATGTAATGGCCTTCTTCCCATTGATGGACAAATAACCTGTTCACAAGGTATTCCCTGACACTGTTACAATTTCATCTTCATTATTCAAAGCACAAACATTTAAGCAGATGGAATCAGAAAAACTTTTTAAAAATGCAATGTCTTTTTAAAAAAAAGCCTTCATCAGACAAATAAAATAGTAAAGCCTAACTCCTTTCAGCCAGTCAATAACCTTTTCAATGTGCTGATGTTGTGTACAAACTCCATGAGCCATCCAAGGTCATAGGCCTGCACTAACTAAAGAACATTGCAACACACCCTCTCACCCCAGCTGACTCACTGTCTATAGCTTGCTCCATGGTAGAGCTATAACTGTAACCGCAGCCTGACTGAATATGAGGATACAGTTATCATTTACCTTGAATAAATAGGCCTTCAAATTTGAGAGTTAAATTCAATAAGATCTGGAAAAATCAACTGCCATACTCCAGTTCTGGTAAAATGCTCCTGCCACTTTCCTTATGGTGCAGGGAGCACTTCATTTTTTTCTCTGTATTAACAGGTAGCAGCAGTGACCTAGAGCATGCTGAAAAACGTTCCAAAGGTGCTGCGGGTGCTGCTAATGAAGGCCATCAACTTCTTTAGCATTATAATTTGTGAAAACAAGTGTAAACGATTTACTTAAAGTATTTTATTTGTTTTGTTTTAGAAATTGTTTTGCTGATTAAATCTGATCACGCTCTAGTTATAAACATGCAGTTTTATTTTTGATTCGAAAAAGCACAAGTTTGTGGTCAAGCTGATTTCATCCAATGTTTTGACCCAAATTGAGGAAAAATAAAACGCAAAAATCAGAAGGCCTAACAGCCAGCTGATAGTGTAAATCTTAGAGGCAACATCCAAGGATCCATTTTACGAATGTGTGCTCCCGTCCACTAATGGAAAATCGTGAAGGGTTCTCCCGCAATTTCCCATCATGTGCCTCTGGTAGATGAGGCTTCCTGCCATTCACAGACATTTATAAATCTGGCCGTATAATATCATGACATTGAGAAGTGATGAGTCCTGAAAGAGTGACAGAACTATACAGAATGGCAGAGAGCAACAGATAAGGGAACAGATATTGCATGTGGCTGCTTGAGCTATAATTAGATAATTGATCCCTGGAATTCTAACAGTACCTAAAACCTAACAAGAACTCATTTTATACTCAAACAAAAAAGGTTTAAAAATTTTTGGCTGCTTTTTTAAAAATATCAAATCATTATTTGTGTAAACTGGTTTGCAAAGTCTCTTTCGTGAAAATAAATGTCATATTGTGCCAGGATATGATTCTTTCTGATTAGTCTGATTCCCTCATTTCTTTTTTCTTAACTAGTTTCTAGATCATGCAAGAGTTTGTTGGACAGTGTGAAATATCGCATATAAACATTGAGCAAAGAGTTCTTATACAAACTGTCATTTATCCTTATGGTTTCACAGATGAAGGTGAATACTCTAATTCTGAAAAATAAACTCAGTCAGGCTCTACTTCAAAACCACAGAAAAAAGAAACATATATAATCAATCAACAGACAGCTGGTGCTGATCATAGAATCTTACAGTACAGAAGGAGGCCATTCGGTCCATCGTGCCTGTGCCGGCTCTTTGAAAGAGCTATCTAATTAGTCCCACTCTTCTGCTTTTTCCCCATAGCCTAGCACATTTTTGCTTTTCAAGTATTTAACCAATTCCCTTTTGAAAGATATTATTGAATCTGCTTCCACCGCCCTTTCAGGCAGTGCATTCCAGGTCATAACAACTCGCTGCGTAAATAATGTTTTCCTCATGTCCCCTCTGGTTCTTTTGCCAATTATCTTAAATCTGTGTCCTCTGGTTACCGACCCTTCTGCCACTGGAAACAGTTTCTCCTTATTTACTCTATCAAAACCCTTCATGATTTTGAACACCTCTATTAAATCTCCCTTTAACCTTCTCTACTCGAAGGCGAACAAGCCCAGTTTCTCCACTCTCTCCATGTAACTGAAGTCTTTTATCCCTGGCACCATTCTAGTAAATCTCTTCTGCACCCTATGGCCTTAACATCCTTCCTAAAGTGTGTTGCCCAGAATTGGCCGAAATACTCCAGCTGGGGCGTAACCAATGTTTTATAAAGATTTAGCATAACTTCCTTGCTTTTGGACTCTATGGCCTAGAAATTCGGTTGGTTGCGCCAGCGATTAGCACCTAAAGAGCCCAAGAATTGGGGCATTACCCAATGTTCGGGCGGGCGCAATGAAGATAGCGACACCTCCCATATTGCGTATCCATTTAGCGCCAGCGCTAACTCTTAGCGCGCGCCCGCGTGCGCAGGCAGTTAATGACGTCATTTCAGTGTGCAACGCCTTTTTGGCGCCCCTGACCGGATATTCGGCGGCGCCCGGAACCTTTCCGCCTGGCGTTATTAGTGAGAGTTGGATGGAACGTTCCCAGGCCCTTCTCGGAGTAGGGGGGCACTATTTAAAGGGGACAGCTCTAGTATAAAAGCTGCAGCCACTTGGCCTGTTCATTCTGTTCGTTGCTGGAGAGAGTTGGTGAACTACTGTTGCACACTATTTTTCGGATTTAGCCTTCGAAGACTTGGGACCTGCAGGCCTGTCCAGAGCAGTTGGAGCACTAGACATTACTGCATGTTGCCCGTCTGGCATAGCAATGGGAGCTGCTTTGGAGGGGAACGTCCTCATGGCCGGACACTTGGAAGGGGCACAGAGACGGCGGGAAAGAGGGCCGGGATTGGCCAGAAGGAGGAGGGGCAATGGAGGTCGGCCAATCCGACAATACGCTGCGAGGGTTTTCAGGCAGCAGGTGTCATACCTTACCATGTCCGAGGAGCAGTGTCTGCGAAGGCTCAGATTCGGTAAGGAGGTTGTGACTGAGCTGTGCCACCTGCTTGCTGAGGATCTGCAGCCGCGTCTACGGTGCAGGACCTCTCTGTCGGTTGCCGTCAAAGTGACTGTTGCCCTGAACTTTTACGCAAGCGGATCCTTTCAGTCAGCCACTGGGGACATCGCGAATATAACACAATTTGCAGTGCATTGTTGCATCCGGCAAGTGACAGCTGCCCTCTATAGAAGGAGGCGTCAATTAATCACCTTCCCTGTGACCCTGGAGAAGCAGGCGGAGCGCGCGCAGGGCTTCGCTGCTATTGCGGACTTCCCCATGGTGCAGGGGGCCATAGATTGCACACACGTGGCTTTGCGGGCGCCATTGCAGAATCCAGAGGAGTTCCTCAACTGAAAGGGGTTCCACTCCCTCAATGTCCAGCTGGTCTGTGACCACCGCCAGATGATCATGGCAGTCAACGCACAATTCCCTGGGAGCAGCCACGATGCGTTCATCCTGCGGCAGACCACAGTTTCTGACCTTTTTGAGGGCCCGGCTCACCCACGAGGCTGGCTTCTGGGCGACAAGGGCTATCCTCTCTGCCCATGGCTCATGACCCCACTCCGTTTGCCCGCCACCCCAGCAGAAGAGCTTTACAACAGCAGCCATCAGGCGACCAGGAACATTGTCGAGCACACTATTAGTGTGCTCAAACAGCGTTTCCGCTGTCTGGACCATTCGGGGGGAGCCCTGCAGTCCTCGCCGGAGCAAGTGGGTCGCATCGTCGTTGTCTGCTGCATGCTCCACAACTTGGCCATTCGCCGAACCCAGCCAATGCCAGCCGACCCTCAAGGTCCAGCAGAGCAGGCGGACGAGGAGGAGGAGGAGGAGGAAGGGCAGGCGGACGAGGAGGAGGAGGAGGAGGAGGAGGAGCATGCAGACGAGGAGGAGGAGGAGGAAGATGGGGGGGCTCCTGAAAGTGGAAGGGCCGTCCGTCAGAGGCTCATAAGGACTCGGTTCTAGGCCCCTCTGACGGAATGATGGCTGTCATTCATCCTGCGCACTTCGGATCGTTCAAAGCCTATGAAGGCCACCATGAGTGTAAATAGTTACGAGTACCATTGTAAATAAACATTTTTCTTTATTGTCAAAAAAGTGCTTCCTTCCAGCATAACGACGTCATGTCAACAGAAACCATAACTAACAAAATAACAGTCAACTCTCTGGCAAAGCCACAAAACTAAACAAACCATCACAAACAATCACAACAGGTGAAGGCGTCCTTGAATTTGGAGGAAGAAACGCCTCAGCAACTCCCTCTACTGCTGGCCCCTTGATGGAGACCGACTTCTCTTTCGCGGTCGGCCCCTTCCCTCCCTGCTGCTCCTACGTAATTGAACCCCAGTGGCGGGGTCAAGGCTGGGGGACGCCTGCTGACTGTCTGGAATCGCAGAAGCCCCTGAGGGACGGCCTGGATGACCTCTGGGCTTGGAGGGTGCGGAGGCTGGCTGCTTGATCTGGGCATGGCTGGAAGCAGTGTGCACTGCAGGTGGTGGCAGCTGCACTGCAGACGTTCCAGCGGTGGCATGAGCAATGGTCACCTGCCGAGAGAGGACACCTGCACCATGGTCGGACAAAACACTGGCTCTCTGAGGGGACCGGTTTGGCTCAGCCGCCACAATCGACTGCTCCACGGATTCCTGGCCTCGTGTGATACTGGAAGGGCCTGGGGTGATCCTAACTGATGCAGATAGGGTGGCAGCAGTGAGAGTTCGCGTTGCCTCAATCTGGGTGTGGACGAGGCCAGCAAGTGACTGCGTGGCAGCAGTGAGGACCTGTGTGGCAGGTGCCAGTGCTTCGGAGAAGCCCTGGACAGTTCTTTCCATTGCTTCGGACAAGGCCGGAGCAGTCTGTTCCACTGCCTCGGACAAGCCCTGGACAGACCTTTCCAGGGATTGTCCAAAGCTCTGAACAATCCTTTCCATAGCGGCCTCGAAGCCCTGGACAGTCCTCTCCATTGCTGCCCCGAAGCCCTGGACAGTCCTCTCCATTGCTGCCCCGAAGCCCTGGACAGTCCTCTCCACTGATGCCCCAAAGTCCAGCACACTCTTTGCCAGTGTTTCTATCGACTCAGGCATCCTCCCCACTGCAGCCATAAGCTCAGTGTGCCTGAGCCGGGCCTGGGTGCTCATTTCAGCCAGACTCCGCACCTCCTCTGCACTCTGTGCAGCAGTCATCGTTCCCTGCCTTGCCCTCCGGGGAGCCGGTGGCCGAACTTGCCTACCCCCCTCGCGTTGCTGCAGGCCGCTTGTTCCGGCAACTGGCTCCTCATCAGAGCACCCCCTCCCCTCCAGGGAACTACTATCCCCAGTCTGCAGATGTGAAGGCTCCCCTGCGGCTGGAACGGATGGTCCGGCTTCCTCCTTATCCTCGCCTCTGGAGGCACTGGCACTGGCAGCTTCAGGGCCCGGATCCCGAGCTAGTGATGCAGCATCTGAAAGCAGGAAGGTGGAAGAGTGGCTTTAGCAAAAGGACAGTTTGGCAGCAAGGCATGCCAGATTGCGGCAAGGCTATGACATGGCTCCACAGTGAGAAAGCATGCTGGCGGGGGGACCAAGTGGAAGGAGACAGCTGAAAAAGGTGAGAACCTTACCATCGCTGTCGACAATGGGGTCGGCAGCTGCAGTGGTAACAGAACCACTCAGACATCCTCCAAGAATCTGGTGCACTCTCTCCTCGAGATCCGTGAGAGTGACCACTTGTGGAGGTCCTCCACCGGTTCGAAGCTGGTCTTTGCGATTCTTCGCCAGCTTGGACTGCAGGGGAAAGAAGGGGAAGTTATGTTATTGATATACCTATCAATTCGTCCAATAAAAAGCGATGAGTTAGGAACGTAACTAAAGGTTTTTATTGACTAAATAACAGAGCCCACCCTCGTGGGTGATCGGGTCCAACAAGGAGGAATACCAGCCAGTCGACTACCTTTATACCTGGGCAGGTAGGTGGAGCCATGGGCGGAGTCGGAGGTGGTCAGCCCAGGTATAACAGCGCGACAAGAGGCGACCTCGTATCGTGATACAACAGTGATAACGGTGATAACAATACAACAGTGATAACTATAGTGTAACGATAAAAGTGGTTTACCACATTCACCCCTTGTTTAGATTTGAGTCCGGCGGGGTGAAGTGTACTACCAGTTCTGGTATGTCAGTCTGTCCGGAGGCCTCGTAAGCCTCTCCGATCGTCGCAGCGGCGGTGCTGCATTATCCGGTGTTAGTGCTGGTGTCTGCGTGGTCGGCGAAGGCTCGTGGGGTTCCGGCATGCCGTCTACCTGGGCTGGAATTGGGGGGGTGGTGGGGGGGGGTAAAGGTGGTGTCTCCGGAGTGCCCGAGGGTGCGAGGTCTCGTAAGGAGACAGTGTCCTCCCGCCCGTCTGGGTAAGCCACGTAGGCGTACTGGGGGTTGGCGTGCAGGAGGTTCACCCTCTCGACCAGGGGGTCTGTTTTATGGGCCCTCACGTGCTTTCGCAGCAAGACGGGCCCCGGAGAGGTCAGCCAGGTTGGTAGAGTGGTTCCCGTAGTCGACTTCCTGGGGAAAACAAACATTCGTTCATGGGGGGTGGCGTTAACGGCAGTGCAAAGTAGTGACCGGATGGAGTGCAGCGCTGTCGGGAGGACTTCCTGCCAGCGGGAGGTTGGGAGGCCCTTAGACTTTAAGGCTAAGAGGACGGCCTTCCATACCGTCGCGTTCTCTCTTTCCACCTGGCCGTTCCCTCGGGGGTTGTAGCTGGTGGTCCTACTTGCTGCAATACCTCTCGCTAGTAGGAACTGACGGAGTTCCTCGCTCATGAAAGAGGAGCCCCGGTCACTATGTATATAGTTTGGGAACCCGAACAAGGCGAAGAGGTCGTTCAGGCATTTAATGACCGTGGTACTGGTCATGTCTGGGCAGGGGAAGGCAAAGGGGAAACGGGAGTACTCATCAACAATGTTGAGGAAGTACACATTACGGTCAGAGGACGGGAGGGGCCCCTTAAAGTCGATGCTCCGGCGCTCGAAGGGGCGGGTGGCCTTGATCAGGCTTGCTCTGTCCGGCCTAAAGAAGTGCGGTTTGCACTCGGCACAGGTCTGGCAGTTCCTGGTTATGGTCCTGACCTCCTCGATGGAGTAGGGCAGGTTGCGGGCCTTAATGAAGTGGTAAAGTCTGGTGACCCCGGGGTGGCAGAGGTCGTTGTGGAGGGTCTGAAGTCTATCACTTTGCGCGCTGGCGCATGTAATTCGTGACAGAGCATCGGGGGGTTCGTTCAGCTTACCTGGCCGGTACAAGATATCATAATCGTAGGTGGAGAGCTCGATTCTCCACCTCAAGATCTTGTCATTCTTGATTTTGCCCCTCAGCTTGTTATTAAACATAAAAGCGACCGAACGTTGGTCGGTAAGGAGGGTAAATCGTTTGCCTGCCAGGTAGTGCCTCCAGCGTCGTACCGCCTCCACAATCACCTGGGCCTCCTTCTCGACCGACGAGTGTCGGATCTCAGGGCCCTGTAGGGTCCTTGAGAAGAAGGCCACCGGTCTCCCCTCCTGGTTAAGGGTGGCGGCTAGGGCGAAGTCGGATGCATCGCTCTCGACTTGGAAGGGGATGGACTCATCCACTGCGTGCATAGTGGCCTTGGCAATGTCTCCCTTAATGAGGGAGAAGGCTGCGCACGCTTCCTCCGTAAGGGGGAAGGATGTGGACTTCATGAGGGGTCTGGCTTTGTCCGCATAATTGGGCACCCATTGGGCATAGTAGGCGAAGAGCCCCAGGGTTCTCTTAAGTGCCTTAGGGCAGTGGGGGAGGGGTAGCTCCATGAGGGGGCGCATTCTTTCGGGGTCGGGGCCGATGAGTCCGTTCTCTACTACACAGCCAAGGATGGCAAGGCGCGAGGTGTTAAACACACATTTCTCCTCATTGTAGGTGAGGTTCAGCCGTTGGGCTGTACGGAGGAATTTCTCCAGATTCACGTCGTGGTCCTGCCGGTCGCGGCCGCAGATGGTGACGTTATCTAGGTAGGGGAATGTGGCCTGCAGTCCGTTCTGGTCAACCATCCGGTCCATCTCCCTTTGGAAGACCGAGACCCCGTTGGTGACACCGAAGGGGACCCTAAG
The DNA here is from genome assembly GCF_052327205.1 of Somniosus microcephalus. Classification (NCBI taxonomy): domain Eukaryota; kingdom Metazoa; phylum Chordata; class Chondrichthyes; order Squaliformes; family Somniosidae; genus Somniosus; species Somniosus microcephalus. Next base: position 126,898,427 of record NC_140987.1, on the reverse strand, counting down.
GAAGTGGTATAGGCGCCCATTCGCCTCGAAGGCGGTGTACTGGCGGTCCTCGGGGTGGATAGGGAGTTGGTGGTAGGCCGACTTAAGGTCGATGGTCGAGAATACGCGGTATTGTGCAATCTGATTGACCATGTCAGATATGCGGGGAAGGGGGTATGCGTCCAGCTGGGTGTATCTGTTTATGGTCTGGCTGTAGTCGATGACCAGGCGATTTTTATCGCCGGTCTTAACGACCACGACCTGGGCACGCCAGGGGCTGTTGCTCCCCTCGATGATGCCCTCCTTCAGGAGACGCTGCACCTCAGAGCTAATGAAAGCTCTGTCCCCAGCGCTGTACCGCCTGCTCTTGGTAGCGACGGGTTTGCAGTCGGGGGTGAGGTTAGTGAACAGGGAAGGTGGCAGCACCTTGAGGGTGGATAGGCTGCAGGTGTTACGCGGTGGGCGGTTTAACCTTCGCTGGTTGTCGACTGTGAGTGGGGGGAGGGGTCCACCGTATGCTAGGGTTACACTTTGGAGGTGGGATTGGAAGTCCAGCCCTAGTAGGACGGCAGCGCAGAGCTGGGGGAGGACGAGGAGTTTAAAGTTTTTATACTCTGTACCCTTAACCGACAAGGTCACAGCACAGTAGCCGCTAATGTCCGTGGCGTGGGACCTCGATGCCATCGAGATTCGGTTGCACGTTGGCAGGACAGGGAGGGAGTAGTGGCTCACCGTGTCTGGGTGGATGAAGCTCTCCGTGCTTCCGCTGTCGAACAGGCAGGTCGTGGCGTGGCCATTTACTTTGATGTCCATCATCGACTTGGACAGGTGGTGTGGGCGGGCTTGATCCAGAGTGACGGAGGCTAGTGTGTAGGTAAGCGAGTCGTTGTCGTCTGCGGGCGAGGCGGTCGTCGGGTCCGGGGGCCCGGTGGCAGTCGGGCGTGGTGGGTAAAATGGCGTCTCCCACGAGGTAGGACAAAATGGCGGAGAAGATGGCTGCCCCCATAACTCACATGAGGCACTATTGGGGTCGGTTGCCTTGATCAAAGATGGCCGCCCCCATGACTCACGTGTGGGGATACTGGCCTCAGTTGCCGTGAAAGAAGATGGCCGCCCCCACAGTTCGCATGAGGCACTGCTGGCCTCTGAAGATCCGCTCCTGCAGGCCTTAGAGAAGTGGCCTTTCTTCCTGCAGGTTGCGCAGGTAGAGTTCCTGGCTGGGCAGCGCGACCTTGGGTGCTTCTCCTGGCCGCAAAAGAAGCAGCCGGCGGCCCGATCGCGGGTGCCCGATGTCGGAGCCGGTACCGAGGGTGGCGGGCCCGGTCGGGTCCGGGACGCCGACGCTGAGGTAGGTCCCGGGGGCGGCGCTGCGAAGGGTATTGCGGTAGGGGTCGGGCCCGAGTCCCAGGGTCGCGAGCAGTACCTGGAAAACGCCTCCTGGTCCTGATGGGCCACCTCCAGGGAGAGAGCGAGGGCTTCAGCTTTGTCCAGGTCGAGGTCTTTAGCTTCAAGCAGTCTTTGCCGTGAGTAGTCGGACCGTAGGCCTTTCACAAAGGCATCGCGGATATTATCTTCCGTATTTTCAACAGCCGTCACCGCTTTAAAGTCACAGTTCCTGCCGAGTGCTCTTAGCGCCCGTAAAAATTCAGCTACAGACTCTCCTGGCTGTTGCGGGCGGGATCTTAGGAGGTGCCTGGTGTACATGTAATTTACCGGGCTGCGGTACTGCTGTTTCAGTAGGTTGATAGCGGCCTCGTATGTAGTCGTATCCTGGATGAGTGCGTATACTCTCGGGCTCGCTTGGGCGTTCAGAAGTCTTAGTTTGGATCTCTGCGGGGCGCCGGATTCTTCCAGGTAGGATTCGAAGCAGTCCAGCCAGTGTTTGAAGTTGAGGGCTGAGTTTGCTGCCTGTGGGTTTAGATCCAGGTACGGTGGTTTGAGGGCTTGCAGCCAAGCCGGCTGGTGTGGCTGGTGTAGCCCGGTGTCTGAAAGCTGCTGTGGCTGTGCTTCTGGGAGGGCTTCTGGCTGGCCAGTAGTAGACATCTTTAAAATTTAGTCAATAAAATTGATATACCTATCAATTCGTCCAATAAAAAGCGACGAGTTAGGAACGTAACTAAAGGTTTTTATTGACTAAATAACAGAGCCCACCCTCGTGGGTGATCGGGTCCAACAAGGAGGAATACCAGCCAGTCGACTACCTTTATACCTGGGCAGGTAGGTGGAGCCATGGGCGGAGTCGGAGGTGGTCAGCCCAGGTATAACAGCGCGACAAGAGGCGACCTCGTATCGTGATACAACAGTGATAACGGTGATAACAATACAACAGTGATAACTATAGTGTAACGATAAAAGTGGTTTACCACAGTTACATGATGCCCTGAGTCATCATCTCATGCCCCCCATGGTGGTTGAGCCCTTACATGATGCCCTGAGTGATCATCTCATGCCCCCCATGGTGGAAGAGCCCTTACATGATGCCCTGAGTGATCATCTCATGCCCCCCATGGTGGAAGAGCCCTTACATGATGCCCTGAGTCAAATGTGCATGTGTGTGCCCAGAAAGGGCCATGGGTGCTTGCTGACACATGGCCATTGGGGCATCGCGCACCCTGTAGCCATAAAGTCAGGTGCAGATGGAGGGATTCAGAAGTTTGAATAAACACCACTCACCCTCACGACCCGAGTGAGGTCGTTGAATTTCTTCCTGCACTGTACAGGGCTCCTGGTCACCATGCTGCTGGAGTTGACCCTCTGAGAAACATCCCTCCAAGCTCGGCGATATTCCTTTTGATTCGGCCTCCTGCCATTGTCTGGGTAGAGAACATCTCGCCGGCGCTCCACTGCGGCCACCAATTGCTCCAGAGCCTCATTGCTGAAGCGCTCTGCTCTCTGTCTCACCTTCTCCATCTGGTCCAAGGTTTTTGCGCCAGAGAAGGGCCTGCACCGATTCTGAGGCCTACAAGGCACTGAGTGTGGAAGCTGAGGCTGACTGACCCACCCCTTTAAGAGCCGGCTGGCGCCTGGAAGTCTCGTGGTTTTCGGTAATTGAGAGCACCTGCACTGCGCCCGTCCGCGCCGATATTGGGTTGCGCCGGAAGTTTTGCGCCTTAGGAGTCCCGTGCAACGTCTGAAGTCGCGCCTCAATCAGCTTTGGGGGTGATGCAACCCAATATCGCGCCAGGCGGCGATAAGTTGCGTCTGGCTATAAACTTTGCGCAGCGCCAGTTCTAACGCCTCAAGCGGGGCTATACCCAATTTCTAGGCCTATACCTCTATTTATAAAGGCAAGGATCCCATGTACCTTTTTAACAGCCTTCTCAACTTGTTCTGCCACCTTCAAAGACTTGTGTACACACACCCCCGGGTTTCTCTGCTCCTGCACCCCCTTTAAAATTGTACCATTTAGTTTATATTGGCGCTTCTAATTCTTCCTACCAAAATTAATCACTTCACACTTCTCTGCGTTAAATTTCATCTGCCATGTGTCTGCCCATTTCACCAGTCTTTTTATGTCCTCTTGAAGCCTGTTACTATCCCCCTCACTGTTTACTACATTTCTGAGGTTCGTGTCATCTGCAAACTTTGAAATTATGTCCTGTATACCCATCCAGGTTATTAATATATAGCAAAAGAGCAGTGGTCCCAACACCAAACCCTGGGGGACACCACTCCATACTTTTTTATTTTGTCCCGGATTAATGTCACTAAAAGTTTCCCCACCACTGACGCTAGGCTGACTAGCCTGTAATTGCTGGATTTATCCCTCTCCCCTTTTTTCAACAGGGGTGTAACATTTGCAATTCGCCACCTGTTACCAGCAAAGAATTGTGTTAAGTGGGCAGCTGCCGCTCTTTCGCCAGCTGGTGGTGGATCCCATGGCATCCACCATTTTCCAAGGCCTGGCAGCGTTGCCAGTAACATCCAACGCCCTGCAAATTGAAATGAGGGAGAGGTGACCTCAGTCAGCGTGCAACGCCGACTTAACGTCACCTCGGCAAACTTGGACCTGTGTGCTGAGTTCAGCGCTGGGTCCTAAGCTCGCCATGTAAATCTAGCGTGCAGCAGACTGTCAGAAGTACTGTCAGCACCTCTTAGAGACACACACATCTTTCAGGTAAGTTTGTATTTAAGCTTTTGGACTGTTTTTTTTATGTTATTGAAGTAGTGGCTTGCTGAAATATATGTTAAAGGCTTAACCAGGCCAATCAAGGAAAAATCACATCTGCAGAGCGGAGGCAGCTGGGGGCAGGACCGGAACCCGGAAAACAGCTGACCCGCCCCCATCCGGCCTCCAGAATTAAATTTGTGGCCTTCCCCTCTGATGCCTGCAGTAACGCCACCAGGAGGACATTACATGGGAAGTTAGCGCTGGGCTAAAAATCTTTAGCCCCCAGTGCGAATTTTTCTCTTGTACAGCTTCATCCATTTTCAGTGGCCGGTAACCCAAGGCTCCGGTGACAACTGGCAACTCTCGTGGCGGCCACGAATTTTTAACCCTATATCTTTAGTCATCCAGGAAGCTCTAGCTTTGGATGCCCTTCCTAATTTAATATTTGTTTAAAAACTTGGATATGATGCACACCTCATAAACTTTAGGGTTAGAGGTTAGGGTTGGAGTTCAATATAGGGAAGTGTGAGGTCATGTACTTTGGACCTAAGTAAGAGAAATCAAAGTATTTTCTAAATGGTGAGAAGCTACGAACTATAGAGGAGCAGAGAGATTTAGTGGTCTTTGTACAGAAATCATTAAAAGCTGGTGGACAGGAACAAAAGGGGATGAAAGTTATGCTACAGTTGATAAAGCTCTGGTTAGACAGCATCTGGAGTACTGCGTTCAGTTCTGGGAACTGCACCTCATGCAGGATATACCAGCCTTGGAGGGGTGATTCACCAGAATGATAACGGTGCTAAAAAAGTTAAATTATGAGGACAGATTGCATAGACGAGACTTGTAACTTGAGTAACAAAGATTAAGCAACAATCTAATTGAGGTGTTTAAGATGATTAAAGGATTTGATAGGGTAGATAAAGAGAAACTATTTCCTCTGATGGGAGATTCCAGGCCAAGGGGGCATAACCTTAAAATTAGAGCTCGGCCATTCAGGGATGATGTCGGGAAGCACTTCTTCACACAAAGGGCGGTGGAAATCTGGAACCCTCCACAAAAAGCTGTTGAGGCTAGGTCAATTGAAAATGTTAAAACTGAGATTTATATATTTTTGTTAGGTTATGATATTCAGGGATATGGAACCAAGGCAGGTAAATGGAGTTGAGGTTTAATTGAATGGAAGAAAACTCTTGAGGGGCTGAATGGTCTACTCCTGTTCCTTATGTTCCGATGTTCCCTTGAAAACAACAGGAAAACAAGTGCATGTGCAAAGTATTCTGCCCTATTACAATAGTGTGTTCCTGCCCACACAAGCTGGCATGTTTGTCGATATGGATATGTGCTAGCAGCACAAATTCTCTTTTTTGGCTAATGATTCAAGGTTTTTTTTTAATCTAATCTTAAACTAATTTAATGAACTGGAACCCTTCTCTCAAGAAAGGTATGGTCCTGCACAAACTTAAAAAAAAATAACAAATTAACTTCACAGAAATTTCATATTTACACGTCCACACACTTAGAAGACAGTAGAGAAGCATAAAATGCAAACGTTTCTCAGTCTGCCATGTGACATTCAAATGATTGTAAGTGATTGTATACTGCATGCTCAGTGAGCAAGAATGCATTTTCAAATGATTCATAGCTGCCTCCTCTCGAGCTTGACCATCATTCCATCACTTCAGCTTTGCTCTGCCATGCCAGTCACACTACATCAGTCGCTGTACCCTCACCACATAGGCATCTCGGCATGTTCTGCATGCCATTAATGAACAATGCACCGTACATTATTAGATTGATGCACTGTTGATTTAATTTCGCCTTCTGTACAGTTCAATCTGTTAAAAGCATTAACCCTGTTCAAAACAACCTTCGCGCTTGATTAAAACATCTGAGAATGCGATTCACGATATGTGATAAATTTGTTTCCATGCCTCATTAGGGCTACATCAGAGTGAAACAGATGGGCCAGCAAGTCTAATTTTCTTCAGTGGCAGTGGATGACAGAAGATCATTTTGATCTGATGAAAGGACAAAGAAATCACCTAGCAGTACTCAGTCTTTAAATATCCTGGCTGGTCCTGCTCCATCATTTTAGTTGTCTTAAAGTTTCCCACCATTCTGTTTTGTGTACTGTAAATATCGGTATAGTATTCCTTATATGAACACCATCACCTCCCCCTTTCCAATGCCTGACCAGCACATGTTGAGAAAAGTGTTCCCCCTTTCTAATTATTCCTTTGAAGTAAGCATTACAGAACATATGGGGAATGGATTGGTGTCTCAGCAGATGTTTCCCTAAAATGTGCAACGTGTATTACAGCTTCAGCCACAACCCATGTGTGCAGTGCAGATTGATAAAGGATCATCACTGCTTTGTTAGGGAATTTTCAGACAAGGTAGATTACTGGCAAAGGTATAAGAAAATCACATTGAAACTTCAATTCAAGCATCACCATATTTACTGGAAGAAGGGGCGAGAGCAAGGGAAGAGCAGATTGTATTGCCTCAGACGTTGCATGTTATTTTTTATTAATGTTTTTGTCTACACTTTGGGAAAAGAAAGTATAGGCTGCCAACATCAGTGACACATCAGATATCACCTTACTGTTTGTCTGCCAATATCCTCCAACAAAAATGAATTGGCCTTGGATCAAAAAATTGGAAATAAAAATCATTGAGCACCAATCAGATTGTTGCATACACCCCTGCACGCAAACCAAACTATTAGATGGCAGTGGCCCTTTAAATGAACACTCACATTAACAAAGAGACTAATAATCAGCAACAGTACTGGCTGTTACACAAAATAAAGTGCACATAGCTAGATTTTCAAGGGTATGAAATAAGGCTGCTGTTACATAAAAAGAAAAAACTGCAAATGCTGGAAATCTGCGAAGCTCAATTTAAGCAGAGGAATTTTCATTTTCATGCCATGTTATGCATTTTTTGCTATCCTCTCATTAATAATAGTGTTCCTGTTGTAGCCACAGAATCTGGTTGCAGAGTTAAATTGGACTGAAGTACATTTTTTCACATGTCCTTCAGATATAGCCTTTCATCACTGTGATCAGTTTAATTCCATTCAGGAAGCATTTTTCAGGTCATAAAGTGCAAAACATAGTTAAAATGACAAGATTGCAAAAAGCATTTTACATTACTGGCTGAACCTTTGCAAATGTTAATTTATCTCCATCACACTATCTGGCTCAGTACCTCCTCCAAACTAGTTCCCCTTGTGATAACAACACACGCATTGGTTTGCAGCATCACAAGAAAATGGACAGAATTGCAGAATGCAATTCTCAAAATACCAATTAAAATCCCAGAATCCCATGTAATTGAAATGTAATTTGAATTATTCAGCCATCATAAATCAGTTGCCCTAATTATCAGCATTCCAGCAACCATTATATTTTTGTTCCCTCGATTTTTTTTTCACCGCTTTTCTTTCCTCCTCTCCTGTAGGTCAGGGTCAAAATCTTGGAACTCACTCCCTAACAGCACTGTGGGAATACCTTAGCACACGGGCTGCAGCGCTTTAACAAGGTGACTTACCACCACCTTCTCGGGGACAATTAGGGATGGGCAATAAACGCTGGCCTTGCCAGCGACGCCTACAGCCCATAAATGAATTTGTAAAAAGGTTGTCCACACTTTGGTGCCTTGTTCAAGTCAATGTTCTTCATGTGAGCCTGGGCAGTGGTGGTCAATTAGCTATTTGACCAGAGAGGCCATCACAGCCAATCTTATTCATGTCCTCATTGGTGTACATACACACACCTTCTTTCAGCTTGGCTCATAGATACCAATAAGGAGTGGAAATCCTGGCAATTTTCTCCTCCAGACCAAGGAGCACTGCAGTTAATTGTAAAATCTGTGCCCTTGACCCAGGTGAAATCAGTTAACTTTGCCCAGGCAAAGGATCAGAACCAGTGCCCTGCTGGACTGTAAGAACTGGTACTACAACATATGGCACAGTCATTCATTGAGACATCAGATGAACGACTAAAATATTTAAACAAAAATATTCCTGAAAAAAAATCAAGATAAATATCACAAAGTTAAACATAAAGCAAATCAAGTGCTTGTGCACAACTTAGGAAAGATAAAATGTGAACTGTGACACGATGGAAGGAATATAGACTGCAAAGCATAAGCAGGTATGTACCTTTTTCCAGAAACTTTATGAAAACTTAAATCAGTATGAGTTTGAAAAGGTTTTCAAGGACAGAAAAAATCTTGGTCCTATTCTATTCTGTTCTATTCAGAGATTATCAAGGATTCCATCTAACCACTGGAGGTAATTAAAGCAATAATATAAATATGTAGTCTAGGAAAACCTCTCAGCTAGACAGATATACAATAGAAATCCACAAAAATAAAACTATAATACTAGCCTGTCTTTTAACTAGAATGTTCTTTAAGCAGCGATATTACTTTAGGAGGAGAAATTGATCTAGCGCCGGAAACCTGTATAAAGTGGACAGTGTTGTGTATGTGCCTTTAAGAGAAGAACTGATTCTATACTGCAGTACTGGCAGTGACCACCCCTGTATATAAAGTCATAGCAGGCTTCTGTACTTCAGTCTTGAATTACTTTCTGTCAGTAAATACCTGTTTTATTGTTCTCCTGCAGCCTGAGTATTATTGATCCTCGGACACTACACTGGCGACGGGCAGGTTTGAACTCACCTGCAGTACTGCATCATCTCGCGGGGATCTTTTCCCTGAAGAGAAGCTTCTTGGAGGTCGAAGTCAGAACGGCGGGCGTCGACCGCGGGCAACCGCCCAGGGATCCATCGGAGAGTTGCAGGGGAGGCTGTGGAGAGCTGGGCCTGGCTCCCCAGTCGAGGTGTTCCAGCAAGTTGTGCTGGTAGCAGGTAGTGCGCTGACCCTTCCGGACTGCGGCAGGCTCGGGCTCGATCGAGCGGCTCTGCAAAGGGGCCGTGCAGCGTCGTCGGGAGGAAGAGAGAGAGAGAGGGTGGAGCGCACAGGGCATGGTCGGTGCTCAAGAACAGGGCAGCGTGGAGAGGATAGAATGCGGGGAAGGAAAAGTGATACGCGCCGAAGCCGCGGGTCGCCGCCATTACCCTGTAGAACGCTAGGAGCAGCGTGGCAGCAAGGGGAAGAAGGAAAAGCGCGGGAGGCGCCATTTTATTCCATTGGGGAAGAAGGAAAAGCGTGGGAGGTGCCATTTTATTACATTGGGGAAGAAGAGAGAGCATCGTGAGACGCCATGCTGACCAGATTCTAGAGTCACAGGAACAAGCCAAACCCATACCACGAGCAGGTGCATCTGGTAATCAACCCGAAGTACAGATTGCGTCTACCTCCGAAGCAGTGGTATTGGGAGCTGACGAACCAACCAATGACAATGAGCCAGAATCAACTCCGCCGCAAGAACAGGATACTCGAGAAAGGCGTTATCCAGTCAGGATCAGGAAGCCTCCTCAAAGACTGAATTTATAAATGATTATTTCAGTTGATGTATATAGTACAGAGAAAATTGTAATTGTAATTAGTTATTATTTAGTTGTTAAATGAATGTTATGTACTGTTTATCTAAAAGGGGAGGAATTGTTGTGTATGTACCTTTAAGAGAAGAACTGATTCTATACTGCAGTACCGGCAGTGACCACCCCTGTATATAAAGCCATAGCAGGCTTCTGTACTTCAGTCTTGAATTACTCTCTGTCAGTAAATACCTGTTTTATTGTTCTCCTGCAGTCTGAGTATTATTGATCCTCGGACACTACACACAGCATGCCTGGAACACGGATCCAAAGACATCAGCCTGAAGCGTGCTGAGAATTGAACCTCAGATCTGCAGATGCCAATTGAATATCCCAATGCAGCTCACCAGGTGGAGCCCTGGAAAATTTGACTGGTTCCATCATGGAGCCAGCCTGCAGGTACATCTTGTGGGGATTGGGGGGCCGGCGGGGGGCAGGGGGCGGGGGGTGTGGTTGGTAGGAAGTGAACGGGAGGAGGAGAGGTCAGGCTGGCAGCAGCCCGAAGTATTGATGTGGAGCCAGGTGGACCAGGACAGGACCTTCTAACTCCACATTAATGCAAGTCAAAAATTATTTACTTACCTTTTCTCAGTGGTGTCCAACGGTCCCTTTAAGGACTACTGGTTTGACCAATGCAAACCCAGAAGAACAGTGCATGTAAGGCACATGCTGCACTTAATTTATGCCGAATTTCTCAGCAGGGCCCTGAAACAGGCGTTAGGCCCCTGATTAGCACATTCAAGATGCCTAACGCATGCTGCAAGCAGGCGCTCTGGGCACTTTGAAGTTGCTAGCCACCAATCTGGCAACCAACGTACTTGCGGGGAAGATCAAGCATGAGCGATTGCACCCAGAAATTGGTCCCACCAACTGTAATTTTTTGCCTCAAAAACAGGTGCACCGGAGACCAATTTCTCCCCCTTAATCCCTTAAAATTATACATGAATGGAATTTTTCAATCATGTATTCTGACTTTTGGAACAAGCTCCTGGAATTCATGGAAGTAGTGACATTTTGGGTGAAATTTTGCAGCTCATATTTCCAAAACATTCAGCCTCATCTTTGCCAGACCTGCTGTGCTGTACCTACAATAAATGTACATCTTTTTATTATTGCCTAAAATTTACCATGACTTTAAATTGGTCAAGACTGCAGAGGTGGGCTAAAGAAAATTCAAAATCTGCATTGCCCAAACTAGGAAATGTTTCAATGATTTCAATTTGGTCCTGTAATCTAGTTAGTTTCCATTCCAGATTTTATAATAAGCACACCTACTCCATGAGCTTTAATGGCCCAAAGTTTCCTGTGACAGGGCAAGGAACGTGGCCACTATTAGACTTACCCTTGCCCATTTAATATTGACGATATTTTGCGCTGCGAGTTGCTATTAGTAGGAGAGGGAAACAGCGCAGCGCCCTCTACAGGGCATCTGGGACCTGTGTGAACAGGGCAAGCAACTGTGTGTCTCCTTAATCCAATCAGATTGAAGAATTGATGGTGAACAGTGCAAAGACGGAGAAGGGTGTGTATGGTGAATTCAATGTCAAATCAGCTACAGAAAGAAATAGAGAGGGAAAGAAAGACGGATTAAGAGAGAAAAAGAAAGAGACAGAAATAGAAAGAAAAACAAAAGTGTTTTTTAAATCTCCAACTTGAAGGAATGAGACTCCACACTTGTAATAGTTAATTTTCAGTGTCAGACAGGTTAAATAGCAATAATTAACACTTATCACGTAATTAAAAGGTTACTTAAACTTGAAATGACTTTCTGTGGGGAGTTTACGTAGTATCTATTGTGCAGGTACAGGTACTTCGCGCCGCTCAATGCATTTGAATGGGGAGCCAGACAACAAGATCCTATTTTCGCAAAGCTACTGGTGGAGCAGCACATCTCCAACAGCAACTTTCGATCTCCAAGTTGCTGTGGCATTTGCGCATGAATAACGGTATTAGTCTCACCATTATTTTGACAGCAAATTTTAGGCCATGATATTTTATTACGTGTTTTGTGACAGATCAAGTAATTTTTATGATTGAGGCAGAAAGGAGGTTAAGGAAGGTATGAACTATGACCACATTACTGATGAAGATGTTATAATCAATAGTGTACAGAATATTTTGGAGCTGCTTTAAACAGAATTGTATTCTTCTTTTGCTCAATACAGGCCCAATGCAGATACTTTCAAATCAACTTGACCCATCCATTAAACACATGGTGCCTCCTCCCACATACAGATGAGCACAAATTCCTACTGCAGGTGTAACATAGGATTCTCCATCATTATAATAAATGTTGAGCAGCCATTAATAGTGTACAAAAAAGTACATTCTTTTTAATAAAAAGTAAAAGCTTTAATATAATACAACAGCTGGTATTATAGAAAATGGGGTAGGGCATTTCATTTCAGGTAAGAATGGTATTAGGTAGAATTTCAATGTTGGAGCATTCGGCACATGAAAATGAAATGTCCTGTATTAAACTTACAGTAGTATCCTGGTTATTAAGACATCACCGGGCACAGCAACAACCACAATCAATTCAAGAAGGGAGTGTATATGATATAATTAACTGAATGATCTTAACTATGGCATAGAAACGAGAATGACTTATCAGGTTATCACTAACCTAGCCATCATACAACAATGTGACAAACGGTATTCCCCAGGGATCTGTACTGTGGCCTCAACTTTTCACCAGAAGTATTAATGACTTGTAGGAAGGAATAAAGAGTTGTATATCCAAGTTTGCAGATCACACTAAGTTATAAGGCAAAGTATGCTGTGCGGATGGGAAGACAAAATTACAAAGGGACATAGACAGTTTGAACTATGGCAGATGGAGTTCAATGAGGGCAAGTGTGAGGTCAACCACTTTGGATCTAAGAAAGACAAATTGGGATATTTTCTTAATGGTAAGAGTCTAGGAGCTATAAAGGAGCAAAGTGATTTAGATGTCCACGTACACAAATCAGTACAAGCTAGTACACAGGTACAAAAAGTAATCAAAAAGTCTAATGGAATGTTGGCCATTACCTCAAGGGGGCTGGAATTCAAAAGCTAGGAAGTGATGCTTCAGTTGTACAAAGACTTGGTCAGATCCCATCTGGAGTACTGCATTCAGTTTTAGGTACTGAACATCAGGAAAGATAAATTGGACTTGGAGAGGGTGCAGTGCAGATTCACCAGAATGGCTTCAAGGGTTAAATTATGAGGACAAGTTGCATAAACCTGGCTTGTATTCCCTTGCATTTAGAAGGTTATGGGGTGATCTAATCGAAGTATTTAAAATGACAAAAGGATTCGATAGGGTAGATAGAGAGAAACTATTCCTCTGGTGGCTAGGGGGCATAATCTTAAATTGAGTGCAGTGCTAGGCCATTTAGGAGTGAAATCAGGAAGCACTTTTTCCACACAAATGGTATTGGAAATCTAATGGAACTCGCTCCCCCAAATTGTTAATTGAAATTTTCAAGGCTGAGATCAATAGATTTTTGTTCGGTAAGGGTATCAAGGGTTATGGAGCAAAGGCAGGTAAAATGGAGTTCAGGTACGGATCACCCATAATCTAATTGAATAGGCTCGAGTGGCTGAATGACATACCCTTGTTCCTATATTTCTAAACCTCACTTTCTACTAGTACTATAAAGAGAAAATATTAACATTCAACCATGAATTACCTAAATTTCTCATTGTCGCACTTTTTTAATATATATATGAAAACTAAATAAGCTAAATGGTTGCTATGTAAACAGCATTTTGACCACTTTATTTTCATATTAGCTTGTTTCAGAGACTTCTATATTTAAGCAATTAAACATGACTGTGGAAAAACAGGTGGTTCAATGTAAGCATCAATTCTTGTCATGTTGCACCTCCCACCATCTGTTTCTAATATCACATATGCAGCTGTATTTTCTCATCCCATTAATTGACTACAATAACTCATGGGGGTAGTAATTTGTTGTGAATTTCATTACTTACCTTCCAGGTAAGTGTGGGGCAGCTTTGTCAGTTTTATCAAGGACATAGACTTGAATGGCTGTCCTTTCTAGAATCTCCTTATTTGACATAAACTAGAAGGTATTATTGCAATAAGTGAAAATGTAAAACTCAATGGCCCAGATTTTGCTGCCAAAATAATGGCGAGTTTAATGGCTCTCGCCATTATTAATGTGTAAATTGTCCAGCAACTTGTGACGAGGAAGAGATACCCCGTGAACCACGAATCACAAGTTGCTGAATGGTTTGCGCCACTCCGCTGTTAGCCTCACGAAAACAGCAGCTCACTCTCAACCTCCTGTGAGTTTCAAGAAATTTCTGCATTTGCACATTAATTGCCAAGTAAACTCGCCACGGAAAGTTAGGGCTGGTACTTAATAGCATAAGTACCTTTTTAACAGCGTGATTTATGTTTCTGCAATGCCACTCAACCTCCCCGTCCCCAAACGAGAACAATTGAAACTGTGGAGTCTCATTCCTATAGGTAGTAAATTATTAGAGATTTTTTAAATTTTAAACTCTCTCTTTAATCCAATCTTTCTTTTCCTTGCTTTATTTCTCTTTCTGCACCTGCTTTGACTAATTCACCCTATTTCCTCTCTGTCATTCTTCTGATTCCACTTTGAAAATATATAACTCGTTGAGATACTTGGGAAAAGTGCGACATCCCTATACTGCGCTATTAGGGAAAAAGAATGCTTACTCGCCTGAACAATGGTAGGAATTGCAGAGATAACCTCACTGCAATCAGCAGACTCATCAAGGGTCATTTTAAATTTCAGATAAGATATCGGAACTGTCACTTATTATATACCCCGCCTGCTTTTCCTTTCCATTGACTCCAGTTATATTATGGGCAGCCAATCTAATATCACCCATTATACAGCATCACCTGAAGTTAAAATCACCCCCATAATGCACTCAATGGTCAGCAAAATGAATGGACGGTGGTGAATTTGTGTTTCACATGAAAACCAATAAATTAAATTCTGCTTCACATTGAAACCAATAACTTAGGGGAGAACAAGATGAAGATCTTGCAAATAATAATCCCAGAATTAGTCCTGGTGCCACATGATTGGCCAGTCAATGTGGCTTGACAGACAGTGTTGAGGGAAATTTTCAGATTACTAGGACATTGGGGTAAATTCTAAGGGCAAGGGGAAGCCCTACCTTTGGGATAGGCTTCACCTGAAAGGTTACCTCAGCTTCTCTCTCCACAGATGCTGAGTGTTTCCAGCATTTTTTGTTTTTATTTGACCCAAACCAGATGAGTAGCAATGTTGTTTCAGAGAGGATAAATAGAGTGGTGGGATGGATTTAAGCTAGTAAGGTAAAGGACAGCGGCAAGTCTTCGCGTGCACAGGGAAGAGTTAAGAATAAGTTTGGTGAAGCGGCAAATCAGCCTAAGCCATCGAGCAGAGACTGTAACATCGTTTAAAAGGGATTGGATAAGTACTTGAAAAAGAAAATAAAAGGGCTGAGAAAAACGATTACAGTAGAAGAGTCAGCGCCGACAGAGGCACTGGCATAGGCACAATGGGTCAAATGGCCTCTTTCAGTGTTGTAGATTGTACGATAGGCAGACTTCATATCTTCTGAAGTTCCCACTCCCAAATCAAAAAACAGTCAGATTATCTCCCAATGCTAGACCAGGTAAATGACACTCATTTAGGGAGTTTAACCATTGCTGTGGGCATAGCCCATAACCGTATCGGTAAAATTAGAAGCAGGCACCTGAGAACTGTGTGTAATTTTATAGCTGGAAAAGCTGTTGAGCTTTATGCTGGTTAAACTATTTCTGCAATCATGTTTCAGGTCATGTGGTTTCTGAAGCTTGATTCAAAATTAAAGAGATACCAGGCAGAGAATACCCACAGCGTCAACTGTGATTAAAGGTATCATTATACAGACAATGACTGCAGCAGGGATGTATATACCAAACCTAAAATGATCTTCCCACCATCTACAAGGCACAAGTAAGGAGTGTGATGGAATACTGTCTACTTGCCTGGATGAGTGCAGCTCCAACAACACTCAAGAAGCTCGACACCATCCAGGATAAAGGAGCCCGCTTGATTGGCACCCCATCTACCACCTTAAACATTCACTCCCTCCACCACCGGCGCACCGTGGCTGCAGTGTGTACCATCTACAAGATGCACAGCAGCACCTCGCCAATGCTTCTTCGGCAGCACCTCCCAAACCCACGACCTCTACCACCTAGAAGGACAAGGGCAGCAGGCACATGGGAACACCACCACCTCCAAGTTCACCTGCAAGACACACACCATCCTGACTTAGAAGTATCTCACCAATCCTTCATCGTCGCTGGGTCAAAATCCTGGAACTCCCTCCCTAACAGCACTGTGGGAGTACCTTCACCACACGGACTGCAGCGGTTCAAGAAGGTGGCTCACCACCACCTTCTCAAGGGCAATTAGGGATGGGCAATCAATGCTGGCCTTGCTAGCGATGCCCACATCCCATAAATGAATAAAAAAATATATAGTGCTTCAAAGGTTGAATGCCCACAATGTCAAAATGAAAAGGAGCAAATGTGCTTTTGTGCAGCCCAAGGTTGTGTGAATGAATAAAAAAAAAATCTAGATTGGGCAAAGTGTAAATACTCACAAAAAGAAAAAGTGGTTCAAAATCCACAGGGGCGCTCTGCCCTCCTAAGCACTCACTGGAGCCTCTGTTACTGACCCCGCCAAAGTATCTGAGGTCAAGCACAGGTTCCCTAATTAATATAATACAGGCAGGCGCCCACACCAGTATGATTGCACCTTGGGTATCCACCAGAAATAGGGGGCGGTGCAGGAAATGTGGCACTGGGCAGCTGCTCAGGGGCACGCTGATGCCACCAGCACCAAGCTGGCTTTTTAATGGCCAATCTCACCAAAGAACTGGGCAATTTCTTCAGAGGTCCAGGCCTCATATCTGGTGGGCTGAGGGCGAGTCCAGTGTACCAGCCGCTTGGTGTAACCCAGGATGTGGATGAGGAAATTCCCGGCCTGGAAATTTCCTTCCCTCAGCTCATTCCTTCTGATGTCGGGGTCAGATGGAGGTTCGAAAATTGGAAGCGGAGGCCAAGACCAAACATATTCCAATTCTGGCCCAATGCCCAGCCTCTCCGCTGAACTCCTGGAAGGCATGAGGTAGTGTCTGCCACTTAGGGCCACAGATTTTCAGCTGCATAAATGCCCAATCCAATTCATTTAAGTTTTTTATTTGGTTCCAGCCTATTCATAGCTAATACTAATAGATTTTGGCTCATGTCACTAGAATTGCATTACTACTGCCCATTTGCATCACTGCAAATTGGGGAAAGCAGAGGTTTAACAAAAAAAGACTTACATTTATATAGCACCTTTCACGACCACCAGACGTCTCAAAGCGCTTTACAGCCAATGCAGTAGTTTTGAAGTGTAGTCACTGTTGTAATGTGGGAAATGCGGCAGCCAATTTGCGCACAGCAAGCTTCCACAAACAACAATGTGATCATGACCAGATAATTTGTTTTTGTTATGTTGATTGAGGGATAAATATTGGCCAGGACACCAGGGATGACACTTCAAAATAGTGCCATGGGATCTTTTATGGCCACCTGAGAGAGCAGACGGGGCCTCCGTTTAATGTCTCATCCGAAAAACGGTAGAGGGTCAGCCTAGATTTATGCACTACGAGACCCTGGAGTGGGACTTGAACCCACAACCTTCTGACCCAGAAGTGAGTGTGTTACCCACTGAGCCACAGAATGTAAACAAAGCCAAGGACAAGAAAGGGCCAGCCGACCAAACCTTATCCTTCTGATAACCTAACTCTCCCGGCCGAGCAGTTTGAACACCATTAATTACCCAGGAAATTGTTCCAGACTTTTATTACATTTTGTGTGAAGAAATCTTGATATATCTGATTCAAATTTACTTTTTGCTGGTTTATAATTATGGTCCTACTTCTCTGCCTTATTTTAAAGTAATATTCAGAGTTATGCTATCTAATCAATTGAATATTTTATATACTTCAACAAGATTGTCTTTTAACTCGCTTCTCTCTCTAGGCTGTAGAGATGGAACACTGCTTGTCAACCTATAAGTACTGATGCAATTTTTAATAATGAACAGAACTGATGGATAGTACCCAAGACCCACCTAAGGCTGACTGTTAATAAGAGGTTGCAAGATGGTTTGGGCACATATACCACATTCCTGTGGAGATACTACCAGCTGTAGCTACTCTCAACATAGATAGTCGTCAGACTAAAGGGGTTGACATTTTTATAAGCTGAATGGACAACGCAAGGACAGACTTCATTACTCCTAGGCTGCCAAAGATCAAGAAGGTGCATTGACTGACAAGTTATTTTCCTGAAGAAGTTTCAGTTGCTCTTCACCAACCAAACCAGGATCAGTTATCATAATCAGATTGGCCAAATAGGTCATAGATCTCACGATCGAATTCTTTCAGCACTCACAGCTGTATGCCCATTGTTGCTAATCCATTCAGGTCTTTTGTAAATTTTTCCTTTTGTGTGGTCATTTCCCAGCTGGAACCCATTCCATAACCTGCCATTCAGCCATAAGTTATATATGAGCTGGTCTTCAATAAATTAGTAGGCAATTAATTCCCATACTTCACGCAATTTTTTCAATTGATATTTAATATCCATCTTAAGCAATATGCTCGAAAGCATTCAACCTCTGTGCCTTAGTTAGGATCCAGCTCTCGGCTCCACACTAAAGTGTTGACCGGTGAAATAGTCTCACATACTCTCTTTCTGACATCCCATTATATATTTTACCTCCAGAGTGATTTCAATTGTCCATCAAAAACACTTCCAGAAATAGCAATGCAACACTGTTAGCTCCAGATTGGATGTTCCGGGTTGATGAGATGGATTCCACACCCTTTGACTGGAATTTTCCCCTAAACAAACAGGTGGGTTTGGAGCGTGGGGGCAGTTAAATTGTTAAAAATGGGATTCCCGAACAGATCTCGCCACCAACCCGCCCACTTCCGGTTTTGCCTGAGACGGGACGGGGAGGGGGGTGGGGTGGGGTGGGGTGGGCAGCCAACCCGTTACCTTAATTTAAGTATTGTAATGAGGCTGGAAGCCTATTTTTTTCCCTCAATTTTGAATTTAACTGCCTGTGGACGGGTTTCACACAATTAATGAAACCTGGCAGTTAAACCGAGGTGGGGACTGCTGCATCCAGGAGGTAAGAGGCTTTATACCTACCTCCTGGATCCAGGGTCCCTCCCTAACCCACCCACACAACCCTCCCCCCCCCCACCATGATTGGAGACCCCCTCACGAGGCCTCCGATCACCTCCCCAGGCCTCCAATCCCCACCATGAGGCCTCCCCCCCGTCACCCCACCGACAATCCTCCGGTGGCCGGCCCAATCCCCTCTCACCCCACCCCCTCTCCTGCTGATGCTCCGAACGACCCCCCACCCCACCCCGCCGATCCTCAACCGACTGCCCCCCTGCCGATCTTTGATCCCCTGCCGACCACACACAAAACAACCGCCCACCCGGACACTGCCCCCTCCCCCGATCCCGATGCCGACCCCCCCCCCCACAATGCCCGATACTGAACCCCCTCCCGCGATCCCTAATGCTTGATGCCGACCCCCCCTCCCGCGATCCCCGATGCTGACTCCCCCCACCTCACCCCCCGGACCGACCCCTAGCATCTGCAGGCCTACCTGCCCGCAGCCAGCCAGCCTCTAAATCTGGCTGGCTGCGGGTGGAAAGCCAAGGCCTCACATGCAAATCAGGCCCTGACGTTAAAGTCAGCAGAGCCTGCGGGAGACCCGGCCTCCCAGGTTTCCCACCCACCTTGGACACCCCCGCCCCAAACCCGCCTCCCTGGAGAAATGTCCGGCTTTAATTTTGTTAACTCTGTGCTCGTGCCTATTTATCCCCTCTGTCTCATTCTTATAATCTTGCGCTTTCCTTTTCATAGAATTATAGAATGATACAGCAAAGGAAGAGGCCATTCAGCCTCATGTTTGTGTCAGCTCCCCATAAGAGCCATCTAATTAATCCCACTCCCCTGCTCTTTCGCCATAGCCCTGTAAACTTTTTCCCTTCAAGTATTTATCCAATTCCCATTTGACTGTTACTATTGAAACTGCTTGCACCACCCTTTCAGGCAGTGCATTCCAGATCACAACAACAGATTATGATTTACTGTCTTATTTCATCTTCCCGCTTACTATTTTGAATTCGGTGGCGTCCATTGCTATGCTTTCCATCAGAATGCAATGACAGAATATCAAAATCTCAAGACAAAAAGATTTGTAATAAAGTTAATACTAATGTTATGGAAAAATATCTCAAACAACAAAAATTGCAAATTCTGAAACCTCCATGTACCACAAGGTTACCAACCAAATCACCACACAACGACAGTATTCCTCCATGACACCACGCGTGTTAAGGCAAGTTAATCATTTTTTTTTTCTCCATTATTGACTAAAGTTTTTAATTTTCTGAAAACTAAAATTAGCTGTTTCAGTAGAATATAATAATTGGTAGGTAAATGTCAGATGTTAGAGAGGAAGAATAAGGAGAGAAACTATGTACTAAATGATGAAACTTTAAAAAGGAGCAGAAGACCAGAGAGACTCAGGAGTTGAAATACGCAAGGGTTGAATCTCTGCGGGCGTTCTGCTAATTGTCCACAGTAACTTTGGTGGAAGATCCATGGAAGCCCAGACAAACAGTGTACATAGAATTAACAGGCCATTCAGCCCAGCCCATTTGACGCCAGTGTTTATGCTCCACACGAGCCTCCTCCCACTCTATTTAATTCATCTCACCCTACCCTTTATGACATTTCTCCAGGGTTTCTGCAGATCTTCTGTCAAAGTTACAGCAGACGATCGGGAGAATCCCCATAGAAATGAATGGCAGCAATCTTTAAAAGTGAAAGGACAAGTCCCCAAAAAAACATATAGGATCCTAGGTTTTATAGATAGAGGCAAAGAGGACAAAAGCAAAGCGGTAAAGCTAAGCCAATACAAATCATTGGTTTGACCTCAGTTAGAATATTGTATCCAGTTTTGGGTGCCCTATTTTAGAAAGGATGTCAAGGCCATTGAGATGGTGCAGAAAAGATTCACTAAGAAGCAGGAATGAAAGGCTTTAGTCATGCGGAGAGACCAGTGAAACTGGGGCTCATTTCACTAGAACAGAGAAGGTTAAGAGCAGATTGAAATTATGAGGGATTTTGGCAAGTTAAATTGGAAAATCTATTTCCATCGGTCAGTGAGTCAGTAAATAGAAAGCATAAGTTTAAGATCATCGTCAACAGAACAAAGGGAGAGGTTAGAAGAAATATTTTTATACTGAAGAGCTTGGAGTTTCCTCTGCATTTGCGGCCAGAGACACGTGCACGTAATTACAATACACCCAATTCTGCTCGATCTTTTACAGCTGTCCATCAAAACCTCTGCCCAAACAAACCTCGGCCCACAAAACTGGCCAGGCCCCCAACCCTCAAATCCTCAAATGCCTGTATCCTCTAATTGAGCCTAACTAACTGTGGCACCTGTTCCTATTATAATGTGGGATAGTCTCTATAAATCTGTGGGAGGTAAATTATATCAATCTGAAAATGTTATTCTTAAAATCAGAACTTCTGAAGTGTAAACTAAATTTTTATTAATATCCATCCATGCAACTGAGGAGACAAACACAATGATATTATAGTATTGCAAATTTCCAGACCTTATTTAAAAAACACAAAATGCAGCTTTTCATTGACTAATAAGTATTTTAATCAGCTGCTTAATTATATTCCCAGTTTAGAACGCGAGGTATTTTCAAACCATTTAATTCTTAGACAAAGCCAATTGGTGTCCAATTCATGATAATTCATTAAAGAAGACCCCTCACTCGGTAATTCCGTTCAGCACCAGAAACTGGCACGACCACGTATAGCAAAGCACAGGGTGGGCATTTGGAGCTTCAATTAATATGAGCTGCTTGAAGGACCTGGAAATGTTTTCTCACTGTGTTTGGGTTTGTAATGATTACTTTGGGAGGTCAATGCAACTTACACAGTGGTCATCTCTGGAGAATCACTTTGTATCCCAGTCTCTGGACCTTAACCCTTGTCCCTTGCTGCACAGTTGCCAAGTTCCAAAAAACTAATTTTAGTGAGATTATTGGACAAAGTGAACAGAAACATAAGACTCTACTCCTCATCCTGCCATAAAAGCCTTATTACTTTGTTCTTATTGTTACTATTTCCATCCATAATGCTTCAGCCATCTCCTTTCCTGTTGTCGTATCCACTTTATCAATAACTGTTGTACCATTTTGTTCCCCAACCATACTATATTCCACTCAGTTTAATAAATCTATCTCTGCACAATCTCTATACCCTTTTAGTTCAACCTCTTGTTCATCTTCTGAGTGCAGAAACCTTTTATCTTACTGCATTTAAGAGTTCTTTGAACTGTGCAGCTCAATGCATTTTTCCTAGCCTGAAACGAAAGCAAAGATCTTTTTCATCTGTCCTGCTTTTCACTCTATGTGCAATAATCTAAAAAAATCTAACATTTTGAATAAAGCAAGAGCTGATCTCCATATTTTTAAAATTAAAATCACAATATTTTGTGCAGTGCAGGAATTAAAATCCAATTAATTTAAATATATTTGCAGTGATAGAATAGGTAAAGATTTAATTACGTTCTCACTTAAAAATAACAGGCCTATGTCTTAGCTGGGTATAACATATGGTAAGTATCTGCACAAGTGAGGCTGACCAGATAACTCATTAGCAATATTGCCACAAATGGCTACGGTCGCCTAACAAGTAAGGTTATTTGTGACATGAGGCCGACCACATTTTCTGTTTACAACACTACGAGTAGATTTTAAAATGGAAAAATATTTCATTTTAATGATAGTTTCTGTTTCTCAGGAAAATCATCTGAAGCGGACACTCTGTCTTTGTGTTGTCGCATCTGTGGAAATATGATTTGATTTTCACTAGTATGTTCTCTCAAGCGTGCACAGAATGAATCTTTCATTTGATCCGAATTGGCGTGTCAACGGAAAAAACTCAATTTTTTTGAAAGAGTCAGTGTATTTGCTAAAATCAGAAAAAAGATGAATGGAATAGTTGTTCATATCTGAGCTCTTTAAAGTCACTTTTCATTTACAACCACCATTTTTGGTTCATGCTAACAGGAAATCTTCTGCTTAAAACTGTAATCTAAGAATATCTGCCTAAATATTGACACTGAACCACAAACATTTCACTGATGGACGTGACTGTTAAATGATAGATGTCACATTCTCCATTAACTTTTGAATGTGCGCTTTTGTTGTTGATAAAATGCTATATTTAGTGTTACTCTTCCTTTAATAGCCAAGAGCTGTCGTTTTAACAGTGAATCAGGATCGCCATCTGGAGGTTTATTTAGCAAATGTAGTTATGATGTACAAAGGCATCACATCAATCAGTAGAAACAAATCTTTGCACATATACAGTAGTGAGCAAAGACTTTCCTTCTGTTAATAAGCGCCTGATGCAATCATATGTTTTGTGTCAAAAAGAAGTCACTCGTGTCACGAATATGTAATTCATGTTGTAAAAACACGAGACACCAACATGTCGCTTCTGCATCCTGCCATTGTGATTCTTCTCGGGGGTTTTCCCTCCTCAATACTAAAATAATTCCCTTTAAGGAGGAAGGAATTTATACATTTCAACAAGCATTTAAACAATTACTAGTAAATTCACCAACCACTCCTTTCCACCATCCAACTTCTAAGTTCCTTCTCATTCCTTATAATGGTAAATTCCATTGGAACAGATCATTCAGATTTACTAAATAACAACAGAAAATGCTGGAAAAACTCAGCAGGCCAGGCAACATCCGTGGAGAGAAATTAGAGTCGACGTTTCGGGTCAAAACCCTTTTTCAAAACTGGAAAGGAAATGAAATAGATCGAAGGCAAGGCTGCGATAGAACAAAAGAAGTAAAATTTACATACTGATTTACTTACTGATTTACTTACTGATTTATATAGATATGGTTTGTGCATGCTTATAGCACAGTGCAACTTTTAAAGTGCTTAAATCTAGGCATTCACAGGACTACTAGGAAGAAGTTTATATAGAGGCCTGCACATGACAAACATAAAATTATAAAGGGATTTGATAGGGTAGATGCAAAGAACCTATTTCCTCCGGTGGGGAATCCAGAATAAGAGGACATTATCTTAAAATTATAGCTTGGCCATTTAGGGGTGAAACCAGAAAGCACTTTTTCACACAAAGGCTAGTGGAAATCTGGAACTCCCCCAAAAAGCTGTGGATTCTGGAAGAATTAATATTTTCAAGAAAGAAAGCCTTCCATTTATATAGCGTCTTACACAACCATCAGACGTACCAAAGCACTTTACAGCCAATGAAGTACTTTTTGAAGTGTAGTCACTGTTGTAATATAGTAAATGCGGCAGCCAATTTGCGCACAGCAAGCTCCCACAAACAGCAATGTGATAACAAGCAGTTGATCTGTTTTTGTTATGTTGATTGAGGGATAAATATTGGCTAGTACACTGGGGATAACTCCCCTCTTCAAAAGAGAGAGAGCAGGCGGGGCCTTGGTTTAACATATCCAAAAGACAGCACCTCCAACAGTGCAGTACTCCCTCAGCACTGCATTGTCAGCCTACATTTTCGTGCTCAAGTCTCATGGAGTGGGACTTGAACCCATAACCTTGTGACTCAGAGGCCTGAGCGCTACCCACTTTTTTTTTAAATATACTTTATTGAACATTAGGAACATTTACAACATCGTGATCATTTCATTGTATCATACAAATAAATTCCGCCACAAAATTTTAACATCAAAACCTGAAGTTTAATTTGTCTCCTGTAACATATATTAATCGATTGTACTTTAAAAATTGATTGTAAAATACTATCTTTAAATTCCTTTCTGAATAAAACATCCACAGAGCCTTAGAATGATCTTTTAGCTTATATTTAAAATACTCTTTTAGGTTGATTCTCCTCCCCTTAAAAAAGAGCATTCCTTCTTTGCACAATCACGAATCTAGCCAAACTGAACATTAAATTAATTGCCGCTCCGCTAGACTCGGGCAGGCTTTCCTGCAATCCCCATCTCAAAATTGAGTCCCACGGGATTCTCATTCTCGTTCTTCGGTCCCTACCCAGCAAAAAGACTTCACACAACTGTTGAACATAGTATTAAAATCATTTAACTGCGGACATAACACCAGTAAATGGGACAGAGTCTCATCCCGTGTCCCACACACTGGGCAAGTTGCCCCCTCCACTCGTCCAATCTTGCACAAGACCGTTATGGTAAAAATCCGGTTATGAGCCAATTGGAAATCCAGTTCAATCCACTCTGGACATTTAAAATTTGCCCACACGCCCTTCCAAATCCTGTTGAAGTCCAGCTGTAGGTATATACTCTGCCAAAACTCCTGACCAGCAGGTGTCTTGAATCTCCAGTCTCTAAATACCTCACAGAAATCTCGAGTCTTAGAGTTGTCAAATTGGACCAACTCTCCCCCTTTCTCCAGCAGAAAGCTTGGAAAAGTGGGACGCATTTTACTTCCTTTGGAGATTTCCGCATTTATTTCTTCCATCCAACCCTGTGGCATTGCCCTCACAATCTTCTCATACACGATCCCTATTGCTTTTTCCTCTACCTCCTGAGCCTCCTCCCACACCATGTCCCTCACTATCGCTTCCGGCAGCCAACCTGGAATTACCTCGTATAATACATCTTTCACGCATATAATACCAGCTTTTATAAAAGCTTGATTAAATAAAACCTCTCCTTCAATGTTGACCCACCTGCTCAAAGAATTCCTCAGCCCTCTTGGGCATAAACTGCACACTTTTTAAAAATTGGGCCCAAGTCTCTACAACCCCCTTATAAAACCTAGGGAGAAGTTTAATCGATTTCAAAAACATATTTGTATATTCCATATACAATATCCCCTGCCCTCCTATCACACTTCGTTTTTAAAAATGCTCAAAACAACTCTTCCAAAAACTTGCATTTGACTTCTGAAGAAATCTCTTCACCCATTTGATTCTAAAGGATTTTTTCTTCAAATCAATATCTGGGAAATTGAGTCCTCCCTGATTTCTCCGTCCAATGATGGTATTGTAAGCCACCAAGGCTGGTTTCCCTTCCCATAAAAACCTCACACAAGCCTCTCGGATGGACTTTTCCGCCCACTCAGGAATATCCTCCACCGTCAATAAGTACCATAGCTTAGATAGCAGGAGAGCGGACACCACTGTCGCTCTTCCTTGCACTTTCAACCACCTTCTTTCCCATCTTCCCAAAATCTTTTTAGCTTTCATAACCTTCGGTCCCCAATTTAATTGATCCACTTCATCCCTGTCTTTCTTGTACCCCATGTGCATCCCCAGAACTTCCAAAACCTCCACTTTCCTCCAACCATTCCCCCCTACTCCTTCCTTCAACTAGGCATTGGGACTTACTATAATTCACTCTGGCTCCTGAAGCTCTACAATATTCCTCCACTACATCCATAGCTTTCCTCACTGACTCCCCATTTCTCAATGTTAAGGTTGTGTCATCTGCATATTGGTGTATCACCGACACCAGCCCGGATCTGAGACCCACAATCCCAACTACACCTTGTTTCTTTCGCATCATGTAACCTAATGGTTCTGCTACCAATGTGTACAACAATGGGGACAGGGGACAACCCTGTCTCACTGATCTCTGTATCAGAAAATACTTGGATAAAAAACCATTACATTTAACACAGCTAAATATGTTTGAATAAAAAATCCTAATCCACTCAATGAAATTTTCCCCAAAACCACATGCTTCCAAAACCTTCAATAAAAACTCATGAGAGACCCTATCAAAGGCTTTCTCTTGATCTATCTTTAATACATAAGCCTCCCTCCCACTCTCTTCCATGAGCTCTATCGCATCTCGGATTGAGATCACAGAGTCTGCGATGTCCCGGCCTATGACTCCATAGGACTGAGAAGGCCAAACTATCTCCGGTAACACCTCCTTCAAAGGATTTGCCATAACCCTCACCAAGATCTTATAATCCACATTTAATAATGTGACGGGCCTCC
Source organism: Somniosus microcephalus (assembly GCF_052327205.1). NCBI lineage: Eukaryota > Metazoa > Chordata > Chondrichthyes > Squaliformes > Somniosidae > Somniosus > Somniosus microcephalus. The sequence continues at coordinate 126,871,684 of NC_140987.1, read as the reverse complement.
AATTCTTCAGATCCCGTCTATCCCCTTTATTTTTATATAAGCTAAGCTTATGACACCTCTCCTCATAGATGGAGCCAGTCTTCCCTCAATTTTAATTTCCTTAAAAACTCCTACGAGCAATGGGCTTAAAATCTCAAAAAATTCTTTATAAAATTCTGCACTTAGTCCATCGGACCCTGGGCTTTCCCCCCCCCACCCCCATTCCACTTATTGCTACTTTTATTTCCGCTAATCCTACTTCTTTGTCACACATGCTTCTCTCATCCTCCTTTAAACCCCCTTCAATAAAAGCACTAACCTTCTCCATCGCCAACTTGGAAATGTTTTCTTTTGTGTATAACTCTTGATAAAAGCTGCTAGCCGCCTCTAAAATCTCCCCACTTTCATGAATGATCTTCTCCCCAACATTCAACTCTCCAATTAATGATAATCTCTGTCGCAGCTTCTCTTGCTCTAGAAAATATCTAGTGCATCTTTCGCCCTCCAATGCATCTCTAGCCCTTGCATTTTTCAGCTTGCAATAATTCCCACTCTTCCTTTAGCACCCGGAACTTAGTCTCAGCTCCCTTATCCCCGCCGTCAACTGCTTTACAGACATCCGTAAACCTTTTGTTTATATTCTCTTCTCAACGCCGGTTAGCTGCCGCCCTCTTTTTCCCATAACGTACCGAAAAAACTTTTACCTCATATTTGAAATTGCCCCACCAAACTTTTCTTTCTTTCAAGAACAAAGGTTCCTTCTGAGCATTCTTTATTATATTTAAAATCCCTTCTTTATAAGCAATTTCTTTCAGGTATTGATTGTTTAAACTCCACAGGCCTGAACTGATCTTAACTCTGCTGTTCCTAATTCTAAGAACCAAAGCCGAGTGATCACTAAAAAATAATTTTTTATATTAAATCCTCATCACTTCAGAAATTAACCCTTCCCGCATTAACACAAAATCTATTCGACTCTGTTTTAAAACATCACCCACCCAACCTGTTCTGGAGAACTCCTTTTTTATGGGGTTCCGGTCCCTCCATAAGTCTCAAATTTAAATTTGCCATCATTTTTACAATCATCCCTCTGGAGTTATCCTTAAAGATCATCTGGGCTGAAATGTCCATCCAAGATAAAAATACATTAAAATCCCCCACTATACAAGGATTTTCCACCTCTGCTACTTCAGTGCACAACCCCCGAAAAAACTTGCGAGGCTTGCAATGGTCGTTCGGTGCATAGATATTAAAGAGATCGCAATTAAACTCCTCCATTTTTAACCTTAGCCATAAAAATCTCCCCTCAGTGTCCTTGTCCACCAAGGCAACGTTCTCTTTTATGGACGGACTCACCAAAACAGCCACCCCTCTACGGTTATTGTTTGCACAACTTGTAAATGTTGTGTATGTACCTTTAAGAGAATAACTGGTCTCAGACTGCAGTACCGGCAGTGACCACCCGTGTATAAAAGGCGCTAGAGAGCCTCTGTTGTTTAGATTCGTTTATGCCTTTCACCAGAAAAGACTTGTTTGTTTCTCTCCTGCTAGTCCGTGTCTCAATCATTCACGGACTTAACACTGGCGACGAGTTAGAAATGAACTTACCTGCAACTCAGCAGCAGCTCCGACGACGTTGTTGAAGGTCGGAGCCAGAAAAAAAAAAAAATAGGCCATTGAAACTCGAGAAACAGGCGTCGACCGTCAATCATCGAGTTCAAAACTTGCAGGAGAGACTGTCCAGAGCCAGGCTGGGTTCCTCGGTCCGTGGTTTCCCAGCTAATCGGGCTGGTGGCAGGTAGTGCTCTGATCCTTCCTGGGCTGCAGCGGGCTGAAGCTCGATCGGGTGGCCTTTCAACGGGGCCGGGCAGCGAGTCGGGAAGCAAGGAGAGAGAGAGAGGGTGGAGCACACAGGGCGCGGCCGGTGTTTCAAAGCTGGGCAGCGTTCGGACCTCAGAAGAGGGAGGGAAGTGTCCCAGAGGGTCCGCTCCATGACGGGAAGATAATAAAAGAAAAGGAATTAATATTTAACGCGCAGGAAACCATGGAAAGCAGCGCTAACAACAGCGGGGAAGAAGACAAAGCGCGGGAGGCGCCATTTTGTTAAATCGGGGAAGAAGGCAAAGCGCGGGAGACGCCATTTTAGATTTGCAAGATGCCGAAGACTGGCTGTATCACTGCTTTTGATAATACATTAGAGGACTGGACCACGTATGTGGAAAGAGTCGAGGTATATTTCAAGGCAAATGAAATAGCGGAGGGGAAAAAGGCATCAATATTGCTTAACCTAATGGGCGCTAGAACGTACGGCCTATTGCGGGATCTGATTACTCCAGCCAAACCGAAGGCGAAGAGTTTTAATGAAATTGTTGCTGTTCTACAGGAGCACTTAAACCCTGCACCGCTGTTGATAGCAGAAAGATTTAAATTCCACAGGAGAACTCAGCACAAAGATGAGAGCAATGCTGAGTATCTTACGGAACTACGCAAGCTATCAAAGCACTGCCAGTTCAGAGCAGGACTGGCAGATACCCTACGGGACAAATTTGTCTGTGGACTCCTGAGTGAAGGAACACAGAAGAAGTTACTCGCAGAAAAAGAGCTGACGCTAGATAAGGCTTTCAGCGTGGCAGTATCGTATGAAGCAGCAGCCAGGGGAGCTGCAGAAATTCAACAAAAACCACAGGAATACGGCACCCACGAAATGACACGGGGATTTGCAAAATGTTATCGCTGCGGCAGAACTAACCATGACCAGAAGGACTGCTGGTCCAAAGACAAAATATGCAGACAATGTGGGAAGATTGGACACATTGCACGAGTTTGTAGGTCTGGGAAGAAGACCAGCGACAACAAAAAGGCTACTAAGGAACCGTACAAGAAAGTACAAAAGATGACGGACAGTAGTTCCGAAGACCAGATGAGCGATAGTGAATCCGAGAACAGGAGATTAAGCTGTCTCAAACTTCACAATGTAATCGCAAAAGAGGATCACCGAACCATTTGGGTCACCCTCACGATAGCAGGGTCCCAAGTTAAAATGGAATTGGATACAGGATCAGCGCTAACCGTCATGAATCGACGAGACTATGAGCGGCTATTTTCACACATACGCTTGAGAGAGACATCCATCGTCTTGACGACGTATACGGGGCAAAAAGTATACCCCAGAGGAAAAATAAGGGTGCCTGTCGAATACAATGGCAAGAAAATACGGAAATTGTATCTCTACATACTGCCAAATGGTGGACCACCGTTATTGGGACGGGAATGGATCAGGAAGATAAACTTAGATTGGCATTCCATTCATGCAATGACGGTGGACGGTAAAAAAGATGAAGACGTCACTCCTGGACGATTGTCAACAATCTTAGCTAACGCCAAAGAGGTATTTCAACAAAAACTGGGCACGCTTAAAGGCGTAACCGCCTCGTTAAAAATAGAAGAGAATGCAGTTCCCAAGTTTTTCAAAGCGAGACCAGTACCATATGCAATTCGTCCAGCTGTCGAGGCAGAGCTGGAGAACCTGGAGAAGGCGGGCGTGTTGTCTAAGGTCGACTGGAGCGAGTGGGCGACACCCATCGTTCCTGTCATGAAGAAAATGTTAAGCAATAAGTCCGGAGAGCCAAGGAAGATTTGCATCTGTGGGGATTTCAAGGTGACGGTGAACCCTGTCCTTCACACAGTACAATATCCTCTTCCAAGGATAGAAGACATCTTCGCCTCACTGTCTGGAGGGAAGCGTTTTACAAAAATTGACCTAGCACAAGCATATTTGCAGATGGAGGTTGAAGAGTCCGCTAGGAAGTATCTCACGATAAACACTCACAAAGGTCTTTACCAGTATCATCGATTGGTATTCGGAGTAGCATCGGCTCCGGCGATATGGCAAAGAGCGATGGAACAAGTCCTGCAAGGGATTCCGGGGACTCAGTGTTACTTGGACGACATCCTTGTAACAGGTGAAGATGACAGTGAACACCTTAACAACCTAGAACAGGTGCTCACTAGACTACGAGAACATGGGCTGTGAGCCAACCGCCCCAAGTGCGAATTTTTTAAGAAACAGATATCGTATTGTGGCCACGTGATTGATGAAGAGGGGTTACATAAGTCCCCTGACAAAATTGAAGCGGTTGTTAAGGCCCCAGCGCCTGAAAATGTGTCGCAACTGAGGTCATTCCTCGGGTTGGTGAATTACTATCATAAGTTTTTGCCGAATTTGTCGACAATTCTGCATCCACTGAACGCCCTGCTACAAACGGGGGTAGCATGGAAATGGAGCGATGATTGTAAACGTGCTTTTCAGAAGAGTAAGGACTTAATCACTTCGAAGGAAGTATTGGCTCACTACAACCCAGCACTGCCAATCAGGCTGGCGTGTGATGCGTCTCCCTACGGCATTGGGGTGGTACTGTCACATAAATTCCTTGATGATTTGGAGAGGCCGATAGCTTTTGCGTCACGCTCGTTAACTTCTGCCGAGCGTAACTACGCCCAGAATGACAGAGAGGCCCTCAGCCTAGTGTGGGGGGTGAAGAAGTTCAATCACTATCTACACGGTCAAAAATTTACTCTACTAACCGATCATCAGCCTCTTGTCTCCATTTTCAACCCTCAGAAGGGCGTACCGATAATGACAGCACAACGGCTGCAGAGATGGTCCCTTTTCCTAGGGGCACACCAATATGACATCGAGTACAGGGGATCTAAACAGCATGGAAATGCTGATGGATTGTCACGTCTACCGTTGCCGATGGTGGAAGAAGAAGACCTTGCAGTGGATCCAATGGAGTTATTCCACTCGACCATAGTCGAATGTCTCCCTGTGACGAATGCAAACATAGAAAAGGAAACACGGAATGACCCGACACTATCACGGGTCTATGATTTAACGGTGAAGGGATGGCCAGCACATGGCAAACCACTGCTGCCAGCATTTTCGTCAAGAAGAGAACAGCTGTCAGTGTGCAGAGGAACATTGATGTGTGGATCCAGAGTAGTAATTCCACCTAAGTTGACGGATAGAGTGCTCAATGAGCTTCATGAGGGTCATCTGGGTGGGGTAAAAATGAAGAGCTTAGCCAGAGCGTTTGTGTGGTGGCCAGGAATCGATAGAGAAATCGAAGAGATGACCAAGAGCTGTGCAGGATGCCAGAAGGTCCAAAACGCCCCACCACAAGCTCCTCTGCATCCATGGGAGTGGCCCTCATCTCCATGGCAAAGGGTGCACATTGATTTTGCTGGTCCCTTCATGGACTCGATGTTTTTAATTGCGGTGGATGCACATTCAAAGTGGCCAGAGGTAATAAAAATGTCCTCAACCACCACAGAAAAAACTATCGCAGTTTTACGAACCATATTCACCAGGAATGGGCTGCCTGAACAGATTTGCTCTGACAATGGACCACAGTTTGTGTCTGAAGAGTTCCGGAGGTTCTTAAAGAACAATGGTGTTAAGCATTACACATCTGCCCCATATCATCCAGCCACTAATGGATTGGCCGAGAGGTTTGTCCAAACATTCAAGAAGGCTATCAAGGCAATGTGTAATGAAGATATACCCCTACAACACAAGGTGGACAACTTCTTTTTTGCCTACCGGAATGCGACACATGCGGTTACCAACCAAACTCCCGCCATGATGTTCTTCAATCGAAGACTACGATGCCGCTTGGATTTGGTTAAGCCAAACGTCCGAAGAGATGTGGAGAACAGGCAGTTTCAGAATTTGAATGAAAGGCCGACCAGGAGTTTTAAGATAGGTCAACCAGTTTTGGCCCGGGACTACCGCACTGAGAAATGGCAGCCAGGAACGATTTGTACACGACAAGGACCTCTCATGTATACCGTGGACATTGGGGAGAGCATTGTAAGACGCCATGCTGACCAGATTCTAGAGTCACTGAAAAACGTCAACTCCACACCACGATCTGATACACCTGGTAATGAAATCGACGTTCCAATTGCAGCTACCGCAGAACCGGTAATATTGGAAGCAGATGAACCAAACAACGACATTGATTCCGACTCAACATTGCCAGAAGAACCTGATACTCCAAAGAGGCGCTATCCAGACAGAATTAGGAAGCCTCCTCAAAGACTGAACTTATAATTGCTTAAACTTAACCAATGTATCTAGCAACAGTAATTGTGATTGTAATTCGTTATCATTAGTTGTTAAATGAATGTTATGTACTGTTTATCTATAAGGGGAGGAATTGTTGTGTATGTACCTTTAAGAGAATAACTGGTCTCAGACTGCAGTACCGGCAGTGACCACCCCTGTATAAAAGGCGCTAGAGAGCCTCTGTTGTTTAGATTCGTTTATGCCTTTCACCAGTAAAGACTTGTTTGTTTCTCTCCTGCTAATCCGTGTCTCAATCATTCACGGACTTAACAGTAAACACCTCTCCCTTCCAAACCTTCTGAACTTTTTCTAGGATATCCTCATCCCAAAAGGTTTCTTGCAGGCACAACGGCCTCGATTTTGATTGGGCCGTGAGGCGGGCTTTTAGGCGTGCGGGGGGTTAAAATCGCAAAACCTAGGGGTCGCGACCACCCCCGCCTGGTTCCCGCCTCCACGCCATTTTAACCTAGGTGTGTCTGATTGACCCGAATCAGTCCCGCCTGCAACAGGCAGGACTGGTCTTTAGGGCCCTTAAACAGCATTAATTGGCCTTTATAATCCCATTTTAACAGGCCCTTGCCAGTTTAACCCTTTTCCCACGCAAAATGCTCCTGGTGGGGATCACGCCTGTGAAACCTGGCGTGAACACTATTGGCTTGCTGACTATCAGCTGCAGGTCCAACATTAAAGAGGATATTTGATCAGTCATCATTTGCAGGTGGCAGGACTTTGTTGTCTCAGGTCTGGGGGAACTTTTAGGAGGCATAAACACAACTGTGGAAGTTTGGAGCCTGACACCCATCTCCAGTGTGACCTCCTGCGAGACCTCTCTCGCCACCCTCACTCAGCGCTTCCTCAACTGAGGCACCTACCAGAAGCATGGGAGGCCTTTCTTTCCTTCCCCTCTTGGCACTAGAGGACCTCCAGCCCCATTCGCGAAATGACACACGCCACAACTGCAGAAGTTGCCATCAGAAATTTTATTTACAATAACCAACTGATGGCATTTTTAAAATAAACACAACATTTCACCCAAGTGACTACCCGTGTGACTATTAGTGCTTTATTTTCCTCTTACGCGTGCTCCTACGTAGTGGTTCCCCTGTGGCTTCAGCAGATGTGGAGGCCCCTTGCTCACTTTCCTGCTGCTCCTGTCTCGACACCTTTGGCGGGTGTCCTCTGGGATGGCGAGCCTGTGAGGGCTCGCCAGCAATCTGCTGCTCCTGCGGCTGTGCAGGGGTTGAGACCTCTATCTCCGTTGGGTGTGTACTCCGGCGGGGCTCTGACCGAGGGCTCTGCAGTGGCATGGAAGTGTGAGCGCTTGGAGAGGAACCTCCACTTCCTTGAGGTCTGCCACCAACCTCCCTCTCATGGGTCAGGTCCCCCTCAGTGCCTGCAAGTGGCTTGAGAGCAGCTTGCTGCACATCAGGGGGGCCATGGGGACCCGTATCTGCAATGGCAGTCCTACTCAGAAGGACTTCCATGAAGGTCTGGTTTCTCTGTTCAATAGATGCCCATCGCTCCTCAAGAGATGTCATTCTATTCTGAACACTCACCGTGTTTTCCATCCCCTGGTGACTAACCTCCTCCATGGCTGTAGCCCTCCTCTCCTCTACCGTAGCCAGCCTTACCACGGAGGCAGCAATCATTTCCATGTAGGTAGCCATCCTTTCCGTGTTGATGCGATCATGCGTCAATGACTCCACAAAGGCTCTGCTCATGTTCGCAATGGACACCTCCATTCGCTCCACACTCGCAGCGACCCTAGAGAGAAAACCTGCCAGAGACTCCTGCATCTGTGCCTGGAGTTCCATCACCTCTGATCTTACGGATGGACCCAGAGGCAGAGGGTCGACATGCAGCTGAGCCGAGCTGGCAGAGTCCTGCGCCCTCCGACGAGGACTCTCCACTCCTGTCCCTATCTCCACAATCTGCTGATGCTCACTTATGAGCTGTGATACACCAGGTGACAACTCTACTCTATGTCCCGAAGGTCCCACCGAGGTGTGAGTGTCTGCGCTGGTGCTGGGTGCGCTTATTTCTGATGACGCTGCGCCCTCAGAGGTTGCAGATTCCTCTGAGGAGTCCAGCTGCTCAGGCTCTTCCTCCTGCACCATGGGGATGGGGGCTCTCGATGGTCCTGTGGGGGAGTCAAGGAAAAAGTTAGAGATGTGATGCCAAGGTTACATGCACATTGCATTTTGCAGATGATCATAAGTCCATATGATGTAGCTTCAGAATCATTATCAGCGACTCATGCAATGCCAATGAGAGAGATGGAAAACGATTCTGTCACCAGCTTGCGGGGATGCTCCTGCCTGTCCTTCCCCAATGTCCACATCTCGGTCAGCCCCGGCAATCTCCAGGACACCTTCCTCCCAGGGGGTGAGCTGGGCTAATGAGGGCGGCCCCCCTCCTGTCCTGGCTCGCTCTCTCCTGTTGTGAGCTCTCTTTTCCTGCAATGAGGGAGACAAGTGGAGGTTGAGTGAGAATGAAGGAGTGAGTGCAGAGATTGCATAGCATAGATACTTAGAAGGAGACAAAGATGGAGTGAGGTTGCAAGACCAAGGGCCCTCCCTGTGTGTTGTCAGTTGTGTTCAAAGCATCAGAGTGAGAGGGAGTGTGAGGGCTGCATGGTGGCATAGTTCTGTGAATGTGAGCATAGAGAGAGAGGGAATGGTTAAGGGTGCATGGCTGTGAGTGTCTAGTGGGATGTGCAGGAAGAGATTGCTAAAGCTGAGTGCTGGTGAGGAAAGGCAATGGGGATCAGATTGAGGGTGATGGAAACATCATACAATACTTACTTTTCCAGTGCGAAGAAGGTCATGGAATCTTTTCCTGCACTGCAACCACGTTCTTTGTGTTAGCCCCATGGAGTTGACTTGACCTGCCACCTCTAGCCACACAGCCTTGGTCTGGCTGGGAGGCCTCTTCCTCCCTGAAGAAGGGACGAGGACCTCCCTGTGGGCCCTAGCACCATCCAATAATGCCTGTAGTGAACCCTCATCAAATTTGGGCGCAGATCAGGCCCTCCCGCTGGCCGTTCCTTCTGCAGGCTCCTGTGCCATCTTAATGTTGAAGGTTGGAAACCTGCAGAGGAAGCAAGGCTTGCTGTGGACCTTAAAAGCAGCAGCAATGATGACGTCATATTCTGCGACTTTCTGACTGGAAATATTCAATTGCCAAGGCTTCCTACACGCTGGAAATCAATTGGCCAATTGTGTTAAATTTGCATCAATCTCACAGACCCATTTACAATTGTGCTGGAATCACTAAATTCGGGGAAACCGCCAATTCCCCGCACCTGAACTAAAATCGACCCCAACAAGTCCGTGCCTTTAAAACCCTGCAACAACTGCTGCAATTTCTTCTCACCCCTCAGTCCATTCACATTAATCGAGACCAATGTAATCATGGCTCCAAAGAAGGGAAGTATACCTGATAATCTCCCCATCATTTAATCTCTGGCCCTTCCCTCCTCTCATGCTCCTTCCCAACTTTTCGGCCAGCTGTTGCTTTTTCCTGCAGCCTCCGACTCTTTTTCACCTCCTGTTTGAATCTTCCCTGCTGTTTCAGCCTCTTCCTTGCATAAAGTTTGGGCCCAGGAGCTGCCCTTTCTCCCTCCTTCTGCCCCTCACTAACCTTTCCCTTTCCACATGATGCCACCCCACCCCACACTTCCATGTCTCTGTCCCCCTCTAATTCCTCACACTCAAGCTCTTCTGTAACCCTCTGTGCCTGCTCCCCATCAGATACATAATCCTGCTCCCCGTCAGATACATCGAGCTGGATTTTCATTTCGGGGTTGTAGTCCCGCCTCCATCGAGTTCTAGCCAACCCACGTGATTTTGACTTGATTGACCTTGTTGAGCCCGCCCAGCGGGCTCAGCAGGCCAATTAAGGGCCACCCGGCAACAGGTGACGTCACAGATTGATATTTCATCTGTCAAGACCTTTTGACAGATGAAATATCAGTGTTTCACAGCTGTTTGAAGCTGTCAAACACTGACAATCTGTACTCCAAGTTAATTCCTTCCTCTCAGGATGATTTAGAGATCTCTTGGGAACAGAAAGCCGAATGCTGCAATTTTTGACAGATCGCGGCCATTCTGCTTTCTGTGCCGGTGAGATGAGGGACTCCCGAGACCTGAAGGAAGGAAGGCTGTAAAGGTAAGTAAAACTTCTTTAAACACTTTAAACACACCAAACACACTTACCTGTGCACTCATGCACCCATCACTCACCTGAACACTGGACATCTCGACCCCTCCAAGCCCTTCAGCCCGACGGCCCACCTCACTAACTTGGAGTGGTTTGGAGCCGTCGGGAATCCCACATTTCGCCAATGAAAATAGGGATTAGGCTAAAAACTGCATGTTAACTACCTGTTAACAGGCAGTTAATTGGCACTAATCCCCTTCCCGCCTCGGGGAGGCGGTTCCCAGTGCGGGTCGGGTACCCGCCCCTTTGAAACTGGCATGGAGGCGGGTTGGGGGCGGGATGAGTTCATGCCCCCCGATTTCAGGATTTTAACCCCCCACATGCCTCCAATCCCTCCTCCTCGGCCCAATGAAAATCCTGCCCATCATCTCCCATAGAGAGTCTTCCTGCTGTCGCGGTTTCTCCAACAGTGCCGTTCCCTTCGACCTCATCGCCACCTGACCGTTGCTCCCTGATCCTTCTCTCTCTGGGACAATGGCACACCTATATTGCTCCCTTCTGCTGTCTTTGTCTTGCTGCTCCCATCCTGCTGCCCCTTCAAGGCTCCTGCCTCTTGCACCCTCTCCTTGTCTTGCTCCCTCCTGCTCACTGAGATGTCCAACTCCCCGTCTTTCTTTGGAGTACTTACATTTACCATGCACCCCGCTCCCACCTCCTCTCCCCCCGCGGACACCAGATTCTTTAGGGAGAGCTGAACCGTATTAAGGCTCAAGTCTGCACTCGATCCTTGCTGCTCTCTGCTGTCTTTGTTCTTTTCCACTGTACTTGGTGTGTTTTCCACCATCTCCATCCTGTTCTGCCTCTTCTTGTGCTCTTTTCTCCTTCAATTTACCAGCTGTGTCCTCCGACTGCTCCGCTCCTCCGGCCATTCCACTCACACCTCCTGCTCCTTCTCCCATCTCCTCATCACTCATAGAGCTTCCTTCTGCCTCACACTCACAGTGGGTGGGGCCTTTGTGACACACCCCACAGCTCTCTGCCTTGCAGCTCCGAGCGATGTGTCCAGACTCGCCGCAATTATAACAGTACAAGTCTGGACAGTTTCTTACAGGATGGTCATGTCCAAGACAATAATAACAAACCTTCACTTGGTTATCATGCAGTACTCGGAAGTACTGCACTCCTTCCATTGTCTTGAATTTCATGCTGTACGGTAATGACTTCTCCTCTGGGAACTGCACCTTTATGTAACGGGTTCCATCTGCTACCCGTGCTCCTGGATAGTATCTCCTCTTTATTGCTGAGCAAATTTTAATGTCCCACGACTCCAACTTTTTGATCAGCACTTCGTCCTCAATATAAACTGGCAAGTTTAAGAATGAGACCACCACCTCTTCCGAATATAGCAGAGATACCTCCAAGAACATATCGCCAACTTTCAAACTGAGTATAAGTCTTTCCACCTCCTCTCGGCCACTGACCGTCACCTCGAACCCAACATTCGGCTTTGGTCGGCAGGCAAAGCAGCTTCCCTCGCCACAGTCCTCATGTACCACTTGGATAATATCCCAAGCTCGTATCTCCTTTTCCTCACACTGAACCACCACCGTGTTTTCTTTTCCAAACCTCCTGGGGTCCCGGCCCAAATCTTTAGGCCTTTTTCTTTCCCTTCCAACCACAGTTTCTCCCCTAATTAAATTAATCTTGGGAACACTGTCCTCTGAGGGGCCCGGCACTTTATGGGCCAAAAAGGCCATAAAATCTAAAAAAAAACACCACCAACTTTTTACAAACTCACTCCAACTCCCTGCAGTAATCAGGCAACCAGTAACACCTGCTCACTCCTAGCCCCTCCCACCTAGAGAGTGCTAACCACTGAGCCACAGCTGAAAAGGCATTAATTGATTTTTGTTAGGTAAGGGAATCAAGGGATATGGAGCAGAGGCGGATAAATAGAGTTCAGGTACAGATCAGCCATGATCTAATTGAATGGCGGAACAGGCTCGAGGGGCTGAATGGCCTACTCCTGCTTCTATGTTTCTATGATTCCAGTTATCACTACAACACTGCATTAGCCAGTTATTGTTGCTCATGTCTATCTCACTGCAATCTGTTTGTTAAAGTTAAAGGGGTAGATTTTCCTGAAGCTGTCGGGAAGGAGGCGGGACTTCAACTTTCGGGTTTTAGTCCCGCCTACATCGACGTCCTGCCAATCCGCGCGATTTTCCCTTGATTGACCTTGTTGATCCCTTCCCGCCTCAGGTCGGCGGGTCCCAGTGCGGGGCGGGTACCCGCCTCCTGTGAAACTTACGTGGAGGCGGGTTTTGGGCGGGATGGTGTCGGGACCCCCGAATTTGGGATTTCCCCCCCCCCACGTGCCTGAAACCCTGCCTGACGGCTCCAGGAAAATCTACCCCAAAGTGTGTGAAGCTGGGACATTCCTTTCCCATCTAATCTATTGGCTTTCACTTTAATTACACTAAACAATAAAATAAAATGATTGCATCGGAATTGGAGCAGCATTTTGCTCATTTTCCCAGACATGTCAACGACATGTTGCATCACTTTAATCAACTGCTGCTGCAACAGAAGATTTTTAAATTGTGTTCAAAAAGGTCAGGCAGTAAATAAGGCAGAAATCGGGTTGATATTCATTTGTCCGAATCCAATTTGAAGTCTGGTAAAATTAATTGAAAGATGATATTGCTCAAGAGACATTGGGTCGTGGGGGCCGCAGGGGGGGTTCCAAAGATTGCTAGTGAAATGGATGTTTCAATCGTAGGATCACTGAAGGACTGTGGGAATCGTCTGTACTGGATGACTACCCTCAGACTGATAGGGAGATTGGACAGATCAAATACATAGTTACTGAGCTACATAAAAACTGATCACTGTCAGAGTGGACATTCGTCATGTGTGAACCTATATAAATACAACTCAAAATTCCTCGGCCCTTCCTGTGCATTCTCGCTGTATCTCCCTCCCAATGTTGGTGCCTGCTGTTCATATTCAAATGAGATGACGTCCCACTGACTCTACAGTGGGGTCGGTGGCAAAAGTCATCAGCGAGCAAAATTTTGGCGTAATTGGGTATGGTAGTGTAGTGGTTAGATCACTGGACTAGTAATTCAAAGGCCTTAACTAATAATTCAGAAAATTAGTCCAAATGCTGCTACAAAGGGGACGATTTTGCCAGCCCTGGGGAGGCAGGTTTGGAGGCAGGACTGCCATGAAAATGGCAGAATCTGGGGGCGGATACCCATCCCGCCCCCAATCTGTGCCGGGTCCCATCTCCTGGAGGCGGGAAGGGGATTACAGCCACTTAACTGCCTGTTAACAGGTAGTTAACAGGCAGTTAAGAGGATTATCCCCATTTTTCCAACAGATGTGCGGGCTTCCCGACGTCGGGAAACCCCGCCAGGGTCAGCGAGGCGAGCAGTGGGTCTGCGGGGGTGAGAGGGGTCGAAAAGTGCACTGTGGAGGTGAGTGACGGGTGCAAGTGTGGAGAGGTAAGTATGTTAGGTGAGTGAAATGTAAGAAATCACACAACACCAGGTTATAGTCCAACAGCTTTATTTGAAATCACAAGCTTTCGGAGCGCTGCTCCTTCTTCAGGTGAAGTGGAGAAATGCATAAAGACACAGCTTATATAGTCAGAGAATCATGTCAGATGTTTACAGGTAACCTTTCCAACTGCCATTTATCACACCTCGGCAGAGAGATAATCACAGCAGTCAAAGGTGTGAATGGTGTCCAAACAGGTCAGTCAGGGAAACATTACATCAAAGAACAATGAGGTGGGGTCACAAGGGGTCAAATATTGCAGATGCTGGGGTCTGTATGAAAAACAAAAAAACAGACAAAAAACATTTTTTTTGGCTGGAAATCACAGCAGGTCCAGCCGCATCTGTGTAGAGAGAACAAGCCAATGTCGACTCGAGTCTGGATGACCCTGCATCAGGTGGGGTTACATGTAGCGTAACATGAACCCAAGATCTCGGTTAAGGCCGTCCTCATGGGTGCAGAACTTGGCTATCAGTTTCTGCTCGACGATTTTGCGTTGTCGTGTGTCTCAAAGGCCACCTTGGAGAATGCTTACCCGAAGATCGGAGGCTGAATGTCCTTGACTGCTGAAGTGTTCCCCGACTGGAAGGGAACACTCCTGCCTGGTGATTGTTGCGCGGTGTCCGTTCATCCGTTGTCGCAGTGTCTGCATGGTCTCGCCGATGTACCATGCTCCGGGGCATCCTTTCCTGCAACGTATGAGGTAGACAATGTGACTCAGCCAGAGCCATCTGCTTTCTGCTCAGAAAATAGGTTTGGTGAGCCTTGAGTACAAGAACTCACCAAACAACAGAGAATGTCAGTGTTTGACAGCTTCTCAAAGCTGTCAAACGATGACAATTCATCTGTCAAAAATTTTTGACAGATGAAACATCATATCTCTGTCACCGGCTTTCCCTTAATTGGCCTGCTAAGCCCGCTGGGCGGGCTTAACAAGGTCAATCAAGGAAAAATAGCGTGGGTTGGCCACAATTCGATGGAGGCGGGACTAAAACCCGACAAGCAGCAGTCCCACCTCCAACGCACCCCCATTGGCAAAATCACCCCCAAAATCTTCACTTAGGGCTCTTTAAATCCACATCCATAAACAGCACAATTCCTAGTAACCCTTGATGCCATTTGATTTGGGTGGAGAGATGAACCAACAAAATGCAAATGTGGTCAGCAAACATTGCACACTTGATGCAATTATGTCCTCATCTCCACACATCCAGCAGCAAACTGTTGGGCACTTCCTTGGATAGATAAAAATACAGTCCAACAGATGTCCACCTATTTCTGCTGATACTTTACACCACATATTCTAGTAATACAAAGATAGAGGAGATTCGTAGTGAGCCCTATCACGACATTGGTTGTTACAAAATGTAAATCCTCATCTACCCTTCCAACTGCTTACATAAGAGATCCCAATATTAGCAACTTGTACATGTTTTGGTAATATTTCAAACACGTTGGCATTAAGGAGCTATCGATCAGTTTTGTACAACATAAATGTCCATAGGGGGTGCTGTTGGCAGTGCCGTTAATGTTAAGCAGAGAATTTCACAACTCTAATCAGACTGTACTGGCACCAAGGAGAATTTCAACACTGGCATTATAGCAAACCCTCAAGTAAGCACATTATCTAAAAGATTCAGCAAAGTATGAGAGATTTCTGCAAATACTGTCACATGAAACTGAAAGTCAACACCAGATAATCCTAAAATGTTGAAGGCTCCTCTTGTTGTTGACAATGTCACGTAAATATATTTAGTAAGTATAAGTGTCACTAACTTAAAGTTGAGATATGTTTCTAAAACACTACTTGTTAAAATCTTGTGCGATATTAAGAGAAAATGCTTGTATGGCATTTTCCGGTCTGCTATTTTAACAATGATGTTAACCATAACAGCTTCATTAGAAGAGCAGACTGAGGAATTTTTTACAAACACATCAAAATGTTCATTATCGATATCACACAACATGATTTCAACCCTATAAGCAGGGACACATTAATGCACATGTGCCCAGGGGTCTCACCCAAGTATGAGGCCCCCACCAGGGCTCCGTTCAAATATGCCCCCCTCCCCCAAGGAAAACGCATCATAATGCGAAAAACTGCATACAGCCGCCTTATTATTAATGCACTGTGTAAACATTCTATGAGCCTATTTCATTATGCGCTTTAACACCACGTTTGTGTTTTAATGAGTCAGGGAGGTTTGCAGGGTTGCCCAGGACCCCAAGAATTCGTAATCCAACACTGCCTAGAAAAATAACTCCAGTGTTATGTAGGAATGTTTGTATACACCAGTGTGTAACAGTTAGCACTTTGTTATGGTCACATATACTGACAACAACTGTATGACTTGATAAAACAGTCAGGCCTAGAAATTGAGTTTGCCTCCGCCAGGGCTGTAGCGCCCGAAATTTAGCGCCAGCGTTAATTGCCGCTGCGCCCGCCAAAAATTCAGCTGCGCCGCGCCCAGACGGCTGCGGGCGCTAATGGAGGGTGTCAGCGCCTCGCAATGGGCGCTGAATGCAGGATTGCGGCGCTAATCCCCCGCTGCGGCACCCGATGCGGTGCGGCAGGCTGGGGTACTGCAAGCCTCCTCCTTCTGTTAAGGAGGAGCTGCCTGCAGCCGACCGCTGGCCGGTGGAATCGCACGAAAAATGAGCCCGGCACCTCGGAGAAGTGCCGGGCTCGAGGCCCACACACATCTGTGCCACGGGGGGGTGGTGGAGGAGTCTGGGGAGGGAGGTGCGGGCAGGCGGCCGCCGGGAAAGCAGCCGGCCGCCGCGCCACCTTAATGCGCCGGCGCTAAGTCCAGCAAGAAACTTTTGAAAAATCGTTGGTTGCGGCTGCCACGGGCGAGGCGGCCGCAACTGAATTTCGGCGTCCGGCCGCGTTACCACGGCAACCGGGACGCTGCGCACACCGATGACGTCATCGGTGCTGGCGCAGCGCTACCGGCTAACGCCGATGGTAGGGCCCAAATCAATTTCCGAAGCGGCTATAATTCCGGCGCAAGGCCCTCTAGCGCCTCTAATTGGGTGCTAACCCCACTCAATTTCTAGGCCTCAATGTCCACCAGTTGTGGAAGCTTCTGGATGGAATTTTTAAGCAGAGGATAAACTGCTGAACATAATAATGTTGTAATAAAGTTATTAATTTTACATTCCGTATTGGGGAGTAATTTTCACCTTCACTTCTTGGGCAGCAGACTGGTGGAGCAGATTACAAGGCAAAATACTGTGGATGCTGGGAATCTGAAATATAAACAGAAAATAGCGGGCATACTCAGTTGGCCAGGCGACATCTGTGGAGAGAGAAACAATGGCCGCGAAATTCGGCTCCTTTGCGCCTGCCATTAGCGACTCCAGGAGGGGCGCTAACGGGGCGCAAATGGCTTATCACCCATGCGGGGGCAGTAATAGCGCCTCTCGAGAAATTCGGCGGGGTGCTACTGAGGCTACTGAGGCCGCAACCCGTACCGCCATTTTATTTTTTTGTCCAACCTCCAGGTCGACCCTCCTTGACGGCCCTTGGCATGGTCCATGTCTCGGTGCGGGGCTGCAGCCATGGCACTATGCCACCCTGGTGGGGTAGTGTGGGCCATCGGAGGCCCTGCAGAGCTCACAGCGTCCCTCCCCTTCAACGGAAGGGGAGTGGCGTTAAAATGCTACGCAGAGCGGCCATGTAGTGCTACTGCACTTTGCGCCCCTGACAACACCCCGAGAGGAAGTGGAGCGCCCATTAAAAATGCTCCGCTTCCTCGCCGGGTCGATAAGCCAAATTTAGCGGCTGGATATTTACTTCCACACCAGGCATTAAATCTACGGTGATAATTCGGTTGCCGCCCCCAAAGGGGTCGTAACCGAATTTCGCCCCCAGAGTTAACGTTCAGTCGATGACCTTTCGTCAGAACTGGAAAATTTTACAGATGTAACAGGTTTTAAGTAAGTGCAGAGGCAGGGAAAGTGAAGGAAATAACAAAAGGGAAGGTCTGTGATAGGGTGGAAGGCAGGAGTGATTAAATGAAAAGCAGAATCATTACCAGCACCTGCTGTCTGAAAAAACGGTGCAGAGGTTATGGTCTGAAATTGTTGCACTCGATGTTGAGTTCGGAAGGTTGTAAAGTGCCTAATAGAAAGATGAGGTGCTGTTCTCGAGTTTCCGTTGAGCTTCATTGGAATAGTGTAGGAGGCCGAGGACAGAGAGGTCAGAGTAGGAATTGGGCGGAGAATTAAAATGGCAAGCGATCGGAAGCTCAGGGTCATGCTTACAGACTGAACGGAGGTGCTCAGCAAAGCAGTCACCCAATCTGCGTTTGGTCACTCCAATGTAGAGGTGACCGTATCGTGAGCAGTGAATACAGTACAGGTATATTAAATTCAAAGAATTACAAGTAAATCACTGTTTTACATGTAAGAAATGTTTGGGGCCCTGGATGGTGGGAAGGAAGGAGGTGAAAGTACACATGTTACCTCTCCTGCACTTGCATGGGAAGGTGCCGTGGGAAGGAGAGCGGGTGTTGGGGGTGATGGAAGAGTGAACCACAGTGTTGCAGAGGGTATAGTCCCTTCGGAATGCTGAAAGGGGAGGGGAGGGGAAGATGTGTTGGGCGGTGGCATCGCGCTGGATGTGGTGGAAATGCCAGACGATGATTACTTGAATGTGGAGGCTGGTGGGATGGAAGGTGATATAAGGGGATTCCTAGCATGGTTCTGAGAGGGAGGGGAAGGTGTGAGGGCAGAAGTGCAGGAAATGGGATGGACACAGTCGAGGGCCTCGTCAACCATGGTGGAGGGAAATCCTCGGTTGAGGTCAAAGGAAGACATATCGGAAACACTGGTGTGGAAAGTGACCTCGCCAAAACAGATGCAACAGAGACGGAGAAACTGGGAGAATGGAATAGAGTCCTTACAGGAAATGGGGTGAGAGGAAGTATAATCAAGGTAGCTGTGGGAGTCAGTGGGCTTATAGTAGACATTGGTTGACAGCCTATCCCCAGACATGGAGATACAGAAGTCGAGGAAGGGAAGGGAAGAGTCAGAAATGGGCCATGTGAAGTTGAGGGATGGGTGGAAATTGAAGCAGATCATAAAATCATAGAATAGTTACAGCACAGAAGGAAGCCATTTGGCCCGTCGAGCCTGTACCAGCTCTCTGCAAGAGCACTTCAGCTAGTTCCACTCCCCCGCCATTTCCCCGTAGCCCTGCAAATTTTTTTCCTTCAGGTACTTATCCAATTCCCTTTTGAAAGCCATGATTGAGTCTGTCTCCACCACTGTTTCAGGCAGCAAATTCCAGATCAAAACTACTCGCTGCGCAAAAAAGTTTTTCCTCATGTCGCCTTTGGTTCTTTTACTAATCACCTTAAATCTGTGTCCTCTGGTTCTCGACCCTTCTGCCAATGGGAACAGTTTCTCTCTATCTACTCTGTCTAGGCCCCTTATGATTTTGAGCACCTCTGTCAAATCTCCTCTCAACTTTCTCTGCTCTAAGGAGAACAACCCCAGCTTCTCTAGTCTATCCACATAACTGAAGTCCCTCATCCCTAGAATCATTCTCGTAAATCTTTTCTGAATCCTCTCTAAGGCCTTCACATCCTTCCTAAAGTGCGGTGCCCAGAATTGGACACAATACTCTAGTTGAGGCCGAACCAGTGTTTTATAAAGGTAAATCATAACTTCCTTGCTTTTGTACTCTATGCCTCTATTCATGAAGCCCAGGATCCCGTATGCTTTTTTAACCGGTTTCTCAACCTGTCCTGCCACCTTCAACGATTTGTGCACATATACCCCCAGGTCTCTCTGTTCATGCACCTTCTTTAGAATTGTACCCTTTCGTTTATAGTGCCTCTCCACGTTCTTCCTAACTGCCACGTGTCCGCCCATTTCACCAGCCTGACTACGTCATCTTGAAGTCTATCACTATCCTCTTCACTATTCACTATACTTCCAAGTTTTGTGTCATCTGCAAATTTTGAAATTGTGCCCTGCACACCCAATTCGAAGTCATCAATATATATCAAGAAAAGCAGTGGTCCTAATACCGACCCCTGGGGAACACCACTGTGTATCTTCCTCCAGTCCGAAAAACAACCGTTCACCACTACTCTCTGTTTCCTGTCACTTAGCCAATTTCAAATCCATGCTACCACTGTCCCTTTTATTCCATGGGCTTCAACTTTGCTGGCAAGCCTATTACGTGGCACTTTATCAAACGCCTTTTGGAAGTCTATGTACACCATGTCAACCGCATTGTCCTCATCAACCCACTCTGTTACCTCATCAAAAAACTCGATCAGGTAAGTTAAACACGATTTGCCTTTAACAAATCCGTGCTGGCTTTCCTTAATTAATCCACACTTGTCCAAGTGACTGTTAACTTTGTCCATGATTATCATTCCTAAAAGTTTCCGCACGACTAAGGTTAAACTGACAGGCCTGTAGTTGCTGGGTTTATCCTTATACCCTTTTTTGAACAAGGGTATAACATTTGCAATTCTCCAGTCCTCTGGCACCACCCCCCGTATCTAAGGAGGATTGGAAGTTTATGGCCAATCCTTCCGCGGTTTCCTCCTTAACTTCCCTCAGCATCCTAGGATGCATCCCATCCTGTCCTGGTGACTTATCAACTTTAAGTATAGACAGCCTTTCTTGTACCTCCTCTTTATCAATTTTTATCTTCTCCAGTATCTCCACTACCTCTTCTTTCACTATGACTTTGGTAGCATCTTCTTCCTTGAAGACAGATGCAAACTACTCAATTAGTAACTAGCCATGCCCTCTGCCTCCATGCGTAGGTCTCCTTTTTGGTCCCTAATCGGCCCCACACCTCCTCTTACTACTCATTTACTATTTAAATGCCTATAGAAGACTTTTGGATTCCATTTTATGTTAGCTGCCAATCTATTCTCATACTCTTTCTTTGCCCCTCTTATTTTCTTTTTCACTTCCCCTCTGAACTTTCTATATTTAGCCTGATTCTCACTTGTATTCTCAACCTGGCATCGTTCATATGCGCTCTTTTTCTGATTCAACTTACTCTCTATCTCTTTCGCCATCCAGGGAGGTCTGACTTTGGTTGCCCTACCTTTCCCCCTCGTGAAAATGTAGCTCGACTGTACCCGAACTATTTCCTCTTTAAAAGCAGCCCATTGTTCAATTACAGTTTTGTCTGCCAATCTTTGATTCCAATTTACCCGGGCAAGATCTGGTCTCAACTCAGTGAAAGTTGCCCTCCTCCAATTAAATATTTTTACTCTAGATTGCTCCCTGTCCTTTTCCATAGCTAATCGAAACCTTATGGTACTATGATCACTGTTCCCTAAATGTTCCCCTATTGACACTTGTCGGAGTTGCCATCTTTCGGATGAGATGTTAAACCAAGGCCCTGTCTGCTCTCTCAGGTAGACGTAAAAGATCCCATGGTACTATTTCAAAGAAGAGCAGGGGAGTTATCCCCGGTGTCCTGGCCAATATTTATCCCTCAACCAACAAAATAAAAACAGATTATCTGGTCATTATCACTGTAGGGGGTGGCGTGTGGTGGTGTTGTTTGGCTCGTGCGCCCAGTCAGTTATGCCTCTGACTGTTTTGTGAGCGGTTCGAATCGCTCCCATGCCCCTGGGTTCTAGACACCGGACTTAGGTACAAGGCGGTGGTACAGAGAAGACTCGAGTAGACAGGTGGTTGGATGTAAACAAAAACTGAGATTTTATTGAAGAGGAAAAACTTGATACAATCTTATGGGCAAAATTACTAGCGTACACTTCTACAGGCAAAAATACAAACGCAAAAGAATAATAATAGCTATACTTATACAGGGAATGGGGAACACATGGCACATCAAGGGAAAACAACTATCTTAACAATCCCCTTATCCTTATCCCACCCCCTATACATAACTAGATTAAGCTATGAGGGGTCAGAACTTCATGCTCACCAATCAAAAGGTTTGTTAGACTCAAAACAGCGGTTGGGTTCGGGGTTTGCTCTCGATGCTCTCTGGAGCCTGCCGTCATCACGTGGCCTCCGAGTGCTGCAAGGGCGTTGTCCAGGTTCAAGTACCCCAAAGTTAAAGTCTCTGTTTGGGTACTTTACCTTACAGGGATGATTCTTCATCGACAGTCGCCAGATTGAGTTGGTGTGCAGTTATTCGAAGGTCGGCCGAGGCTGAAGGCCCGATAATTCGAAGCCTCCCCTCATTTTGTCTCCTCAGTTGGTCTTCTTCAGCCAGTCTTCCCTCCAGTGGTCTTCCCTCCTCCCCTCATCGCGTCCCGCCTCGCCTGGCCTGAATTGTCCGTGTCCGCCCGACCCGATGCCAGGGCTAGTTCCAGATGGAGTGGGAAAAGGGCACGGGCAAAGGCCAGGGGGTAAGCGCGGGACGGGGAAAGAGCGGCAGCTACGAGGGCAAGGGGCCGAAGAGCAGCAGCACCAGCACACCAACCAACAAAGAACACACCTAAGAAGCCCCTTGCTACCCGAGGGGGCCTTCAATTATACCTTCGTCGAAAGCCCTTATCTGTGCGCCAAATCAGGTTAGTTCTTTGTTTTAATCTTGGCGGGCTATTTTAAATAATGGTAGCAATCCATACTAACTGGTTTTAGATGGCCGGTAATCGCATCTACCGGCCTGATAATTGGCTTGTATTGTCCTGAAAGTTCCTTAATGGGCCTGTCCGGTCTCAATGACTCTGTTAATCTGTTTCCGATAATATATGTAGACTGTTTGATGGCCTTAACTATAGGCCTAAACTGAATTTGGATTTGCCTCCAATTTGGCCTAATGCATACTTCAGAGTCCTGTCTGGTTCCAAAATACAAAGGCCCCGATTTTCGGGCAGCTGTCGGGCGGCTTTTCATGCGGCCGTGGTCCGAAAATCACGGAAAAAGTGGGTCGGGACCCCCCCCCGCCTGATTCCCCGCCCCGTCCGACTTTCGGACCGCCGTTTCCATGCGCCCCGCTTCAGTCCCGC
Organism: Somniosus microcephalus; assembly: GCF_052327205.1. Lineage (NCBI taxonomy): Eukaryota > Metazoa > Chordata > Chondrichthyes > Squaliformes > Somniosidae > Somniosus > Somniosus microcephalus. Next base: position 126,848,881 of record NC_140987.1, on the reverse strand, counting down.
CCGCCGCTGGCGGGACTGCTCGTCGGAGCACTAATCACCAATGATCACCTTGTTAAGGACGATTTTCCCGTGCCGTTGCGACTTTGGGGCTTTCCCCACCTGAAACCCGCCTGCGGGGAACCCCACCGATGAGAGCTGGCGTGAAAACAGCTGGCTTGCTTGCTTGCAGCAGCAGGTCGCTGAGGGCTGAAGAGATTTAAAGAGGCAGCATTTGCAGGCTGCAGGACTTTGTTGATCAAGGCTTGGGGGAACTATTTGAAGCCTTAGGAGCAGCTGCAGAAAGTTGGAGCCTCACACACTTCTTCAGTGTGAGCTCCTGGGAAGCCCCTCTCACCACCCTAACTCAGGACCTCCTCAACCGAGGCATCTGCTAGAAGCATGGGAGGCCTTTGGCACCTTCCCTTCCTGGCATTAGAGGATCTCCAGCAGCAGAGGCGGCAGCAGCAGAACCAGGAACAGCAGGATGATTACCAGGAGCACCAGGCTGCTGCTCACTCACCTGAAGCTGCACAAGCCAGAAGGGGCCAGCGCTTGGAAGTGGCTTGAGAGCACCTTGCTGCGCTTTAGGGCGCCAGTGGGACCCGTTTCTGCACTGGCAGTCCTACTCAGAAGGACTTCCATGAAGATCTGGTTTCTCTGTTCAACAGATGGCCAACGCTCCTCAAGAGATGTCATTCTCTTATGAGCACTCACCATGTTTTCCGTACCCTGGCGAGTTATCTCCTCCATGGAGGTTGCCAACCTTTCCATGGTGCTGCGTTCATGCACCAATGACTCCACAAAGGCTCTGCTCATGGTCGCTATGGACTCCTCCATTCGCTCCACACTCGCAGCGACCCTGGAGACAAAACCTGCCAGAGACTCCTGCATCTGTGCATGGAGATCCATCACCTCTTCTCTTGCGGATGGACCCAGAGGCAGAGGGTCGAGATGCAGCGCAGCTGAGCTGAGCTGGCAGAGCCCTGCGCCCTCCGACGAGGACTCTCCACTGCTGTCCCTGTCTCCAGTATCTGCTGAGGCTCACTTGTCAGCTGTGAAACACCAGGTGACAACACTACTCTATGTCCCGAAGGTCCCCCCGAGGTGTGAGTGTCTGCGCTGGTGCTGGGTGCGTTTACTTCTGCTGACGCTGCACCCTCAGAGGTTGGAGCTTCCTCTGAGGAGTCTGGCTGCACAGCCTCTTCCTCCTCCACAGTGAGGACGGGGGCTCTGGATGGTACTGTGGGGGAGTAAAGGAAGGAGTTACAGATGTAATGCCAAGGTTCCTCTGGTGACTCCCAGCGAGTTGGCATCTGCTGACACCTGCATCCATGCAGCATTGGTCTCAGTGGGAGGCCTCTTCCTCCCTGACCTAGGGAAGAGGACCTCCTTGTGGGCCCAAACCCCATCCAATAATGCCTGCAGTGAAGCCTCGTCGAATTTGAAGGCAGCTCGGGGTCTGGCACTGGCCACAGCTGCTGCAGGCTCCTCTGCCATCCTGTATGGTTCATTTGGAAGCCTTCAGAGGATGCAGTGCTTGCCATGTACCTTGAAAGCACCACAAATGATGACATCATACTGTGGGGATTTCTGACTCGATTTAAACAATTAGCAAGGCTTCCCACATGCTGGGAATTAATTGGCCAATTGAGGGAAAATTGCGTGGGGCTGGCTGACACTTTTTTATGTGTGTCAGAAACCCCACATTCAGGGAAATCCGACCATTCCCCACACAAGCCGAAAATCGGGGCCAAAGTCTCTCTTCACAGAAGCCTACAGCTTGGTTTCGATTTCTCCAAGCTGTCTGCGTTGCAGAGCCCATTTTAAAATCTCACAGGCTTGCTGCCATGAGGCACGGACGCCATTTTGGGTACCCTTCTTGATTTAAAAAAGTCCACGCAGGGTCCCGTTTATTAATAACAACCTTCGGGGAAATGCAGAAATTTTGCAAATCTTACATCACATTGCTGTTTGTGGGAGCTTGCTGTGCGCAAATTGGCTGCCAAGTTTCCCACATTACAACAGTGACTCCACTTCAAAAATACTTAATTGACTGTAATGCGCTTTGAGACATCCAGTGGTCGTGAAAGGCGCTACATAAATGCAAGTCTTTCTTTTCTTGCTCCACTTGACCCACCTCATTCCCCAGAACCAGATGCAGCAATTCCTCCTTCCTTGTTGGGCCAGAAACGTACTGATCAAGAAAGTTCTCCTGAACACACTTCAGAAATTCTTCCCCCTCTTCCCTTTACACTATTACTGTCCCAGTCTATATTAGGATAATTGAAGTCCCCCATTATCACTACTCTATAGTTCTTGCACCTCTCTGTAATTTCCCTGGAAATTTGCTCCTCTGTATCTTTCCCACTAGTTGGTGGCCTATAGAATACACCTGGTAGTGTAATGGCACCTCTATTATTTCTTAACTCTAACCAAATAGATTCTGTTCTTGACCCCACCAGGACATCCTCTCTCTCCAGCACTGTAACATACTCCTTAACCAATACTGCCACGCCACCTCCTTTCTTTCCTTCCCTATCATTCCTGAACACCTTATATCCAGGAATATTTAAAACCCAATCCTGCCCTTTTTTGAGCCATCATATTCCCATGTGATTATTTGCACCTGCAGCTCACCAACCTTATTTACCACGCTTCGTACGTTAACATACATGCACTGTAAACCTATTTTAGAACTTCTTGTATTCTCTCTTTTTCTGACCCCACCTAATACCGTACTATTTCTTACTCTTGTGCTATCTGTCTTTCCCAATCCTTTGTGCACTTTGTTTCTCCTTTCTAATGCTACATCCTGGTGCCCATCCCCCTGCCAAATTAGTTTAACCCTCCCCAACAACACTTGCAAATCCCCCCACGAGAATATTGGTCCTGGCTCTGTTGAGGTGCAACCCGTCCGGCTTGTACAGGTCCTACCTCCACCAGAACTGACCCCAATGTCTCAGGAATTTGAAGCCATCCCTCCTACACCATCTCTCCAGCCATGCATTCATCTGCTCTATCCTCCGATTTCTGTACTCACTAGCTCGTGGCACCGGGAGTAATCCAGAGATTACTACCTTTGAGGTCCTGCTTTTTAATCTCTTTCATAGCTCCCTAAAATCTGCCTGCAGGATCTCATCCCTCTTTCTACCTGTGTTGTTGGTACCGATATGGACCACGACCTCTGGCTGTTCACTCTCCCCCCTCAGAATGTTCTGCAGCCGCTCAGTGACATCCTTGACCTTGGCACCAGGGAGGCAACATACCATCCTTGAGTCACATCTGTGGCTGCAGAAACGCCTATCTGTTCCCCTAACTATCGAATGCCCTACCACTATTGCTTTCCCGATCTTCCTCCTCCCCCCTATACAGCTGAACCACCCGTGGTGCCGTGGACTTGGCTCTGGCTGTACTCCCCAGAGGAACCATCGCTGTCACCAGTATTCAGTACCGGGTGGAGAGCGAGATGCAATCAGGGACTTCTGCACTACCTGCCTGGTCCGCCTTGTCTGTCTGGCTGTCACCCATTTCCTCTCTGCCTGCGCACCCTTACGCTGCAGGGTGACTGTTAAGTCTGTGTGTTCTAGTTGTAATTACTAACACAGACTACAAGATTAAAGTTCAACAGGTCTTTACTGGTTGGAGGTCAGGACTATACTAAAATACAATATTACTACACAGTGCTTATATACCGGTGGTCACCACCGGTATTACGTATACAGCAGCCAGAGAAAGTAGTACATCTCTTAAGGTGGAACAGGCTTAAGTCCTCTTAAGGTGGAACAGGTTACATACGCCACAATCCTCCCTTTTTAGCTTAACAGTCATATCCCCATTTAATATAACATAATAACATATATAACTTCAGGTATAAACAGTTCAAAGGTTCAGTCTCTCAGGAGGCCTTCTGATTCGGTTTGGATAACGCCTTTCAGTGGTCTCTGATTCCTGTTGCTGAGGTGACTCCTCTAGTTGGTCTCCCATGCATTGGGTGTTATCATCCTCAGGTACATTCCCTGCCGAGGTAGATGCTTCAGGTTCATTAACATCTTCCACAGTTGTCTCTGTTGCAACCATGGGTTCGACCCTTGCTCTCGATTCTACCAGTTGATCCGCATGACGCCTTATCACATTGTTACCAATATCTACTGTGTACATTAGAGGTCCTTGTCTGGCCCGAATTGTTCCGGACTGCCATTTTTCGTTTCCATAGCCCCTTGCCAACATTGGTTGTCCTACGTCGAAACTTCGAGTGGTCTTGTTATTAATATGCCGGAACTGTTTGTTTTCCACTTCCCTCCGCACATTTGGTTTTAACAAGTCCAACCTGGACCGCAACCTCCTGTTATAAAACATCATGGCAGGACTTTGGTTAGTCACTGCATGAGCGGCGTTTCGATATGCCATTAGGAAATTGTCCACCTTGCGCTGTAGCGGAATCTGATCATCGTTCATGGCCTTTATTGCCTTTTTAAATGTTTGGACAAATCTCTCGGCCAACCCGTTTGTCGCCGGATGATATGGGGCAGAGGTATAATGTTTCACCCCATTCTTCTTTAAGAATTTTGGGAATTCTTCCGACATGAACTGTGGTCCGTTGTCCGAACAGATCTGTTCTGGCAATCCGTTCCTTGCGAATATTGTTCTTAACACCGCAATTGTCTTTTCTGAAGTAGTGGTATTCATCTTGATCACTTCTGGCCATTTGGAATGTGCGTCCACCGCAATTAGGAACATGGAGTCCATGAATGGACCAGCAAAGTCAATATGTACGCGTTGCCATGGGGCTGAAGGCCATTCCCATGGGTGTAGTGGTGCGATCGGAGGTGCATTTTGCACTTTTTGGCACCCAGCGCAGCTTTTCGTCAACTCCTCTATCTGTTGGTCAATACCCGGCCACCATACATAAGCCCTAGCAAGACTTTTCATCTTAACTCCCCCCAGATGACCTTCATGCAGTTCTTTTAGAACTCTTTCCCTTAACTTGGGAGGAATAATCACTCTTGTCCCGTACATCAAAGTACCATGGCAGACGGACAGCTGGTCTTGTCTTGCCGAGAATGCCGGTAACAGAGGATCACCACGTGTTGGCCATCCTTTCACTGTCACCTCGTAGACTCTGGACAGTGTCGGGTCGTTCCTGGTTTCTCTTTCAATACTTGCATTGGTGACTGGTAAACACTCGATGATGGTCGAATGAAATAACTCAACAGGGTCAACTTTCGTCGTTTCTTCTTCTTCAGGTAGTGGCAGGCGCGACAGCCCATCAGCATTGCCATGCTGCTTCGTACCTTTGAATTCTATTTGATATTGATGTGCCCCTAGGAAAAGGGACCATCTCTGGAGACGCTGTGCTGTCATCACTGAAACACCCTTCTTAGGGTTAAAAATGGATACCAACGGCTGATGGTCTGTCAGAAGTGTGAATTTTTGGCCCTGCAGGTAATGATTAAACTTCTTCACTCCCCATACAAGGCTGAGAGCCTCCCTATCGATCTGCGCATAGTTGCGCTCAGCGGAGGTCAATGATCTGGATGCAAACGTGACTGGCCTTTCCGTGCCATTTGGCAACTTGTGTGAGAGTACTGGCCCAATACCATATGGGGAAGCATCACAAGCCAACCGAATAGGCAGTGTCGGGTTGAAGTGAGCCAACACTTCCTCTGAGGTGATCAATTCTTTGCTTTTGCGAAATGCCTTCTTACAGTTTTTGCTCCATTCCCATGGTACCCCCTTCTGTAAAAGAGCGTTTAGCGGGTGCAGTACCGTGGATAGATTTGGTAGAAATTTATGGTAATAGTTAATCAATCCTAGAAACGACCTCAACTGAGAGACATTATCCGGAGCGGGAGCCTTTACAACTGCCTCTATCTTGTCAGGAGACTTATGAAGCCCCTCCCGGTCAATGACATGACCACAGTACGAGATCCGCTTCTGGAAGAACTCACATTTCTGCCGATTAACTCTAAGTCCATACTCTTTCAGTCTGTTGAGCACCAGTTCCAAGTTTGCGAGGTGTTCTTCATCACCATCACCTGTAATCAGAATATCGTCCAGGTAACATTGTGTGCCTGGAATTCCCTGTAATACCTGCTCCATGGCCCTCTGCCAAATTGCTGGAGCCGATGCCACTCCAAAAACCAGCCTATTGTACTGGTACAAACCTCGATGCGTGTTGATCGTGAGGTATTGGCGTGACTCTTCTTCAACCTCCATCTGCAAGTACGCCTGCGCCAGGTCTATCTTGGTGAAGTGTTTCCCGCCAGACAACGAAGCAAAAATATCCTCAATCCGCGGAAGCGGATACTGCACCGTGTGAAGCACCGGATTAACGGTGATTTTGAAATCTCCACAGATGCGAACCTTCCCTGGTTCTCCTGGCTTGTTGCTCGAAGGACGTTTCATAACAGGAACAATGGGCATAGCCCACTCACTCCAATCTACCTTAGACAGTACACCTGAACGTTCTAGCGCTTCCAGTTCCGCTTCTACAGTAGGTCGTATTGCATAGGGTACCGGTCTGGCTTTAAAAAATTTTGGGTGTGCATGTTCATCAATCTTGATGTTTGCCGTAATTCCTCTCAGTGTTCCCAGTCCCTGCTGGAACACCTCTTTAGCATCATCCAATATTTTGGACAATCGTTTAGGTTTGACATCTGTTTCCCCGGAATCTACCGTTAGTGCCTTCAAGGAGTGCCAGTCCATATTCATTTTCCTAATCCACTCCCGTCCCAGTAGTGGTGGACCTCCTTCAGGTAGCACATATAAGTCCATTACTTGGCTTTCTTTGCCCTTGTGGACCACTTTTACCTCTATCTTTCCGATGGGGTACACTCTTTGCCCCGTGTATGTTTTCAATATAATCTCCGTATCCCGTAAGGGAATATGTTGGAATAACCTTTTGTAATCTTTCTTATTCATGACCGTCAATGTCGATCCAGTGTCCAATTCCATCTTTACTTGGACTCCTGCTATCTGAAGGGTGACCCAAATTGTCTGGAGATCTGCATCCTTACCAACGTTGTGTACTCTTAAGCTATCCAGTTCATTACTGCTAGCGTCTGAATCTGACTTCTGTTCGGTCGAACTGTTCTTTGTCACCTTGTGTACCTTTATGTATTTTCCTTGCGGTGACTTTTTGTTGCTGGTCTTCTTTCCTGACCGGCATACTTTAGCTATGTGGCCAAGCCTGCCACACGTTCTGCATTCTTGGTTTTTAAACCAACACTGGTTCTGATCGTGCATTGTCTTTCCACAACAATAACATTTTACAGTACTCAAGCCCAATTTATTTGCACTGAGTTCCGGTGACCGTAGCTGCATTACTGCCGTGCCTCTCGCTGCGGCTTCGTGTGCTGCTGCCATAGTGACCGCTTTCTCAAGCGTCAGCTCATTCTCCTCGAGCAGTCACTTTTGTGTATCTTCTTTTAATAAACCACACACAAATTTATCTCGTAGCGCCTCTGTCAGTCTCGTTCCAAACTGACAGTACTTTGCTAGCTTACGCAATTCCATTAAATATTCAGCATTGCTTTCATCCTTCAGCTGCCTTCTGCTGTAAAATTTAAATCGTTCCGCTAGCATCAGCGGCGTGGGGTTTAGATGATTTTTCAGGACAGTAACAATCTCCTCGAATGTGTTATCCGCCGGTTCATCTGGTGATAAAAGGTGTTTCAATTGCCCGTATGTCTTCGCACCCATTAAGTTTAATAATGTTCGTGCTTTCTCTTCATCTGGAATTTTATTTGCTTTACAATAATTTTGTATGCGTTCTACATACATGGCCCAATCTTCGATGTCGCTATCAAAGGTATTAATGTTCCCATGTTTAGGCATCGTTGCAATTTAATTTATTTTAATTTTTATCCAAGATGGCGGCTTCCCGCTCTTGTCTTCGTCCTCCGCCTACAAAATGGCGGTTTTCCCGCGCTTGGTGGTCTTCACCCGTCCCCCGACGCTGTCTCCGCTTCACCGCGGCTCTCGCGCCTTCAGTTGCCCCAGACGCTGTGCCTTTTTAGCCCGAATGCGGCCCGGCCCTTATCACCAGCCGCGATCGATGTCCCCGCGCTGCGCCTTTCGGCCCAAATGCGGCCCGGCCCTTATCTTCGGTCGCGATCGATCTCACCGCCCTTATTCCTCCGTCTTCCCTCCCCGTCTGTACAGCCAACGCGGCCGACTTTCTGGTCGCGTCGCTGCCCGGCTTACCCACCACCGAGGAAGAAAGAAGATAGTTGACAGCCGCTGATGGAGGCTTCGAGTTCAGGATGTCTTCTGCACTCTGGTTTCTCGATGTCTGCCGCGCGCCGTGTCTTCCAGCAGGGTGATGAGGGTGGAAGCCTCTCTTCGACGTCCGTTCTGTGGACGAAGCCGCCGTGGATATAAACTGCTGCAGGGTAAGAATCGGACTCGTCGCCACTGTTAAGTCTGTGTGTTCTAGTTGTAATTACTAACACAGACTACAAGATTAAAGTTCAACAGGTCTTTACTGGTTGGAGGTCAGGACTATACTAAAATACAATATTACTACACAGTGCTTATATACCGGTGGTCACCACCGGTATTACGTATACAGCAGCCAGAGAAAGTAGTACATCTCTTAAGGTGGAACAGGCTTAAGTTCTCTTAAGGTGGAACAGGTTACATACACCACAGTGACCACCTCCTGAAACGTGCTGTCCACGTAGCTCTCAGCCTCATGTATGCACCACAGTGATGCCAGCTGCTGCTCAATCTCCAAAACCTGGAGCTTGAGCTCCTCCAGCTGACGACATTCCCTGCACACGTGGATGTCCAGGACACTGGAAGCATCCTGGAGTCCCCACATAGCACAAGATGTGCATTCCATGGGACTGAGATTATTAACTAACTTAACAGAAATAAACTCAAAAAAAGAGCAATCATCAGCTACTCACCAATTTGGGTTTTTTCCCTTGCGCTCCTTCCCTCGCTCCCTGACGCTCGCACTCCCTCTGGGCTCTCGTGGCTACCTTTATCTTCGGCTGCTCTCTCTCGCTCTCTCCGCCTTCCCCCTCTGCTCCGAATTCCCACTCGCTCCAAATACTGAAGTCTGAACTGAATCAAACTCATGTATGTGTTCAGAGAAACATAGAAACATAGAAGATAGGAGTAGGAGTAGGCCATTCGGCCCTTCGAGCCTGCTCCGCCATTCAATGAGATCATGACTGATCATCCAAGTTCAGTACCCTGTCCCTGCCTTCTCCCCATATCCCTTGATCCCTTTAGGCTCAAGAAATATATCCAACTCTTTCTTGAATATATTTAATGAACTGGCCTCCACCGCCCTCTGTGGCAGAGAATTATACAGGTTCACCACTCTCTGGGTGAAGAAATTCCTCCTCATTTCAGCCCTAAATGGCTTACCCCTTATCCTTAGACTATGACTCCTGGTTCTGGACTCCTCGGCCATCAGAAACATCCTTTCTGCATCTAGTCTGTCCAGACCTGACAGAATTTTATAGGTTTCAATGAGATCCCCTCTCAATCTTCTAAACTCCAGTGAGTATAAGCCCAATTGACACAATCTCTCCTCGTACATCATTCCTGCCATCCCAGGTATCAGCCTGGTGAATCTTTGCTGCACTCCCTCCATGGCAAGAACATCCTTCCTCAGGTAAGGTGACCAAAACTGCACACAATACTCAAGGTGCGGTCTCACCAAGGTCCTGTACAACTGCAGCAAGACATCCTTGTTCCTGTACTCGAACCCTCTTGCTACAAAGGCCAACATACCATTTGCCTTCTTAACCGCCTGCTGCACCTGCATGTTTACCTTCAGCGACTGGTGCACAAGAACACCCAGGTCTCTTTGCACTTCCCCTTCTCCCAATCTATTGCCATTCAAATAATAATCTGCCTTCCTGTTTTTGCCACCAAAGTGGATAACCTCACATTTATCCACATTATTATCGTGCATTTGCCATGTTTCTGCCCAATCACCCAACCTGTCCAAATCGTACTGGAGTTTCACGACATCCTCCTCACAGCAGACCCTCCCACCCAGCTTTGTGTCGTCTGCAAATTTGGAGATATTACATCCAATTCCCTCGTCCAGATCATTAATATATATTGTGAACAGCTGGGGTCCTAGGACCGATCCTTGCGGTACCCCACTAGTCACTGCCTGCCACTCGGAAAACGACCTGCTATTCCAACTCTTTGCTTTCTGTCCGCCAACCAGTTCTCTAGCCAAGTCAATACCTTGCCCCCAATCCCATATGCCTTAATTTTGCACGCTAACCTCTTATGCGGGACCTTATCGAAAACCTTCTGAAAGTCCAAATACACCACATCCACTGGTTCTCCCTTATCTATTTTACCAGTCACATCCTCAAAAAATTCCAGTAGATTAGTCAAGCATGATTTACCTTTTGTAAATCCATGTTGACTTTGTCCGATCCTGTCACTGCTTTCCAAGTGCTCTGCTGTTACATCTTTTATAATGGACTCTAGCATTTTCCCCACTACCGATGTCAGGCTTACCGGTCTATAATACCCCGCTTTTTCTCTGCCACTTTTTTGAATAGTGGAGTAATATTAGCTACCTTCCAATCCATGGGTACTGTTCCAGAGTCTATTGAATTCTGGAAGATGACCAGCAATGCATCTACTATTTCTAGGGCCACTTCCTTAAGTACCCTAGGATGTAGATTATCAGGCCCTGGGGATTTATCGGCCTTCAGTCCCATCAATTTTCCTAACACCATTTCCCTACAAATACTGATTTCTTTCAGTTCCACCCTTTCATCAGACCCTATGTTCCGCGGTATTTCTGGGAGGTTATTTGTGTCCTCCTTTGTGAAGACAGAACCAAAATATGTATTTAGTTGGTCTGCCATTTCTTTGCTCCCCATTATAAATTCCCCCGATTCTGACTGCAAGGGACCTACGCTTGACTTCACCAATCTTTTTCTCTTTACATATCTATAAAAGCTTTTACAGTCAGTTTTTATGTTCCCTGAAAGCTTACTCTCATATTCTATTTTCCCTTTCTTAATTAATCCCTTTGTCCTCCTTTGTTGAATCCTAAACTGCTCCCAATCCTCAGGATTATTGCTTTTTCTGGCCAATTTGTATGTCCTCTCCTTGGATCTTATGCTATCCCTAATTTCCCTTGTTAGCCACGGTTGAGTCACCTTTTTTGTTTTATTTTTATGCCAAACAGGGATGAACAACTTCTGTTGTTCATCCATTCGATCTTTGTATGTTTGCCATTGCCTATCCACTGTCAACACTTTGAGTGCCATTCCCCAATCAATCCTACCCAACTCGCTCCTCAGACCATCGTAGTTTCCTTTATTTAAATTGAGGACCCTAGTTTCTGAGTCAACTACTTCATTCTCCATCTTAATGAAGAATTCGATCATATTATGATCGCTCTGACCCAAGGGGCCTCGTACAACAAGATTGCTAATTAATCCTTTCTTGTTACATAATACCCAGTCTAAGATGACCTGATCTCTGGTTGGTTCCTCGACATATTGGTCCAGGAAACCATCCCGTAAACACTCCAGGAATTCCTTCTCCACAATATTGTTACTAATTTGGTTAGCCCAATCGATATGTAGATTAAAGTCACCCATGATGACTGCTGTGCCCTTATTGCACGCTTCTTTAATTTCCCTTTTAATGCTATCCCCAACCTTCGCCTTACTGTTTGGAGGTCTATATACCACTCCCACTAATGTTTTTTTCCCCTTAGTATTTCTCAATTCTACCCATACAGATTCCACATCATCAGAGCTAATATCCTTCATTACAATTGTGTTAATCCCTTCTTTAACCAGTAATGCTACCCCACCTCCCTTTCCTTTTTGCCTATCTTTCCTGAATATCGAATACCCCTGGATGTTGAGTTCCCAGCCTTGGCCACCCTTGAGCCACGTTTCCGTAATCCCAACCAAATCATATTCGTTTACCTCTATTTGCGCAGCCAATTCATCCACCTTATTACAAATGCTCCTCGCATTAAGACACAAAGGCCTAGAAATTGAGTTGGCGCCGCGCCAGGGCTTTAGCGCCGGAAATTTAGCGCCGGCGCTAAGTCCCCCTGCGCGCGCCAAAAATTCAGTAGCGCCGCGCCCAGACGGCTGCCGGCGCTACTGGCGGGCGTGAGCGCCTCCCAATGGGCGCTGACTGCCACATTGCGGCGCTAATCCGGCGCTGCGGGACCCGATGCGGTGCGGCAGGCTGGGGAAGTGCAGGCCTCCTCCTTCAGTTAAGGAGGAGCTGCCTGCACCCGCCCGCTGTCCGTTCAAATATTGAAAAAAATGAGCCCGGCACCTCGGACAAGTGCCGGGCTTGCAGGCCAGACGCATCTGTTCCGCGGGGGGGGGGTGGAGGAGTCCGGGGAGGGAGGTGCGGGCAGGCGGCCGGCGGGAAAGCGGCCGGCCGCCGCGCGACCTTAATGCGCCGGCGCTAACTCGGGGAAGACTCGGTTGAAAAAATCTTAGTTGCGGCTGCCACGGGCGAGGCGGCCGCAACTCAATTTCGGCGCTGGGGCCCGTCACCACGGCAACCGGGACGCTGCGCACACCGATGACGTCATCGGTGCCGGCGCAGCGCAACCGGTCTACCGCCGATTCCAGGGCCCCAGGGAATTTCTAAACTGGCCATAACTCCAGCGCTAGGCCCTCTAGCGCCTCAAATGCGGCGCTAAGGCTACTCAATTTCTAGGCCAAAGCCTTCAGGCTTGTTTTTTTAACGCTCTTAGACCTATTAGAATTATTATTTACTGTGGCCACGTTTGATTTAAACCATTGATTTCTCTGACTGCCACTTTTGTTTTTCTCCTTCCTATCTTTTGCTTTTACCCTTGTTTCCCTTTCCTCTGTCTCCCTGCTTAGGTCCCCAACCCCCTTCCATTTTAGTTTAAACCCTCCCCCACAGCACTAGCAAACACTCCCCCTAGGACATTGTTTCCAGCCCTGCCCAGGTGCAGACCGTCCGGTTTGAACTGGTCCCACCTCCCCCAGAACCGGTTCCAATGTCCCAGGAACTTGAATCCCTCCCCCTGGCACCATACCTCTAGCCACGTATTCATCTGAAGTATCCTTCTATTTCTACTCTGACTAGCAATCCTGAGATTACTACCTTTGAGGTCCTGTTTTTTAATGATCAAGTGATTCAAGATCACTGTCCAGTCCAGGCCAGTAAACAATGCTTCTTGCAATTAATTGCATACTGATGATCCCTGGATGTTCAGTATGATGTTCGGCCAGAATTCTATCTCTCAAAGAAGTAGGGAGCACCACTTTGTTTCCCCACTTGATACAACCTTGCTCACAGGACAATTCAGTACGATGGTTATGGAATGGTTTCAATTCTGTATCCAAACCCTGCTGAGTCCCCTTAAAAGGAATGAATGTATTCCCCTCTCAAATACAACAAAACTATGGTCCCACCTTTCCCACATAATAAAAACTCCTGGCTGTTTTTCTTTTAAATGAACTACAAATCCTATACATGAACTACAAATTCAGTTTAATAACAGGTTTGTGGAGCCTTCCTGATCATCTAAAAGAAGGTTTTGGTGTTGAATCAATTTTCGGGCTGTTTTGTTTTGGTTTCCAACTCAAAGAAGTAGGTACCACCACTCTGTTTCCCCACTTGATACAACCTTGATCACAAGACAATTCAGTACGTCGCTTATGGAATGGTTTCAACTCTGTGTCCAGACACTGATCAGTCCATCCATTCAAGGTGTTTTCATACACTCTTTTCAGTACTGAGTCCTTTTGAGTCTCATTTGAAATCTCAGTTGCATTCACGGGAAAGTCTTTGTCAACTGCACCTAGCGTGAAAATCTCACCTTCACTCCCAACACGAGTCTTCATGTGGCAACCTGGACAAAGCACCTGCGATTACGTTTTGCTTTGAAGTGCGATATTCAATTGTGTAGTCATATTGTGACAACAACACTGCCCAATGTTGCATTCTTGATGCGGCTATTGCAGGGATGGCAGATTTGGGCCCCAATATTGCTAGGAGCAGTTTTGTGATTGGTTATCAGGTTAAAGTTTCTGCTGAGCAGCAACTGTTGGAATTTTCTGATACCAAACACTATGGTGAGTGCTTCCTTTTCAATGAGCGCATAGTTTCTTTCGCTCTTTGTGAGGGTTCACAATGCGAACGTGACTGGTATCTCTTGGACGTCATCCATTATGTGGCTTATAACAGCTCCCACACCGTGGCTAGAAGCATCACACGCTAACTTAAGCTCACGCTCTGTGTCATAGTACATGAGTAGAGCGTTGCTAGAGAGACTTCTCTTACAAGTGTCGTAAGCTTCCTGTTGCGCTTTCATCCACTTCCACTGGACATCCTTCTTGAGGAGCTCGTGCAATGGAGCTAACATGGTCGCTAACTCAGGTAAAAAACGTGCATAGTACTGCACCATTCCAAGGAAAGATCTTAACTCAGACATGTTCTGTGGCTTTGGAACATTGATGACAGCATCAACCTTTTTCTTCACTGGTTGGAAGCCATTTGCTTCAAATTTCAGACCAAGGTACACAACCTTAGGCTGCACAAAAACATATTTGCTCCTTTTCAATTTGACACTGTGGGCATTTAACCTTTGAAGCACTATATCTAACACTTCTAGATTTTCTTCCTTGCTGCTTGTTGCGATCAGCACATCATCTTGATTGCATAAGCAATTTGGAACTCCTTGCAAAATCTTATCCATCGTAGCCTGGAAGATTTTGGGAGAGGACTTTACACCATATGGCAGCTTGGTGTATGAGTACTGTCCCTTGTGTGTGTTGATAGTGAGACACTGTTGACTCTCTTTGTCAACATTCAGCTGAGCGTAAGTGTGCAACAGGTCAAGCTTGGAGAAAACCTTTGACCCAGCGAGTGCTGCATACAAATCTTGTGATGTAGGTAATGGCTACTGCTCATCGTCAACTGCTTGGTTGATAGTAACTTTGTAGTCACCGCACAAGCGTACAGTTTTGTCTGCTTTGGGCACTACCATGATCGGGGTAGCCCATTCACTTTTGTCAGTTTTTACTAGCACTCCGTTCTCTCTGAGCTTCGCTAGCTCTTCCTCCACCTGACTTTTCAACGCATAGGGGACCGGCCTTGCCTTACAATAGACAGGCTTTGCGTTGGACTTGATGCGGATATGCGCATCATACCTAGTGATGCCTTCATAACTGTCTGAGAACATGCTTTTGTACTTGTTCAGAATTGTATCAAGTTGCTTCTTTGAAGCATCTACACCAAAGATGTTTTTCCAGTCTAGTTTTAACTTTCTCAACCAGTCTTTGCCCATGAGGGTTGGCCTGTTGTTGTAGCTCACTACAACAATAGGCAGCTTTACTGATTGGCCATTGTGTTGAACTGTACATTCCATTTGTCCACGTCTCTAGGATTTCTCCAGATTAGGTTTTTAACTCTGCAGTATTCTTTGCAAATGGTATTTGATTAAACTTAATCTCATATGTGTCCTTACTCATGATAATGCAGTCCGCCACCATGTTGATACACATATCAATGTATTGCTCGTTGATCAAAAGTTAAACTGCTCTCACCAACATGCTTTTGACTCGGTCTCACAGCTTTAGGTTCGGCAGTGGCTTTGTGACTGTAGACCTCAGCGGCACTAGTCACTTGAGTTGAACAGAGCTCCTTAGCATTCTTAGACGCCATCTCCATAGATAGTGCAATTTTGCATGCTATGTCAAATGTTAGGTTCGGAGTGTTCAGTAACTTGGACTGTGTGAGCTCATCCTCCAGTCTACACACAAACTTATCTCGCAACGCACGATCCAAAAATGTGCCGAAGTTACAATGCAAAGACAGGTCACTGATGGTTTCACTTTGTTTTTGGTTTGTGGTACCAAACTTATAGCTCTCTGCTATTTCTAACAGCTTTGGGTCGAAATTGTCCTCGAATTTCTTGACAATGTCTTCAAACAACGTAGCCTTTGCTTTCCCTGGCGCAAGTAGTTTTGTCAATGTCCCGTAGACATCTGGCCCGATCTCCGTTAAAAAATTGCTTTTTTCTGTTCACGAATTACTTTATTTTGAGCTTAAACATTCTCATCTGCTCATTCGGTCTCAATAAGGTTATTGGCCTTAAAAAACATCTCCATCCACTCATTGTAAGAACTGAATGGTTCGCGAGCTCGCTCATATGTGCTGAGTCTTCCGATGAATCCCGTAGGCGCGGCCATGATTGTCCCAATCCCATTGAACAGTGACTCAGCACGCTACCTGTGTACCTGTGAGAATCAATGCCACTGTTGCTGTGTATACATACACGCGATGGCAAAGCACCGATGATTCTGCATGAGCATTAACCGTAAAACATTGCAAAAATTCAGTTTAGGTGTCACAAATTCACCTTATACTTGTCCACTCGATGGTTGAACACTGTGTCCTTCCATGATCCCTAAAAATGGCTTTGGGATCCCATCTTTGTAGCCAAAATGTAATATTTGTGTGTAGAAAAAATGAAGGACAGAGACATGATGAGTTGCTAGTCCATGTGCTTGCTTTATAGGCCAGAATGAACTGAATATGCTCAAACTAAACCATGTGATAATACATTACAATGCCAAAGCATATAGTAAATGGAAATACATAGCTGTGGTACAGAAAGGCCATTAGGCACCCCTGACCTGTTGAGAAGTTAGAGCTTTTTGAAAATGAGTTCTATCATCAAAAGGATGCCTGCTCAACATATTGACAATTCCAGTGTATTACTTCTTAGGTCTCTTACACGCAAGCGCCAAGACCCACAAAGGAAACAAAACATATAAAAACTATACTGTTCACAGCCTATGATTCAGAAGAGACAACTGTTAGATTTAGGCTTCTCTTCTGGCCAACATAAAAATTAACTCCCATTGATTAAACAGTCAAAACAGTCAGTTGACTTTCGTTAAATGGCGTTCTTTGTAGGTTTTCAAAAACAATGGGCCCAGGCAATGCGGAAGTAGGAGCTCAACCCTAATGGTTACAATATTTCTTGGAATTACATAGATATCTTCCCATAGAGTCATGCCATGCCTCTGATCTGTTGTGTTTAGGGTAAAATTATATCTAACCAGTATATCAAGAATGTCCAAACCATATACTCCTAAAACCCTTTCAAATGTGGCCTTGCCTTTGAGAAGTCTACCTGTTAAACCAAGGCACCTTACTTGTACAATGAGCTGCCAGCTATGTACTGGCTGTGCCAGGGTTACCCTGAGTAAATTATTAGATTGTTTAATACCCTGGTAATACATGATAATTTTGAGCATCTGGGTGTATTTGTCATAATTTCCCATACACATATTTCCATTCAGCTGCATCTGCGCCCTCCTCCTTCACTCCCTTTCCCATTGCTCATTAAGCCAAACATCCCCTCAGGCTTCCCACTTCCCTAACACTGAAATCATTTCCTCTCCAAGCTCATATCATCCATGAGACCAACCTCTGACTCCTTTGATCCCATTCCCACCATCCAACTTCCCTTCCTAGCCTCCAGGTTAGCTGACCAATTCCATTTCAGCTTCCCAGTCTGCCTCAGGCATCCTATTTGAAACTATATCATCTCCAACACACAGACTGTCTACTTCCACCTCCATAACATGGCCCATTTCTGCTTTTATCTCAGACCATCTGGTACTGAAACCCTCATCCACACCATTGTCATACTCTACTGTTCCAATCCTCTCTGGACTGGCCTCCCATCCTTCAGCCTCTGTAAACTTTAGCTCACTGCCCATATCCTATCCTGTACCTAGTCCCACTCACCCATTGTCCTCACTGGCCCACATCAGCTCCGATTCCCGAAATGCCTCAAATTTAAAGTGCTCATCCTTATGCTTTCATGCTCTGGATTCCCCCCGCCAAAAAAAAAACCTCTCCACCTCCTTCTCCTCTAAGAGTGTCCTTAAAACCCATCTCTTTGACCAAGCTTTTAGTCACTCCTAATATCTCATTTGGCTCAGCATCCGATCTTTTTTGATTATGCCTCTGTGACTTGCCTTATGATGTTTTTCTACAGTACAGGCGCTATATAAATGCAAGTTGTTGGTGGCAGCGGCGTTTTTGCAGTGCAATTTGATACATCCGGCCTTTCGTGTGTGAAAACTGCAAATAAAGTTTGATCATTATATGGAGGGTTAAGGATGTGGTGAGTGAAAGTAGAACATGGTGTGAGGGAATACAGCAGTTGAATGGGTATTTCAAAATAGGAAGAAACAGGGGTCATGCTGAGAGTGAGGGGGTAGAGAGCATGATGGGTGGAGGAAGCACGAGTGATTGGGAGAGGAGATGCGAAGGGAGCTGCTGTGGGTCACATTTTCCCTGAACCCCACCCCCAATTAGAGCCTGCACTTGTTGGTGGCTCCTTTCCCCACCACACCATCCACCAGCTCCCACCCAACAGGACAGAGAGAAAAGCACAAAAAGACAGAGAAAAGAGAGACGGAAGTCAGAGAGACAAGAGAGAAACAGCAACATGAAGACATCAGAAACAGATGTGAGACACCACACTATTCGACTTACTGTGTGAAATACATTGGAGACTGATTAATGGTTTCATTTAAAAAAATAACTAGAGTCACAAAGTCTAATAAAATGTAATGCATAATTTAACATACTTTACTAAACATCACAGAACACCTTAATACCCTTCTACTTTAGTCACATAAAAATAATTTTATTTACATTTCTAAGTGCTGTAAAATGCTCTGTAAAGATTGAGTTTACATTAATTTTGTTTTCTTTTAAATAAATACATTTATAGAGGCAACAGGAACCAAAATAAAATCCAAAACACAATCTTAAGCAGCAACAATAGTATTTCTAGAAACATCCTTTAAATTTGAAATGTAAATAAGACCACTATATACAAATATAATTATGGAGACCAATACACTTTTGCTGCAAATAGCCATCTTGCTGGCTAATGCTTTGCCAACATTGTGGCAGAATGGTCTCATCATTTATTCCATGAACAAAGTACAAACACAGCTAACAGCATTTTATTTAAAATTCTCATTTCATCTTGCTCTTCAGCCAGTCTTTTTTCATTTGCTCGACCCTTCATATTTCAGCTCCTTCATTGCTGTAACCTCCATCTATCAGTATTTTCTAAGGTGCTAATTAATGTACAATGATCACAAAAAATATGCAAAAACGCAAAACACCACTGGGCAGTTCAGTGACTTTTCTTCATCATTGTTTTTAAGCAGTGCAGCAGCTTTTCATGGGCAGCTTCTTGTTCAAGTATGTGCTGGACAAATTAGTTACAGAGTCCACGTCTGTTCCTTCATCTACTCTTTTCCTCACTTCCCTGTGAAATGAAATAGACAATGTAAACAAAAGGGCAGATTTATCAAGTACTGTCAAGTTCTGATAAACACTCATTTGCAATGAAAAGGCATGAATCCTGATTGTACTTGCTGTGTACTATTATGAATCGCAAATAAAGGATTGGGTGGTGCAGTGAGTTAGTATTGGTCTATTCTCTTCTGGGTCCAAATCCAGCTATACCAATGGGAGAAAATTCTCCTTTCTGCTTGTTGAAGTCATAGACATTTGCACCACAGGGGGCTATTCGGCCCTTTCTGTCTATGTTGGCTACTTGTAATAGTTCCCATGTGAAATAAGTTTGTAGTTCCTAGTAGAAATGGGCCCACAGCACAGAACTGTTGACATTGTGGAACAGATGGGTTAATTTGCAGATAAGCCATAAGGAAAAGGTCACATTGGTTCAGCAGAGAGTTCTGAGTTTGGAGCCATGGCACAATACTGCAACATACAGCAAGCTTTATTCTGTATCTAATTATGGTACGCCTGCATTGTCAGTGACTAATGTTTATTGTGAGTGGCCAAGGAGGACGAGTGTTCCATTCCGTAACACTAACATTCCTCACATTGATAAGCACAAAAGAAAATCCCTCCGATAAAGATAGACAATTGACAAATGATCTACCATTGTCCATTTAATCATTATTCCAATATTCAGTAAGATCAAAAAAACAGAAAGGCCTAGAAATGCAGTGCCCTTAGCGCCGATTTTGCGG
The DNA here is from genome assembly GCF_052327205.1 of Somniosus microcephalus. NCBI lineage: Eukaryota > Metazoa > Chordata > Chondrichthyes > Squaliformes > Somniosidae > Somniosus > Somniosus microcephalus. Next base: position 126,828,851 of record NC_140987.1, on the reverse strand, counting down.
CGCTAGAGGGCCTAGCGCTGCAATTGGCGCCGGCGCCTAAATTGCCTGGGGCCCTTCCGCCGCGGTAGACCGGTAGCGCTGCGCCGGCACCGATGACGTCATCGGTGTGCGCAGCGTCCCGGTTGCCGTGGTAACCCGGCCCCAAGCCGAAATTCAGTTGCGGCTGCCTCGCCAGTGGCAGCCGCAACTAAGACTCCGGCAAACAAGTGCTGCCGGAGTCTGCGCCGGCGCTTTAAGGAGGCGCGGCGGCCGGCCGCTTTCCCGCCGGCCGCCTGCCCGCAGCTCCCTCCCCGGACTTCTCCCCCCCCCCCCCGCGGAACAGATGCAAGCCCAGCACTTGTCCGAGGTGCCGGGCTCATTTTTGAGGACATTTGCGCGGGCCGCGGCCGGGTGCAGGCAGCTCCTCCTTAACGGAAGGAGGAGGCCTGCACTTCCCGAGCCTGCCGCACCGCAGCGGGTGCCGCAGCGCCGGAATAGCGCCGCAATGCGGCGCGTTGCGCCAGTTTTCAGGCGCTAAAACCCTTCAGTAGCGCCGGCAGCCGTTTGGGCGCGGCGCTACTGAATTTTTGGCGCACACAAAGGGACTTAGCGCCGGCGCTAACTTCCGGCGCTAAAGCCCTGGCGCAGCGCAAACTCAATTTCTAGGCCAAAGTCTTAATCAAATACATAATTTACACAAGGGGTCGATTTTCATTAAGCTGTCGGGAAGGAGGCGGGACTACAACTTTCGGGGTTTAGTCCCGCCTACATCGACGTTCGGCCAATCCACGCGATTTTCCCTTGATTGACCTTGCGGGCTCAGCAGGCCAATTAAGGGCCACCCGGCAACAGGTGACGTCACAGACTGAAATTTCATCTGTCAAGAGGTGTTGACAGATGAAATATCAGTGTTTCACAGCTGTTTGAAGCTGTCAAACACTGACAGTCTGACTTCTAACCTGAGTCCTTCTACACAGACTCAGTTACAACTCACGCCGGCAATGAAAGCTGAAGGCTGTCACTTTTGACAGCTCGCAGCCATTTTGCTTTCATTGCCGGCTGAGTGATGGACTCCCGAAGCCTAGAGGAAGAAAGGCTGTTAAGGAAAGTACAGGTAATTTAAACTTCTTTACACACTTTAGACACACCAAACACACTTACCTTTGCACTCATGCACCCATCACTCAACATTGCGACCCCTCCAAGTCCTTCAACCCAACGGCCCGCCTGCTCTAACCTGGCATGGTTGGAGCCGTCGGGAATCCCACACGACACCCCTCAAAATAGGGATTAGGCTAAAAACTACCCGTTAACAGGCAGTTAATTGGCACTAGTCCCTTCCCGCCTCGGGTCGGCAGGTCCCAGTGCGGGGCGGGTACCCGCCTCCTCTGAAACTTACGTGGAGGCGGGTTTTGGGCAGGATGGTGTCGGGACCCCCGAATTCAGGATTCCCCCCCCCCCCACATGCCTGAAACCCCGCCTGACGGCTCCAGGAAAATCGACCCCGAAGTGTCTTCACTCAATGTGCTGCTAAGTGAAATTTGGATGAGGTTTAGGAAGATCTAGTATGGTAGGTGTTAAAACATTCACAAAGTCCTCCTATGATCCTGTCAGTAATTCCTGGTGCAGTACTAAGCCATACAAACCAGAAAGTCCCAGTTTAAATCTCCGGTCTGTGCCGAGTTAGCTGATCTCAGTCGGAGAAGTACTACAATTAACCTCAGCACCCCTGAGTCAAGGAAAAGGAAATCAGCAAAGGTTCCTGCTGATGAATGCTTTCCAGCACCTCCTGCTGGTAAATCCATGTTTGTCAACATCAAGTGACAAGATTGAGCTTGATGATTATGCTTTAATGGTTGGGTAACTGTCTCAGTTCACAAATGAAAAATGACCATTTGGGTAAGATACCACTGGGCTGACAGTGGCCATGGAACTATACCCAGGCAAAAGTCCGCTCCACACGCTGGGAATGAACAGTAAATGGTTTGATAGACTAGAATTCTGATGATCTGGAATTACCTTTTCTATAAAATCAGAATTAAATGAGTAAATAACTTTTGAAAAGGCACTAAGGCCTAGACTTTTGCCTTGGAATTAGTTTTACTTGTTAGTGATTGCAACAGTCAGATAAAGAGGTTTCTCCTGATGGAACAAATGGAGCAATCAGAAGAGGGTCACTGGAATTACTGACCCATCTTCCAATCTAGGGAGGTTATGGTAACTCTAGGTTACCTACCTCACCAAACAATTAAAAAAGTCATATTCATCCAGACAAGGATGTCTTCAGTGAGCAATTGTTGAAAGCAAAGGATTCTTTACATAGAAAAACTTCCATTTATTGTTACTGGGCTCCGGTTAGCACTTGGAAAGGGTTCTCTCTCCTCTTTGCCCATGAATATTTCTGGCCTAAACAACACTGAGAATACACACGAATGTGCAAACCTGCCAAGAGAGGAAAATGGATGAATTGGAATAATAACCAATTAAAAATCAATGACAAGAAGAATCTTAACCACAAGCCCACTCATGCAAATAACCTATATTCAGAAAAATAGAGCCATGTAAAGTCCTTCACTGCAGTAGGGCACTGGAGTGCATTCCTACCTATAATTTATCCTATATATGCACTAAACTGTCAAATTCCGTGCTTTTCCCATCTCTTCTTCACAACATTCAACGTTAAAAATATAATTAAATTCTGTATTTCTCTATATAACAGAAGATATGACTGTCATTTAAAAACAGCAAAGGAAATCACTACTCAAAGAGTTGAAGATAAATAAGAGGCAGGTAGCACAGTGGAGCATTGTTTTATATTCATGCTCAATCATTCAGGAGTTTACAATCTCTGCCATGACTGTGTTGGAAAGCACGGAGTGGAATCCAAGCACTTTCCTAAAGGGTCCAAAGGAAACATTGGAGGAAGAAATGCTCCGAGTCATTCTTGTGCACCTCTTACCAACTACTTTCAGAGCAACATTGATGGAGGTCTGGGAGCTAGTCATCTGCCTAGCCTCTCAACACAGGCAGTTAATCCTTTTAAGACGCCATAAAGTGAAAGCAGCAAAAATATTTTAACAAAAAAGTGGGAGACAGAGTGTTGAAAAATGTAACTTTGAGGTTGTATCCAGGGTAACCACCACTTGCATGACATCAAAGTGTCAGATCATAAGAGTCCCTGTTAAATTATCGCCACTAATAAAATGGTTTCATCATACCTTCATGCAGACAAGAATAGCACCATCCAGATGGTAAATGGCTGTCATTTAGGTACTGATATCTCACCCAGTAGATAAGAGCTATAAAACGTTACAGCTGGATCGCATCAGCCTGGATTATATCAATGTTCTACATGACTTTAATTTTAAAACACAAGGAAACTCTTAACAGTTCGACACACAGAGTAATTCTCTGACTTTATGCACCTGGCAAAGAGCCTAATCTATCGGGAGAACATATTGGAAATTCAGGCGCCCACTGCCCATGATTTTCCAACCATTTTAAAATTCATTGTTGGAAAATCATTGGTGGTGTTGACTTTTTCAATATGCTATCCAGGTAGGCAAGGCTACCCACTGGGCCCGTGAAGTTGCAGAATTATCTCTATAGTGTTATAAAAACCAGAAACACAGCTGTGTGTTTTTTGTAATATCGGTGGTGGGGATGGGGAAGGTGGTTTACCACGGGTTCCTCTCAGACTGTGACCAGAATGATCATTACCTTATGTTTGTTTCAGCTCACCCCCAATACACATCCCACTTGTTGACTTGTAACTTTAGTCCCTGATGTACTGGTGTAAATAATGTCTGGCCTCCATAATGATATCTCACATTAGTTAAGAACAAAAGAAAAATTATAAAATGAGCAATTAACATTTGACCGATCAAAACTCATCTCTGTATTTTCTTAATTAATTCTCTCTAAAGTATATCCAGGCCAATGACTATAGGTCTGGACATTTTATAATTTTTTTTCTTATTCTTTTCCCTTTTTACATCACTATCAATAGAAATTTGATGTAATTTTCTTCCTCGGGGAAAAAAACCAGGTGGTGAACCAGGAGGTCTGCTCAGAGTTTGTAGGTGCAGCTTCTCAGCGTACTATCAAACTAGCTTTGACTTTTTAACTCCATCTCATGTATGTCTCCAAGGAGCTGCTGATCTAATTAATAAAAATCAATGATTACCGAGCGAGGTGAAGCACTGCTTCGATAATGTTCGAACCATCCTTGGCACTTGTTTCACAGAACAGCACGTTGTATGTCTGTCAAGAAAACAAAAGATAAATACAATTCACTCCTATATCTAGTATCCTTAAAATCCCACCCAAAGGATGAGTCATTCCCGACTAATATGCTACAAGACTATGATTATATTGCTTCAGTATCCATGTTAGATCCAAAATAGACTGAAAACAGATTATGCTAATGTCATAGGTGTTTCATACAGTGATGCATCTCTTTTCTTGTTTGCTTCCTGCTAAATTTCATTTTGATGTGTTATGTGCAAATTCAACCAATCACTGCCTACAAAAGGAATCCATTTTATTATAGAATTGTTCAATGGCATTTCAGGCTCTGGCATAAGAAAACTGGAAATATTGTATGGAGGTTTACTTCAGAGCAGAAGTAAATCCTTCTAACATAACAGCACATATAACACAGGAACATAATTTTCCAGTTAATTGTTGGAGAATTACCCAAATCAGTCCTTTTCTCTGCTTTTGTATAATTGATTGGACTGAACTGGACTGTGTGCCCACTCTTTAAAGGGTGTAATTACAAATACAAAACATCACCAAAAAATGCACAACTTTCTGCTTTACATCCCACCTCTCCAGATTTAAAACAAAAATGTTTTAATGACTCAGTTCTTTGATTCTCACCATGGCCAGTTTCTCCCCATAGCTGGTGGGGACAGACTTTTGTCTTTCTTGCATCGCTCGGTTTCTCAGGTCCGCCTTGTTCCCCACCAACATAATAGGAATATTTTCATTGGTTGAATCCTTTAAGTTAAGCAAAAATGGATAACATTATCATCATGTATTTTTATAATCTCAGGTAAATCATCACTTGGCCCAGAATTTTCGGTTAGCAGCAAAGCAGGCCCCGAAGTAGGCTTCGCACAAGGGTCTCGCAATCCGTGTCGAGAACTTCGGGTTTTCCAACCTTCCATTCAAATGAACGGAGTATAGTGGGGATCCCCTTGTTCGAACTGCTGTGATGTCAACAGGCTGTCTAAGCAGCCAATCAAAAGGCAGAATTCTCACAGACAACGAACAAGGAAGTGAATAAGCTCTTCAAATTCTAACTTTTTAAAATAGTTAGAGAGAGCAAAAGAAAGTTTGGGAGTCTCACATGGGAAAAAGGCAAACCTGAAATAAAGGACAAACTTTAAAAACATTTTTAAAAATGTTTTCAAAAGTTTCTTAAAAATTTTAATTTTAATTTTAATTAATATGGACAAATTTCACATGGCACAAAATTAAAATGAGTTTTCCAGGCCCTTAACATTTGTTTAGCAGTCAATACGCTGTTAAAACCCCAGTCACACCTAATCCCTTTGGGTTTAACTTTTAGTGGGGAATTTAACAGCGTAATCACTGCGGAAGAGCTAAAGTTTTTGTCGGTTTCAATGATTTGACTGATTACACTGATTGCCGGCTCTTTGTGGGGGGACACAGCGCAGCCTGTTTCGGAGCTGTCAATGACTGACCGCAACATGCAACAAAACCACGAAGTTGCTGTTAGTTTCAAAGGCGGAATGACAGGGACACTGCCAGTTCATCATCATCCCGACCGCAAATTCCGGGCCTTTGTGCTTTCCTTGAGTCCGTTCATTTAAAGGGGTACTGTCTTTTGAAAAAGTGTTTGACAATTTTGTTTCAAATTCTGGGATTGAAAGGAACCGGAAAACCAAACAGCATTTTCATTGCACCGATGTTACATGCAAGCGATGTGACTAACATAATTACCAATCTGATAATACCAGCTTACATTTTTGATAGCATCTATGCTATTTGAAATATAAAATGCCCTAAATTCTCCTTTTACTACCTTGTACTTGTACCGTGCAATCAGTGTAATCAGCCAAATCATTGCACTTGGGTCCCATTGTCCTGTTGCCATGTTCTACCTTTTCTATAACATCACCTCTCTATAAGCTCCTTTCCAGGCTGAAAACCCATAGTTCTCCATTCTTTCCCTCTAACTCAGTCCCTCTGACTCTAGGGGTCACTCTCATAACTCTTCTCTGAACCACCTTCAGAGTTTGAACTGATACATTATTGAGCACAAGCAAATGGAATACTGCAGTATGTTGGGGTTCAATATGTTAAGTCTCACAGTATGATTTCCCACATAAAGAATTCCCAATCCAACCCACATCTTTAGGTGAGGTGACATTAGAAGGACAATCCCTTTTTCTTGTGGAGTAGGTCATCTCATGCATCTCCAGTGTGCCTTCTAGTGGTGTTACTGCAGAGGCCTGGCAGTAGCTTGGCTGCTTACCTTCTGAGCTAGGAAGGGTAAATTTCCATGGGAATTCTCCTGCTCATCCACTGTAAGTTTGGTGGGAGAGCCGCAGAAACCCCAGAACAAAGACTGACAAATGGGAGAACCCCCTCAAAAATTCACCCGGAGGTAATGGTATGCAGCCCAGGCAATTGGAAGTTGGGGAGAAAAGTGAGGGGGAGGTTGGACAGAACAAGCAATTTACACACTGGTGTAAAATGAATAAAAATAGGGATATGAAATATTTATGGGAGACTTATGCACTGAACATTATAATATAGGAGTAATGTTACTAATTATGCTCCAGGTACGATTTTAATGGATGAAAAATCATGGGGACTGTGCACCCAAATTCCCGATACTTGCTGCAGGCAGGCAAGGCTCGATACTGGGAGCACAATTTGTCAGGGTGTATTATTTTCCCCCCAGTGAGTTTACATTAACCATGCAGCCATTGTAGTTGCTGCTTAATTCATACGAAATCTATCTTTAATATGAAAACAGAGTCATTCACCTCAATCATGTCAACCCATTCTCGTACATTGAGGAAACTTTTTTCACAGGTGACATCATATAGCAATAAAACGCCATCCGCACGCCTAAAATACGATTTGGCAATACTCCGAAACCTGAAACATAAACGGTAAGATTTTGGTGCCCGCTTCTCTGCTAACCATTCCATTTTTTAAAAAAACATTAATGCTACAGAACAAATACATTGCCAATAATGTTAACACATGATGGGCAATTAAGCTTCAATTTCTTTTCCTTTGGTTAATTTTTATGTTCATCAAGGTGAGGAATCGAAGCTCATTTCAGGCACCCAGGGTGAGAAATTTGGCTCCGTAGTGCCTGCTTTTTCGGCACTACGGGTGCCGTTTTGTGTCAACATTTGCATCTACGCCGTGCGCACACTTCTGGTGTGGGTTGTGCCGGCCACCCTTTTGGTGAGGGTGGTAGGGCGGGCATTAGGAACGTGCGCCAGAAGTACATTGAGTGGGCAGATCGTGACGTCAATCAGCGCGCAACACTGATTTGACGCCAGCGCTGCCCTTTTTGTCCTCAACGCTGGAGCGAACGCCTTGTCTTAACCTCGCACAGCTGAACATGCATTCAGCAGCAACAAGGACCCCCAACCAGCGATATATAAAGGAATCAGCAACTACTCTCGTTAGTTGCTGATTAATTTCTACTAGCTCTGTGTAAGTTTGATGAAGTGTTTGGAGCTTTACAGAGTTGTTTAGATTTGGTGAGGTGAAAGGGAGTGGTGCTGCAAGTGGAAAAGGCCTTGGTTCTAACTTTAGGGGTTCTAGTCAGACCACTTGCTCCTAGTCATGGGTGCGCTAGTTGTCATCCCCCTTGGTCTGCAGCATGATAGGGAGATGGAGCAGAGGCAGCGAAGAGGACAAGCTGCTCGCAGAGGGAGGAGGAGGGAAGGGCTCTCAGCAGGAGGCCTTACCCACCTAGGGTCTTCCGAGAGCAACTCTCTTACCTTAGCCTGAGCCAGGAGTAGTGTGTGAGATGTCTGTACTTTACAAAGGTGGTGCTCACAGAACTCTGCCACCTCTTGCAACCAGACCAGCAGCCTCACACTAGGGCAAGGACAGCACTGCCAGTGGTTGTGAAAGTAAGAGTGGCCTTGAATTTCCTCGTGTCAGGATCCTTCCAGGCTGGAGCAGGTGACATCTGTAACATCACCCAGCTCGCCATCCACTGCTGCATAAGAGAGGTGACAGACGCTCTTTATGCCAGGAGAGGGGCCTCATTGTCTTCTTTCTGAGCAGAGAGAAGCAGGCGGAGCGTGCATGTGGTTTTGCCAGGATAGCGGGCTTTCCCCATAGTGCAGGGCACCATCGACTGCACGCACATGGCTTTGCGGGCGCTGCATCTAAATGCTGAAATGTACCACAACCGCAAAGGTTACCACTCGCTGAATGTGCAGTTGGTGTGCGACCATGCTTAGCATATCATGATGGTGAATGCCCAGTATCCTGGAAGCAGTCATGATGCTTTTATTCTGTGCCAATTCACTGTTCTCTCAGTCTTTGAGCCACCACGACAAACCAGAAGGTGGCTACTGGGCGACAAGGGCTATCCGCTGACCACCTGGCTCATGACTCTGCTGCACAACCCACGCACATGTGGGCAGCACGCATCTATCGAAAGCTAGACTACCACACGGAATCTGATAGAGCAGACCATTGGCATCCTAAATCGCTTCCGCTGCCTGGACCGATCTGGAGGAGCCCTGCAGTACTCAGCAGAACGCGTCTCAAGATTCGTCTACCACGCCATCATGAAGGCACAGCCCTGGTCACCAGGCATATGACGACCAGCTGAGGAGGAGGAGGAGGAGGAGGAGGAGAAAGCGGAGGAGGAGGAGAAAGTGGAGGAGGAGGTGGCGGCAACCCAGACAGCCCCTTTCTGCCAGGCTGTCCGTGATCGACACATCCGACTGTGGTACCAGTGAACGCAACCCCTATTCAACGATAGTCCCACACCTTATCTTCCCACTGTTACTGACCATCACAGCGTCCTCTTGGCCACAATGCTACAGTGAAAGCCACCACAAAACAAACATTCCAATCCAACTTTATATATCTAGCCATCCAATATTACATAACAAAGTCAACAAATCACCCTTGTGCATTCCCTTCATGCCGGTCTTCCATGTCCCTTTGCCTGTCCTAGTGTTCCTACGAATTGCTACCACAGTGGTGGAATCATGGCTGGTGCAAGGCTGCTGATTTTCAGTGGGGGAAGACTGCAGATGGCCTTGCAGGACGGTGTCGAGCAGCTCTGGGCCTAGAAGGCCCCATTGTAGATTGCACCACCTCAGCATGGGCGGCAGAAGCCAGGACTGGCTGGCTGACAGGCAACAGCAAGGGCACTGGTGGAATGGCAGTGGTGGGAGGACAAAAGCTGTCATCCTGAAAGAGGCACCTCAGCATTCCTTGTAATCTGTTGGAGGACAGATTGTTGGACTGCTGTGACACCCTGCAAGCCCCTTTCCACACTGGGAAACACAGTCACGATGGTAGCAGTCTGAGCTTCTTTGGCTGAAGCCTGAACTTCCACTGCAGCACTCAAGACGTTGGGTGGCTTCTGCTTGTGCTGCTATGGAAGCTGAGATATCGGCCATCAGATGCTACACCATGGTTGGGTCCAGAAGTGCTCTAATGGAGTTGCCCATCACTTCCATGCTCAAAAGGATGGGCTCCAAGCTGTGCGCAAAGTCCTGTGCAAGGTTGATGCTGGACTCCTCCATGCTCCTTGACATGGCATTCAGGCTTTCTGGCAGGCCTGCCAATGCACCAAGCATGTCATTGTGCATACCCATCAGCGGTCTTCTGTTAGCCGCCCCATCGAAGTTCTCATCTAAGTCCGCTGCAGCAGAACGCGTGTGTGACCTCGCTCTCCGGGGAGTTGGCACCTGCGCTACCCTTTCCCCTACACTGGCTGCAGGTCACTCGTGCCCAGTGTCTCACCATGTGCAGATTCTGCCTCTAACCTATCCTCTAAACTACAGGGTGTGTCAGTATCTGAGCTGGTGGCTGCGAGAGTGAAATTGAGTGACGGTGCTGTGTTTTCAACATCAGTGTCTTGGTGCTCTTCTACTTCGTGCTGCTCCACCAGTGCTTGGCCAAGTGGTTATTCTTGGCTATCTGAAAGGAGAAAGGCACAAGGATAAGGTTGTGGTGCGGGGAGGAGGGGAAAGCAATAGGTGCATGTTTACACCATGTGCAGCTTGTAAATCAGAAGATATTGTGGGATTAGGGGGCAGTGGGATTTTTTTTTTTATTCGTTCCGGTATGTGGGCGTCGCTGGCAAGGCCAGCATTTATTGCCCATCCCTAATTGCCTTGGAGAAGGTGGTGGTGAGCCACCTTCTTGAACCGCTGCAGTCCTTGTGGTGAAGGTACTCCCACAGTGCTGTTAGGCAGGGAGTTCCAGGATTTTGACCCAGCGACGATGAAAGAACGGCAGTATATTTCCAAGTCAGGATGGTGTGCAACTTGGAGGGAAACTTGCAGGTGATGGTGTTCCCATGCGCCTGCTGCCCTTGTCCTTCTAGGTGGTAGAGGTCGCGGGTTTGGGAGGTGCTGCCGAAGAAGCCTTGGTGAGTTGCTGCAGTGCATCTGTAGATGGTACACACTGCAGCCACGGTGCGCTGGTGGTGGAGGGAGTGAATGTTTAAGGTGGTGGATGGGGTGCCAATCAAGCGGCTGCTTTGTCCTGGATGGTGCCAAGCTTCTTGAGTGTTGTTGAGCTACACTCATCCAGGCAAGTGGACAGTATTCCATCACACTCCTGATTTGTGCCTTGTAGATGGTGGAAAGGCTTTGGGGAGTCAGAAGGTGAGACACTCGCTGCAGAATACCCAACCTCTGACCTGCTCTTGTTGCCACAGTATTGTTGTGGTTGGTCCAGTTAAGTTTCTGGTCAACGGTGACCACCCAGGATGTTGATGGTTGGGGATTCGGTGATGGTAATGCCGTTGAATGTCATGGGGAGGTGGTTAGGCTCTCGCTTGTGGGAGATAGTCATTGCCTGGCACTTGTGTGGCGCGCATGTCCTCCCACCACTGCCACTCCGAGATAGAAGATCAGCCATGATCTTATTGAATGGCGGAGCAGGCTCAAAGGGCCAAATGGCCTACTCCTGCTCCTATTTCTTATGTTCTTATGTTCCTCACAGCTTACTTTCCCACCTAGCTTGGATACATTGCACTGTGTCCCTTCATCTAAGTCACTAATATAGATTGTAAATAGCTGAGGCCCAAGCACTGATCTATGCAAATATCCACAGCCCCGCCACTGGCCACAGGTTCAGCCATGCCCCTCCCAATAATGGCCAACACCGTCTCCTCCAAGTGGGTGAGATGATGCAGGTGAGCCTGTCTCCCGATGGTTAAGGTCTGATGTCGTTTGTTGTGCGCCACCTTTTCCTGCAAAGATAAAGGGAAGTGTGTCAGTGAGTGGTGCAATGTGTTTGTGTGATGATGTTCCTGTCATGGTTGAATAGCTGATAGCGTGTTAACGTGTGAGATGTGGGTGTGAGTCAGCAGTGCTAAGTGTGTGCAGGTGAGGTGAAGTATTACATAGCATTACATAGGATATACAGCACAGAAACAGGCCATTCGGCCCAACCAGTCCACGCAGCGTTTATGCGCCACTCGAGCCTCCTCCCGTCTTTCCTCATCTAAATCTATCAGCATAATCCTCTATTCCCTTCTCCCTCAAATGCTTATCTAGCCTCACTTTAAATGTATCCATACTGTTCGCTTCAACTACTCCCTGTGGTAGCGAGTTCCACATTCTCACCACTCTCTGGGTAAAGAAGTTTTTTCTGAATTCCCTATTTGATTTCTGAGTTGTGTTTAGTAGAGATGTTGGTAGGTGCTGGTCTTGCACGAACTTGGCTCCCCTGCTGAGTGTTCAGCCACTCAGCAGCATCATACAAAGTAGCAGGCAGCACTAATTTTGCCGGTTGCCTGCAGTCCTCCGAACAGGCGCGGGTTCCTATCGCATCCCCATGCCCGTTTTCAGGGGCTACTGAAATTTTAGGTCGCTCATTTCTAATTTACCTTTCTTGGCCTGCAGTGTCCCATAACTGCAACACCGTTTGCTCTCCATCAACAACTAAAGTTTTCATCTGAAAATCGACTCCTGCATGAAAAAGAATATGGAAGATAAGAAGATGCTGCTCCTCAATGACATCTACAGGCGCAGGATCAGTTTCTGTTTGTGTGCTGACAATACCCAGCTCTACCTCCACCTCACCATCGTTCTCCACAGCTCACAATTACCTCTGTGTCGTCAGATTGCCTGTCTGAAATTAAATTGTGGGCGAGTCAAAATTTCTTCTCACCATGAAAATCTGCTCCCTTGACACTGCCTCCATACCCTCCTCAGCTACTCGCTCAGGCGGAATTAAACCTTGGCATTCTGTTCAATCAAGAGTCGTCTTTTAAAACCACATCCCATTCATCACCAAGACTACTTGTATTCATCTCCATGACACTGCCTGCCACACAACCTTTATCCGCACTTTTGCTACCTCTAGATTTGATTTCAACATCCTTCTTCCATCCTCCACCTCCCCATAAACGTGTCCTAAACTCAGCTGCTTGCATCCCGTCATGCATTTCACATCTCTCCTCATTGGCCAATGTTGTCTCATAGAAACATAGACATAGAAGAAACATAGAAGATAGGAGCAGGAGTAGGCCATTCGGCCCTTCGAGCCTGCTCCGCCATTCAATGAGATCATGGTCATCCAAATTCAGTACCCTGTCCCTGCTTTCTCCCCATATCCCTTGATCCCTTTAGCCTTAAGAAATATATCCAACTCTTTCTTGAATATATTTAATAAACTGGCCTCCACCGCCCTCTGTGGCAGAGAATTCCACAGGTTCACCACTCTCTGGGTGAAGAAATTCCTCCTCATTTCAGTCCTAAATGGCCTACCCCTTATCCTTAGACTATGACCCCTGGTTCTGGACTCCCTGACCATCGGGAACATCCTTCCAGCATCTAGTCTGTCCAGTCCTGACAAAATTTTATAGGTTTCGATGAGATCCCCTCTCAATCTTCTAAACTCCAGTGAGTATAAGCCCAATCGACACAATCTCTCCTCATACGTCATTCCTGCCATCCCAGGTATCAGCCTGGTGAATCTTCGCTGCACTCCTTCCATGGCAAGAACGTCCTTCCTCAGATAAGGCGACCAAAACTGCACACAATACTCAAGGTGCGGTCTCACCAAGGCCCTGTACAACTGCAGCAAGACATCATTGTTCCTGTACTCGAACCCTCTTGCTACGAAGGCCAACATTCCATTTGCCTTCTTAACCGCCTGCTGCACCTGCATGCTTACCTTCAGCAACTGGTGCACAAGAACACCCAGGTCTCTTTGCACTTCCCCTTCTCCCAATCTATTGCCATTCAAATGATAATCTGCCTTCCTGTTTTTGCCACCAAAGTGGATAACCTCACATTTATCCACATTATAGTGCATTTGCCATGTTTCTGCCCAATCACCTAACCTGTCCAAATCGTACTGGAGTTTCACGACATCCTCCTCACAGCATACCCTCCCACCCAGCTTTGTGTCGTCTGCAAATTTGGAGATATTACATCCAATTCCCTCGTCCAGATCATTAATATATATTGTGAACAGCTGGGGTCCTAGGACCGATCCTTGCGGTACCCCACTAGTCACTGCCTGCCACTCGGAAAACGACCCGTTTATTCCAACTCTTTGCTTTCTGTCCGCCAATCAGTTCTCTATCCAAGTCAATACCTTGCCCCCAATCCCATGCGCCTTAATTTTGCACGCTAATCTCTTATGCGGGACCTTATCGAAAGCCTTCTGAAAGTCCAAATACACCACATCCACTGGTTCTCCCTTATCTATTTTACCAGTCACATCCTCAAAAAATTCCAGTAGATTAGTCAAGCATGATTTACCTTTTGTAAATCCATGTTGACTTTGTCCGATCCTGTCACAAAGTGCTCTGCTATTACACCTTTTATAATGGACTCTAGCATTTTCCCCACTACCGATGTCAGGCTTACCGGTCTATAATTCCCCGCTTTTTCTCTGCCACCTTTTTTGAATAGTGGGGTAACATTAGCTACCCTCCAATCCATGGGTACTGTTCCAGAATCTATCGAATTCTGGAAGATGACCAGCAATGCATCTACTATTTCTAGGGCCACTATCTTAAGTACCCTGGGATGTAGATTATCAGGCCCTGGGGATTTATCGGCCTTCAGTCCCATCAATTTTCCTAACACCATTTCCCTACAAATACTGATTTCTTTCAGTTCCACCCTTTCATCAGACCCTATGTTCCCCGGCATTTCTGGGAGGTTATTTGTGTCCTCCTTTGTGAAGACAGAACCAAAATATGTATTTAGTTGGTCTGCCATTTCTTTGTTCCCCATTATAAATTCTCCCGATTCTGACTGCAAGGGACCTACGCTTGACTTCACCAATCTTTTTCTCTTCACATATCTATAAAAGTTTTTACAGTCAGTTTTTATGTTCCCTGCAAGCTTACTCTCATATTCTATTTTCCCTTTCTTAATTAATCCCTTTGTCCTCCTTTGTTGAATCCTAAACTGCTCCCAATCCTCAGGATTATTGCTTTTTCTGGCCAATTTGTATGTCCTCTCCTTGGATCTTATGCTATCCCAAATTCCCTTGTTAGCCACGGTTGAGTCACCTTTTTTGTTTTATGTTTATGCCAAACTGGGATGAACAACTTCTGTAGTTTATCCATTCGGTCTTTGAATGTTTGCCATTGCCTTTCCACCGTCAACCCTTTGAGTGCCATTCCCCAATCAATCCTACCCAACTCGCTCCTCAGACCATCGTAGTTTCCTTTATTTAAATTGAGGACCCTAGTTTCTGAGTCAACTACTTCATTCTCCATCTTAATGAAGAATTCGATCATATTATGATCGCTCCGACCCAAGGGGCCTCGTACAACAAGATTGCTAATTAATCCTTTCTCGTTACATAATACCCAGTCTAAGATGGCCTGATCTCTGGTTGGTTCCTCAACATATTGGTCCAGGAAACCATCCCATAAACACTCCAGGAATTCCTCCTCCACAGTATTGTTACTAATTTGGTTAGCCCAATCTATATGTAGATTAAAGTCACCCATGATGACTGCTGTGCCCTTATTGCACGCTTCTTTAATTTCCCTTTTAATGCCATCCCCAACCTCCGCCTTACTGTTTGGAGGTCTATATACCACTCCCACTAATGTTTTTTTCCCCTTAGTATTTCTCAATTCTACCCATACAGATTCCACATCATCAGAGCTAATATCCTTCATTACAATTGTGTAAATCCCTTCTTTAACCAGTAATGCTACCCCACCTCCCTTTCCTTTTTGTCTATCTTTCCTGAATATCGAATACCCCTGGATGTTGAGTTCCCAGTCTTGGCCATCCTTGAGCCACGTTTCCGTAATCCCAACCAAATCATATTCGTTTACCTCTATTTGCGCAGCCACTTCATCCACCTTATTACAAATGCTACTCGCATTAATACACAAAGCCTTCAGGCTTGTTTTTTTAACGCTCTTATACCTATTAGAATTATTATTTACTGTGGTCACGTTTGATTTAAACCGTTGATTTCTCTGACTGCCACTTTTGTTTTTCTCCTTCCTATCTTTTGCTTTTATCCTTGTTTCCCAGTCTCCCAACACATTTGAATTTAAAATCCTCATTCTCGTTCACATTTTCAAATCTCTCCGTGGCCTCACTCCAACCCTATCTCTGCACCCTCCAGCCGTACATCCCTTCCTGCACCCTTCATTCCTCAAACTCCAGCCTTGTGCATCCCTCCTCCCTTCACTCCACCACTGGTGGCAGACCCATCAGCCACCTCGGTCCTACATTCTGCAACTGACAATGAGATCTGCATTTGTAATAGTGAAGTTCCATTGCCTATTATTCTTTGGGTATTGAGTGTTAGTCATGTTCTAAAGACCATGAATATGATAATGGCATGAAGGTAAAACATTTTTTTAAACTACTAAAAAAAGTGTAAACAAT
Organism: Somniosus microcephalus; assembly: GCF_052327205.1. Classification (NCBI taxonomy): domain Eukaryota; kingdom Metazoa; phylum Chordata; class Chondrichthyes; order Squaliformes; family Somniosidae; genus Somniosus; species Somniosus microcephalus. The sequence continues at coordinate 126,812,781 of NC_140987.1, read as the reverse complement.
CCAAATGACAATAGTAGGGGGGCAACATATTCAGATGTGCAATTTTTAATCCTAAATTTGACTTTGCATTCAGCTGTAAACTCCATATCAGCTGTAGGTACCAGCCTCAACTCAGTGATCAGAGTGGTTCATGTCCCACTCCAGGGCTTGAGCACATAATCTAGGCTGACACTTCAGTGCACTGCTGAGGGAGTGCTGCACTGTCGGGAAGTGACGTCTTTCAGATAAGATGTTAAACGAACGTCTGCTCTCGCAGGTAAATATAAAAGATCCCATGGCTCTCTCTGATGGAGAGCAGGGGAATTCTCCTGCTGCCCTGGAAAATAATTATCCCTCAACCAACATCATTAAAACATATTTAACTCATTGCTGTTTGTAGGACCTCACGGAGTACAAATTGATTGCTGTATTTCCTTGCATTACAACAGTGACTACACATCAAAAGTACTTCATTGGATGTAAAACACTTTGGGATGTTGTGAGGGATGAAAAGCGGTATATAAATGCATTTTTTTTAGGAAGACTACATTAAAACACTGAAGGTAGGGAAGCCAATACAGAGGACCAGAAAATGCTCAGGCCTTCTGGCTCCAGCAGGAGTGCAGCAGAAGGTTTAGGAAATACACGGGGTTTCTGCATGGTTAGTTTCCTGGGGACCTTATCTGAGGCAGAACCTCCATCTGCCCCAAATATGGCCCTCTATGTCAGGGGGAAGGGCCAGCACCTCCCTACACTGGGTATTCCCACTTCCTTGTTCTTAGTGGGACCCAAGTTTGGGGGCCGATACACCAAGTGAAATCAGGCATACCTGCTTGCTGATGGGCCGCAAATGGCCCACCTGGGTCGGATGGGAAAAGCACAATGCTTCACTTTCTGCAGGTGAATCCTGCACCCACTGGACCAGCCAGCTTCCTCCTCAGTTTCCAGGCTTTGTGGTGGGGAGGCGGGGGCATCAAAGGCCCACTTCAGGAGGTCCCTTCCTCTGATCCAACAAACTTCAATAGAGTCAGAAGCAGGCAATCCCAGTGTAACTGCCAGGATCACGCCGCTGTGGCTTTTCAGGGCCAGAGACTCCACACAGACTCATCTGCCTCAAGATGAACAAGTAGAAGTTGTGCCAACGGGCATTCTGGCAGATGTTTATAAAGTAGGCAGCCATGTGAAGGCTAAAGAAGCTGACTGACAGCATAACCCAGGCGGGAGGAAAATATGGGAAAAAAATTGTTTAAAAAAAGATTGACTGGAGAAACATACCTAAAGTGGCACTGGTGTTCCCACGAAACTCATTTTTGCAGAGTCGTAGAAGAAAACTTGATTTGCCTACGGCTGCATCTCCAGCAAGCACTATCTTGAAGGCTTTATCTGTCTGAGGATATTTGAGGTTCCCAGCTGTGCTATTAGGCTGAAGAAAGAGCAAGGTTCAATCAGAACACCACTTTTGTCATTTTAAAGGGCAATTACGAGTTCTGAGTCAAGCAAAATAATCACTTTCAACTTTAAAATGAATCAATCAATCTGTTGGCTGATTCAGATCTTGCCTACATCCATTTAGATGGATGAGTAGATGAAAGTCAGATTGGAATTTATACCATCTGTCCATATCCCAAGGTATTTTTTTACTAAGTTTAAGTGCAATATATGAGGCATAATAAGAATGTAGATCCATTTAGATGGGGCTAAGAGACCTTAATGGAAAAAATAAAATCAGCACTTAAATGGATATGTTGTCAGCAAATTCTTGCTGGCAGGCAATAAATACAAGTACCCATTTTATATATTGATTTTTCTCCCTTCTTCTGAAGACACTAACTCACACTGATGTATGTTTCTATCTCTGCAACCCTCAACCTTCCCCCACCCCCACCCCCATCCACCGCACTTTACCAAAGCAGCCATTCTTCACCTGTGAGCCTGGGCGGTAAGGGCTAGAATTTCCATGAGGGAGTTCCCGATCTCCTGCCGTAACTTCCACTGTTTTTTTGGCGGTTTCCATTGATCTCTTGCCAAAGTTATGGCAGGATAACAGGAGGACCCTCATGAAAATTACTGGTGCAAGTGTCAACAGGCTATTTAATAATGGAAAGAGATGGGGGGTGAGGGGAGAAGGAGAAGATAAAATATCACACCAAGGCCTGACTTCGCCTTCACCCTACATTCACTTTCCAGCTGCAGTCACTGAAAATTGGACATGGGAACGCAGCTGATTTTTTTCCATTCCCTAGCTCAGAAGGCAAGGATGGCAATTATAATGCCCCCATCACTGCTGCCTAGCTGAGATCAGCTGACTCAACATTGGCCAGAGATGGATCGGAGTTCTTTCTGATGTCATCAGGGAATTCAGTATCATTTCTTTAATCACCATCATAAATAAAGGCTGAATAAATCAATTACTTGCAATACAGCTATTTGATTTGCCTGAACAACAAAAAATGTGAACTCACAGAGATGGAGGATTATTTAATAATGTGTAACAGGCATTACCTGTGGTGAAAATGCAGAGATAAAGCGCCGTGATGAAGAGGCTCTAGAATTGCTCTGGCTCACTTCTTGGGAGGGTTGCCTGTCCAAAATCGTGCTTGTACGGTCCTGGCTAAAAGCTGCATCATTCCAGATTTCAGGCTCCTACAAACAAATCGCAAGTATACTGTAACCTACAGAGCCAAAAGTAGAAGGCCGGCTTCACTCAATCTAACTGTAATTATCGGTGGCCATCTCAGTGCCAGAGCACTTTACAACCAATGAAGATAGGAAACACGGCAGCCACTATGCACACAGCAAGGTTCCACAAATAGCAATGAGACAAATAACTAAATAATTTGTTTCAGTGAAGTTGGTTGAGGGATAAATATTAATACAAAAGCAAAATACTGTGGCTGCGGGAAATCTGAAATAAAAACAGAAAATGCTGGGAATACTCAGCAGGTCAGGCAGCATCTGTGGAGCGAGAAAGAGAGTTAATGTTTCAGGTCGATGACCTTTCATCAGAACTGGAAAAAGTTATAAATGTAACAGATTTTAAGCAAGTGCAGGGGCAGGAAAAGGGGGGGAGGGAGGAAAGAACAAAAGGGAAGGGCTGTGATAGGGTGGAAGGCAGGAGTGATTAAATGACAAAAGGTATGATTGTACAAAGCAAAAGGAAATGGTAATGGGACAAGTAAAGAAACAAAAGATGGGTCTAGAAAAGGTGTAAATAGCAGAATCATCAACAGCTGGCATCTGAAAAAAAGGGGCTGAGGTTATGGTCTGAAATTGTTAAACTCAATGTTGAGTCCAGAAGGCTGTAAAATGTCTAATCGAAAGATGAGGTGCTGTTCCTCGAGCTTACATTGAGCTTCGTTGGAATAATGTATGAGGCTGAGGACAGAGAGGTCAGAGTGGGAGTGGAGCGGAGCATTAAAGTGACAGGTGACCGGAAGCTCGGGGTCACACCTGCAGATTGAACGGAGGTGTTCCGCAAAGCGGTCACCAATCTGGGTTTGGTTTCCCCAATGTAGAGGAGACCGCAATAACAACGGTTCTGACGAAGCATCCCCGACTCGAAACGTTGATTCTGTTCCTCTCTCCTCGATGCTGCCTGAACTATTGAGTGTTTCCAGCATTTTGTTATTTCAGATTTCCAGCATCCGCAGTATTTTGCTATTGTAGAGGAGACCACATTGTGAGCAGCAAATACAGCATACTAAATTGTAAGAAGTACAAGTAAATCGCTGTTTCACCTGGAAGGAGTGTTTGGGGCCCTGGATGGTGGGATGGGAGGAGGTAAAAGGGCAGGTGTTGCATCTCCTGTGCATGCATGGGAAGGTGCCGTGGGAAGGGGAGGGCGTGTTGGTGATATAGGAGTGGACCAGGGTGTCGCGGAGGGAGCAATCCCTTCAGAATACTGAAAGGGGAGGGGAGGGGAAGATGTGTTTGGTGGTAAGATCACACTGGAGAATCATAGAATGGTTACAACACAGAAGGCGGCCATTCGGCCGAACGAGCCAGTGTTAGTTATCTGCAAGAGCACCTCAGCTAGTCCCACTCCCCTGCCCATGCCCCATAGCCCTTCAAAAAATTTACTTATCCAACTCCCTTTTGAAAGCTGTGATTGAGTCTGCCGCCTCCACCACCCTTTCAGGCAGTGCATTCCAGATCCTAACCACTCGCTGCGTAAAAAAGTTTTTTCTTATGTAGCCCTTTAGTTCTTTTGCCAATCGCCTTAATTCTGTGTCCGCTGGTTCTCGACCCTTCTGCCAATGGGAACAGTTTCTCTCTATCTACTCTGTACAGACCCCTCATGATTTTGAACACCTCTATCAAATCTCCTCTCAATCTTCTCTGCTCTAAGGAAAACAACCCCAGCTTCTCCAGTCTATCCACGTAACTGAAGTCCCTCATCCCTAGAATCATTCTCGTAAATCTTTTCTGAAACCTCTCTAAGGCCTTCACATCCTTCCTAAAGTGTGGTGCCCAGAATTGGGCACAATACTCCAGTTGAGGCCGAGCCAGTGTTTTACATAGGTTCCTCATAAATTCCACACTTTTCTATAGTTCTATTCATGAAGCCCAAGATCCCGTAAGCTTTTTTAACCGCTTTCTCAACCTGCCCTGCCACCTTCAACGATTTGTGCAACTATACCCCAGGACTCTCTGTGCATGCACCCCCTTTAGGATTGTACCCTTTAGTTTATATTTCCTCTCCTCATTCTTTCTACCAAAATGTATCACTTCGCATTTTTCTGCGTTAATATTCATCTGCCACGTGTCTGCCCATTCCGCCAGCCTGTCTATGTCCTCTTGGGGTCTATCACTATCTTCCGTGGTGGCAGAAATGGGAGAGGATGATCCATTGAATGTGGAGGCTGGTGGGGTGAAACGTGAGGACAAGGGGAACCCCATCGTGGTTCTGGGAGGGAGGGGAAGGAGTGAGAGAAGTGTGGGAAATGGAACGGACACGGTCGAGGGCCATGTCAACCACGATAGAACGGAATCCTTGGTTGAGGAAAAAGGAAGACATATAAGAAGCATTAGTATGGAAGGTGGCATCATCAGAACAGATGCGACAGAGACGGAGAAACTGGGAGAATGGGACAGAGTTCTTACAGAAAATGGATTGGGAGGAAGTGTAGTCCGGGTAGCTCAGGGAGTCAGTGGGCTTATAGTGGATGTTTCTTGATAGCCTATCCCCAAAAATGGAGACAAAGAAGTTGAGGAAGAGAAGGGAAGGGAAGAGTTGGAGATGGACCATGTGAAGGTGAGGGAAGGGTGGAAATTGGAAGCAAGGTGAATGAAGTTTTCCTGTTCAAGGCAACAGCAGGAAATGGCTCTGATACAGTCATCAATGTAATGGAAAAAGAGGTGAGGGAGGGGACCTGAGTAGGACTGGAACAAAGAATGTTCCACATATCCCACGAAAAGGCAGGCAAAGCTAGGACCCATGCAGGTTCCCATAGCAACACCTTTTATTTGGAGGAAGTGAGTGGAGTCAAAAGAGAAGTTGCTCAATGTGAGAAAAAATTCAGCCAGGCAGAGGAGGGTGGTGGTGGATAGGGACTGGTTGGGCCTCTGTTCAAGGAAGAAGCAGAGCGCCCTTAGGCCATCCTGGTGGGAAATGGAGGTGTAGAGGGATTGGACGTCCATGGTGAAAAGGAGATGGTTAGGGCCAGGAAACTGGAAACTGTTAAAGTGGCGGAGGGAGTTGGAAGATTCACGGATGTAGGTTGGAAGAGACTAACTTTTTCCAGTTCTGATGAAACAAAACCTGAAACGTTAGCTCTGTTTCTCTCTCCACAGATGCTGCCTGACATGCTGAGTATACCCAGCATTTTCTATTTTATTTGAGGGATAAATATTGTCCAGGACACTGGGAGAACATCACTGCTTTTCTTCAAATAGTGCCACGGGATCTTGTGTCCACCTGAGAGAGCAGACGGATCCTCCGTTTAACATCTCATCTGAAAGACGGCACTTCTGACAGAGCAGCACTGAAGGTGCTGTCATGCTTAGGATTTGAACTCACATTCTGGATGTTTCAGCCTTCATAATGCGCCCAAGTCTTGGAGTGGGGTTTGAACACACAATCTTCTGACTCACTCAGAGGTGAGAGTGCTACCATGAGCCAAGGCTGATACCTGACAAGCTTTTACAGTTAATCCCATTCCAGATTTTTCAAGCTAATAACTGTGTCAGGTGCGTACTGAGTGCAGTACTGAGGAATTGCTGCATTCTCACAGGTGCAATATTAAACAATAGTATGCCTTTTACTGATGGACATAAAAAATCCCATTGCACCATTCAAAGAAGCGCAAGGGAGTTATTCAGCGCTCTGACCAATATTCATTCAACAACTAACACCACCAAAATGGATTATCGGGTCATTTTTTAAAAAATGTCCTCGTTCACGGCATATGGGCGTCGCTGGCAAGGCCAGCATTTATTGCCCATCCCTAATTGCCCTTGAGAAGGTGGTGGTGAGCCGCCTTCTTGAACCGCTGCAGTCCTTGTGGTGAAGGTACTCCCACGGTGCTGACTTTGTCGCAGCGATTTGGTACAACTGAGTGTCTTGCTCGGCCATTTCAGAGGGCAGTTAAGAGTCAACCACATTGCTGTGGGTCTGGAGTCACATTTAGGCCAGACTGGTTAAGGATGGCAGGTTTCCTTCCCTAAAAAGGACATTAGTGAACTAGATGCGGTTTTAAGACAATCCGGTAGTTTCATGGTCACCATTACTGATACGGTTTTCAAAATTCCAGATTTATTTAATTAACTGAATTTAAATCCCCCCAGCTGTCATGCTTAGGATTTGAACTCACATTCTGGATTAGTACTCCAGGCTTCTGGATTACTAGTCCAGTAACATAACCACTATGCTACTGTACCCCCATCTCACTACTGTTTGTGGGACCTTGCTGTATGCAGATTGATTGCTGCATTTGCCTACATTGTACTGCCACCCATTGACTGGCACAAAGATTTACACCGGTGACTCCTCACAGTGAGGTTTTGATCCCAATCGTGTTGCCATGCCCTGTGGAGGCAGGTAACGTAAGAAAAAGAATCAGAGGGAGAAATGTTCCAAGGGCTGCTCTGAAGTACTGTCGAGCAGGCAACTGTAATGTGGTATTGGTGCAGAATTGGGAGCAGATCTCCAGCTGGTCCTCTAGGCCCAAGAAAGGTTGTGGTATTGAGAGACTAAGAAGGGAAAGCAGACAGAAAGTTACATTAAAATTAAACTAAACAACACAGGAAGCATGGGAAATTAGTGCCAAAGATCAGGTTAATTATCAGCGCACAAGAACCTGGGAAATATGTGGTGTAAATTGTTCAATTCCATAATATTCCATTTCTATTGTGCTTGACACACGTTTTCAGTACTAGTAGAAAGAGAGGCTTAGAAACATAGGAACAGGAGTAGGGCAGTAGGCCATTCAGCCCCTCAAGCCTGTTCAGCCATTTAATTAGATCATTGCTGATCTGTACCTCAACTCTAAATTGCTGGGCTTTGTCCCTTGATAGCCTTACCTAACAAAAATCTATCAATCTCAGTCTTGAAAATTTCAATTAACCCAGTATCCATAGCCTTTTGGAGGAGAGTTTTCCAGATTTCCACTACCTTTGTGTGAAAATGTACTTCCTGATTTCACTCCTAAATGGTTTAGCCCAAATTTTAAGATGGTGCCCCTTGTTCTGGATTCTCCCACCGGAGCAAATAGATTCTCTGAATCTACCGGATCAAGTTCTTTTTAATCGGCCCAGAAATTCGGGTCGGGGGCTTCCCGCGGGTGCAAGCCCCCAACCTGTACTTACCTTGCGCGCCGGCAGTTGAGCTCTGGGCTCCCGTGGAATTCCGCTCCGGGGCCTGCTCCAACTCCCGGCGTGCTGTGCTTGCGTGTCCCAGGGGCGTAGTTAGTGCGATGCGTCCCCTGGGATCACATGAGCCATGGGCAGCCAATCGGAGGAGGGAAAAGCCCATTCATAAGATTGACAGAAAGACCTGTCTAAACTTATGAATATACGGGCCCCAAAATAACAGTAAACCTTCAAATAATTTTTTTTTTTTTTTTTTAATCACACTTTTTAAATATAAACTATAAATTACATTAAATAACTATTTTAAACAATAATTAAGATTTTGAAAAAAATAATTTTATAAAAAAATGGGGCTAAAAATAAACTTACCTTGCTTTAAAGTATTTAAAAATAATAAACCTATGGAAAAAATGTTTTAATTTTAATTAATTGACCACTTACCTTTTAAAATGCTGGCCTTACGCCTGGTTTTTACATTTCTAAAATCTAAAGACTTACCCTCACGGAAAAACCTGTAAAAAAAACGTAAGTTCAAAGCGCACGCGCAGACTCCCGCGCGCACGCGTTCGACCTCTGAACCCCTTCGTTCAGAGGAACGGAAGTGCCGGTTTTCCGCGCATGCGCAGTGCATGCAAGAAACCGGCACTTCCATCGGGTCCACGTGTGAGTACCCAGTGCGTACTCATGCGTTGGGACCCGAATTTCTGGGCCAATATTTTAAAGACCTTGATTAGATCACCCTTCCAGCCTCTAACTCAAAGGAATACAAACCAAGTTTATGCAGCCTGTCGATTCCTCTTTTCCAGATCCAAAGTCAATGTCCTCACACTTCCCGACTTGAAATCCCTCTGCCATAGTTTTGCCCAATATGCAATGCAATTGCTGTCATAAGGAAGTTCAATATCATTTGTTAAACCACCATCAGAAATCAATAATCAGTGGATCAATTACTTGCAATGTGACCATTTCATTTACCTGAACAACAAAAAATGTGAACTCAGAAGCAGAGTACTATTTAAAAATTTGTAACAGGCATTACCTGTGGTGAATATGCAGAGATATAGCGCTGTGATGAAGAGGCTCCAGAACTGCTCCGGCTCACTGCTTGGGATGGTTTCCACTCCAGAACCGTGCTTGTACTGTCCTGGCTAAAGGCTACCTCATCCCGGATTTCAGGTACCTACAAACAAATCACAATTATAATTTAACCTACAGAGCCAACGGTAGAAGGCTGGCTTCACTCAATTTAACTAATATATATAGGGGGGAATTTGGTGTCGCCCCGTTTGGGGCGCAATTATCGGCCCAGCGCAAAGTTTAGCGCCTGGTGCTAATTATCGCCTCCGACTGCAAACTTGGCCTCTATCGCCCCTGGAGGTGATTTGAGCACTAAATCAGGCGCTACACACCTCCTATAAGGTGCTAACGCCGAGGAGCAAGGCGCTAATTCAGAGCGCTGGCGAAGCTCAGGTGATGTCAGTTAGCAATGGAACATTGCTCTCATGCAGTCTCAGATTGATGTCACACAAGCACTGACTGCTGCCATCGTCGCTGTGTCGGTCACATTGCCCCGGGGCTCTCACGGTGCCGCAGCAGGCCAGCAATCTGTGCTCAAGCAGATTGCTCCGGATGCTGAGGTACTGCCCCATGGGAGTGCCAGTGTGTTGTTCAAGCAGGGAGGTGCTGTCCTCTCTCAGGCTGACAGCATTCCTGCTCCCACCAGTGGCACTTCCCCATTGCACTTGCCACGGCCTGCAACACAGCCAGCCCAGACTGCTGCCGCCCATGCAGAGTTGGTGCAGTCTGCAGCCGGGCCCTCCAGGCCCAGAGCTGGTCGAGGGCATCCTTCAAGGGCATCTGTAGTCTCTGTATCTGACATTCAGCAGCCTTCCACCAGTCTTGCTGCAGCCACTGGGGCCCCATCACAGAGGAGCAGTAGGGTGGGAAGGGGGGAAGTGCGCAGGGGATGGAGATCACCCTCGAAGGGCAAACAGTAGGAGGTCTAAATAAATGGTGGGAATGTTTGTAGTGAAGGTCGAGGTTCGTGTGATTACATTTGTTTACTGTTTTGCCGTTTATCTCCATCTTGTGAGAACCAGTTCTGTTAGTTCATGATTTGTTGTGTTTGTTTCTAATTGTTCGTCCTGAATAAATGACACACACAGAGTTTGTTAAATAAAAAAGATTTTGTATTCAAAATTTACATTTTTGGCCTTTGGAATCATTCCAGCTTTGGTCGGCATTAGCGGGTGCGGGTTGCTTTCCATGATGTTGTTCTCCATGCCAGAAGCCATCTTCTGAGTAGGGGCCTAGAAGCGGCTTATCAGCCGTTGACGGACGGCCCTTGCAGTGGCAACATTGTGTGCCTCCCTCCCACGTTGGTGCTGCTACTGATCATCCTCCTCCTCCTCCTCGGGTGGTGCACCAATCCCTGGTGGCATTGGCTGGGTCCTCGGATTGCCAGGTTGTGAAGCATGCAGCACACAACTATGAAGAGGGAGACTCGCTCAGGAGAGTACTGCAGGGCTCCTCCGGAGTGGTCCAGACAGCGGAACTGTTGCTTGATCACGCCGATCGTCTGCTCAATTATGTTCCTGGTGGTTATATGGCTCTCATTATACCGCAGCTCAGCAGGGGTGTTGGGGTTATGGAGCGGTGTCATCAGCCAGGTGCAGAGTGGATAACCCTTGTCCCCGAGGAGCCATCCACTTGGGTCATGCGATGCCTGGAAAAGGTCTGGCACAACAGTCTGGCGCAGGACAAAAGCATTGTGGCTGCTGCCATTATAGCGGGCATTGACGACGAGTATGAGCTGTCAGACCAACTACACATTTAAGGAGTGGTAGCCCTTGTGGTTTTGGAATACCTCTGCATTTTCATGCGGTGCCCGCAATGCCACATGCATGCAGTCAATGGCGCCCTGCAACATGGGGAAGCCCGCTATCCTAGCAAAGCCACATGCGCGTTCATGCGGTTTGGCCCGGGTCATGGGGAGATGTACTGACGTCTCCTTTTATACAGGGCATTTGTCACCTCCCGGATACAGCAATGGACAGCGAACTGGGAGATATTGGTGATGTCCCCAGTAGATGCTTGAAAGGAGCCGCTGGCATAAAAATTAAGAGCCACTGTCACCTTCAATGCCACCGACCGAGACGTCCTGGTCCTCAGTTGAGGCTGCAGATCTGGTTGCAGCAGCTGGCAGAGCTCAGTGACCAGCTCCTCGCTGAAGCGCAGCCTGCTCAAACACTGCTCCTCAGACAAATGAATGTAGGAGAATTGCTCCAGGAATAGCCTGGGCGGGTAAGGTCTCCTGTGCAGAGGCCTGTTGGCCCTCCTCCCTCTGGCCATGTTTGCCACTCTCTCTCTGCGTCTCTGATGCCTCCGATTCTGCAGGTGCAGGGTGACGCCCCGAATCAGTGCAGCCCCCAAGTCTCTTCTAAATCGATGCAAGGAAGCTCAAATCAAAATGAACCTGCAAAATGCTGCTCAGTACCCAAAATTCCTTCACACAGCGTTGAATCTCTCCAGAATATCTCTCTCCCTCTCAGAATGCGTGGTGCAAAAAAGTCGCCGACAAAAAAAGGCAGGAAGCGGCTGCCTTTAATTAGCGCTCCCCCAATCCCTTCCCAACTGCAAAACGTTCCCCTTTACCTGTCGTTGCTAGCGGCAGGCGGAAAGGCAGGGGGCGCCACTCAATATCCAGTCCAGGGGGCAACTGGGGTGTTGCACGCTTGACTGATGTCACGATCTGCAGGCGCAAGAGATTGTGGCGGTAGTGTTTAGTGCCGCTGCAAAATGTCCTCTTAGGGCGCTAACGGGAGGTGCTAATCAACCGAATTTTCCCCCCATAGTGCGTTATATAATAGAAGTTGTTATTGTTGTAATTATCAATTGCCAACTCTATGCTTTGCAGCTCTGTGCCTGTGGACAGTTGTATTGTGATTATTTATAACTCAAAATATTAATTATTTGATCAAGTTTTGCAGCTAATTTAATTCAAGTGATCTCAGCGTAGTGACAATGGGCTGTAATTTGCGGCCCCTACAGGTGCGTACGAGGTGTGTACGTGCCCGTTTGGGGGCCGCGCAACTTCCGGGTTTATGCATGCGCTGCGCATGTGCCAAAACCCGGAACTTGCGATCTGTCAAGTATTCTCTTGACAGATCGTACGAATCCCCGGGAACAGGGCATCCGCGGGCGGAGAGTTGTCTGCCCAGCGAATGCCCATGAAATTCTTTCGCCTGGTAAAAGCAGGCATAAGGCCTGCTTTTACCAGCATAATAGTTTTAAAAAGAAAAATAACATTTTAGCAATATTTTATACATTTAAAAACTTGTTAAATAAGGTAAGTTTATTTTTAGCCCCTTTAAAACATGTAAATTTATTTTTCAAAAAATAAAATTTTTGTTTTAAATATTTAATTAAATGCAATTTTAGTTAATTTTAAATGTGTGATGGTTTTTTAAAATTTATTTGCTGTCTAGGTATATTTTTGGGGTTGTTCCCATTCATGCTTATAGAGTTTCCATACATACGGAATCCCCATAAGTATGAATGGAGATTCCCTTCTGTCATTCGTTGGTCCGGCCCACGTGATCTCAAGGGTGCTTGTGAACCGCTTGCACCCCTGGGCTATGTGGGCCTCTTCCAGCGGGTACCTGGAGAGGCCCAGGACCGTGAGTCTCCATGGTTCCCGAGGCCCCAGGGTATGCGGGCCCCGCGGGAAGCCTCCAACCGCAAATTCAGGGCCAATGAATTTTTAAAAATTCATCCCTGGGATGTGGGCATCGCTGGCAAGGCCAGCATTTATTGTCCATCCCTAATTGCCTTTGAGAAGGTGGTGGTGAGCCGCCTTCTTGGACCTCTGCAGTCCATGTGGTGAAGGTACTTCCAGTGATGTTAAGGAGGGAGTTCCAGGATTTTGACCCAGTGACGATGAAGGAACGGTGATGTATTCCCAAGTCAGGATGGTGTGTGACTTGGAGGGTGTTATGTCTGTGTATAATCAGACACAGACTGCGGAGAATGCTACAAACGGTGTTTACTCAACGTGGCTCAGAATGCAACTGAACTGTACAGATTACTACTCAACATTATATACAGGTGTGGTCACTGCCGGTACTACAGTATACATGAGCTGTAAAAAGTAGTTCTCCCCCTTAAAAGGTACATACATTACAATTCCTCCCCTTTTAGATTAACAGTACCATAACACTCATTTAACAATTAAATATCAAACTAATTACAATTAACACTTTTAACATGCAACATTAGCTGAAAATAGTCTATTTATAAATTCAGTCTTTGGGGAGGCTTCCTGATCCTCTCTGGATAGCGCCTTTCCCGAGTGTCTTGCTCTTGGTGTGGAGGCGATTCTGGCTCCCTGTCGTCGGTTGGTTCATCAACTTCCGATGCTACTGTTTCTGGGGTAGAAGCTACCTGTACGTCGGGTTCATCACCAGGTACGTATGGGCGAGGCATGGGGTTGACTTGTTCCTGTGACTCTAGGATCTGGTCAGCATGGTGTCTCACGATGCTCTCCCCAACGTCCACTGTGTACATTAGTGGGCCCTGCTGTGTGCATATCGTTCCTGGCTGCCATTTTTCTGTTCGGTAGTCGCGGGCCAAGACTGGTTACCCTACATTGAAGCTCCTTGTTGGCTTCTCATGGATGTGCTGGAATTGCTTACTTTCAACATCTCTTCGTACGTTTGGCCTGAGCAAATCCAGGCGAGATCTTAACCTTCGGTTAAAGAACATCATGGCTGGGGCCTGGTTGGTGACTGCATGTGTCGCATTCCGGTAGGCGAACAGGAAATTGTCCACCTTGTGCTGCAGCGGAATGTTGTCATTGTACATAGCCTTTATTGCCTTCTTAAAGGTTTGTACGAACCTCTCAGCCAATCCATTTGTGGCTGGATGATACGGGGCGGATGTGTAATGCCTTACCCCATTCTTTTTCAAGAACCTCCGGAACTCTTCGGACACAAACTGTGGTCCGTTGTCGGAGCAAATCTGTTCTGGCAAGCCATTCCTGGCAAAAATGGTCCGTAGGACTGCAATAGTTTTCTCCGTGCTGGTGGAGGACATTTTGATGACCTCAGGCCATTTCAAGTGTGCATCCACGGCTATTAAAAACATTGAGTCCATGAATGGACCAGCAAAATCAATATGCACCCGTTGCCATGGAGATGAGGGCCACTCCCATGGGTGTAGATGGGCCTGTGGTGGTGCATTTTGGACTTTCTGGCATCCTGAGCAGCTCTTGGTCAGGTCCTCGATTTGTTTATCGATTCCCAGCCACCACACATAAGCCCTGGCTAAGCTTTTCATTTTTACCCCTCCCAGATGACCCTCATGAAGCTCATTGAGCACTCTATCCCTTAACTTGGGTGGAATTACCACTCGGGATCCACACATCAAGGTCCCCCGGCACACTGACAGCTGTTCTCTCCTTGTCGAGAATGCTGGCAACAGTGAGTCGCCATGTGCTGGCCATCTCTTCACCATCAAATCATATACCCGAGACAGTGTCGGGTCATTTCGGGTTTCCTTTTCGATACAAGCGTTAGTTACCGGTAGGTATTGAACTATAGTCGAATGGAATATTTCGACAGGATCCACTGCTGGTGCTTCCTCCGCAGTAGGCAGTGGCAGGCGTGATAGCCCATCAGCATTTCCATGCTGTTTCGTGCCCTTATATTCAATCTCATAGTGGTGCGCCCCTAGAAAAAGTGACCATCTTTGTAGTCGTTGCACAGTCATCACCGGAACGCCCTTCTTTGGATTAAAAATGGAGACAAGAGGCTGGTGATCAGTCAGCAAGGTGAATTTCTGCCCGTGCAGATAGTGATTGAACTTTTTCACTCCCCACACTAGGCTGAGGGCCTCCCTGTCAATCTGGGCGTAGTTACGCTCGGCTGAGGTTAGTGACCGAGACGCAAAGGCTATTGGCCTCTCTGAGCTGTCTGAGAATTTGTGCGACAGCACCGCTCCAATGCCATAGGGTGACACATCACATGCCAACCGAATTGGTAATGCTGGGTTGTAATGGGCCAATACCTCTTTCGATGTGATTAGTGTTTTGCTCTTCTGGAAAGCTTGTCTACATTCGTCACTCCACTTCCATGGCACCCCAGTTTGCAGTAGGGTGTTCAGTGGGTGTAGTATTGTAGACAAATTTGGCAAGAACGTATGGTAGTAGTTTACCAGCCTCAGGAACGACCGCAGTTGTGACACATTTTCCGGTGCTGGAGCCTTGACTACAGCCTCAATCTTCTCTGGGGACTTATGTAACCCCTCTTTATCAATAACGTGGCCACAATACGAGATCTGTTTTCTAAAAAACTCGCATTTGGGGCGGTTAGCTCGGAGCCCATATTCCTTCAATCTAGTGAGCACCTGCTCCAGGTTGGCAAGGTGATCACTATCATTTTCGCCCGTGACCAGGATGTCATCCAAATAACACTGGGTCCCTGGGATCCCTTGCAGGACTTGTTCCATTGCCCTCTGCCAAATAGCCGGAGCTGATGCTACCCCGAATACCAGCCGGTTGTATTGGTAGAGACCTTTATGGGTGTTGATTGTGAGGTATTTTTTTGATGCTTCTTCTACCTCCATTTGCAGATACGCCTGGGCCAGATCAATCTTAGTGAAGCGTTTCCCTCCAGATAGTGAGGCGAAAATATCTTCAATCCGCGGAAGTGGATATTGTACGGTGTGAAGGAGCGGGTTCACTGTTACCTTAAAGTCCCCACGGATGCGAACCTTCCTTGGTTCCCCAGGCGTGCTGCTCAACGACTTTTTCATCATAGGGACGATGGGTGTAGCCCACTCGCTCCACTCTACCTTGGACAGTACACCTGAACGTTCCAGACTCTCCAGCTCTGCTTCGGCGGCTGGGCGGATCGCATAAGGTACCGGTCTGGCCTTAAAAAATTTTGGACTTGCGTTTTCTTCAATTTTAATCGTCGCTCTCATGCCTTTTAGCGTTCCGAGTCTTTGCTGGAACACTTCTTTCACGTCAGTTAGGATTTTTTAGTCGCCCAGGTGTGACGTCGTCATCCTTTTTGTCAGCCACAGTCAGTGCCTGTATGGAATGCCAATCCAGTTGTATTTTCCGGATCCATTCACGTCCCAGTAATGGTGGTCCTCCATCTCGCAATACATACAGGTCTAGTTTTGGTGTTTCCTTACCGTTATATATAACGGTCACCCTTATTTTTCCTTTGGGGTAGACTTTTTGCCCCGTGTACGTCTTCAAAATAATTTTTGTGTCTCTCAAGGGTATGTGTGAGAATAGCCGCTCGTAGTCCCGTCGGTTTATGACTGTTAGGGCTGATCCTGTGTCCAATTCCATCTTTACCTGGACTCCTGCTGTCTTGAGAGTGACCCAAATGGTTCGGTGATCCTCTGTTGTGATCACATTATGTAGTTTCAGACAACTCAGTTCCCTGCTTTCGGAGTCGTTATCACTCTTTTGTTCGTCTGAACTATTCTCCGTCATCTTATGTACCTTCTTGTACTTTCCTTTGGTCAGTTTCTTATTGCTGGTTTTCTTTCCCGACCTGCAGACTCGTGCTATGTGTCCTACTTTTCCACACTGTCTGCACACTTTGTCCTTGAACCAGCAATCATTATGGTCGTGTGTTGTTCTGCCGCAGCGATAGCACTTCTCTGTTCCATATGACATTTCGTTTGTGCCATATTCTTGCGGTCTCTGTTGTATCTCTGCAGCGCCCCGTGCTGCTGCTTCATATGATACCGCAATGCTGAAAGCCTTTTCCAGCGTAAGGTCCTTTTCAGATAAAAGCCGTTTCTGGGTTCCTTCACTTTGAAGCCCACACACACAAACTTGTCCCTTAAAGTATCTGCTAGTCCCGTTCCAAACTGGCAGTGTTTCGATAGCTTGCGCAGTTCCGTTAAATACTCAGCATTTCTTTCATCTTTATGCTGGTTCCTTTTGTGAAACTTAAATTTTTCTGCTTTCAGCAGCGGTGTGGGGTTTAAGTGGTCCTGTAGGATTGACACTATGTTTTCAAAATCCTTTTCTACTGGCTTCTCTGGGGTTACTAGGTTTCGTAGTAAGCCATACGTTTTTGCACCCATTGAATTCAACAATACCAGCGCTTTCTTGTCATCTGGCACTTCATTCGCCTTGCAGTATACTTCTATGCGTTCGACATATGTCGTCCAATCTTCGACTTCATTGTCGAACGCTGTGATACTGCCACTCTTCGGCATTTTTGGGTGTGGTTAGACTGGCTTAAAATGGCGTCTCCCGCGCTTTCCTTTCTTCCCCGCTGCGGCTTAAAATGGCGTCTTCTGCGCTGCTGCCAACGCCGCTCTCGGCGGTCCTCGTGGCAAATGGCGACGCCCTGTGGGTTTCGCGCGCTGCTCCTGCGCTGCTGCCAACGCCGCTCTCTGCGGTCCTCGTGGCAATGGCAGCGCCTCGCGTTTTCTTGCGCGCCTCTCTCCCCCGTTGATGCTGCTCGGCCCTTGAACACCGGCTGCGCTCTGCTCTCTCTCGTCTCTCTCCCCCGTTGACGCCGCTCGGTCCGGAACACCGGCTGCGCCCTGTGCGCTCTGCCCTCTCTCTCTCCCCCGTCGATGCTGCTCGGCCTTTTTCTGTGCCGCTCGGTCGGGCTCTAGCCCGCCGCTGTCCAGGAAGGGTCTGCGCAGTACCTGTTGCCAGCCCGTTTCGCTGGACCACCGTGACTGGAAAGCCAAGCCTGGCTCTCGACAGCCTCCCCTGCGATGCTCAAATCTCTGCTGGATGACTGGGCGGTTGCCCGTGGTTGACGCCCGTGCTTCTGGACTCAACCTTCTTCCACTGTTCTCCAGGAGCGAATCCCTGGGAGGTGATGCAGAGTTGCAGGTAGGTTTGAATCTGCCTCGTCGCCACTGTTATGTCCGTGTATAATCAGACACAGACTGCGGAGAACGCTACAAACGGTGTTTACTCAACGTGGCTCAGAATGCAACTGAACTGTACAGATTACTACTCAACGTTATATACAGGTGTGGTCACTGCCGGTACTACAGTATACATGAGCTGTAAAAAGTCGTTCTCCCCCTTAAAGGTACATACATTACAGAGGGGATCTTGCAGGTGGTGGTGTTCCTATGTGCCTGCTGCCCTTGTCCTTCTAAAGAAAAAAAACCTTGCATTTATATAGCGCCTTTCACATCCACTGGATGTCCCAAAGCACTTTACAGCCAATGAGGTACTTTTGAAGTGTAGTCACTGTTGTAATGTAGGAAACGTGGCAGCCCCCACAAACAGCAATGTGATAATGACCAGATAATCTGTTGTAGTGATGTTGATTGAGCAATAAATATTGGCCAGCACCAGGGATAACTCCCTTGCTCTGCTTCGAAACAGTGCCATGTGATCTTTTATGTCCACCTAAGAGAGTAGACGGCGTCTCGGTTTAACGCCTCATCCAAAAGATAGCACCTCTGATAGTGCAGCACTCCCTCAATATTGCACTGGAGTGTCAGCCTAAATTTTGGTGCTCAAGTCCCTGTAGTGGGATTTGAACCCACAACCTTCTGACTTAAAGGCAAGGGTGCTATCAACTGAGCCACAGCTGGCACACTGGCATTTTCTAGGTGGAAGAGGTCACAGGTTTGGGAGGTGCTGTAAAAGAACCTTGGAAAGTTGCTGCAGTGCATCAGTGGTGGAGGGAGTGAATGTTTAAGGTGGTGGATGGGGTGTCAATCAAGCGGGCTGCTTTGTCCTGGATGGTGTCAACTTCTTGAGTGTTGTTGGAGCTTCACTCATCCAGCCAATTATCGGTGCTCTTGTCCTTTTTTCCGTCCCTGTTGGCAAACTCTACTCTGTGTGGGGATCTCTGTGCCCAAAACTGAACACAATTACTCCAGCTGAAGTACACAATGCAGCAGCATACGGTGCTACTATATCAGCAAAGACTGGTATTTAATAACTGGATAGGGCTAACATTTAAAAACTTTAAAATTGGTCACTTACACTGTTAATTATTTTTAGACCTGATCAAAAATACAGACTCAAGAGTTAATTTATAACCTATTTCTCCATAGAGTAAATCATTCATTTTTGTGCAGATCAATAAATGCAGTTCAGAACATACCAAAGATTACCATTAAAATTCACACTGCTTGAAGTACACAATGGAGCAGCATACTGTGCTACTGTATCAGCAAAGACTGGTATTTAATAACCGGATAGGGTTAGCATTTAAAAATCTTAAAATTGGTGCTTACATCTGTGTCAGAGGCATCACCTCCAAAGGCCTCTTGCGCACATTGTGACCTTTCAAAATTCCTTTGATGCTTGAATTCACTTTCAGAATCATATTCATTTGAATCTCTCATTGTGGACATGCCACTGTCAAAGCAGCTTTCAGCTAAGCTTTCAACTTCACAGCTGGTCCTGCGCATGGGGTCACACTGAGCCAGTGACTCCAAGTCTTCATCTAGGTATGAGGACCTGGATGACCTATTGAGAACAATAATGATAATCAATTATGGTAGTGTGTCAGTGTTGTTGAAGCTTAGCGTTGAAGGAACGAGACCCCATAAATGTGACCTAACGTAAGCCTCTTTAACTGAAGGGATCATTGGAATGTTTATACCCATAAAATTTGCACAAACAGAACGTATCTTTTTAGCAACTTGTAAGAGTATAAGCCATTGCAGTGCTAAACAAAATACACACTAGGGTAGCATTCTGAAGACTTGGTTCTAAAATGGCCGACTGGGGAATGTTTCTAAAATGGCCGACTGGGGAATGTTAAGGAATTAGATAAATGTTTATTTTAAAACAGCTTACAAAACAAAGATATATTTAATGCATTTTAATATTTTGTTGAGGTGTGGACATTGGATCAGTAAAGTTTTAATTATGTTAATTATAATACATAGCTACTTTATACAATTCTAGAGACTGCTATGCCTTCAACAGTTAAGAATTGACTAGAGTTTTTGTCAATACATGACAGATAACTACAGTTCTCAGTATTTCCTGGTCACGATACATGTTCTTGTGCCTCCCTAATTATAAACAAGTCTCTTTTTGTTTGCTACTCACATTATGATTGTTTGCTACTCACATTATGATTATTTACTCAGTAGATGGTTTAGAATTCTAAAAGGTGCTTTATAAAATGCAGTCTTTCTTTACTGTTACTGTAGCTACGATTTTACCCCCTCTTATTTTCATGGTGAAATGTTAGCCAGGACACCAGAACTTCAAACAGTGCCCTGGGATCTTTTGCGCCCACCTGAGGGCAGACAGAGCCTTGGTTTAACATCTCACCCAACCAACAGCACCCCGGCAAAACAGCACTGCCTCAATGTTGCACTGGAGCACTAGTCTTATGTGTTCAAGTACCTAGAGCGGGGCTTGAACCCATGCCATTCTGACTCAAGAGGCAAGAATGCTACCACAATATTGAGCATTTGATGCCAATGTCGCTTGTTACATAACTAGATTTTTAGCATTGGTTCTGTGTCCAAGGCTGTTTATTTTTAAATTTGTCCTATTTCAGAATGGACCTCAAGAAGCAAAAAGGATGCCAATCCATATTTAATACAAAAACAAGCTGCAAATGATGGAAGCTGAGAAAAGACAGGTTAACATTGCAAGCGTATTTTTCTTAGACCAATCAGTACAGCACCTAAGCTGATCTTGTGTTTTATACTACATTTACAGCAACTTTTACCTCCTATGGTATGTAATGATTATAATGCTCTGTAGAGGCATTTTCTCAAACAAAAGAGGGTAATAAGGTGCCACAGTGGATTGAGGCTCCAACACACTGTACCAGAGAGTCAATAAGATGTGGTTTCATGCCAAAGGAGTTATTAATCTCAACCACATATTTATGGAGAGACACCAAGCAGAACTAGACACTTCACCATGAAAATAGAGAGGGTAAAATCGCAGCTACAGTCACAGAGTAAAGAAAGAAAGACTGCATTTCATAAAGCACCTTTCGCAACCTTAGGACATCCTAAAGTGTTTCACAGCCAATTTTTAAAAAGTCTAGTCACCATTGTAATGAACAAAAATGAACACAGCAAGGTTCTTCAAGCAGGAAATAACAGTTAATCTGTTTTGGTGATGTTGGTTGAGAGGTAAATGTTAGCCAGGACACCAAAACTTCAAACTGTGCCCTGGGACCTGAGGGCAGACAGAGCCTTGGTTTAACATCTCACCCAAACAACAGCACCCCGGCAAAACAGCTCTGCCTCAATGCTGCACTGGAGTGCCAGCCTTGGGTTCAAGTACCTAGAGCAGGGCTTGAACCCATGCCATTCTGACTCAGAGGCAAGAATGCTACCACTGAGTCAAGGCTGTGTACTTTCTATTTGCCCTAAACTGGGCTCAGAAGCACAAATTGAACAGTACAGACCTAGGAGAAGAACTCTTCATAGTTTTACTCCTATAGTCGCACTCAGTTCAAAGCGGTGTGTGCAAAGGGACATGATGGGTGGGGGAGGAAGAGGAAAAATTTAAAAAGACAAGCACTTCAACAGTTGATGGATCAGGGTTGTACCAAATAAAATAACAAAATGTTTGATCAAGAATACACTATAGGTTACAGAATCTGAAGGCATGATGTAGCAATGTTTAGTGTTATATAATCATAGCATAGGAGGCCATTCGACCCATCATGTCTGTGTTTGCTCTTTGAAAGAGTTATCTGATTAATTCCACTCCCCTGCTCTTTCCCGATAACACTGCAAATTTCTCCTTTTCAGGTATATACCCAATTCCCTTTCGAAAGTTACGATTGAATCTGCTTCCACCACCCTTTGAGGCAGTGCATTCCAAATCACAACAACTCGCTCTGCAAAAACAAATTCTCATTTCCCCACCCGCACCTGGACTTTTTGCCAATTACCTTAAATCTGTAACATCTTGTGACAATACATTAAAAAATCATTAGACAGTTGTCTCTTTCTGAACGGAAAAGGAATGAGTTCAGAGTATTGCAAATGATAAACTACTGATGACCGAGTTGTTCATACTTCATTATTTCAATAGACATGATAAGGCCAGCATTTCCTTCATTGTTTTTACCCGGCATAGTCCACCTGGTCTTAGACAGAAATTATACTGATTCTGTGAAAATGTGCAAAGATGCTCACCTGTCATATGATGACGTCTGAGGAGACTGGTACCCACAGAGTTTTGGGCTACTTCTGAACATGGCATATCCTGGTGAGGAATTTGCTGCACGCTGTAATATTGTAGAAAATTCTGATTATTTGTACATAGTAGTATTTGCATGTGAAATTGCTGTGTTCACCTAAGGTTTGTTTACAGCTTCCATCTTGCTTTAGAAAGCTGTTAGCTGAAGGACTGGGATAGTTGTGATTTATTACACTGCTCCTTCACTTCACGTATCCTCTCTGATGGCTGTAAGGACCCGAGTGCATTTTTGTTGTCTAAACCCATTCGAAATTAGAGCAAGTTCACTTGAGTACAAAATAGAAAATTTCACACAGGTGGAGTAAGTGTGATATAATAGCAAAATACTGCAGATGCTGGAAATCTGAAATAACAACAGAAAATGCTGGAAATACTCAGCAGGCCAGGCAGCATCCGTGGAGAGAGAAACAGTTAACGTTTCAGGTCTGGGACCCTTCATCAGAACTGGAAAAAGCTGGAGATGTAACAGATATTAAGCAGGTGCAGAGACAGGGGTGGGGGGAGGGGAGGGTTAGGAGGGGAGGAAGGAATTGAAAGAACACCCTGTACATTTGTAAGAGGCAGGAAAGATAAAATGTTGCAAATGGGAATGGCAAAAATCATACTGCATGAAAAATGGGGGCAGGGATAATTATCTGAAATTGTTGAACTCACTGTTGAGTCCGGCAGGCTGCAAAGTGCCCAATCGAAAGATGAGGTGCTGTTCCTCGAGCTTACGTTGAGCTTCATTGGAACAATGCAATAGGCCGAGGACAGAGAGATCAGAGTGGAACACTTCCGTTCAGTCCGTAAGGGTGACCCTGAGCTTCCGGTCGCCTGTCACTTTAAGCGACAGACCTGGGAGTGAGCAGCGAGGCGAGCAGCGAGGCTTAAAACCGGCGAGGCCCGTCCAGAGCAACGGACTTGGGAGTGAGCAGTGAGGCGAGCAGCGAGGCTTAAAACCGGCAGCGAGGCCCGCCCAGAGCAACGGACCTGTGAGTGAGCAGTGAGGCGAGCAGCGAGTCTTAAAACCAGCAGCAAGGCCTGCCCAGAGTGACGGACCTGGGAGTGAGCAGTGAGGCGAGCAGCGAGGCTTAAAACCGGCAGCGAGGCCCGCCCAGAGCGACGGACCTGGGAGTGAGCAGTGAGGCGAGCAGTGAGGCTTAAAACCGGCAGCGAGGCCCGACCAGAGCGGACCTGGGAGTGAGCAGTGAGGCGAGCAGCGAGGCTTAAAACTGGCAGCGGGGCCCGCCCAGAGCGACGGACCTGGGAGTGAGCAATGAGGCGAGCAGCGAGGCTTAAAACCGGCAGCGAGGCCCGCCCAGAGCGACGGACCTGGGAGTGAGCAGTGAGGCTTAAAACCGGCAGCGAGGCCCGACCAGAGCAGACCTGTGTGGGGAACAGCGAGCGCGGCGGAGCTTAAAACCGGCGGCATCAGCGAGGCTTACCAATTCAACAGCGGGGGAGAGAGGTAAAAAGTAATCAAAGTGTGACGTCACCAGGAAGCAGGTAAGTGATTGGTTGGTGAGTATTTCTCTCTTTTTAAACTTTAACTCTGGGTTGCAGTTTCTAAGGTCTCTCTGGTGTAGTGGGGACTGTTGGTAAACCAGTTAACTGTAGTGTAATTAGTGGGATTGATTGATTTAATTTAAATTCAATTAATTAAAGGGTAAGTCATGGCAGGACAGCCCGGCCACGTGATATGCCCCTCCTGCGACATGTGGGAACTCAGGGACACTTCCTGTGTCCCTGACAACTACATGTGCAGGAAGTGCATCCAGCTGCAGCTACTGACAGACCGCATTGTGGCACTGGAGCCACAATTGGATGCATACTGGAGCGTTCACGATGCTCAGGACATCGTGAATAGCACATTTACGGAGTTGGACACACCGCAGGTAGAGGTTGGACAGGATGAAAGGGAACGGGTGACCAACAGGCAGAGTACTAGGCGCAGGCAGATAGTGCAGGGGTCCCCTGTGGCCATCCCCCTCTCCAACAGATACACCACTTTGAGTACTGTTGGGAGGGATGGCTTATCAGAGGAAGGCAGCAGCAGCCAACTTCCTGGCACCAGGGGTGGCTCTGCTGCACAGAATGGGAGGAAAAAGAGGGGTAGAGCTATAGTAATAGGGGATTCAATTGTAAGGGGAATAGATAGGCGTTTCTGCGGCCGCAAACGAGACTCCAGGATGGTATGTTGCCTCCCTGGTGCAAGGGTCAAGGATGTCTCCGAGCGGCTGCAGAACATCTTGGAAGGGGAGGGTGAACAGCCAGTTGTCGTGGTGCATATAGGCACCAACGATATAGGTAAAAAGCGGGATGAGGTCCTAAAAGCGGAATATAGGGAGTTAGGAGATAAATTAAAAAACAGGACCTCAAAGGTAGTAATCTCAGGATTGCTACCAGTGCCACATGCTAGTCAGAGTAGAAATAGAAGGATATTTCAGATGAATACGTGGCTAGAGGAATGGTGCCGGGGGAGGGATTCAAGTTCCTGGGACATTGGAACCGGTTCTGGGGGAGGTGGGACCAGTTCAAACCGGACGGTTTGCACCTGGGCAGGGCTGGAACCGATGTCCTAGGGGGAGTGTTTGCTAGTGCTGTGGGGGAGGGTTTAAACTAAAATGGCAGGGGGTTGGGAACCTGAGCAGGGAGACAGAGGAAAGGGAAACAAGGATAAAAGCAAAAGATAGGAAGGAGAAAAACAAAAGTGGCAGTCAGAGAAATCAACAGTTTAAATCAAACGTGGCCACAGTAAATAATAATTCTAATAGGTCTAAGAGCGTTAAAAAAACAAGCCTGAAGGCTTTGTGTCTTAATGCGAGGAGCATTTGTAATAAGGTGGATGAATTGGCTGCGCAAATAGCGGTAAACGAATATGATTTGGTGGGGATTACGGAAACGTGGCTCAAACCTGTCACCCCTGATCCTCTCTAACATTTACCGCTGCACAATAGAGAGCATCCTGACGAACTGTATCACAGTATGGTATGGCAGCTGTAGCTACTATGACCAGAAAGCCCTGCAGCGGGTAGTCAAAACTGCCCAACGCATTACCGGCACCCGGCTACCGACCATAGAGCACATATACCAGAAACGCTGTTTACGGAGGTCACGGACCATCATCAAAGACCCTACCCACCCCAGCCACAGTCTGTTCGCCCTCCTGCCATCTGGGAGACGCTACAGATGCATTCGCACCCGAACGACCAGATTTAGGAACAGCTTCTTTCCCAGGGCTGTCATCCTACTGAACTCCACAAATAAACTCTAAAGCCTGCACATCTGCCAATGCACTTTATTATGGTTATGTTTATGTTAATGTATTACAAGCCAAATGAATGTTGAATGTTTAAATGTCTTAATCTAAATGTACACTCTCGGGAGCCGCAAGCCTACATTTCGTTGTACTGCACTTGTGCACTAACAATGACAATAAAGTTGATTATTATTATTATTATTATTATAAGACTGGGAACTCAACATTCAGGGGTATTCGATACTCAGGAAAGATAGGCAAAATGGAAAGGGAGGTGGGGTAGCATGACTGGTTAAAAAAGGGATTAACACAATTGTAATGAAGGATACTAGCTCTGATGATGTGGAATCTGTATGGGTAGAATTGAGGAATACTAAGGGGAAAAAAACGTTAGTGGGAGTGGTATATCGACCTCCAAACAGTAAGGCGGAGGTTGGGGATGGCATTAAAAGGGAAATTAAAGAAGCGTGCAATAAGGGCACAGCAGTCATCATGGGTGACTTTAATCTACATATAGATTGGGCCAACCAAATTAGTAACAATACTGTGGAGGAGGAATTCCTGGAGTGTTTACGGGATGGTTTCCTGGACCAATATGTCGAGGAACCAACCAGAGATCAGGCCATCTTAGACTGGGTATTATGTAACGAGAAAGGATTAATTAGCAATCTTGTTGTACGAGGCCCCTTGGGTCGAAGCGATCATAATATGATCGAATTCTTCTTTAAGATGGAGAATGAAGTAGTTGACTCAGAGACAAGAGTCCTCAATTTAAATAAAGGAAACTACGATGGTCTGAGGAGCGAGTTGGGTAGGATTGATTGGGGAATGGCACTCAAAGGGTTGACGGTGGATAGGCAATGGCAAACATTCAAAGACTGAATGGATGAGCTACAGAATTTGTTCATCCCAGTTTGGCATAAAAATAAAACAAAAAAGGTGACTCAACCGTGGCTAACAAGGGAAATTAGGGATAGCATAAGATCCAAGGAGAGGACATATAAATTGGCCAGAAAAAGCAATAATCCTGAGGATTGGGAGCAGTTTAGTATTCAACAAAGGAGGACAAAGGGATTAATTAAGAAAGGGAAAATAGAATGTGAGAGTAAGCTTGCAGGGAACATAAAAACTGACTGTAAAAGCTTTTATAGATATGTGAAGAGAAAAAGATTGGTGAAGTCAAGCGTAGGTCCCTTGCAGTCAGAATCAGGGGAATTTATAATGGGGAACAAAGAAATGGCAGACCAACTAAATACATATTTTGGTTCTGTCTTCACAAAGGAGGACACAAATAACCTCCCAGAGATGCCGGGGAACATAGGGTCTGATGAAAGGGTGGAACTGAAAGAAATCAGTATTTGTAGGGAAATGGTGTTAGGAAAATTGATGGGACTGAAGGCCGATAAATCCCCAGGGCCTGATAATCTACATCCCAGGGTACTTAAGGAAGTGGCCCTAGAAATAGTAGATACATTGCTGGTCATCTTCCAGAACTCGATAGACTCTGGAACAGTACCCATGGATTGGAGGGTAGCTAATGTTACCCCACTATTCAAAAAAGGTGGCAGAGAAAAAGCGGGGAATTATAGACCGGTAAGCCTGACATCGGTAGTGGGGAAAATGTTAGAGTCCATTATAAAAGATGTAATAGCAGAGCACTTGGAAAGCAGTGACAGGATCGGACAAAGTCAACATGGATTTACAAAAGGTAAATCATGCTTGACTAATCTACTGGAATTTTTTGAGGATGTAACTGGTAAAATAGATAAGGGAGAACCAGTGGATGTGGTATATTTGGACTTTCAGAAGGCTTTCGATAAGGTCCCACATAAGAGATTAGCGTGCAAAATTAAGGCACATGGGATTGGGGGCAAGGTATTGACTTGGATAGAGAACTGGTTGGCGGACAGAAAGCAAAGAGTTGGAATAAACGGGTCGTTTTCCGAGTGGCAGGCAGTGACTAGTGGGGTACCGCAAGGATCGGTCCTAGGACCCCAACTGTTCACAATATATATTAATGATGATCTGGACGAGGGAATTGGATGTAATATCTCCAAATTTGCAGACGACACAAAGCTGGGTGGGAGGGTATGTTGTGAGGAGGATGTCGTGAAACTCCAGTACGATTTGGACAGGTTGGGTGATTGGGCAGAAACATGGCAAATGCACGATAATAATGTGGATAAATGTGAGGTTATCCACTTTGGTGGCAAAAACAGGAAGGCAGATTATTATTTGAATGGCAATAGATTGGGAGAAGGGGAAGTGCAAAGAGACCTGGGTGTTCTTGTGCACCAGTCGCTGAAGGTAAGCATGCAGGTGCAGCAGGCGGTTAAGAAGGCAAATGGTATGTTGGCCTTCGTAGCAAGAGGGTTCGAGTACAGGAACAAGGATGTCTTGCTGCAGTTGTACAGGGCCTTGGTGAGACCGCACCTTGAGTATTGTGTGCAGTTTTGGTCGCCTTACCTGAGGAAGGACGTTCTTGCCATGGAAGGAGTGCAGCGAAGATTCACCAGGCTGATACCTGGGATGGCAGGATTGACGTATGAGGAGAGATTGAGTCGATTGGGCTGATACTCACTGGAGTTTAGAAGATTGAAAGGGGATCTCATCGAAACCTATAAAATTCTGTCAGGCCTGGAGAGACTAGATGCTGGAAGGATGTTCCCGATGGTCGGGGAGTCCAGAACCAGGGGTCATAGTCTAAGGATAAGGGGTAGGACATTTAGGACTGAAATGAGGAGGAATTTCTTCACCCAGAGAGTGGTGAACCTGTGGAATTCTCTGCCACAGAGGGCGGTGGAGGCCAGTTCATTAAATATATTCAAGAAAGAGTTGGATATATTTCTTAAGGCTAAAGGGATCGAGGGATATGGGGAGAAGGCAGGGACAGGGTACTGAATTTGGATGATCAGCCATGATCTCATTGAATGGCGGAGCAGGCTCGAAGGACCGAATGGCCTACTCCTGCTCCTATCTTCTATGTTTTTTATGTTTCTATGTTTCTCCACTTCACTCCCACTCTGATCTCTGTCCTCGGCCTATTGCATTGTTCCAATGAAGCTTAACGTAAGCTCGAGGAACAGCACCTCATCTTTCGATTGGGCACTTTGCAGTCTGCCGGACTCAACATTGTGTTCAACAATTTCAGATAATTATCCCTGCCCCCATTTTTCATGCAGTATGATTTTTGCCATTCCCATTTGCAACATTTTATCTTTCCTGCCTCTTACAAAAGTACAGGGTGTTCTTTCAATTCCTTCCTCCCCTCCTAACCACCCCCCCACGCACCCCCCCCCCCATCTCTTCGCCTGCTTAATATCTGTTGCATCTCCAGCTTTTTCCAGTTCTGATGAAGGGTCCCAGACCGGAAACGTTAACTCTGTTTCTCTCTCCACGGATGCTGCCTGGCCTGCTGAGTAGGTCCAGCATTTTCTGTTGTTATTTTATATTGGAGTAAGTGTGACTCTGCTGAAGTTGGGACTAAAAAATAAATCTTCATTTCATGACACCCTAAAATGCTTTACAGCCAATTAAGTACTTTTGAAGTGTAGTCACTGTTCTTTTGCAGGCAAACATGGCAGCCAATTTGTTCACAGCGAGGTCATACAAACAGGAAAATTAATGACCAGTTAATCTGTTTTTGGTGGAACTGGTTGAGAGTTAAATATTGGCCAGGAGACCAAGAGAACGCTCCTGCTCTTCATCGAATAGTGCTGTGCAATCTTTTACATCCACCTGAGCAGGCAGGCAGAGCCTCAATCTAATGGCCCAGAAATTCTGTTCGCAGCCCTCCCGCGGGCGGAGAGCTGCGATTTGGAAAAATCTCCGCCTGGACCGGAGGGCTCCCAGGAGGCGCAGAATTCAGTTGCTGTGCCTTTTCAAAATGCCGGTGTGCAGGGTATGAGTATTCCGGGGCGCATGTAGTTCCCAGCATCCCTGGGATCACGTGGGCCATGGGGAGCCAATCAGAGCAGGGAATCTCCATTCATAGGACGACCTGTCAAATCTATGAATAGAGATCAGCCCCAAAACATAAGTAAAACTTCAAATACATTTTTTTTTTAAATCACATTTTTAAAATGACTATAAATTACATAAATTAACTATTTTAAACAAAAATTTAAATTTTTGAAAAAAATATTTAAAGTTTTTAACGGGGCTAAAAATATACTTACATTTCTTTAAAGTATTTTAAAATGATAAATCAGTGGAAAAAAATTATTATTTTTTCTTCACCTCTTAGCCTGGTAAAAGCAGGCCTTGCGCCTAAGAGCTGCCAGCTGTACGCCTGCTTTTCCAGGCGCAGCTGTTTCAGACTTACCAGGACTGAAGCAACTGTGGGAAAAAACGGAAGTTCCAGGCGTACGCGCTGCCTATCCGGCACAGGCGTTTGACCTGCAAACCCCTTTCTTCAAAGAACGGAAGTTCCAGTTTCCAGCGCATGCGCAGTGCATGCTTAAAACCAGCACTTCCGTTGGCCCTACGGGTGAGTACACAGCGCGTACACACCCATAGGGAACGGAATTTATGGGCCAATGTCTCATCCGAAAGACAGCATCTTCAACAATGCAGCACTCTCAGTACTGCATTAAAGTGTCAGCCTAGATTGCATGCTCAAGTCCTGGAGTAGGGCTTGGCGGTGAAATTGGTCACCTCCAAGCAAGCTGCTTGCCCAACTCTCTCAAACACGAGGTACACACGTTGACACCAAAGAAGCTAAATAATGAGGTTTACAAAGCATGCTTATGCTCAAATGTGAGTACATAGCTTTCATGTAAATAAATAATAACTGATTCAGTTAATAAATAAGAGTGTGCTTCACATTCAGGGTAACTACAGTCATAATCCATTTACAAGTCAATATAACATATTAGTTGGACACTCACCAAAGACCTGTTATATTTGCTGAAACTGTTTTCGAGAGCAGACCGCAGGCCATCATTGCTGTCATGAAGCTTTCTGTTAGCTGACCTGTAAAAGAGGGGAAAACATTGGCAAGTACCAAGGATTATAAAAAATAGCTGATTCCTTTATGAAAGATGTCATGTTATGCACCAAGACAGCTAGAAAAACTCAAACTCTTTACCAAAATACTTAGGGGAGACTGGATTTCAATTTCTAATATCCTATACAGTTCTTGTAGTATTTTACAACAGATAATACAAAAATAAAAGCTCTGTTCCTGTAATAGTCGTGTCTGGATAAATCAACTCAAAAAAACCAGCTGAATGGTAACCTGGCCCACCTGGATTCCACAATTGGCTCATTAGAATGATTTATAATATTCTGCATTGTGGTTTTTACATGTGCAAGATGAGTTCATTTACCTCTTGGGAGAGGGGAGATGGTGCATAATAAAGAGTTCAGCAGCACTTAAAGGGCAGCAGCTTTTGAGGCTGACTAAGGCAACAGAAAGGCTGAAGGAGTTCCCAGAATTGCCCCCTCTGAACAAAACAAAGCCTGGAAGTATTATTGGACCCTAACAAAAGTGGCAATTTTTGGGGGTAGAGGGAAATTCTCCATTGAGCCAGTGTACTTTAAGCACGGCAGGAAGCGAATGCAGTCCCCTCAGTGCACTGGGAGCAGAGGAGAATCATTTTCTCCAGACCGAGGAAGAGTTCCAAGGTAGTAAACAGTATTTTGATAAAGACAATATCCCTTTAAGTAAACACACCAGGGTATGAAAATGTAAGGCTAGTGAATTTAAAGAGGCCCAGAGTATTTAGAGACACCACAAACATCAGAAAAAGTGTATCTATTTAAAGTATTATTTAGCAATTTAAAAAAAGATACTTACTGAAGCATTTCAATTTGTCGTGTTAGGCTGTCTCTATCATCCGTATACCCTCTGACCATGTCATGATCCCTGCAGTAGAAGTAAAAACTGAGTGAGAGAGGGGTTAAAAAAACACATTCTTTTACATAAAGTTGTGTGCAGCACTTGTAGTGAATGCTCTTCAAATTAAAGTCATAGTGCAATCAGTTATTTCTATTTCTTTTTACCTTTCTAAATTCAAACTCTGATCGGCATAATCACTTTTCAAAGTATCCATTTCACTCTGCAGCAGCATTAGATTAGTCTGTGCTTCAAGTAGTTCTTTCCTCAGTTTATCGTTTTCCTAAAAAACAAGCATTAACATTACTTGACTGAATTCGGTTTTCTAGCTTCAACACACTTGCTCATAAATGTCAGTATTATATTCTTTTAAATTGATAACTGACTGGGCAACAAGGTGGGATAATGCATCACATCTGCGACTCCTAAACACATCACAGGTATAACATTTGAAGGAGGTACCATATGTAGGCCAGGTATTTCCCCCAGAAGGAAGGGGTCAAACACCAGAGGGCAATCTCATGCCATTTTTGTACTAGCTGTAAGAAGGTGCATCAGTGAGGGAGCAGATCTCTGTGCAAGCTGCCAAATCACCCACTTGGCCACAGATTGTGTATAGCAGGAGAATGACTAGAATAAAAATGTAAAGATACAGTTTAACTTGCCAATTTTTCCCCTTCCATCCGTTCCTGAAGGTATTCTCTCCTTCCTGGGGTACAGTTGGACAGAAACACACTAAAGTGGTTACTCACTATGAGCCTTGACAGAGAGTTGCAGGTTCTGCAACCATGGGAAGCCCAACAGTAAAGCTTGATTTTGTCATCACCAACATCCATACAGGCACACTTCCAGCAGAGATTGCAGGATAGCAATCAGGCTAATGTTTTACCTTTTCCCAATTCTGGGGTGTAGAGGCTAATTTTAGTGCCTCCACTGCTAACTCACCAGTAACTGGAAACATACCCGAGACATTCTCACACTCAGTTGCTCATTGGATAAAGTCATTAAATTATTGGAGAAAATGGTAAAAACAGCTTTGAGAGGAATCCTCAAACATTCATAAGGATGGCTGATTTTTGAACAGCCGCTTTCAAATGTGGACAATTGCAATATGCATACAGGGTACATTTTATGGTGTAGCACTGCTGGCGCAGAACATCACACAACAAACACAAATGAATGGGTGGAAAATCTTGCAACCCGTGAATCTCCACTCCTGAATGAGATGTTCATATCACTAGGGCAAGAAATTTTGTGCAATGTGACACCCCCAACAAATCTTAGGAATTTCTACACTTATTTTGTGTTGCATGATTTATATCCCAGTATTTCAATCTTGCAGAAAAAAGCCAGAGGCAGTAAATTAATGATACTAAATCACTTGCCATATGGATCTTGCATCTGAAAAATTAGGATTTTACATATTCACAATGTTGAAAATTTTACTGCCACAATCCAGGTAGTGTATATATTATACTTGCAAATTCATCCAAGATTTTTTTTTACATTAAATGCAAAGCCGTAGTTTTCTCTTAAATCTATTGCTGTACTATAACAAAAGGGGCAGTTTTAATGTAATCTGCCCAGCAGGAAAAAGGTAAGATCAGATCAGCCACAGTTATACACCCCATCCAGTTTTACGTTCCATAGACTTCAACAGAAAATAACATTGGGCGGGGGGTAAAATGGGCGGCCGATCCAATCTATTCCCGGCAGTTACTCACCAGACTGGTTAGGTTAAAGTTATCCCCAAAATCTTAGATCAATATATCAGAGCACAGAAGAGGTTTTATTCAGAACACTGTTAGAATTATTCTAAATTGTAAAAGTTGATTTCTTTTTACTTTGAATGCTGCCTACATTTTCAGGAGACTCAGAGCCTGCGCAGAAACATACTTTCTTACCAGAGTAAAATCATTTATTTTTCTTTTTAATGCAATGCTCTCCTCCTTTGAACTAATCGATCTGTACTGTTCTTTTAACTGTAAGAGAAAAGAAAGACTTGCATTTATATAGCGCCTTTCACGACCACCAGACGTCTCAAAACGCTTTACAGCCGATGAAGTACTTTTGAAGTGTAATCACTGTTGTAATGTGGGAAACGCAGTAGCCAATTTGTGCACAGCAAAAACAGCAACGTGATCATGACCAGATAATTCGTCTTTGTTATGTCGGTTGAGGAATAAAGATTGGCCAGGACACCGAGGATAACCCCCCCACTCTTCTTCAAAATAGTGCCATGGGATCGTTTACGTCCACTTGAGAGAGCAGATGGGGCCTTGGTTTAACGTCTCATCCGAAAGACGGCACCTCCAACAGTTCAGCACTCTCTCAGTACTGCACTGGAGTGTCAGCCAAGCTTTATGTGCTCAAGTCCCTGGAGTGGGACTTGAACCCACAACCTTCTGACTCAGAGTTGAGAGCCACAGCTGACACTGAGGAAAAGAACATGTTTCTAGTTTTTCCATCGCTCTGAATGAAAGTAAATCAGAAGACGATTTTTGTATAACTTTCACAATGATTCACAAATAAGACAGACTTTAAATATCCACTAAAGTGGCATGAAAAATTTAAGACTTTACTCAAAGTCTATGGCTACACTCTTCTTACTCCTCCTGGGCTAGGACACTAGGACAAAGTGCAGTGTCCTCATAGAGAAAACACAGGAAGTTAGCATGCAAGTACAGCAAGCAATCAGGAAGGCAAATGGCATGTTGGTCTTTATTGCAAGGGGGTTGGAGTATAAGAGTAAAGAAGTCTTGCTACAGTTGTACAGCGCTTTGGTGAGACCACACCTAGAGTACTGTGTACAGTTTTATCTGAGAAAGGATACACTTGCCTCGGAGGCGGTGCAACGAAAGTTCACTCGATTAATCCCTGGGATGAGAGGGTTGTCCTATGAGGCGAGATTGAGTAGATTGGGCCTATACTCTCTGGAGTTTAGAAGAATGAGAGGTGGTCTCATTGAAACATATAAGATTCTGAGGGGGATTGGCAGGGTAGATGTTGAGAGGTTGTCTTCGCTAGCTTGAGTGTACAGAACTAGGGGGCACAGTCTCAGGATAAGAGAAGAAGGGGTCAGCCATTTAAGACTGAGATGAGGAGGAATTTCTTCACTCCGAGGGTTGTGAATCTTTGGAATTCTCTACCCCAGACAGCTGTGAATGCTGAGTCTTTGAGTATATTCAAGGCTGAGATCGATAGATTTTTGGACTCTAGGGGAATCAAGGGATATGGGGATCAGGCGGAAAAGATCAGCCATGATCTTATGGTCTTATTAAATGGCGGAGCTGGTTCGAAGGGCCGTACAGCATACTCCAGCTCCTAATTCTTATGCGTGACACCTGACCTGAACCTGCCTGGATTTGGGGATCATGTCATTACAAAGCCCCCAGTGCAGGCCTGCCCTCAGAGTTGGGGACAGCTGCAGGCTTGTAGTGGCCACCGGCTGCGGGGCACTGTGGCTGTTGTCCAAAAACAGCAGCCAGAAAGGGGTAGATTTTAACTTGCCACCAGGATGTAAAACTGACATTGCGGATCCTCTATCTGTTATTCAAACTGTCGACTTTCATTTCCATTAAAATCAATGCACACGGTGTAGGCACACCACTCCCTAACCCTGGGGAAGTCCCAGGACAACAAAAGGCAACACGTGTCTCCACCCCTTTGTACTTGAGAACTGAATGTAGAAGAGATTTGCCCGTACAATTGCCCGTCTCTGCCCCGCCTCAGCTCAACTGCTGCTGAAACCCTCATCCATGCCTTTGTCACCTCTAGACTTGACTATTCCAACGCACTCCTGGCTGGCCTCCCACATTCTATCCTATGTAAACTTGAAGTCATCCAAAACTCGGCTGCCCGTGTCCTAACTCGCACCAAGTCCCGTTCACCCATCACCCCTGTGCTCGCTGACCTACATTGGCTCCCGATTAAGCAACGCCTTGATTTCAAAATTCTCATCCTTGTTTTCAAATCCCTCCATGGCCTCGCCCCTCCCTATCTCTGTAATCTCCTCCAGCCCCACAACCTGCCGAGATATCTGCGCTGCTCAAATTCTGCCCTCGAGCATCCCCGATTATAAATCGCTCAACCATTGGTGGCCGTGCCTTCTGTTGCCCAGGCCCTAAGCTCTGGAATTCCCTGCCTAAACATCTCTACCATCTTTCCTCCTTTAAGACGCTCCTTAAAACCGACCTCTGACCAAGCTTTTGGTCATCTGCCCTAATTTCTTATGTGGCTCATTGTCAATTTTTTGTCTTATAACACTCCTGTGAAGTGCCTTGGGATGTTTTACTATGTTAAAGGTGCTATATAAATACAAGTTGTTGTTGTTGAGAGCGAGGGAATGTGGAAGTGCAATATCTGCATCAAAAACACCAAAGCCAAAACTGCACATTTTTGCAGTTCACAGATTGTGGTTGTATCATATGAACAAGATTTGCTTTTGAGACACTCATTTCCCCATCCTAGCATTGCCACTAGACCAACAGAGGCGGGTAACAGATTGGGTGGACTGGCCAAAGTAAAATACCCTGAAAACCATAGTTTTTGCACATGGCAATTTCCCCCTCCCACCCGCAAAAGACAGAAGCTGTCACAGGGTAAATCAGGTCACAAGCCCAGGCACAGCACAATCATAGGAGCTTTGAAAATAGAGGATTTCACCAAGTTTCCTCCCCCCCAAACCATTTCCCAGAATATCAGACTTCTTGTGACCTCACAGCCTCTATTTGGGAAATTGGAGCAAGAGGAAAACACGTTTCCAGGTTAATTTATGGCACGTTGAGCCACAAATGGCACCATGAGCTCAATGTCTACTTCTTGTTCCCAGAAATTCTCTTCACTTCTGCACAGTACCTTTTGAAAAGTACATTTTGCAAAACATCTCTTTTTTTTTTTGAATGCCAATTTCAAGCAAAAGAAAAATCAAAGTTCACCTCAGACTGCACTTGAGTGTTATTTTAAAATCAGCTTTAGCGATAATCCTTACCTTTTTCAGTTTTGTGATTGTTAGCTGGAGTTCATTTACATTAGTTTCATATTGATGTTTTAGCTTAACGAGGGCAAACTCCGCTTTTCTTTGTTCCTGCAATCAATGTTAAATGGTTTGGGCCATATCAAAATAAAGTATGTACCATTACATAACAGAAATATTGTCCCATTCAAAGCACAAGAGACTCATCTATAAACTTTTCTGTTAGTATTATCCCTGCCTTTGTGATTCAATTGTACATAATCAGTGAAACAAATGACACCCCTCGCAATTTGCATTTCTGCTGTGAAGAAGGTGCTTTTCCACAAAGGAGGGAATAAGTATTAATTATATCTCAAATGGCAAGATGGTGAGGTCACCTGTGAGCAACACTGTCAGAAGCCTTGGGACAAGTCCCAACTCTCAAGCACCATAGTCAGAGGACTCACATCAGGTCCCTACTCTTGAGCATTACTGTCAAAGACATCGGAGTAAGTCCTCACCAATCATAGTCAGCATCTCTGCTATTTCTTCCCTAGATTCCCTCTGGATCCTCAAATGTAGACCATCAGGTCCTTGTGATATGTTTAGCTTAAATTTGAGTAATTTGTTTAGTAACATTTCTCTTTGAATAATAACCTCTGTAAAACAGTTCTGCACTTAATATCCACCTCCTCAGTGAAAACTAAAGCACCAATTTATTTATCTTCAGTAATTCTTTCACTCTTCACTCAAGCTTGCCTAATTAGTATAATTTTGGAAATAACAACAGAAAACACTGGAAAAACTCAGCAGGCCAGGCAACATCCGTGGAGAGAGAAACAGAGTTAATGTTTCAGGTCGAAGACCCTTCGTCAGAATTTTGGGATGGTTTCATGCTCTGGGTCTGCACACAATACCAATTGGGTTGAGACTGCCCAAACTCAATTCATGGAACACCTTACAGCCAGAGAGAAGAGACTTTCATCTCATCAGCCTGTGTTTAATTTAAACCCAGGAACCAAGATCACATGCTGACATACTGTGCCACCCAGCTACAAG
The DNA here is from genome assembly GCF_052327205.1 of Somniosus microcephalus. Taxonomy (NCBI): domain Eukaryota; kingdom Metazoa; phylum Chordata; class Chondrichthyes; order Squaliformes; family Somniosidae; genus Somniosus; species Somniosus microcephalus. The sequence continues at coordinate 126,775,694 of NC_140987.1, read as the reverse complement.
ATAATGATATGCTTTGGAAGGGTTCCATAAAATAATTTGTTGCCACAGCAACATAACTACTCCACTACAGCTGTGAAGTGATTCATACCTTCAGATCTCAAGATATATATACTGAGCTGCCAGTGGTTCTGACCCACGAGGTTTTTTTTTAAACAGAGAAACTCTCTAAAGCACTTGAAACGAAAATCTGAGGTCAGACACAATGTTTTATATAAATATATACAGAGCTATTTGTGCCAGGTTAAAACTACATGTATTCTCCTTTACATGTCACAAATGTAATTTAGAAGCAAGTTAATTATATTTACTGCTGTAAGGAGGGATGATATCTTAGCAGGTTCCTCCAATGAGGCCATATGGGTAGAACTTAGAAACAAAAAGGGGGCAAGCACTTTGCTGGGAGTGTACTATCGGCCCCCCAAACAGTCAGGGGGAGATAGAGGAACAGATATGTAGGCAAATCTCAGAAGTGTAGAAATAATAGGGTAATAATAGTAGGGGATTTCAACTTCCCCACTATTAACTGGGATAGTCAGAGTGTGAAAGGCTTAGAGGGTGCAGAATTCTTAAAGAGCATCCAGGAGAGCTTTTTGAGCCAGCATGTAGAAAGTCCTACAAGAGAGGGGGCGGTACTGGACCTAATTCTAGGGAATGTAGCCGGGCAAGTGGTAGAAGTGTCAGTAGGAGAGCATTTTGGTGACAGTGACCATAATTCGGTGAGATTTAAGGTAGTCATGGAAAAGGACAAAGATGGACCGGAAATAAAGGTTCTAAATTGGGGGAAGGCCGATTTTAATATGATAAGGCAGGATCTGGCCAAAGTGGACTGGGATCAGCTACTTGTAGGAAAATCCACATCAGAGCAGTGGGAGTCTTTCAGAAAGGAAATAGAGAGCGTACAACGCCAACATGTTCCTGTAAAGGTCAAGGGTGGGACCAACAAACCCAGGGAACCCTGGATGTCAAGGGATATACAAGAATGGATTAGGAAAAAAAGGGAGGCTTTTGGCAGATACAAAGGACTGAAAACAGTGGAAGCCCTAGAGGAGTATAGAAAGCGCAGGGGTGTACTTAAAAAAGAAATTAGGAGAGTGAAGAGGGGGCATGAAAAAACACTGGCGGGCAAAATAAAGGAAAATCCCAAGGTGTTTTATAAGTATACTAGCTGGAGTGCCCGGCAGTGCCGAGGGAACTTAAGAACCCTGTGCCATGTTTATAAAACTGTTTATCAGACTGTTGGGATTGAAGAACTCTTCCTAAGCACCCAGGAGGTGGTTCTTTAACATTGTTTTTTGTTAATGGAGATCGCCAGTCAGAAGTGGTGCGTCCACGTCTGCTACGTTATCTTGAGGGCATGCTGTTATGCAAAAAGAAAAAATAATTTTATATATATATATATCTATATATATAAAGCGGCTCTTCTGTCTGTCTGTCTGTCTGTCTGTCTGTCTGTCTTTCTGTCTGTCTGTCTGTCCGCCTGGTCTCGATGCGTTTGGAAGTTACAGAGCGTACCGACGCGCGCGTCGCCTCAAAAGAAAGCTTGCGATTCCGGACCGGTCATCGGCCTATTTACGTTTCGGCCGGACAAAACTCCCGCCCGCGGTATCCCAAAAACGTTCAGCGTTCCGCTCATTAGCATCTCATTAGCGACCGTGTGACCTCGAGGTCTTCCTACAGTTGAGTGTCGAGTGACTCGACGATTGACCAATCCTACGCTTCGGTGACCTGACCGGTCGACCAATCGGTGCATGTGTGGGCGGGCCTTATCCTTCTGAACCGAGGTGAGTGGCCGCCATCTTGATTTTCCACAATTTTTTCCCCCACACTTTCTGTGTGTTAGGGAACTGAGGTAAATATTTGAATTATGTGTTAGGGAATTAATTAACAATTTATTTCAGTTTTATATTGTGTTTAGCAACCCCCCCTCCCTCCTCCTCACCCTCGCGCAGGGGGGACTCGGTGCTGGTCTCCAGGCCCGCTGCAGGCAGGCCTGAAGCTCCAAAAATTTCTCTATCTCTCTCTCTTCCCTCTCTCTCTCTCTCCTTCTCCTCTTCCCTCTCTCTCCTTCTCCTCTTCCCTCTCTCTCCTTCTCCTCTTCCCTCTCTACTTCCCCCTCTCAGGTTTGACGGTGTCGGGGCCCGAAGTGAGCCGCTCTAACGGCCGCCAGCACGCGGGGTTTCCCTGCCTACTCCCCGCTCTAACGGCCGCCAGCCCGCGGGGTTTCCCTGCCTACTCCCCGCGGGCCGCCTCGCGCCGCTGGCACTGACCGCGCATGCACCGC